>NC_080031.1:2596666-3234583 GCF_030020395.1 Manis pentadactyla
GTAAAAATGGTATACATGAACCAATACAAAATGCGAATGGGAACATATGGATATGGAGATTCTTACACCGTTAACATTGTTCATGTACACCTTAAAAACAGAACTGGCCTAAGGGGAGGAGTGAGACGTCGGTGTGACTAAAGAACAAGCTTATTTGGCATCAATTATACATCCTTCATTATTTTATATTCCTTTAAAAAACACAAAAAACAAGTTTGTTCTTTCTTCACTCTAAAAAAAGTGATCAACCTGTACAAAGTAATACTCAACAATACATTTCAAACAGTGCACTTATACTTAAGAAAAAATACATAAACCAATATACAACTAAAATCCATAATTTCCTGTTTTTGCTTTATTATTATTTTTTTTCCAATGCATGGGGCCTACACTTTGCAATCTACCTGAGACGGAAAACACCGATCGGAACACACATGGACCTGAGACATGTCAACACCGTAAAAGCCATAAAGTTACACCAGGGAGACGGCACTACTGTACACTTGTCAGAACAGAAGGGCGGGGGTCCCGATGGGAGGTGCCGACTCTGAGCGATGACGGGGTCAGCGGAAGGGGGCGCGGGAAACACCGCTTCGCAACCTGCTCGACGGGCTCGCCTGCGGTGTGGTCGCACTGCGGTCGGAAGGGTGCCAAGGGCTCGGGACAGAGCCGCGCGTTACGGGACTCATCGGAAAAGGGACGCGCGGGGCTTTTTAGTGCCTAAGGACAGGAGAGGGGACGACAGAGCGCTGCTCGGCATGGATTTTCCTTTACACACCAGTCCGTTCCCAAAAGGCCCCTGTATTGCAATGGTTCTATCAAAGGTTAAAATAAAGACAAGAAAAATAAACACTTTCAAATAACAAAGAGTTGATACTTTTTCCCCCTTAAATAAATCCGCTTAAATTTTCCACATAATGTAACAATAGTAAAAATGCACCTTGCAAAATCCAAAATTACTCACTGAAAATGTTATATAATATATATTTATATATATATATAGATCTATCTTTTTTGATGCCATCTTTCCATAGGGACTGTATTCTGGAGTCTGGAGCCTTACCAAGACACCTGGTAAGAGTCCCGTTTTTGTCCTTCGGGGACAACTGCTCGATTACCTAGATGTGTCAGGGAAAATCCCCACATTTCTTTACTGAAGATGGAAATGGTAAGCGGACTCCTCTAACTTTCCCCAAGGCTCCCCATCGAAGATATGTTTGCGGTGACTTATTTTAGTAGCTATGCGCTCTGGCAGCCGTCATGCGAGGGTCACTAAGTTTTTTGGCAGATGGTTCTTAAGGCTGAGGAAAGAGGCCAAGGCTAGTGTATGAAAGGTAAAAAGATAGAAACACTCACATTTGAGTTTTGATTAAGTAACTGAAAATCCCTACATGCCGTTTCTCCACCTCTGCCTGACCTTCCGAGAACCGAGATCGACAGCAGACCAGTGTGAGAATCACACCGGCCCTTCTCTCTGCCTCCTGCCTTTGTCAAGCCCAGTCTGAAGGAATGAAAGTTTCACATGGATTCGAATTGGAAATCTCAGCATGACAAATATCTGTAATATACAGTACATGCAGGCCACATCCTACCGTCTTCCTAACCAAGCCCAGAGGAAAGGAACACCTGTCCCATCCAGTCACCCGCACACCACACGGACGCTGTCTCCTACAAATCAGGGCGAAGTAAGGCCAATTGGGAAAGGTGGATGGAATCATTTGGGACAGAAATAACCAGAGCAGAACTGTCTTTCCCCCCTCCCGACTTCCCCTCCTGTGGCAACTCTAATTTGTCCACTTATATAAAAGGAACAGACCTCACCTGTCAGGTCTGTTTAGGGCAGTGAGAAAGGAGGAGCCCTTTCCGCCCCAAACCTTTCTGGACAGTGTGGGGTATCTACACTGAGCCGTCTACAGATACAGAATTAAAGACAGGTCCAATCTCATTGTGACACACCTCACTTGCAGATAACCCTGTACAGTAATGTAGTTCCACAGCAAACAGAACATTTTCTGAATCACAGTCTAAGTTTCTAGTCTTCACTGCTCTAAGTATTTGAAACATGGGCAGCAGCGAAGAGTTCTCATTGTTCACCCAAATCTTTACGACAACAGAGAGGAATGCATTATGGATACACTAAATTCCGAACTATGAAATCTAAACTGTGCTGGTTCTCCTTTTATGAAACTAAATTTTGAACAGAAAGGTATTACTTTAAAAGGAAACAAGCAAACAAACAAAATAAAACAGAGTAAGGGGAAAAAGATTCTAAGGAATCCCAGCAGGCAAATTCCAAAATGGGAGATTTTGGAAAAAAAGTCCAAAAATTTTTGGGAAAAATAAAGGTACACAAAAGAGGGAGAAGAGAAAAAGGGAACACAACAAACAAAAAACAAGGCACAGAATTTTCTGGAATCTATCCAAACTAAACCCAAGCATCCAAGTTTGACTTGGCAGGAAGAAATAAAAATTTAAAAAACAAACAAAAAGAAAGAGGTGTCAAACAGCAGAGTGTACTTTTCAAAGAACATTTTTTACACAGCAAACCCCAAGCCTTCCCAGTCTCGCACCGTTCCACCCATTCATTAAAAAAACACACAGATTTCTCGCAATTCCAGTATCACTGTCTCTTTATCGTCTACATAGGGCCGGCTGGACACCTCATGGGGACAGAAAGGCTGCTCTAGATGAAGTACTCTTTCTTTTCTTCCGAGTTGTTCTGTCCTCCTTCGGCATTGATTATAGCCGTGTCTGCGTCTGCCGCGTCGTCAGCTCCCTTGGCTTCATGAGTGAAGTATGTACCTGAAAGATGAAGGGGTAAAGCACCGTGACTGTCTGATGGCCTCTGTGGGAAGCGGTACAGAGACGGCGACTTGCTTTATGGCCGTCATCAGCCGAAGTAGTGTGCAGGCAGCAGAGGGGAAAAAACAATCGGAAGGAGAGAGCGAGGCGGGTGAGACAAATGGGGATCCGGGGTTCCGAAGGCACCGCTCCAGCCGAGCTGCTGCGATGTAATTCAGCAAACAAGACATTAGAGCGGTGATCGTGACCAGAGGGTGTCAGCGGAGGGAGACGCGAGTGGGGGCTAAAACGCAGAAAGCCGGAGAGCTGCTCACTAACGCCATGGACGACGACCCGGGATGTGCATGGACGTGGTTAAGGACCAAAGTAAGGAAGAGCAATTAGCCAGGTGACGAATCAGGGCCCTGGTGACACTCTACTGTCGCCTCGACTCATTTATCTGAGCCCTGCCCTCCCGTCTTCATGCATCATACTGCCTGTCCGGAAACAAGGAGGTGTGGTTTTCTTCTGCCTCCATCTCAGAGGGGGGCTCCAGATACAGAAATAATTTGACATTCTAACAGCTGTAATCAAAGCTTCGGATCTGTCTGAAGGAATGAGAGATTCTCGCTCATAGTGCAACTCTAGCTCGGACCCAGATTCATGGCTTTGCCAACTGGCACAGCCACTTTGTAATGACAATAGAGAGTTACAAAGTTGGTGACACTCTTATCTTGTCACGAAGTCCCAACAGTTTACACGGAGAAAGACAAGGACTGGACCTCAGCATGATATACAGGTAGCACTTAAACTGCCTACCAAATCCAATGACCCTCCTCCCATTACATACTGTGACCTCAGAGAGTCTTTGTTAAACAGAAGGCTGACACATCTGCTCTGTGTTCAGGTTCTCAGAGTGACACATCTGAGGCGGTGGGCAGGCCAACGTTCCCTCCTGCACCCTCTTACCCTGTCCACCGCAGCTGTGCCCAGACTCCAGCCCTGCTCTGGCCACACCTTCCTGCTCCACAGAGCTCGACACCACGGGCCTGGAGTTCTGGCCAAGCAGACTGCCTCCCAGGCACGGGCAGAAGCAGGCACAGCGCTGAGGTTCCCGACCATCTTACTCTCAAGACAGGCACTTTGGACCCTAAAGGTGGTTGTCTGGTACAAGGACCCCCACTTTTGTGCTCAAGGGACCTTCCGCAACCCCCATAAACCGGAGATGCACAATCAGCAGTACGCAGTGCCTAGACTGAGCCACGGGAAAGCCCCACGGCTTGTGGCACAGTGCTTGAGAAGCATGACTGAGAAAGACAAGGGCCGACGAGGAAAAGCAAGAGTAAATTAGCAAGAGGGGAGAAAGGCTAGAGCAGCACAGGGCAGAGAGGAGGCTGGGAAGACGATCGCCCGTCCAGACTGCACCACTGCTAAGTGTGATGATTAATGGCAATTTAAATCAATTGCACCGATAATTTTAGAAATACATATTTATGTGGCTTTTAAGGCACATCAAACCAAGGATGTATTCTAGCCACTGTGACCAGCTTACCCAGAATCTGGGGCCGGGTGGCAGAATCAGTCCGCCTGCCTCCCCGAGAGCAGGCTGGAGGTGTATCCTTGCCATGCTCACTGTTTCGGGGCTCAAGCCACCTCACACACCAGCTCCCATTTTGAACTTTTCACTCTATTCCCAATCATGGACTGTAGAATAACAAGTCTATAGAGCTTTATGTTTAGAGAAAATACAAATTGAGGAGAACTATCCACTCTCAGAGTCCTAACCAGCAGCTGCTAAGATGTCTGCTTTTCTCTCTCCCAGTCTCAGGAATCGAGCAGGCTACGTGGCCACATAAACCGACTGCAGATCAAGAACTACCTTATCAAGTCCCCAAACGCAGGGGCTGTGGGGACACGAGGCCTCTGGCCAAAGCACCTTGCTCACCTTTATGTCTGGCAAAATAGCGCCCCAGGATGATGAGCAAGCACAGCATGGCGAACACCACGACGGCCACGACACCGCCGATCACCGCGTGGTCCACCGCCCGGATGGAGCCCTCCTCGCCTGCCCGGGAGTCTGTCGGAAGCAGAAGAGAACAGGGATGTAGTGCTCATTACCAGGCACCAGGAGGCCTGGGGACACCGCCTCCAGGCTCAGAAATCCCCTTTTCTAAAGGCGAGAACAACCCAGATGGGTCAAGTCACATGAAGGAAGAGACTGACCTGTCCGGAGCTGCACTGGCCTTCCCTCCCCACAGGCAGTTTCGTTATAAGCAGCACAGGAGCGCTGATGCATGTGGACAAGCTGGGGGAGCAGGGGCAGAAGAAACAGCCTGTCCAGTCCTGACCTGGTGTTGGCACTCCCTCTGTGTCCAGCTGCAGGGCCTCCTAAGGAGGTCGACCCACCTGACTAGTGAGGGGAGCTGGGAACGGCACCCTCAGGCAGGAACAGCCTTGGAGGGAAGGCTGAGCATCCCAGGGACTTATTTCCTATACACGCCCAGGACTTCTTCCCTGCCAGGTACAGGCAGAGGAAAAGTGAGGAGCTGAAGAGCCACGGCTGCCTGGGACTAAAACAAGGGTCATAAGACTAGAGACAAGGGACAACGCTTGCTACATTTAGGATGTACGAGGGAGTACGCTTCAATCTAAAACCTAAAACCTATTTCAAAAAAGACAGCAAGGAATAATTGTCCATTGCCACAGATGTTTTTTATTTTATTTATTTAACACTTCATGATGCAATTAATTTTCCTCTATAAGCATCACTCCCTCAGGATGTCTTCTTCTGACTGAGGAACATGTTTGGCTGGGGAACAGCACCAAGACGAACCCAGAATGAGCTACGGCGATGCAGGATGGATGTGCGGCAGTGTAAACAATTTTAATTTAGGAATGTGGCTACATCACCTCTTGCTGAAATCCTAACGGCACCCGAGATTTATAATGTAGTAAAAAGCAATTATTCTCCCGTTGATTAATACATTAACATTTTGGAGTGGAAGCTAAACCATTGTCCTTTTTTTATTGAGTTAAGTGCGACACTTCCATTAAAATGATTTACTAGCTGTACCTTACAATTTAAGCACAGCAGCAACGGAATCGGTAAAAATCTCTTAACTTTACATGATTTGTGAAGTCATATGTGAAGGATTTACCATTTAAATCTTTCAGTACAAGAAGCACATGGCCTATAAATCTGTCCCCCTTGCAGCTGCTGGACGCCTAAGAGAAATGCATTTCACCAGGAAGACTGAGAGAGCAAATTCAAGTCAATTTTTAAGAAAGATTTATCTCTGTCTCTCTCCAAAGAACAGAGCAAATCTCTGAAGCCTCCACCTCTAATAATATTTGAAGTTTATCGATCAAGTGTACAGATCCGTGACAGCTAAAGGTAATGGTGCTCTTTTGAGCCGAAACCTGATACAACGCTTTCAGCAGGAGGGCATGATTTACACTTTCTATCGATATTTCCAATTCTGCTCTGAGATTAAGTACTGAAGGATGTGGGGAAATAACTCGTGACTGAGGGTTCCATGAAAAGTGCTTTAATTAAAGGAGTTTAAATTAAACGTGAAGTATTTAAAGTGTTTCATTAAGTTACCTTTGAAAGGACTACAGCCACCCCCCCTCGAACCCAAACCCAAACAGAAATGCCCAATCAGAGGCAGCGGCAGGCTGCCCGGGACAACAGGCTGGTGGGACTTTAACTGCAGAACAGAGATGGGCTGGAGGCAGAGGCGCTGCAGCCGACTGCCCACTGCGTGACGGGTGAGCCCGGGCAGCAACGTCTAAGAAGCTCAACTTGAAACGGGGTGGCAGAGTCTCCCTCCGCAGCCAAAGCCTTGCCTACTGCAGATGCAACAGCCTCGGGGCCTTGAATGCCATTCCAACACGACATGCTCGTCCCTGGAAACTCTCTCCCTTTTTTGAGACAACAGAGCCTGCTGCAGGGGGCACTGCCCTTGGACAGGGGGCATCTGCTCTACACACCGGACACTTGCACCCCAACTGCACACTTTCAAAGCTGCTCCCAGGGAGTCAAAAGCACAGGAGAGCAAGCGATGTTCTCCTTAGGGAGCCATAAAAATAGGGGATCTTGAGGGAATGAGTTAGCTGATCCCCGATTACCACGAGCTTCAGATGTTTTGGGAGTGAGGGTCTTCCGACAACTCCAAGTGTCTCAGAACTGAGTGAGGAAGCAAACCGACTGCAGCTACGGGGGAGCGAGGTGAGCGAGGCACGGGAGGCAGAGGGAGAATGGAGGCCCCCGGCCGGGACTGGGAGCAGAGAGAGACCTTGGGAAGCCGTCCTGGGCATAGACCTGACCTGCGCGGGGCAAGGGCAAACTCACGTCCACTGTTAAAAGACTGCCTCACCCACGGTTGGGCACAGGAACATTCTAGGAGCCCGAGAAGAGAAGCCAGAGAGGAGGGAGGGAGGGAAACGGTGACGGAAACCAGCCACCAGCCCGCACGGGGCGCGGCTCGAGGATCAACGCCTCTGGCCCAAACTCCATCTGGCCTCTGCTTCTCGTGAGCGAAGTGCCGCCCTGTCCCCGCACTCCGCCCACGGGAGCACCTGGGCCTGTTATCACCCCGTCCTCAGGAAGGTGCGTGTTCTGCAGACACCCATTTACAAGGGCAATCTCTTCCGTTACCTCCTGATACCCACTTCGAACAGAAAGTTTACTACCACCAGTTAATCATGAGACAGTTTCCCTGCCTTCAGTGACTGCAGACGGACACAGGAGATAACTGCCGTCCCCGGGACACCGCAGCTGCGAGCTCCTCACCCCCTGCCCCCCACCTCACCAGCTCCTGTCCAGCTTGGCATCCTTTACGAAGAGCAGCGCTCTTCCCAGACCCATCCCACTCCCGTTTCCGCGTGTGGGAAGGGTGTGTTTGGCTGCTGGTGACTGGCCCAAGGGGGGTGGGGAATGTGGTGGAAGCTGGTCACCTACTCCAGCTCAGAGCTGCCGGGACCCATATGCTGGTGCCTAACCGGAGCATGAGGCGACCCAACACACTGCAGAGATGCGCTGGAGGCGGCTGCCAACTGCAGCTGCCAGGGAATACGGGCCGCCTGGAGTACAGCACCTGCAGAGCCCGTCGGCCACCCAGCCTCTCTTCTGCTCACAAAGTAGAGCTCTGGCCCATTCCTTGAGAAATTACCACCTCGGGGAACCCTATGACTCCCTCCATCGCGCTGCTCCTCCCGGGGTGCGGGGCCTCCGACTCGGGCCCTGTGCACTTGTCTGGGCTCATCCTCTCTGAGTCTGGCAGAGAAGGGACCCGAAGGCCAGACTAGAGCTGCATACAGCCCTACACTGACAAGCACATGCAGGCGTGTAAGGCACTTATAAGCACTCCAATCTTCAGGCAAAGGGACCTCTCTTCAGTTGAGAAGGTAATGTTTCCTCCACCTCTGAGAGACTACAGTGGGCCTCGCTCTCGCTTGGTAGCAGGTGTAAGGGTGTTCCTGCTTCTGGGACTCCGCTCTGCCCCATCTTTGCCTGGCGTATGCTTCTGGCACGAAGGTTACTCCAGTCTTTTAGAACCAAGCAGGTTGGGGTGATACGCCTGCCGGGGTGAAGCATGCCATCCAAGCTGTTTCACACGGGACCTCAAGTCCCCTGGGCCCAGTCGCTCCATGAATATGATTTCTAGGTGCACTTTGCAAATGCTGGTAAGTGTTCATGACAGGTTGCGGCACAAGCCTGCCTGCCTGTACTGTCCCTGCAGCAGCCCTATTGCTCCAGGTGTGACATGAATTTCCGTAAGGACAGGTCAGCCATCCACTGTTTCGTATTTGTGAGTTAGCATTTCTTTCAGCAAAAGGCTGGAACAGCTTGGCTCTAGGTGAGTCACAAGGTGCTCGTGGCACGGAACATCAGGCTGGCTGCTCTTGCTCGGGTCATAGCTTCCGCTGCTCCAGGTTTCTGTCAGCGTCTTAGAAGAAACTCCCAGACTGACGCTCTAAACTGCTAGGTTTAACTGGGGGCCGGGTGAGCTGGTTTGATCCGTTCTCCGTGGGCAATGGGAAGGCGGGAGTTCTACGGCAGCAGTCCCTTAGGGCCTGACCAGAGAAGTGACTGCCAGGGGACTCACCTCCTTCCCTCCCTGCCAGGGGATGCCTTTCTCTGCTTGCTTTCACTCCCCAGCTTACTTGCCAGCGTCTTCATGCTGGGCTCCAGCTGTCACGCTGCGTATGTTAGGACAGGTCCCCAGCCAGCAGATCCTGGTTTCTATGGCTACGTCACCACCTGGCATGGGACGTGTACCATAAACAGCCATGTGATTGCCTTCCTCGAGGAGTTGTGATATGCCCAGAAGGCTCTGCTGCCCAGGCAGGGGCCCACGGGTAGCCTGGGAATGGCCAGTGTATCCCAGACCAGCCCCTGGCAGACGGGCATGTTAGCAGGAGTCATGGAGCAGAGCACTCCTGCGGCAGCTGCCTGCCACCCTGCTGCCTGGGCCGCACAGCCTGGGGCTGGTCTTGTTGCCAAGATAACCAAGTTTTCTACCCCCGAGGAACTGCAGTGCGGCGTGGTGACCTGCAGCTAAAACACACCCAGAGGCATGACCACCACTATGTCCACTTACCTTCACATTTCACAACAGCCCCGGTGCAGGCTGCACGCACATCATCAACTCATGGGGAGCTAGACACCCTCCTTAAATGCACATTTATCCTCCCCATAGGTCATGAACTAGGTCTCATCTTAAAAATTAATATTGGAAACACGAAGGAGGTTCTAATGATACCAGCCTTTACTGGGCAAGTCCTGTGATTGGCCTTCCACAGTTTCCATTATCGAAGGATGACTGCAGAGAAGTGAGAACTGTGGGCTCTTTGCAAGTGTTGTGTCACCCGGTTTGGTTCTAGCCTTTTTCCTGGGCTGAGGTCTTGCTGGACAAGTCGGTTTACAAACTCTAGAATTGGTGTTTATGATGGAAATGCTGGCTCCAGCCTCCCAGGGCCGTACGGACATTGTGGCTAGGATGCTGTTGGATACTTCTTGCTGGGAAGAAATTCTGGATTTTCCAAATCTGAAGCACAGCCAAAATCTGACCTCAGAACAAAACAAACCTGGCACCACCTGAGAAATGTAGCTACGCATCCCCATCACCTACTGTAGCTCCTGCCACGGCAACAAAAATAGGCGTGCATTTTAAAGAGCACAACTTTATTGCTGAAGGGGAACAAACTGAATGGCACACGCTGACAAAATGCCACATTATTTGCTAATCCTAATATGTTATTCTTCTTTAAGATTTGCTTTTCTCAGCACCAATTCAATTATAGATGCTACAAATCCTTCTGACATTTAATTCCCTCTTGTCAGAGAGCAGTAAATGTATACAGTACATGCACAGCTCCCCATTAAGATGTTAATATATATCGGAGCACACTAGCCTCTATGCAGCGTAACCTTTCTTTTCTGTCCTCTTCGAAAGGGGAAGGGAAGGAATAAATGTAAGGCAAGAAAATCACGAAGGTCCCCATGTAGCAGCTGGTACTACTCTTCAGCTGCATTTAATCCCAGCAAGGCAACTGCGGCTTCACCGACATCTCCAAGGACCCGTGTTCAGCTACTTGAAGGACACCAGAATCGCCGTCACCCCCCCAGCCATTATGTCCCTACAGCCCTTGGAAGCTGGAGGCAACATTTCCACCATGAACAGTGTGTGTTCACTTGAACTGCAAGCACCATACACAGGCTTTGGCTGTGCGCCGTCTACTCAGTGGTCAGGACTCGGGGGCTCCCTTAGGCTGGCACTGCCTCTATTATCCTGCAGCTGCAGAAACAGGCCCGAACAGGAGATGCAGGGAGTCAGGAGCTCATTGCCTGAGTGGCCCGCTGCAAAGGGCACTGGACCTGCCATCAGATCTGGGGTAGAAGCCAGGCTGCTTGACTTTTCTCTGTGGTAGGCGGCTCAGTCCGCCACTCTGAGCCACTGAGCACCATTCTGCACTTCACTGGGCCGCTCTGAGATACTGACATGGTGCTGAATATGCAAGGGCCTGGTGCTTTCACAGGTACTCGGCCCAAGTTTGCCAGATTTCAGTCCGCTGTATTGATGCTCGCCGAGGGCTTTACTGCAGGTATTCCCACTGACTCAAGGCAAATACTCATCAGCTCTTTGGTGGTAAGGCTTGTACTGAAAACGCAGCGTTGTTTCCAGATCGTAAGGCACCCCATACCCTTGCTGAGGTGAAGTCACCAAGTTCCCTCTTCTCATGTCTGCAGAATGGCACTTAGTGTGACTGGTGGCTTAGCTGTCCTGCGTGGTGGTCACTGCAGAGGGCCTGGCGGCCGAGGGCCACTTGGTCCAAAGTACGATTCCGGTGCACCATTTGAGTATCAGGATTTTAAATACTTAGTGTTAGCTAAATGAGTTCAAGTATTCTTTTTGAAATGTTGATTTTTCTCCCATCTTGAGTAACTTCACTGTGCACTGTGACCCAGCCACTTCTTAGGTCAGATGTTCTCCTTCCTCCCCGTGGGGGAAACGGTCACCTGCTGGGTCATGGAAGATCAGCAATGCGACGAAGTTCCAACTCACACTGCGGGACGGTCACGAGCCAGTGGGCATGGGTCCAGTGTGATTTTTCAGCCTTCTTCCTTGTACTCAAAGGAATTTTAAAATAAGGGAAATCTACATTTTTAACCCTTTGCAACCCTTGTAGGATGACATATAAGACCTTATCAGGTGGAAACTGATCCCACCATTTAGGAGAGGCAGTGGGACGACTGCACTGAGGGGTCTGCGCAGGGTCCTCTGGAGGGGAGTGAGCAGGGTTCATGGAAGCGCCCTGCACAGCTCCGTCCGTGGTTCTACCCGACGGGCTCCAGTCCGTCCTCATTCCCTCCCCATTCAGGGGACGCACAGACCCAACTGAAAAGGGCCCAAGCAGCAAAGTAAGCCCTGTGTTCCATAGGGGACGGTGACCACATTTCCTGGCAAGACAGGAAGACCCATTCGTTCAAATTCAGACTCCATCTCTTGAGTAAATCATTTAACCTCTGGAGCCCCCATTTCCTCATCTGGAAATGAAGACTCACAGCCTTTCCTTAGCCATCTCTTAGGGTTTTCACGCAGTCTTCCCAGGCCTGGCTCTGGAAACCCCTGGCAGCTGGAGCTCCTGGCTGGTCCCGCTGTCCAGAGCCGGCACCCGGGAGGGGCGCGGACGCTTGTTCTGAGTCGACGGAACCCAGCAAGCTAATGTGCCATACGTGGTGTCTGTCTCCACCGGCCAACTGGTGTCGATGTTTCATCACCACCACCCCTAGTCCACCAAAAAAAATGAAACAGCTTATTGCCAAATATGGGCTGTCCTTCAGGTGGGGGCCTCTCCCCAAGTGCTACGTCTGCTGACAGTTGCCCACATACATTTCAAGCAAGTTCTGCCGGACCTCGAGGCCGCTCACAGTAACTATAGATGGTCATATGTCCCATCCAGAATTGGTAATCTGGACCCAGAGACCTTTAAATGCTCCCATGACCTAAACTTAGACTGTATTTTTGGGTTCGTGCTTCCTTGGAAACCCATTTAGGGGACTGGCTGGCTCACCTAGATTCTTCAAACCTGCCATGGATCATCAGTCATTTAGGATCTGCCTGCACCCACATTTCGCTGGGAACTGTGAAGGAAATGCAGGATTTTTCCAGATCACTTCCTCATTTGCTAGGCAAGACTGAAAGGTGTTTTGGGGAAGCACAAGCGCTCCAGGACTTGCTGGTGCACTTGGGTCCAAAGCGGACGACTGAGGCTCTGCCACGCTGTGTCATCTGCTGCCACACTCCACTCAGCAGTCCCTGGAGGGCCCCCCGCTGTGGGAGGGAAGGAAGGAGGCAGTTGGAGACGTTTTTAAAAAGTTTTAAAATAAAAGGATAAATGATCTTAAAGCGATCCTATTCCACATGGGCGGCAATAACTACCAGCTGTCACCAGGAAACAGATGTAGTTGATAAAACAATTCCAAACTCTTGTGGATCCGTCATCAATAAAGTCAACACCCAAAAAGCAAATAAAAGGGTTCAAAGTAGAACTGGATCAGCTCCCCAGGTCTGCCAATAATTAAATCACTGAACTACACACAAGCATATTTTCACATGCAGATTAAAGAGGAGGATTGGCTGGGCAACTTGCTTAGCTGGGTTGGGGGGGAGCAACAGCTGCTGCCCGTGACACCCCCATCAGCATGGGTGGCAGCGGGACTGGGGGCGGGGGAAGACGGTGAGAAGACAGGCCGCCATTATTTCCAAGGGAAAGATGAAATTTCTACCCAGATGGAACAGGGAATGAATGGATGGTAGTATTATTCATTACCACAGTTTAGCATTAAGTGTGCAACACCTACTCTAATTTATTGATGTACTGCTTAAGACGGGTGTTAACCTGTTTGTCTTGCATTATAATTGAATTCAGTCTCCAGGCTACAGAAATTTGAGAAGTTCATCCTTTCTCAATCAATATGCTCCCCTTCAGTGACCCATTTCAAGACAGCTTCATAAAAAATAATGTATTTTGTTTTAATAAATTTAAACACTATGACAGCTGCTCAATTTTTATTGGTTGTTTTTTTTTCCTTCACATGTCTCTTCGCTGTTGAGGGAAGCCAACCACACAATCAATAGTAATTGATTAATCAGCATCCCCTCTGAACAAAGGTGCTAATCAGTTTTTGATTAGTTCATCAACCCAGATGCAAAGGCAGTCCAGTTTCAGCCTGGTAGATAATCAGTGTCTACATGACTTATGGCTCCTGACAACGCAGGCCTGCTGTGCTCCTGGGGGGGGCAGGCGAGGGGGACGGCGCCATTACTGAGGTGACCCACTGTTATGAGCACAGACAGCGGCTGGTTTATTGCTGACTCGGGGGTGGCTGATGGGGCTTCAGCAAGGCTGTGGGGCCCGGCGCCGAGATGAGAGATGCAGAGCGCTCCTGGAGTGATGCGCCGGGGGCAGGGGGTTGACTGGTTTGGTGTCGTCTTCCTGAAGGGAAGAGTCACTTCTGTACACCTGATGATCCTTGTCTGGCTCACCTGGCAAGAGGGATCAGGGCCAAAGACAGCTCAGCGGCTCAGGACCCTTGAGAAGATCCAAGTGCCAGGGCCGCTGTCAGGGCTGTGCCACTTATGGCAGCATCGGAAGTGAGGGCAGGCTGCCTGCACCCAGCATTCCAGCCGCGCAGGGGACTTACCTACTCACGTTAAAAGAAAAGCAGGCTAATGTTTTTGCATCGTCTCCAAATACTCCACATGTAGGAGGCAAAAATGAAACACGACTTTGATGAGCTGGCTCTTTCTCTAATCCTCTATCTAAATTTGCTGGGATCTGGAATTCATTCATTCATCCTACAAGTATTGACAGAGCGCCCACTACATGACAGGCACATAGCAGTGGACAAAACCCCTATGGCCTCAGGGGGCTTCCACTCTGTGGACAAATTCAACAGCTAAGCTCAAACTGGGACATGCCACCTAACAGAAAAATAAAGGCAATGCATCTGCTGCACTTGCAGACAGGGTAGAGGTGGTTCCTCCTCTCACTGGGTCGGACCTGTGGTGAAGGGTGGTACCTCAACAGCCAGCTGCTCGAGGGAGCTGCACTGACCTCTCCTCGCGAAGGGCCACAGGGAACCCCTCTTTCCAGCAGGAAGGGTCCCCAGTCCAATCCCTTGCTCTCTCTCTGCCACAATGAGGAGGAAGGGACCTTCCTCACTGATTTATTAAGTGACTGAGGAAAATGTTTAAGAAACTGTAGCTGGTTGGCAGTGAAGTCCCAAAACATCTGGGGAGCTCATATAATTGTTTAGCTTTGACCATTTTCCATCTCCATCACCCTCCTTTTTAGGATATGCTTCTTATTCTGGATTAGTAACACCTAAATCCTGGAATCAAGCATGAAACCTACTTTTGCAAGAGCTCAATGTGCTGTGGAAAAGGTCTGAGGTGGCTGATCAGTTTACATCACGGTGTGACAGAACAATTACCCCCCTTCCCCTGGCCCCTTCCAGCCCCTGCTTCTCAGACAACTGTGACATGGCTTTTCTAGTCTATTCCACAGAGGTAGATGGTCAACCAAAGTATTTTCCTTAAATAAAGATATTGTCTCATAATCCAACATCCTTAAGATGCTTTATAATGCAAGAAAATTTCTCTGGAACCATTATGTATTTAGAACATAAAAATTCTTTTAAGCCACTGAACACAGAGTGGCTTTAGTATGACCCCAGAGGTGACCTGTCCTCCACTGCACTGACCGTACCAGCCCCAGTCGGAACATACATGCCGCTACCGCACGGCAGAGAGGTGGGCAGGGAGGAAGAAAGGTTCGTGAAATTTTGTTTTTCTGCTAATTGATGGCTCAGCAAACCGAATGGCTGTCTTGTCCAAGCGGACAGAGCGTCCCCAGGCTGGACACTGCATGCCTTACCTAGTAACTAGCCCTTACCTGCGAGGTCCTCACTGTCCAGTTCTTCTGCGGAATTGGGCAACTGAGTAAGGCCTTACAAGTAAAAACAGATTGTTTTTCTTTTCATTCCTCCAGGGACATAAACAAAACACTTAAGAACTGAGGATGAATTTCTTATAAAACATGAGCCAAATCTCTTGCTATCTCTCTCTTTGGAGAGCTTGAATGTATTAATCTGTAAGTACATTTCTCCAATCATTTAGTTTTGTTATCGATACACAATCGAGACAGAAAGATTCCTCAGTCTCCACTTTGAAAGCACATGAAACATGAAGGTGACTGTTAAAATCACTCATTCATAACAACATGCAGAAGGAAAATAAAGCCCGAGTGTTAGCTGTCAGCGCTCTGATTTCTCTCTTGATTGCAAATGTGTTCAGACCTTACATACTGATGTATGTAAGCTTTAGGTTGTGTTTACTATAAAACTGAAATCCTTGGCCGATACTGACAAATACAGTCCATTATCAATTTGTGTTCGCCTTGGACCACTTACTTCAAAATGGTAACTATAGATTGCAGGCTTTTCATCAGAAAATCTGATTCACGAAATTAATCGTTAAAAAAGAGAATTTCAAAAACAGAGGTATTCCTGAAAAATAAAACCCTCAAAGCTGAAAAAGCAGTTAGGTCAGGAGATACTTAGCAGGGACTCGCGTTGCCTGTCCAGCTTGTCACTGCGGGCCAGCTGCAGGCTCTCTGCTGGCTCTGGCTGGAGTGGCGAGGTGCGGTGGGAAGGAGGTGAAGAGTGGGAGGCTCAGCTGGGACACGGCTGTCATCTCCTCCTGCCCTATTTACAGGCTACTCTTCAGGGATGTTTATCAACCACCACAAAGGCTGGGCAACCAAGGAGGTCTCCACCCGTTCTGCTTGAAGTCCTGTCCGATGGCACCAGGACCTCTAAGCACACAGCAATTGCTAAATTTTTTGTGCACCTATTACACTGCAAGGTCTTTGGAGAGAGGGGCGTGTCTTGGTTATTTTTCCATCTTGCCCTGCATCTCATCGCCAAGCACAAAGCACGCTCTCAGGAAGCAGGTACTGAATTAAGGGTTTGGGAGTAATGCTCAGTGAACTACCAACCAGAGCGTAGTATCAGCCAAAACAAATGGTCTGGAGACAAGCAATGTCAGCTGACAGCATGGCTGAAAAGAACCCAAATTAACAGGCACAGTCATACAGAAACGGCCAGTAAAAGCTTGGGTTTTATAAGTTGTTTTATAAAGAAGCCAAATGAATATTGATAGCTCAGTAGGTGTGGTGAAAGGAAGCCATCACATGAGCTCTTGAGGAAGAAATACCATTACCACCAACATTCAAGGGCAGGTGTCAGTTCTAAACGGGTGGCTTTAAATCCACAAATGTCCCCAAACTGTGGATTCAGGCAAGGAAAGGCAGGGCAGTGAGTAAGGCAGTAAGTCACAGAGGCAGTGGAGTAGAGAAGCTCCCATTTGTTGTAGAATCGGATTGGTTCAAAGTGTGCCTGTTTCTAATTGGCTTTATCCATTGTATAAAGACTAATGAATACAATTATTTGAATAATTGTTATAAATTGGCAACATAAAGTACTTCTCTGTAGTTAATTATGAATTTGCAGTTTCAGAAAGCTAATCCTTCACTTGTCCTGGCCCAGTGAATATCAAAGCATTCTACATACGTGTGTGGCGCCCACTGAGTCCTATTAAACAAGGATGTTTCTTTCATGTAGGCAGCTTTCCTGCTGAACGCTTGTTTCCCTCTGGGTGGGGGCATTAGGAAGCTAATTTTAAAAAGTAAAGACAAATACATTTATGAAGTATCACAGATATGCAAAGTTTCCCATTAAAAAGCAACAGACAGTTGGTATACACCTTATTAATGATGAAACTGTCATTTTTAATGCATGAACTTCAAAATACACCAAATCATCTGGAATCTACTGCTCAGATTATATCCAAAAGCAGGAAGCCATTTAGGTCAGCGGCATTAATTTGTTTTTGCACTACTGTTGTGTTTTATGAATCTACAGTGCTCCGCCATGGTTGGATAATTTCTGAATGAACAGCATTAGCAGGAGCTTCCTGAAGCCCAGAGTGCGCAACGTGAGCACAGCAAAACCTGCCTCCGAAGGTGCCTGGTCTTAGGTCGTTTTCTTTCATGTTAACAATTATATACCTCTCCTTTTCTCAAAGAAAAAAAAGATGCATTTTATGAAGCAGAGAATATTCTTGAAATGGGAACTTCATGATTGAACAACAGCTGGGAAATTACTTCCTGGTTTTTCTCTTTAAACTTTCACATCATCTGTTAAAGTCCTTTCTTGTCATTTCTAATTAAAATGTATTCAACAAATTTCTTTAAACTTTGTTGAACAAATGAAAGCTTACTTTCGGTCCATATGGGATTTTTCTGGGCAATTAATAAAATCCTAAGGTGCGAACACAGTAATTTCACGTATGCACTGTGGTGGCCTTTTTGCGCAGACGTGCACAGCTCTGCATGATGCTGTAAGGGGCTACCTGTCCCCTGGGCCGCCCCAGACAATGCTCCCACAGGTGTTACTCTTCCTTTACACAGACGTCACTGGCTTCTAGGTGTGATATGGTATAGCAATTTAAAACCAGGTCAAGAAAACCTCAAAAATTAGAAACAGTAAGACATCCTGGAGATATTTAAATAAATTCAAGGTCAAGTAAAATGTAAATGTTCCTGTTTTTCAGTTCATCAGGGTTTCATTTTTTCAGAAAAATTTTAAAAAGGGTGATCAAATAAAACCTCTAGGGAAGAAAAATGTAGCCCATGGCCCTGGAACCATTCCCATTAGGAAAAAGGGGGTGATGGTCTCTCTCTTACCTAAGCGGCATACATCTCTGATCACTGGCCATGCTATGGAAACTGTTCCATCACCAGCCATGAGTTCAGGCGACCCTGGTAGTTTAATCTAAAAGCTCAGCCATCCTGTTCTTCCTGCTTTGTCAGCTTTTGTGGGGAGTTTTCCCTTCTTCCCATTAGCAGAAATTTGGTTCACGCCGTTAAACAGTAGCACATTGTTTCCAAGCTGCATATCAAGGCTGAAACACAATCTTCAGGTCCTGCAGCCATTCGTAACCCTCTTTAGCGCTGTTCTTGAGTAGAACACACAATGTCTGCAGAGTCCCTTGACTGAATGACAGCCTTTGAATGCCACTGTCATGTACGCGTACAGAGGTGTGCACAGAGGTACAGACACAGATGGCGGACATAGAGGTTGTAATAATGCGCACTGCGGGCTACTCTTCTTTAAATTGGGCTTTCGAATTTCCCCACAGGGGATGGAACGTCAGGTAAGCATCTCGGGACTCGGGTATGGCTCCCGCTCCTCAGAGAGCGCCTGCCAGGGGGCGGCAGAGCTGGGGGACCACCTACGGCGGCAGGCTTGGGCCTGAGCCTGGGTCTGGCATGGGCCAAACATTTTGAAACCAAAACTGAAAGTGAGGAATTATTTCAGAAGGATTTCCAGTTTGAGTCTTACCACAATTATGTACTGAATTAAAACTATTTAAAAACTCATTTGGGAGGTATCAATTCATGAGATCATTGGCCTCTAATGTATCAAGAGGTGGGAAGCAAAAGTCAGGTAGACTCAAAAATAATAAATAGTAGGGGAGGGAAGGGGTAGAGGAGAGGGAGGGGAGGGAGAGGCAGAGAGGGGTAGAGAGGGACAGAGGGACAGGGTGAGAGAGGGACTGGGACAGGGTGAGAGAGGCACTGGGACAGGAGAGAGGGGTGGAGGCAGGAAGACGGCAGAGAGGGGCAGGGAGGGGTGGAGGAGAGGGGGAGAGAGGGGCAGAGGCAGGGAGGACCAGGGGCGGGAAGCGCGCGCCTGAGGCCCGAGGACGCAGCTGACCGCAGTGCAGCAGAAGCACAAGCGCTATTCCGGGCAGGACGTGCTGACCCCACAGCCTCACGAGGGGGAGGTGGGGGGGGCAGGGAGGGGACACAAGGCTGGGGCAGAACAAGGCACAAGACACAGAGAAGCGCCCACATTTGAACAAACAAGACCATCACACACACCCACGCATCGGTGACGGTAGGGACCACGGCGTCCGTGCTGTGCATCACCCATGCATTTCTGCCGCCAACTTCAGGCCGTGTGGCACGGGAGGGGCAGGGCAGGGCGTGGTCTGCATTGCTCGACATGCACGCATGACACAGGGTTCTTCCTGTCCAGCCCTCAGGATGAGCTCCAAAAACGCAAATGCTCAAGATCCTTATTCAAAGGGGGCCCCTTCCGTCATCCTGGTCTAAAAAATCCCATCTTAGGCTCACATTCATCTTTACTATCAATTGGATTGTTAAAAACACACTGCGGCTGACTGCTGTTTGGTTTCTTTTTGGAGAAAACCCGTTTGACTGTGAATCATGCTCATGCACGTCTGCCCTTCCACCACATGCTTATTCCAATCAGATATCGGTAAGAACAAACGGTCAGCATCCATAAACAGCTGGGACTCACACATAACTCCAGCAACACAAGCTTGAATAAAGTATTTTAATGAGTCTTCAAAGGGAAAGCTTTTCAGAAAATTGTTTTCTTCCTCTTTATAAAGGAGGAATATCGAAGGAAATACAGGATAAAAACTTTTAAGACCAGTAAAATGGTCACAACTGGCTAACCTAACACGTCTTGTCATTTAAGTTGCTAAGTTATCAAACCACAACATTTGTCTAGGCCCACATCTCCATAACGAACATTCAAGGTTATTCTCAAATGAATCTAAGTTAAATGGTTGGTGCACCACAGAAATTGGGTTTTAGCCTTAATTCACTTGGATAAAATCAGTTCTCTATCTTCACCTCCCTGGAAATTTGGTCTCCTGCTTCGTGAGTTCCTGGATATTCTATTACCTTTTCTATCCTGGCAACTGACCTGGAAGACTTTTTTCCCCTCTGCCGAGTGAAATTCTAGATTGTACGATCTGGCTTTCATTAACACTTTCTGCTGTGGGCTGGAGAGTATGCTGTTCAAAGCAGCGGCAGGAGCCTTTGGGAGGTGCTCGGAGGGTTTACGGCAGCCCGGGTTACCCCTCTCACCTCCCGCTGCTAAGGCAACATAGACGTGTGTATCTCACTCCTGCTTCTCCTACATTTCTTGGCTGCAGGTAAACTTCTCATCTCACTGTGAGCCAGTAACATCCTGCTGAGGTGCCACTGGCCCAAGAGTCCCCGAACTAAGGACCCAGCAGTTGCTTCTGTCAGTACACAGGCATCCGTTTCCTGCCACAGGCATCCTATAAAGCCTTATTCCAAGGGTCTCTTTATCCTACCACAAAGAGAGATCACCTTCACTTTCTCTCCCTCCAGATGAAAAGATCTGATCAGAAACAGTATCCTAAAATTAGGATTGACCCCTAAATTCTCATTTTTCATACCAGGGGACATATTTCCTATCTGTAATAGCCTACCAACTCCAAGACCTACATGCATTTGATTTACATAAGCACATGGATTTTATTGAAAGGACTTAGAAAATTATTGCTCTGGAGTCTTATGAGATAAATGATCGATACTTCTTCAAATATCTCACAGAATTCAGGAACCTTATGGTTACATTTGACCCTGGAGTTAATTATAGGGAACTCAAGGGCTTAAAGCATCTGAAAAAGAATAGAACAACATCCCTTAAACTACATTAAAATAGCCTTAAAGCTCTGAGAATAATCGATAGAAGTCAGGAAGTGCTCAATTAATGATGAAACCTACAAATAACTAAGCTTAATGGAGAGCCCTGCCGGAGACACTGCCAGCACTGTGGGGCACTACCTTTCAGAGGGCATGTTTTGTACCTAATTGATTTCTCATGACTGTCAGTGCACCTGACCCTTAGACTTACTTTATGAATTTTTCCTTTTGTGCCAATGACAGGCAAGGGCATGGGGTCGGGAGCAGGGTAAGGGGGACACGGTGCCCCCTATGTAAGTTTGTTTTGCCTCCTCAGGAAGTCCAAACTGGGGTGGGGTGCGGGGCCACCTGTCAAGCCTCCAGGCCTGACCTTCAGGGACAGCTCACCCAGAACAGAGATCTCCAACTCTAAGTCCTCAAAAGCAGGCCTGTTTAAGGAACTAAGTCTGGGCCAGGAAGAGATGCTTCTCTCAGAGTTGAATGCACACTATGGGGTTGGTTGATCACCTTATCAATTAATTGATAGATTTTAACCCTGTGTAACATGCAAAGTAATTTAAGTATGTCCTTTACCAAAAAATTCCCTTGGATTCAATTATTAAAATTCAGCCCATTTTTTTTTTAACTAATGTATCTTTTTCTAAGCACAATATCATCAGGGCTAGATTTGAGTTAAATAATTAAGTAATATACAGATGAAACATGATTCTAATTTTCTGACTGGAGAGACACAGAAAAGCTAATAGACTTATTCCAGCCCAATAAGTCAGGGGTGAAACTGGAAAAAGGATTTCTTCATGGCCCATTCTGAGCTTTATTCACTCAGTTTTTATCACCTTTTGATTAAAACCTTAACCAAGTATTATTTAGTATTTGCCTACAAAATATGCACACACAAATGACTTTTTAAGACCCAATTCATGTTGCTAAAATTTGTATGCGGTATCATTCTTGGTTTGGGGATGTTTCCTGCCATGTTAGCAGAAACGTCTATGTACACACAGAACAAGAGGCAGCGGGCAGTGGGCTGTGGAGTAAACTGGGAACATAATTCAAGGAAGGGCAATGATCTTCCTGGCCACCACCTCACAGATCTGCACAGAAACCTTCAGCCTTATCTGTTCTTCAGCATCAATTACTAGACTCACAGGAGTCCTCTTCAAAATGCCCTGGGATCCTGGCCTACAAAGGAAGTGACTGGGCCTTTAATTCAGATGCTACGATTTTTAGGCAAACACTTCTTTTTGTGAAGTCGCTTTCATCTCCATGTCTGGTGGAGTCATTAAATAACTGGGACTCCTCCCAGCCCAGCCAGCAAGGAAGTAGCCTTGTCCCAGGTTGCAAACTCTGGCTACTGAACTCACAACAGAAATGACAAGACTTAACACCCTTTCAAACCTTAAATATTATAGTATATTTATGAGGTTGTCTACTTGAAACATGATTTCCCTTGAAGACTACATTTCTCTCTTTCCCAGGCTTGCCTTGCCTCTCAGCAGTGCTGAGCAAGTAGGTAAACAGGAATGTGATACCAACCGTGAACTGCTGGTTCTGTTGTCGCCGTTGTGTCTACAGACGGGAACAGAGGATTGGAGGAAGGGAAGAAACAGGAGGAACGGCATGCAAAAAAAGGGAAAATGGAAAAAAATGGAACAGATAATATATGAGCAAGCTTTCAAGGAACACCGCGTGACAAGCAATAATAAATGAAAAGCAAAAAGCATTTGAAGTGAGTCGCACTGTTTTAAGACATGCCTTCAGCTCAAAGCTGCGAGCCAGAGAGGAGCACAGTCAGGTCTTTGGTTCTGGGGGTCTGGCCAGGACACACCTACTTGCTAGTCAATAGTCAGGGGCCATGCGAAGTGAAGAGGAACACCAGCGTGAACTCTGCTGACTGGCAGATGGCTCCTAACGCACCAGGGCTCGGCACTAATGGAACAACGGCCTCGGTCAGAAGGCTCAACAATGGATTCGGACATCCAAACACTGCCTTTGCTTTAACCCAAGCCACCTGCGTACTTGGGCTTCACGACTGCTGGTGAGGCGTCACTGAGTCCATCACGCTTGAAGGGTCCTTAACAGTCAGGCGCAGATGTCTGGGGATGAACACATGGATTCGGGTTCTTCATCCAGTGTGTCACTTCGGCAGAGTTCAGTTGGAAGGTTCAGTCAGCGCGGAGGCCCCGGAAAGAACGTGTTAAGGTTTCAGACTGCTCTCTGCACACAGACACCCGCGCCCACCGCTGACCATCTTCCCTCTGCAGCTCTTACCACGTCACGATCTAAGGGCAGGAGTCAGTCACGGAAACACCCAAGTCCACGCAATCTGTCAAATGCCACTTCTAGTCGTGCGACATTCCAAAATTTAAAGTATCAGCCACCCCTCTGCTCGAGTTCGGAACCATGCCCGCCGCTGTGAGCTGCCCGGAGTCGTGCCTTCCTGGCTGCGTCAGGGGACAGCACACGATTTCCTCTCACTGGCAGGTGCACGTGCTATGGAAGAAAGTGTGATTTGTCTCTTTCTTCTTCTGTTTCCCATGCTGCTCAAGTTTCCTTCTCCTCTTCCCAGGCTTCACACCGGGCCTACAGAGCTGGCTCCTCTTCACAGGAATTCTTCAGAGGCTCAAGAAAGTCTGTTTTTATTTTAGCCTAGAAGGGAAGCGGGACAAGTATCTAACAAATTGCACGAAGACCTTCTTTTCCCAGAGTTGTTTAAGCACCACTCTTCCAGCCAACTTCATTCCCAAGTCAGCCCATCTGGCCAGGCTTTCGTGCTCATTCTCCACCGCTCACCTACGCAGCCTCCCGCTGTGCCCCCTTCCGGCCACAGAGGAGTGGTGGCAGTCACCTGAGGCTGATGTGGGATTCTGGGCTCAGGGCAAGCAGTTACCTGTCCTTTTTGGTAATGCAGCAGCCATGGCCTCATTGTCCCGAGTTCTGGAGACCCTTTTGGACTGGACACAGGCGACATTTCCATGCACTGGAATGCCAGCCTTCTTTTTTGGTCAAATGAGCCTGGTGCTTCTGACTTACAAATACAACAATGAATTCATACTGGTGTTCCCTTTCAGCTGGCATGCTGTCCTCAGGACCCTGTGCCATCAAAAAATGAGAGCCCTTCTAAGAAGCTAGAATTAACCCGCCACCTGTGAGGCCGCTGCAGCTTACTGTAACTTAGCGCTGAGTTTCTGAGGAACAGATGACAGGAAGAAGAACATAAAATACACTGAGCAAGAACACAATACTTACTTACAAGCCGAGCCTGTGTGCATAAAATAGCAGTAAAAAAGCAATACCAAAAATTGTACAGTTGAAACACCTCTACATCAAATTCCCATGACTCAGGTGGACACGTCCTTACTTCAAACATCTGAATCAAGCGTTGGCTTGAGGTTCTTTCAATTCGAGGGGCAAAATCAAATGCACGTGCACACGGGAACTTCTGCATGCACGTTACCGCATCTTATGGCTAGCGCTGGCCCCTTTCCAAAATAAAACAACAAAGCAGCGAATGCCCGGGCCCCTTGGTGTGCGGCAGCACTTCTACTCTGCTTTGTTTTGGACAGCTAAATAATTAGTATGAAAGGGAAAGGGGAGAGGAGTAAAACGTAAGGGTTAGTCCTAAAAAACAGCATCTCAGCATGAGCCAGTAGTCGCCCTGGTTTGCTGTCTTCCTACATCACATCACGTCAGCGTTAGGACAGAGCCGGGGGAGCGTGCCGTCGGCCTCTGGGTGGGTGCTGGGAGGCAAAGGGAGTGAGGGTCACAGGGTGGCGGGCCTCCCCATCCTGGGAGTGGGAAATCCACCAGCCGCACCCACCAGCAGGGGAGAGGGGAGGCTGAGAGCACCCTTGTAAGACAATTAAGCCTGTGCTGCAGGCAAACAGTGCAGTTACTGCAGCTGGAGAGGTGAAACTGCGACCAGCCACGGGACACTAGGAGCTGCGGCAGAACACAAGGCCCGCAGGGGCAGGACAAGGTCAGGCGAACTGGGGGAGTCGATGGCTGTTTCTCTGAGAGCACCTGGCGTGCTTCTGAACAGAGGCTATTTCAAGTGCAGAATTAAGAAAAAATTCTGTGTAAGTGCCTTTGTGCTCCCCGCGGGATCTGCTTCTCCTCCGTCACTGCATGATCACCGCATGCAGAAACCACGGCCCCCCTGGCTCTGAAGGGAGGGCAGCTCCGGGAGGCAGGATTTACTAGGTGTCTTCATCAGAAGAAAGGAGAGATGCGCAGGCCCGCCCCTGGGAATCAACTTGTGGGGTCACTACATTGTCCGGTAACATTCTAAGCGTACAGGCAACATGCAAGCGGTAGATTTCCAATGTAAGTTATAAATGATGAAATTAGCTGGAAAAGTAAGAGCGCCTCATGGCTTTAATAAAGACTTTTTAAAACTTTTTGTTGCTGTCTTTAAACAATCGCCTTTGAGCTAGGCCTATGAGAAAAAGAGGTCAGAAACTGCTGAGAGGGGCTTAGGGTGGTGTAGGGTTACGGAATAGTGAGGCCTCCCTGAGCTACTGTCTGTTTTAATTACGATGAGAGAAAATTTGTTGTGCATTTATTTTACATGGTCAACGAAAACAAACCCCACGTTCTCGCAAACCCAGTGAGTGCGTACAGCCTTAACAGTCACTCTCTAGCTGGTTTATGAGTATGATCAAACAGGGGCGGGTCCCGCACTGCTATTTGAAAGGTGCACATTTCACTAAATATTGACTTCTTGTCTCCCAGCCTCACAGTTTATGGCACCCTATCTCAAATGAACTAAACATCACCTATATTTCATGTTACAGGGTTAGAGATTTACAAAATGAAAAGGCCCTGATAATGTGTGAGATCTGAGACATTAGCCATTCGACCAAATAGAAAAAAAATATTACTGCATGCGAGGCAGCTGGGCAATATTTAGCTGAAATATTGGAAGCCGCACTGTGGCACATTCTGACCCTTCCACAGGGAGCCTCTCTGGCTCAGAATTGCTCACTGAGTGTGACAGACTGGGGGTTTAAAACTAATCCGTAAATTAGTCCATGGTCTCAAACACAACGGGTGCCATAAATGCAAATGAAAGTCCTAGAACAAAATTAAATTCACAACCTTAAATACCTTTTCTTCTGCATTTGCTCTGAGGTCCTTCTGCTTTACAATGCACAGATCCACTGTGAGCCGGCGTGATGCCGGGGGTGGGGGTGCGTGAGGACAGTGCACATTAAAACACACCCCCAGAAAGCACAACCTGCTCGAAAGCAGAGCTTAATTGTAAAGATTTGAAATTCTCCCATTTTGATTGTCATGAGCTTCAGTGCAAGCATCCTAAGCAATCTGGACATATTTTAATACAGTTTCCCCCAGTTTATTTCTTCACTAAAGTCAATAAGGGGCCAATGGGTTTTCTTAATTGAATCCCCTTCAGTTTGTGGTAAGGAACTGCTTTAAATCTAGACACCAGGGCCGGCAAGGAATTCCCCTGACAATTTTATTCTCATAGTTGTGCTGCGCTGGCCAATATATATTAAATATAGTACACCCCCCCACACACACCTTATTTATTTATTTCTGACTTATTTGAAATCTGTTCGAAGCAAAAAAACATGCTGGAGAATTAAACTTCTAAATTTATTTTCTACTGGTTGCCCGGTTAATTTTCTTCCTGTCTATGTCCTGCTTTAATTAAACTCCCGTTTCTCAGGGATGGGAGAGTGGTTAGGAACAGAACTGGGGCTAAAGGGCCCGGACAGGAGAGCCGCAGCGTGGCTCATACTTCTTAGTGCCATGTCCCCTCTGAGTGAGGACACGGGGAGCCACAGTACAGCAGGAAGGGGACTGGATTTTCTGTTGTTGCTGTTTAACAACTTCAAGTTTTGTTAAAAGCTTCTTCAGAATTGTTCACTGTGCTGCTGTGCCCCTGAGATCCTTTCATTTGAAAACCAGATGTTCTGAAAATAATAGGAATCCATGCAGTGGTTTCACTGAATAAGGCAAACAATTCAGGAGTGGTGTGTGAATGCTGGCAGAAGGGACAGAAGGGGGCAGGCAGGGGCAGAGGGGCAGAGGGCGTACGGAGGGAGATGGTGCAGAGAGGCTCTGGGGCAGCAGCCGACGTGCACCCTGCGGCGGACGCTGCACGGAGGGGTCCTTCCTGCCTGCCTAGACCTCAGTTCCCATTACCAACAGGGCTCCGACTACTACACTCTCATCACGAGCAACCTGAATCTAGGATATTATTTTTTTGCACTGTTGACAAATCTGTAGCATGGGAACATGTCGAGTCTTTTTTATCTCTTGGATTACTTTAAAAGTATGGAAATTATGAGAGAAGCATTAGGAGAAAAACTCACTTCCCATCTCTCATTGCTTTTTTCAAATATGCAAAATCAGCTGACCTCCATCTCTGTTGTGTTTTAACTGTTTCCATTTCCTCCTCAATCAATATGGGTCAAAAACTGGTTGGCCATGATGCCATTTGTACTAGTTTTACAATCATAAGATAAAATGTGCACACTTAAGACAGTATGAAAAAAGTGGTCATGCACTCTGGGGCAAAAACTTAAAAAGGTGGCTCATTACACGACAGGTAGCTTGGGAGCATTACTTGTCATCAGGCAGGCTGGCCTGTCAGTAACACTCCGTGTTCAATAAATGATGAGTGAAAACCAGTCTTAATGGAGTACATGCCAACTCTAGAAAAAAGGCAATTTAATAAAACATTCTAGGATGAAAGATGTGTATTTCCTAGGAACAATGGCTTAATAAAAGCCCAGAACATAAATACACACAAAGTACACATGCATGAAGATAGATGCTTGGGGTAAAGTGGGCCTTCATGTTTCATCTCAAATGCCACCCTTTCCTACCCATGTTCTCTCCATTCTTTGACGGCACAGATCAAATTCTGCTTCTCCTGTGCTGTTCTCCGGTCTTCTGCCTATGCCACCGAATCAGACCTGACACCATACCTCCTGCTTCTGAGTCCCACCACGTATGACCTATGCCCTCAGCTGTACTTTCAGGGGTTCAGGGAGCGTTCTGTCCCCCCAGGTACCAGCACTGCGCTGTACACACTAAGGGCTTGGTACTTGTAGAGTGAATGCCCAGGAGCAGACAAGCCTATTCTTCTGCACCAGGCGACTACCAATAGCGAGTAGAGAGCAGGAATAGCTAAGCTAAGGCCCTGGGGACTGGGCTCGAAGTACCTTAGATGCTCATGTTAAAGAGCCTACCTTAAACACTGGTGTCCTTTCTCCTTGCATCTAAGAAACCGAAAACACGTGCTATGGTGTTGAGATTCCCATTCGGCATATTCTACAAATGTCACCACAAATGTACTCAGCTTTATTTATGTGATTGATCCACCCACATTACACACAAAAAAGCCTGTGATATTAGACTATGAAAGCCAAAGTAATAATGTGAGCCTGGGGGTAGAACTCACTTTCTCCAAGGTACACTGGGTTTCGGGGACTCAGAACACCAATGCGAAAACCTTCCTGCTTTCTTTTCCAAGAAACGCAAAATCTTTAATTGGATACATATTTTCAAAAAAAAGAAAAACTCATTTAGAAATGACCTGTTTCGTTCTTATGAAAAGATTTTTAAATGTGTTTCAGAATTTGGCCCTATAGCTATTCATTTCTTATTCTAAAGTGGTTTCAATTTTTAATTTATGACAGTCCCGAGTGTAGGGTGACCTACAGGTTGAACTCCTCCCAGCCTGGATTTTATATTTAAGCTGAGGTGGGTGTTTAAACCAGAGCTGCCTGTTCTCTACGGTAGTCCTTGTCAAGCATCTGGTTCAGGACACAGCCTGGCGGAAACGACACAACATCCATGTTAACCAGGGAGGGAAACGCAAAATATTTTCCTAAGACGATTCTAGGAAAATGATTGATCCAACTGTCAGGGGCAAAAACAATCACGACAGAAAGAGGGAATTTTATCTACCCCCAATACACAAAGTCAAAAGTACAAAACAAACAGCCCCCCACTGTCCTGGCAACAGGTTTGATTCTAGTTTGAGAGGAACCCGCATGAAGGACTTATCCTGGGCAAATGGCTGGCTGTCCCTGTATCTTAACAGAGGATTCCAGGGACAACTTATGCAGTTTGCCCTTCTGGACTTCAGCAAGTATCTTCATGAATGAAACCACACAGACAACTTGACATGACATAAAAAAGAAGAATAAGAAAGGACTGGCGGCCTGCCAATTGCACATTTGAAAAACAGAAATGTGTGGTCAGAATAGCATACACATGACAGAGGACAGACACCAAAGAATCTTATGGCGAATCACAAAGAGGCTGTGGATGGCTCTCATCCCACTTCTATCCCTCAAATGGTTTTTTATTTGGAAAGAGATTCTGATGACGTAAGGGCTGAACAGACACAACGCTATGACAATGTTGGTATGTCACACGGACATCAAGTGTTCCTTTCAGCATTCTAGAGCCATCATGAATTCTGCCCTAGATAAAGCTCCCCTTGAAGGTGTGGGCCTTCCCAGGAGGGCCGGGAGATCCGTCTGTGCAGCACGGACAGGAGATAGACGCCCTGCTCTTCCCACCAGGTCTGTGCTTCTGGGTGGAAACGTCAAGTCACACTGGCTCCCAATTTTTGACTTTTAAGGGTCTCCACAAAGAAGCCTTAACATGTTTTGAAGGGAGGCAGGCAACTGGGAGCTCAGTGACAGGCGGCCTCCCTAACAAGGGGAACAATCCGATCACCCTGGTTATGGGAGATAAAAGACAGCACTGGGACACTTCCTTTCAGAGAAATCAGAAATCAACTATGACCTCTTGAGTTTAAAAAAAATTTTCTTATTGCATTTGCACATTTTTCTTGTAATGAAACCCTGACCTGGGGAATGGGTTTCCACGATTGCTTCTGCCTGGGAGAAAAGAAATAGATGACTGTGGGCTTTCTTTTTTTTTTTTTTTAAAGCCCAGGTTTTATGTTACTGTCACTGGATTTAGCTGTTGAAGCTTTTAAAGCTAATGGTGGCTGTAATGTAGCAAACAGTGCAAGAGAGAAGAAGAGTGGACATTCAGCTATCTGTATGTCAAGACTCAGTCTAGAAGATCTCTTAGGAACCAGACTCTGTCTCAGGACCTTTCAAACTGGACCCGGAGTCATTCAGCTCCATAACCTCTAATCTGTTTGAAGACAGGAGCAAATGCTGAATTCCACAAGTGTGCTTTCTGGGCAAGATAAATCCACGGAAGCCTGCCCGCTAAGACACCACAAGCCTGCAAGAGCGCCTGTGAAGGCTCCGGATGCTGCAATGTTTCGGGGCGATTTCAGTTTGACTGGTCCTGGGGTGCCAGTGGGAGTCGGACCTCCTTCCCAAGGGTGCGTTCCGTGTGCAGAGACAGCCCGACTGCTCTCACGCCAAGAGGCCCAAGTGCATCTGTGAGGTCACCTCACGTCAGTCTGGGCGCAGAGAGAGGGGCAGAGACAAGCCCCGGCTACAGAACCTTTGAGGGACACAGAGGCGTAGCACCGCTTGTTTGCACCATTTCCTGAGAGAACAGTGAGCTGCTGGACGCAAGCTTGGCTTCAGGCTTGGGGGAAGGACTGGGCGCTGGGGAACTGAAGCGCCTCTCTGGGCCGCTGGGACTGAGTGTGCGGGGCTGTTGGGAAGTCTTAGAAAAAGCCTCAGCCGGTGAATGGCCAGCCACAAACGAACAGGGCTGCTCCATGTCAGAGAGGAGTGAGTTGTGGATACGGAGAACGAGGCCTCACCTGCTTAAAACGTAAACCTGGCCAGCTACGCAGAGGGGACCTTCTACCACGAGATATAATAAGGGCTGCCTCATCCCCGGGCAACTGCCGCCCAGACAGACGGACGACTGGAGGGCTTCCTTACAGGCGTCAGGAACACAGGGCGGCGATGAATGGGGATCACCACAGGCAACTATGAAAACCTGGTGAGCAGAGCTCAAGCCTAAGTCAGCTTATAACCTGGGGAAGAGGTAAGAAATCGACAAGGTGGGAACGAGGTCGTCCTACGGGAAGCCGGCAGCTCGGCCGCTCGGGACCTCGGTTAGGAAGGAGTGTGTGCCCCTCATGAGAGAGGGAGGAACCCGGCCGCCGGGCCCGCGGACCGGGCTCGCTCAGCCGCAGGAGGGACTCAGGCAGAGGCAGGACAGAAATGCAGAACGGAGCCGAGTGCAGGGAGAGACAGACCAGCTGACGGATTTTCGGAAGACTCTAAATTAAGTGCGGGCACTGATTTTTATAAAGGACACAAAGAACTCCTCCCTGGAGGCTCAGCTCAAGGCCCTCTTTGCTCCACAGTCAGGGTCGGAAAGGTGAGCAAGACTGCGGGCGGCCCACTGCCCACCGCGGGACTTCATAAGCCGACGGGGCCTCCCTGCACCGGACACGCTGGGCCGCTGTCCTCTGTCCCTCACGAGTCCTGTGAAAATGGAAGGTGTCTCCAAGAAGTCACCGTGCAGGACGGCTGCCCCAACGAGGGTGGGGAAGAACGAAGAGGGAGTGTCCGTGTTTTTAAAGAATGCTGTGTCCCGGTGACAGAACTAAACGCGAGGGCACGCGGCTCGGGGAGGCCCAGCCGTCTTCCCACGGACCGGAGGGCAGTGGGAATCGCCTCGTGTGGGGGCGGCCGTCCTCGCAGAACGCGCCCTTCACATGTGCTCGGGCTGCGCCTGCGGCAGTGGCTGGGCAGCCATGCCCGCCTCATGGGCAGAGTGGGCGCCGAGGCCTGGACACGTGGCGGCAGTGATGGGCGAGCCATTGGCCTGGGAAGGGCCGAGAGAGCCAGAAATAAGAGACGCGGGAACTCATTTTGAGCAAGAGCCCAGCCAGTGTGGAGACAGAGCCACAGAGGCCGGGCCGCTGCGGCGCCGACCCCCGCGACAGTGAACGGGAGGCTGGAGGGGTGTAGGCGCCTGGGGAAGGGCAGCGCCGCCGCCGGCAGGCGCTCTCCGGGGCAGGAGGTGGGGGGGCCATAGCAGCGTGGCCCCTGCTGGCATGTGAAGGGAGTGTGTTTTCCTTCACATGGATTAAGATGAAGTTAAGATCCAAAGACGGAATACTTACCATTTGTCAGCCATGGCTAAGCGTAAGCCGTTGGCGGGCTCTCTGACGCCAGGCTGCCATTTTCCCTACCATTTTGCTTGGAAAGCGATGCGTAAAAAAGAATTCTCTTATGCATAAGCTGCAAAGTATCTGATCTACTGTTAAACGCTCGGATGTTAGAGATTTTCTGAGGTCCTTAAGATTCAACTTAAGAACAAAGTAGCTAATGTCTTTCAAGTTCCAAAGTAAAAGAACAATTAGCTGCAAGGGCTTAAAGGGAACTTTCAGACTTCTTTTCATACACACTAGAAAGACAACATACATTCAGGACATTTCAGTGGCGATGAAGGTACCGTACCTGCGGTGATGGTAAGGATGGTGGTGGTGGTGGTGGTGGTGGTGGTGGTGGTGGTTGTTGTGGGAGGAGGGAGAGTTGTGGGGGGATCTGGATAAAAACAAAAAGGAGAATCAAACCCACAATGCTGCACACAACAATGGCCGGTCATGACAAAACAAAGGCATGAGGACACTGAGATGCTTGATGGCTTCCCGCCCCGAAACCAGGAGTTTCCCCCACAGATCCATGTCTTGTAATTATATCCCAAAGCCTTAGCTGGAAAAGCTACGGAAAGAAGGAAAGAGCTTTGCACTAATGAAGGGAACTTGGGACAAGGAGACGGGAAGCGGAGAAGGGAGGGAACGCGAAGCCGCTCGCGTCCCGCTCCAGGCCCATCTCCAGGGCGAGGCTGGACGACTGGGCACCGGCACGGTTAGATGGCTGCCGTTTTGTTTTGCGCCTTTACAGAGGGGAGGAAGGGGGGTGAGACGGTGCTGCTCTATGGAAAGGGCTCCTCGGGCCGGGCCGGGGAGGCGGATGCCCCCCGCTCCCGGCGCGCTGTGACTGCTGCCTTCATTATTCTCCGTCAATACCTCCCAGCAGGGAGGAAGGCTACTTTTATCCTTGTAATAAACACAAAGAAGAGAGAATGTCATCACTAAATATCAAGTTACATGCGTGTGCAATTTCGCTGAGATTTTATTTTTTAAAGTCAATAAAATTTGAGACACATAAATATTAACGGTAGTTGCCTTTGCAGATGTTAAAAGCGTGACCTAAGGGAATGACCATGAAAAACAGACCATTTCCACCCTGTAAACAAGGCGACTGAGCACAGATGAGGCTCAGTCCTCAAAGCAGGGATGCGACAGGTAACCCTCTGTCAGGTGTTTGATACAGTGCACATTCCACCACCTCGAAGCATTATTTGGGGGGAGAGGGAAGGGCAAAAAATGAAAGAGAAAAAAATTCTAAGCCCAAATGATCAAACAGAATGTGTTAAATTGTCAGCAAGACTTTGAACTAAGCAATCATTCTGTTATAATAGAGCATAAGATGATTTGAAGGCTTTTGATTTTAAATTTTATCTAAAGCACATCAACTCTTTCTCCCTGACACATCTGGTGTCCTTTTATCTCCAAGAAAGCTCTCAGACCGTCTAATTAATACATCAAAACTTTAATTATATAGTGTACCTTTACTGGGTCTGGTCCAACTTCCTGGAAGTTTATGAAAACAGATCTTGGTGCTTAGTTGTAAGGCCTGCTTAAAAGGATTGCTACTATTGATCAATAATCCAAGGTTTTAATTTTCTTCACAAACTTCTCACATATACAGGAGTGTATGAATCTCATAGCGCAGAAGCAATGTCAGATTGTTCTGTTTTATGGGAGACTTTGTTCATTTAAGTTGGGAATGCAAGCAGTTTATTGTTTAGAGCGGCCTTACGTGAGTCTGAAAAGGAACCCACTAAAAAAAATAGTCTCATTCTCCTCCAAGGAGTAGAAATGATTAAATGAGTCATTTAGAAGCACAGCAAGCAGTGTGTTAGCCTTGTATCTTGGACCCTTTCTCTCGGAGGCCACAGGAGGGGAGGCGTGGGTATACCTCCACGCTGCAGGGGCAGAGGAGCGAGGCCCCCTGGCCCGAGCCGGCCTGCTCCCCCCTGTACCCACCTGACTGTGCCCCAGAGATGCCCGCTGCTGCCCAGCATGTGGACAGCTTGCTTGGTTTTCTATTCTGGTTCAATTGTAAAACAGGAACCCCTGTGCCTGATAGCCTCCCCTGATGTACGATCACATTATTTCCTATCTATTTCTCAAAAGCACTGGCACAAAATGGGCAATGAGTCCACAACACAAAGTGGCCCTGGAGGTGGTTTGAAAATCTGATTCTGAACAAGGCACAGGCCAGGCTAACGAGGGCAGAGACTTCAGAGAAAAGGTCACAAGCCCCTTTCATTTCATGACAATCACACAGTTTCAGTCATTTTTGTCACTATGGGGTAGCTGCTGTCCCTCACCTCTGGCGCCAGTGACCTGAGTGAACCACTGTTAGCACGTATACCTTCCTTGCTTAGGATAATTTCTAGCTATAAGAGCAATGTGAGGCCAGTATTTAAGAAAATAAGAGATGGAGCTAATGGGCTGGGTTTGATACACAGAAGCTGAAAGAATAAAACCATCTGGGGCTTAGGCACTAACCAGCTGCTCTTCAAGCATAGGATCACTTCCAGAGAATTAGACATTTCAAAGGCATGTTAACTGTAAGTTCATGAAGTACTTTGAAAGTTACCATAGTAGTACAATAAATCACTTTTGAAACAAAAATCTATTGGCCATCTTCTCAAATTGCTAGAATATTTTTTTAATAGACTAGCAACACTTTGAGCTCATAGTCTAGCTGGCCATGCAGCATCACCACGGGCACTGACTGTTGGAGGCAGACTGTGTGCTGCAGACCTAGTAAATCCCTCACTGACCAGGGCTGCGGATGCGTGGACGTGCGTGTGCCTGCCTGATGGGTGGCTCTGTGCTTCCTGGCTTTCAGATGTGCTCGGGCTCAGCAAGTTAGTTCCGAGACAGCCATCTCACCAGGCTGGATCCCCTGGGAAGCAGTGAGGGTTAAGAGGACCTACAAAGAAGGACACTAACTCGGTGTACACTCTGGAGTCCACACACCGTGGCCCTGAAACACACTCAGGAATCTTGTGAACTTGGGCAACTGACGTGACCTTTCTACACTCCACCGTATCATCTGTAAGATGGGATGACGATGTGCTTACCTCAGGGTGTGACTGTGGGGATCAGAGGTGGCTGTACATGTGAAACAGCCACCCCAGGGCGTGGACTCAAGCGAGCACTTGATAAATGCCAGCCGTAAGCTAGAGTCTAAGGCATTCCAACGTATCTGCCCATCAGATCCACAAGATGCTTCTCATCTTGAAATGTAGGAACAGTAGGTTACAGTAAACCAAAATTGTTCTTCCAGGCAACTCAGTCTTCAGAAGCCAGGAAGTGCATAATCGACTGGTGGAGTTTGTCACTGCTTTTTAAAGTCTGCAGTCTGCCGCAAGAGCCGCTGAAGGTCTGTAAGTCTGGGGAGTAACCATGTAGGGGGCTTGCGTGGGGCTCACGCCCTGACGGAGACAGCAGGGCAGGAGGGAGGGATGCAGAAGCGAAAGGGAGGGACATACCTTCCGCCCCTCATATCAGCAGGAACAGGGGCGGCTGTGTGTCACCAACTGAAAATGGGGCACATGGCACCCCTCGCACCAACACAGAAAAGCCATTCCCTTCACTTTCACCTCCTTAACTATGGGGAGAGCAATGCTATTGTGTGTAGACCACAGACAACAAGTGGAAAGAACACATACCTCAGAAGTAGACAAATAAGATGATTAGCTGTGATCTTTAATTTTGCATTAACACTAAGGGGAAACAAACCTCAGGTACAGGCTAAGGACTGTATTTTAATATCCAGGTAGATATGGTATAAAACATGCTTCTATGCAATTGAAAAGACTCCTCCTCCTATTTACTTCCTAGACAGGGGGGCCAGTTCTAAGACATCGTGGTATACACTTCTGTGTGTACATGTGTATATTCACATATACTCACACCTGGGATACCCACAGTGCTAACAGAAGGAAGGAAGGAAGGCGTACACATATTCCTGTACTTGTAAGCCACTGGAATCTGCACGCCTGTGGCTATTCATTCTGTGTCATGTCAATCCAGGACTATTTTTCCTGGTAGAAAACTAATCATGAGGCTTCAACTGGACAGAAAAGACCCAATGTGTCCTTTTAGATGAGAGAGGCAGTGCAGTCCTCAATAAACAGAATATCATCATACACAAAACAGACAGTAAGATATGAACGGGAGCTAAACAGAAAATGCCTGGCATAAGTAGATGCTCAAGAAACTATCTGTCGATTAGAGAACAATGTTCATGATACCATGCTTTAATAAACCTGTAAGAAGATGTTAAGACAACAGACCAAAAAAGCATTTGCATCTAAAGCAGTGGCTGTAGTGGTTCATGTGCCTTCCCAGAACCTTACACTTTTCCCCAAGTATTTACTGGCACACAGCATCTTCTGGGATGTAACAGCTTCCTGCTCAGACTAGGATGGTTCTGTTTATCAAAATCCTAGCTGACTCTATCGTAGGAAAATACGAGTGGGAATAAACTTTTTGAGCTAAAAAGCCACTAATTGGTACAGCTGCATTTTGGCATTATTTCTAACACAATCTCCATAGCCTGTGCCCGAGGACACAGCTTTCCTACTCAGCAGGACCGGAGGCGGTGATTCGGTGGGAAATGCCCACAATTAGAGGGTGAGAAGGGAAAGCTGCTGCCCCCTAGGTGAAGACACCGGGGCCCACCTCGGGTCAGACTTCCCTAAGGCCTTGAAGGAAGGAAGCTGGTTTTTGGTTTTCAACCTGACCGGCAGCTCTGGGAGGGCATCGCGAGCGGTGGGCAAGCTTGGCCAAGGAGTGTTCCACCCTCTCACGTACCGTATACATACAGCATGTAGTCCGAATGTGCTTTCCCCACCACATTTGAGGCCTCGCAGCGGTAGGTACCATTATCTGTTTTGTTTAGGTTATTGATGAACAAGTTGGGCCCGGACAGCACGGCATGTTGAGGCATTTCGTCATCGACTCTTACCCAAGTTACCATCACAGGCCTGCAGAACAAAGGGGAGAGACACAGGTCGCATTATTACTTCCCACCAGGATGTCTGCGTCAGACTTCTCCCCCATGCATTAAATGAGTCACATGTAGGGTGACACGATTAAAGAGGACCGACTGCAGGTATTTTAAGATCATGGAATTACAACTGCGAAGTCTCCAAAAATCTGTCTGGAATATAATTTTTCTTGAACATCATCAGGTGTTGAAAGATCTTCAACAAACCACAAGTGAGAGTCTCATTATTTCCAATTCATCTTCAACAAATCAGCAAATAAACCAATGTGCCTTATTTTCATGCCCTGCTGTGTGGTTTCACAGCAATTCAGACAGGACAGGGCTCACCCATTGTTAATCACCTCATTAATTAGGGAAAAAAATCAAATTCTTGGCTAGTGATACATGCATTCATCTGACTGTTACTCACACGCCAGGACACCTGCATAGACGCCACTTGTGATATTTAAAAGGATTTTGGGTTTCACAAACAGGAATGGATTTCTACATCTGAACAGTACTTTCCTTTGACCTTCGGTGTCTAAAAAGCCACCTCTTCTCATTCTGGAAAGATGCAATCCCTTTCCCTACCGCTGACCTGCCTCCCCCAACCCAAGAGGCTGCCGTGCCCTCTGGTGCACAGTCCACCGTATCTCTGTGCTCCTTGGCAAAATGCCTCCCTGCACAAGCTCTCCAAGGACTACACAACCCCATCCCTGCTGGGTGCATCTCTGCCCAGGCTCCTTGGCACGGCACCTGCTCATCAGAGGCAAGTTTGCTGTCGTTTACAGAACCACATTTGTACCCATCGGGAAAAAGCAAATTTCCCAAGATGCTCCAGTCAAAATGACACATGCATGGTCTCCTTCAAACTCACTGAACTTAAGGCTCCCACTCCTCAAGAGGGCTCCCTCGGCCTCCTCTAAAACCGAGGCCACGCCCAGGATGCGGCTGCAACTTTCACTGTAGGTGAGGGCAACACAGACGGGCGCACAGAAGTGCCTCTAGGACATGAAGACACCCTGGCTTAATGACGGGCGAACACCCTGTCAGGGAGCATGCGGTCTTTAAATGTTATGCGAAGTTATTACAATTTTTCTTTAATTACACATGGGTTTGTCATCACAACCCAGCAAATTACTTAAGGATTAGTCCTCCGTATGTCCCCCTTGCAGGCGACGGCAAGTGGGTCTGCCTAGCAATGAGACCCGACGCCCTGCTGCTTGACAGCTGAAACAGAGGGGTGAGCGCTGAGAATATTCACAACATTTAATGGCAAGTTAAATTACCATTTTTATGGTAAGCAATTTCTTGCGAAAATAAATAGGTAATACGCTAAGAGGGCCAGCAGCAGCTTGATGCACGCTGGCTCGTACAAGCAACACCCGCGCCTGTTTGGGGAACAAACAAACGCCCTCTCCGGCACAAACGTCCTGGAGGAAACATGCAATTTACGGTGCCCACGGCACAGTCAGCTGAACACAGTACCTCCTTCAGGGGAAAAAATACAGAAACAAAATACAGGTAAGCAAGCCATACCCTGTAAAGGCGGTTGATGTGGCTCAATACAGGTGTTGCCAGTGGCAAGAGGCCGGTGAGGGTTTCCCCTCCGCGGGACCGCCCCGGAGGCGGAGCGCACAGCTTCCGGGGGCGCAACTCGCAGCGCCCAGGGCCAGAGGCGCTGCACCTGCCGCAGCGCGCGCGAGGGGACGGGGCCGCCCAAACCGCCGCCCACCGGAGACACGCGGACGAGCACCAACACCGGCGCCTTCTTCCTAAACGTCATCTCTCAACCTCCGAAAGGCTGGAGCGGAGAGAGGCGAATCCCAGCCCACGGAGGCGAGGGCGAGGCCGGGGCGGCCGGGCAGGGCGCACAGAGCACCAGCGGCCGGGCCCCCGCTGTCCCGGGGCACCCTTTCCGCACACTCCGGGGGAGCTGCGTGAGGATGCCCGGAGGCCAGGACATAGAGACTCATCAGGACGCCGGTTAGCAAAACTCCGCGAGGAAACAGCTCACAGCACACGGACAGCAGAGGGCGCTCACCGCCGAGGGGGCAACAAGGTTTGAGGGCTCTGATCCCAACACTGACCTGCCGTTTCATTTTATGATCCCGTGGATTTTTCTTCCCTAAGAAACAGTTAAAACCAATCTTCACTGTAGCAGGAAGGTGAGAGAAAGGTCCCCTTCTCCTCAAACTAAACTGAGTAATACCCAAAAGTGGTTCCGTCACATGGCTATTCTGCCGTATCACTGAGGACAGACGCAATTTCTCGAATTCAGGACCATCCGTTCAGCGGCGGCAAGTGAAGTGGCTTCTTTGTGCTTTTCAGTAAAGTGAGGGTGTTAACCAGCTCCTGGCACATACACACACGTTCCCGGAGGACAGGTCCGGAATCAGTCCTGACTAACCAAACTACTGCTAGGAGTCCTGTTCCTCGCGGAAAGCAGCACAATTAAAGGAAGAGAAAGTCTGTTTGCCCACAGCTGGCCCTCCCCGCACCAGCTCGATTTAAATCTGAAAACCGTCTCTGCAGCAGCTCAGACGGTAACACACAGGGTAGCAGATATATCATTGGATTGTGGGCCCACTAAAAATGTATTAGAATTATTTTGTATGTGAGAGAGAAAATAGTTCTGACAATCACGTTGATGATAATAAAATATGATAATAAAATAGAATTAGCTGAGATTTCAATCTCAGCTGGCATTTCATTTTTTCTCCCAATCCTGACCATTAAGAACCACAGATATTTATTCCCCTTTTCACTGAACAGTGTTTATTTCCTGAAAAACCTCCCATCCTTTACAGCAAGAGACAGGTGACAGGCCAGTGAGTTGTGAATGCACCTCTCTGTTGTGACATTTACTGCCGCCGACCCTCTGCCAACCTTGGCCTTCAGAACTTACTGGGGCTTCCCGATGGCTTCACATGTTAACTCAAGCGCGTCCCCTTCCCGGGTTAGGCCTTGTAGAGGGTAAGTCATCTGAATATGCACTTGAGGCTTATCTGTGTGACAACACAAAGCATAATGTTTAGCAAATAATATCATCAGGCAAAGTCAGGCTTGCGCGCTGCCACCAACCCCATGCTTCCAGCGCCCACTCCCTCCCCAGCCTCGTGTCTTCAGTAACATCTTTCTAATTAGCTAGTAATCCTGGCATTTGCTCAAATTAAATTGACTAATAACTCTAAGGAGTGAACCGCCAACAGATAAGAGATGCATAAGCCAACTGCCAGCATCAAACATTTCCTGTGAAATACATTTTGTTGCATTGAAGTTTATCTCCAAACTCACTCAAGCTAAAGGAAACTCATTTGCCTTCATGCTGAGGTGAAGCCACAGATATTTGTGGTGCTCGGAATTGATACATTTGTATCATACATCATATCTTACTAAGTGACAATAAGTTGTGACACTGCATATTAATAAGTTTGCCTTTTCTATGCTTGTTTTCAAATGGAAAAGGCAAAACTGAATTCCACTCAAAGGCTTTAAGAATAAAGAATTGGGAGGGCTTGGGGGCCCTTTAGGAAACAATGAAGTCTCAATGTAAACATACAAGGAAGGAAGGAAACAGGCACTGAGAGCCTCTAGGGTGGGGCCACCCTAGTGTGGACTAAGTCCAGCTTCAGGGACGAGAGCGCTGATACCCAGAGGATAACGTGCTTGTCCGAGGTCACAGAGGGAACTCAGTAAGAGAGAGCCCAGGAAACGTACGCTGGGAGGGGTTTCTGATTCAAAATCACCTTTCCCAGTGGCAATCCCCCATTAAACCCAAGTACAGCTTCCTAATGTGGTGGAGTGCTTAGGTATTCTTAATTCTGCTAGCTAACTAAAAACTGTGTGTATGTGAGTTTGTGGAGGAGTGGGTGTGAGAGATGAATGATGGGGGGGTTGCATACGGGGAGTAGGGAGGGAAGAGGCAGGGCTGGAATTAACATGGATACAAATACAGTTACAAGTCAAGCCTGAATGGAACTGGCAGGTTTTTTTTAATACCTGTGCTCAACTAACAAGCCATTAATTGATAAATCAGTCTTCTCATTTAACTCTGTGGCTCTATAAATGTATATTTTTGGAAATGCACCCAAGAGTAATGAATGTGAGAGGGCAAGACACCAGTGAACTGACAGGTCAAAGCAATTTCCGTAACTTTAGTTTCTCAGACAATCACGCTACCTAACAACAGCCCCTTGGCCTTTGACAAGCAGTGTTTATTAACATTCATCCTATGGAATAAGGGGGAAAGCAGAAACATGGCAGGGCTCACCCAGGCTCACCCTGCACACAGCCGAACGAGCTGCACACGGGAGCCCTCTCGGGGTCCCTTCCACAATGCGTGTTTATAGTCTCGTGGCTATTGTGTATCTTCCTCTGATGTCTCTCAGAACCATGTGGCATTCAAAACCTCTTAAGAAGACCTTGTACATCAATGTGCACCACACATTGTGAATGGGTCAGGCTTTCTGAGAAGCTGAGTCACGTGCCAGGGAACGTAAGCTAACAGGCTCAGAAGCTTCGGCTTGTGAATTAGGCCTTGCAAGTATATCACGGTTCTATTCTTGGACTCTGGCGAAGGAAATGTCCAAGGGCAAGATGGCGCAGAGGCTTCCAGACACTGGTGGGGGGCTGGCAAGGCAGCCATTACAGAAAGGCAGGAAGTACTCATATGGGACAAAGAGGATGACCGTAGATGAGGGCTGGCTGCTAGGCGGAAGGTCAGGGAACCCTCCTTCAACAGCTAGACTGTAACCTAGGCTAACTTCAACCACTGGGGGAAGCAGGTCGGTTGGTCTATTATTTTTGGTGGTATAACACAAAGCTAGTTGGTGAAGTTTATTAAAAACAAACACAGGATACAAAAGAAAGTAATGGGAGAAGGTTATGCCACAGTAAACACAGACAACCGAAGTCCTGCTCCCTTACAGCATGTGCCCAGAGCAGCTCATATTGGCTCCTGGTCAGGGAACCCACGGGCCATGAGTGAGGCTGATTTAAAGGCCAAAATTCGGGCTGAAATGTAACATTTGCTTATAGGTTAATCTCTGATCCACAGAAGGGCTCCATTTTCCATGCATTGCTGACTTTGGACCATTAATTAAGGCGAAGCAGAATGCTTGCTGGCTTATGTGGAAGGTTTTTTGTTTTTATTTTTCCCTTGTATAATTTACAAGCAAACAGGGCCTATTTTTCAGTACAGTGTACTAAGGATTTTACATACTCTACTTCCATTAACAATAAAGAGAGTGTTGAAAATGTAATCCGCCTTGCCTTTTCAGTACCACTGAGTTTATTTAGTTAAGTGCTTCATGTTACTATTGGCTATTTACCAGTTGTCAATTACTCACATAAATTAGGAAGAACAAGCTGGAACTTATGTTAAAAAAAAAAATCATATACTAAAGCCACAGAAAATGACACCTTCAATTTCGGTAATTAATTTTCCTAATTTACTCTTTAGATTTCTGGAGAAATGTCTACCATCTACTTTTGGGTACAGCTGCCACAGTTACCTTGCTAGCTGGCTGAAAACGTAAACATTAATCCTGCTTGTATTATACAGAAAAACATCCTCCTCCTCTGTTGACACATGCTGTGCCTACAGGCATTTGTCTGACTGTGGGCAGCCGACCATCTCCACACCCAGTCTAGAGACCAAAACCAAAGCGAGTCTTTGTGCCAAGATATCCCTGGGTGAAGAAACTTAAAAACACATCCTGTTCCCTTTTGTCTGCCCTGAAAGCAGAATTCAAGTATTCTCAACGGGTGGACTAGACACCCAGGGATTCCCCTGGCACCTCTGCAATTCAGGGATATTACGTCTTCCCAGGAAGATCCTGACTGTAGTATGCGTATGTCAAAATGCGAACAATTCAGATGGCTGGCTGAATAGCCCAGAGCTCATCATTTATATTTTAATTATGTTCATAAATCAAATGTTATATAACCCACCAAACCTTTCCTGAGACAGACCCAGACTCCAAGATTTATTTTTAAGTAATGAGGTAAGCCCAGTACATTTTCTCGGTGATCATTTGATGCCTCGGCTGGTGTTGTAAGGCACAAGGCAAAAAGCCAGATGACACTTTCTGCCCAAGTGCAGTAACTGTCGAGAAATGATCGCTCAGAAATGGAACTGCTACATAAAAATAAGAGGAAGAGTTAGGTCTGCCCACTCAGGGAACACTAGTCACAGAGAACGCACTACCGACAGCCAGTCAATGAGGTTGTGGGCTCCGACGCTCACGATACATGGTAGTGTTTTTAAAACCCCGTAAAAGACATGCAGCAAAACAGCTATGCAGACAAAATCCGTTCATTAGTCAGAGTCGCAGAGGGTTAATACTAGGAGGCTTTAGGTCACTCTACAGCAGCACCCACTTAGAAAGTAGTATGAGAATGACATTCTGATCTGATGAGACTTTAAATGTGCTCTGCTCTATGAACAGAAAAAACATATATAAAAGGAAACTCCTGAAGAGGTTAGAGTGGCTTGCTGGCAGATTACAATTGATTTCATGCCAGTCTGACCTTGCACCACATTCTGTGATCTTTTCAGAAGATTAACTCAAGACTCTGTAACCTGTATTTCACTTTCCCATGTAAATGAAAAGCCACAGTCCACTTCTCTCTAGATCACAACACTAACACATCAGGTCTTCACATGTTTTATTTCAGGAAAGGTATGTTGCCATTTCCTTGTGCCTGGAATGCCATCCTTCCTGTGTGCCAGATAGGAGTGGAGCTGTGCTAAGGGCAAGTGTCCCTGACACCCCAGGAGACCAATCACCCTGGGTGATCCTGAAACTTGCCCACTCTGGAAGTCCTCAATCAGGGCAAGTGGGCAGCAAAAGTTCCTTGAAGTGCTGACTGCAAGCAGGCCCTAGGCATGGAGTGCAAATCTTCTCCTGCAACTGCATTTGGGACACAGGCAAATTCATGTCCCTTACCAGATCTTATCCACTGTTTACCCAGCATTTTATCCAATATTCTGTAACACTGGTTGGGGGGGGCTGGGTGCCTGTACAGCAGGTGCTAATGGCTTCAGGGACAACTCAAAAGCAGCATGAGCCTGGAGGGCTCGGAGCAGCGGGGAGGGGGCCCAGGCCAGCACCTGTGCATCCAGGTGGGGAAGCCCTGACTGAAGCGAGTGTCAATCCCGGAGGATTTCTGCGTTTGAGGAGCGCAACCATGCAAAGATTAACCTGAAATTTGGTGAGTATTAGGGCTGTTTGAGCTCAAAGCAAGATCAGCTCCTACAACATGGCTGTCTAAGTGGTTGGGAGAGGCCGGCTTTGGGAGGGTGATGTTCAGTAACACAAGGGATGGGACTGGCTGGAGATCAGTCACTCCGAGTTCTCAGAGAAGTTGAAGAGAACATCTTGCAAAAGTCTGCTGCCAATTGTCATACTACATTCATGCATCATCTTTGCTGCCATTTATGTTGTCTGTTCACAAGGTGAAGGACCTCCTGCTGTTACATCTGTTGTATGAATTGAAGCACATCAAGTGCGTTTCTTGAGGGGGCTGAGCTCATGAGTGGGATGAGTCAAACCTGGCGGGCCTGATGTGGGACCCAAGAGCACGTGCCACATTCCCAGAGCAGAGTGCAATTTCCTCGTTGCAACTTGAAGCAGTTGTGTGGATATTGAAATTACTGTTTACTCAATAGAAATCAATTTTTACTCCATGATGTTGAAGCAGGGAAGTTATGTTTCTAGTGTTTTTTAAATGGACTGCACCCTGCATAGCACTTTACTGTATTTCCAAGAAAACTTCAAAATTTGAAAATAGATACTGGGCAAGAAAATCCATATAAGATTTTCTGCACAAGAATGTTAGCTCTGTAATTAGAATATTTTTTTGTAACCCTGGTGCCTAGAATAGTGCCAAGGTGCTTGGCATGCAGTAGGCATTTGATCCATATTTACCAAATGAATGAGAAAGTGGAGAAATATTGGGGCATGGGCTTCTACTCCAAGCTTTGCTTCCGATTAAAAAAAAAAAAATCAGGCAATGAATATATCTTAGCTTTTATAAGATAAACTAGGCACATAGGAAATTTCAAGAGTTTACCTGGGCATATGCCAACTGGAATAGGACACTACACATTTATTTAGCATTTCTGGTGTATCTCAAGATGGCATCTTAAGGGGAATCCCAGAAGATGTCTGGCCATTCTTTTTAGATTTTTAGATGCCAGCTTCACCACCTTTTAACCTTCCACAGAATCAAACCTGACCTTGAGTTAAAAACCATTAAGAGTGCACATTAGCAGACCAGTTTCACGAGGCAGGTATTCAGACAGCCACACACACAGACACACCTTTCCCAAATACCTGCAGCCAGACAGTGAGATGTGGGCACACAGGCCTGGTTCTACAGGGCAGGACAGCAGCCACAGCCTTCTTCCCCTAAGGGTCATGTCCTTCAGCTCCTGCTCACCGCGCATTTGGCCCAATATTTACTTTCTGTTTTTGAATGCCGGTTACTCGGCCTCCTGCGCCCTTGGGTGCTGTGGAACGCCCAGCGACTTACAGGTCAGGAGCACCAGGCGCTCGGGCCCACCGCTCCGGTGCTGGCACCAAAAATGATGGGTTAAAACACTGGTTTGAATTGGGGCGTTGGGGGAGCTCCCCATGCCTTGATTATTTTTCATGAGGAATGATAACTTCCCTGAGACTCAATTCATTGGTTACAAAAATAGAAGAAAGGGAGAGTGGGAGGAGGGGCATATTCCTTTGTAAAAAAAGACAGAGCGAGAGTCCGGAGGCCACAGAGAGAGGCCGAGGAGGTGAGCGGAGGCGGTCAACGGAGGCCGTGCTGCCCGCGGGGCACCGAAGCCCAAGCTGGAGTCTGTGGGTGCCCAGAGGGCAGAACAGGCGCCGCCTGTCACGGCCGCCACCTGACCAGGGAGGGCGCCTGCCACGGCTGCAGCCCTCGGACAGGGTCCTTCCCCGGCTCCTGTCGGCGGGCGTTAGTTTGGCCAAACAGAGAGAAAGAAACAGGCCAGATGTGCGACCTTCAGCTCCTCGGCTCTGAAGAACACGGCCTGGGGACAGAACTGGCGGGAGAAGGCCGTGCCCCGGGGGCTGCTGCCGGAGGCCGGCGCGCCCTCCACTCCCAACAGGAAGGATTTTCCAGTTTCCAGGCTTTCGTCCCTCGCGCTGCGGGGCACCATTCACCCCGGAGAGACGTTTACTTTGGCTCAGATAAAGAAGAGGTTTTGATCATCTCCTCCGTGCCCAAGGTTCTCTCGATTGAGGGAATGAAAGAAATCACCTCGCCTTCCCTGGACCTTGGCTGAACAGGAATATGGATTCACAAAATACCTGGCTACGTGGCATCAATAAAACTCATTTTGAAAATGATGTCGGCGTGTACCGCCAACTGTCAGATGGCAATCAGAGGAGGGAAAGCGGTCAAACACCCATTTCTGGAGGCCTTGTTTTCATTTTCCCTTCCTAAGCTCAATTTTTTTTTTTTACAAATATACACACACACAAAGCCCTCAAAAGATAAGGATTTTTGCAAAACATTTTAAAGGGCCAGGCTATGATGGGGAGAGCAGAAGACACACAGCAGTAATTCAAGAGCTCCGGATGCACCTCGGTCCAGAGCAAGGCGTCCCCCCTTGCACAGCCATCTGGACTCCATACCGAGGGTCGCCGCTTTTCTGTGAAGTCCCAGCTTATGTCCCTCTGTGTTGCCACCTTGATGCTGTTTAAACAGTTTCCTTTTAACGCTCAGACACTGAACTGTTCTCATTTAAACGGGCTTTTATTTGACAAGAGTATGGTTCCCTCAGATCCGGAGCTACAATCGTATCACAGTCCAGCATCAGCCATGCTGTAAATTTGAGAAACACTGTGTACACACAACATCCCGAAGAAAAAAAATGCAGAATTTAGGGTCAGACGGCTCAGAACATTAGAAAGTCTCTCTCTACCTAGCAGTTCAGGAAAGGCAGCTTTGAATCCCAGCTCCTGAGCACGTTTATTTTCCATTTTAAGCATTTAACTGCACGCTGCCCTGCCGTATCCTTGCTGGGTCTCGGAATGAAAGCCTGGAAACCGAGAGTCCTACTGTATGTTCTTCATTCCCAGCAACGTTCCTATGAGAAAACCTTATTAATGAGCTTGCAAACAAGCACCCAACAGGGAAATGTCACAAACAAGAGTGGCTAATGCCCCAGAAAATCAAATAACTGAACACTTGGCTAATGGTGGTTGCCTTTCATATTTGTGATAAAAAAAATGGAGGGGGGGCACTTTAATTCACTAATTCTGAAGGGGTCAACACCTTGCTGAACAAAACAACTCATTTACTTATGTTCAGAAATCTCCAGATGATAAATTACACTGATGTTAATCACTTCAATGCATTCTACACAATTAATATCTGTACTCACCAAAAACTTCAGGATTATTAAAAGTATGACAGCATATACATCTGGCTGATTTTTCACATAATTGGGCACAACAACCTCTCCTGGTACCACAAATAAGGGTTCTAACAAACAAACACTGCAAAATTCTGTGTTCAATTAACTAGGACTTAAATCCACAAGATGGAAGCAATTCCCATCGTAGCCCATGCTTTGCCTTCCGTGCAGCACGGTGGAGCTCTCCTCATGCCACTCCCAGTTCTCCCGCCATAAAGTGAGCCATGTCATGGCGTGCAATGGGTAGGTTTTCTAGTATTTCATTTCCTTTAAAAAAAAATAACACTTTTCTAAAGGACGTCATTTATCCAGAATTCAGACCCATCATCTGCTGTTTAACCCTGTTTGTATCCTCCTCAGTCATCAGTTGTCTCAGCTTTGGTAGAAAGAGGTTCCCCGAAACCTTCATGCAGCACAACGGGTCAGGGCTGAACGAGGGGAACACATTTAATAACGATCCTATTAGGTTAATTTGCCCCCAAGGTTGTCTTACGGAGTAGGGGGATTCTTATCAGCGTCCGTGGGTGAACCCAATATGTCCTGGCGGTAAACTAATACTTGTCACCGAAATAAGGAATCTTTGTAGGTAGCAAAGGAAAGGTCATTAAAAGCAATACTAATTGTACATTTATTCTGATGTTCATTAGACATATACACAGCAAATAAACATTTTATAGCTATTTTTACATAGGCTTGGTTAGATTAAAGCAACAAGGTGACTCAGAGAAAAGTCCTAAACAAGGTAAGAACAGCTTATGGATGAGGCAGACTGACTGGTGAGCATGCCCTTAAGTAATGACGTTAGGAAAACTCTTTAGGGTAAATGGACTCCTTGAATTGTAAGCAAAATGTGAATATGTGATTTGGTTAATGTATTCCAGGTCTACAGCCACTGAAGGATTTGTAAAGAGGTTAGCGATCCCCACTTAAGAACTGCTGACTCTAAGGGTTTGAGCTGATTAAAAAATAAGGGCGGAAGGCTACTCCTCACAGGGCCTTCGGAACAATCTGGCATCCGTGCACACTGGCTACTGAATCTCATGCATTCACTCATCTCTTCTTTTCCAACAGCCACCAGGCCTGGTGCCACTTGTCTACCGGCAGAGACTCTGCTCGGGAGGGGCGGAGCACAGCTAGCCGGTGGCTGCTAAGCGCTGGTGCAGAAGACCGAGAGCCTAGGGCACCCGAGGCGGAGGCTTTTGCTGCTGCACAGCTGCTGGTGCGCAAGGAGCATGCACAGTTGGTACAAACAATATACACAATTCCAGTCTTCTCTGAAGAAGGTACTTCAGGAACTCCTGGCTGGCTCTGCAAAGCTCTCCGCCATGCTCTAGAGCAGAGGGCAGGGAACCACCAGGCCACTTTCTTGAGCGTGGAGTTATTTAAGATGCCAAACCAGACTCTAAATTCCCATTTGTATTAATAATGCTTTATAATTCTTCACAAGAAGACTTTTTTTCCTTATACACATTGCCCTCCAAATGGAGTACCAAGGATAAAAGGTTTGTGTGATGCAAGAAAAGGCTGTCCCACAAAAAGGTGCCGTGTTAGAGATCAAGTGATCACCAGGTGCACCTCACAGCTTGGGAAGGTGTGAAAGTCACGTGCCTGCAGTTAAGGCCTAGCAATACTTTGTAAGCTTGAAGTCAAATGCATTCAGATACGGAGCTTTGTACCTTTTCTTAGGATGAATGTCACTTGAATCTACAGAATGTGGAAGACAAAGCTTGTAAAGGTCATTATCAAGGCCTCCAAGGGGTAGGAGGTGCAGTGCTCAAAATATTTTGCAGGTGGGAGTTGGTGTAATTCTCTAGGTGGGGCTATACTGGTTTTCCGAGATACTCTGGGAAACTCTGAGAAGAGTTTAGGGGTGGGAACTGGGTGAATATCTATTCAGGTCTCGCAAATGAGTTAATGTATTATTAAAGCTAATGGGCCCCTACAAGGAGAGTTAATGGATATTAAGTTTGCTTAAATGAATTACATATTAACAAAGTCACAAGAAATCTATCTGCCAATTTAGAAAATATCTGATCATTTCTGTTTTCGCATTATAGGGACATTACACCACAATAGTTTTAGTGATATGAAAATCGTAGGCATGATACCCGTAATGAAGCGACATAATGAAGGAGGTGAAATGAATTAACAAGGAAAACCTGCATATGTGATGTTAAATTGAGCCAAGCTCATAAAGAAAAGGTTGGAATGGGACAGTATCTTTAATGCAACTTTTTATACCTGATTTTAGCCAAAAGGCGGAGAGGGGATTAGAAGCAACCTTTTGTAACTTCCTCTACTCCCTTCCCCTCAGGCAGTTCGAACATGTCAAACAGCCTGCAGAGGGTGAATGGCTGCCCCCAGAAGATACTTCCTCACCCTTGAACCGGTGAATGTGGTCTCATTTGGAAAAAGGGTCTTTACAGTGGAATTTAATCACGGATTCTGAGCTGAGATCATTGTGCATTGCCTGGGTGGCACCAGATCCAGCCATGAGTCTCCTCAGAGGAGGCCACGTCCAAACGGGAGGGATGCGGCCAGAGCCAGGGAGGGTCCTTCCTGCAGCCCCCAGAGGGAGTGTGACCCCGCCGACACCTCGACTCTAGACTCTGTCCTCCAGAACTGCAGAATAAACGTGGCTGCTGCAAGCCACTGAATTTGTGGTGATTCGTATGGCGGCCCTAGGAAATTAAAGGGCAGTGCACAGAGGGTGATGCTGCTCCCTTGGCGGGCGCCCCACCACCACCTTTCCAACCACACTCCTGCGTCATGGTCACTACGCCTACTGTCATCGCCTGTAATTTTTCAGAGGCTAAATTACAGAAGCCTTTTGATAACAAGTGAGAAGCTGGCTATTTGTCCATAACCTTGTTTCAAAGATGGTTTTGTTCAGAAAACATATTTTTTTCACAGGTGCAAGAGTCCAGAGAATAGATGAGGAGGGGTGTCTTCAGTCCATGGGGCAGGGCGAGTTCACCACCTCACCCACTACTACTTTGCTTTTATTGATGAAGCCACCGAGACTGGGGCACTGATTGCAAAGAGTTCTACTTCTAAACCCAGTGTTATAACTTAAGCTGAAAATGGAAGAGATTGTGCAATTCAACACAAAATTTTATGTAAAATGGAAATAAAATCCCTTCTATAAACAAAACTCAGGATTTATGATGGTGTTACAAAAGGGGGAGGATTACCCTAAATTTTGAAGTTGGTATAGAAAGGATTATAGTCAATATTCACAAAATTTAATTAATTAAGTCATGTGCTAGAGCAGATTGGAATCATTTTAAAGTTTTGCATTTGGGTTAAATGTAGCATTCTCAAAATCCTCATTGGCACTCTGGAACATGGCAGTGTTTCAGTAAAATTATCCTTTGATTATTTCCTACTAAGACAAGATAAAAATTCTATCTGTATTACAGAAAACATATGTATTCAATAAATGGCTTCTGAAGTGTTTTTAAGCAACCGCTACTCTGTGCCCTCAAGAATAAAGTACTTGGTACCGCGAAGTACACGTTTGAATGTGACCCCACTAAATTCCCAAGTTGAAATCCTAATGCCCCAAGTGACGGGATTAGAGGTGGGGCTTTGGGGAGGTTCTTGGATCACTGGGTGGAGCCCTCATGAATGGGGTCAGTGCCCTTAGGAAAGGGGCCCCAGAGAGCCCTCTAGCCCCTTGCACTGTATGGGGACAGAGAGAGGAGGGCGCTCCTCAGCACACGGCCAGGCCGGCACACCTTGACCTCAAGCTTCCCAGCCTCCAGGACCACTGGAAATGAATTTCTGTCATCTACAAGCTACTCAGCCTTTGGATTTTGCGACAGCAGCCAGAACGGACCAAGGACCAAGACAGGTACTCACACTGAACTTCCAGGTACCGCTGGGTCTGCAGGTTCCCGGTGACCGCAGGGTGCTCCACCTGACAGACCACCGGGACCCCATCGTCCTCCTTGTGCACCTTCAGCACCAGCTGGCTGGTCACGGTGTACATGTCCGACCACTCCTCCACCTCGGATTTGCCTGGTGAACACAACGCATACTGAGGAGTCGGAGGTGAGTGAATTGACATCGCTGTTTTCATACCCTCCCCTCCTGTCCTGCCCCAACACTGCTACTTTAACAAACATGCTGGCAGTCATCTGGGATAAGGGTAATCTGTGGGCAGCTAACTGATAAAATGGTAATTTCCTACTTTTCAACCTTGCAGGACAGTATTTAATATGTATTTCAATATCACATAATACATGCTCTTTTTATTTCGATATCATACATATTTCTTCTATCTCAAAAACTCCTACAACGAGGCAGCCGAAAGTCGGACCATCCTGGCATCAGGCTGATTCAGGCACTGGAGAGGAGAAGAGGTGTGCCTTTCACCCTGCAGCCCCATGATGTGAGACGTCCATTAGGCAGTCTCACGGTCTGAAATTCCAGGACACCATCCAAATCCTGATAATTCAATCAGAACTAGAGATAGAAACAACCCCTCTGCCGACTCCCATCAGCAACAATTAAGACAAAAAGTAAATAAACGGGATTTACATAATTGAAATTGCATTTGAAATGTTTTAACTCTGCAACTTTTGGGAGACCACAAAAAAATGCAGTGGGCAGAGCAAAGGAAGACAGAGGCTTCAGGCCAGATGGGAGTTCTGTCCAAGAGGGCCCAGGAAAGGAGGCAGGCAGCTTCCGGACGGGATGCACAGGCCACGGCGGCCCTGTTCTTGGACTCAGCCCTCCCTGGGGCCCGGCGCACCATCAGCTTCTTTTCATGTTTTGTATGTATTGGTACACATTTAATAGCTCAATTCACTTAGACAGAAAAGCAGAGGGAAAATGAGAAACTCCTTCCTTCCAAAACCGTACCCAGCAAACAGAAGATTAAAACAGAGCAATCTTTTTGAAACTTACGCTGTTATGTAGAGATTCTGTTTTCAGATATAGATTTTTATACTCCCTTTCTAAAGGGGCTTATTCTTCTTTCTGGCACTCTTTTTATGTAACAAGCACATACAGAGCACTTATCTTGGCTCAGAGAGTATGTACAAATATTCATTCACTTCACCTTCGCAAGCATCCCATACGGTCTGCAGTATTTATCTTCCTCTTAGAGGAAACCGAGCCACACAGCTAGCACTTCTGCTAAGTGACCAGAGGTGTTCAGCCCCTGAGCCCTTTGTCTAGGGTGCCACTTACAGGGCACCCTTGAAAAGGGGGTAATCGGAATGCTGATAGGCACAAGGAACTTAGGACAACCGACAAGCAGAAAGGGGGCTCAGAAAGGGGACAGGCTGCACCCTTCAGCTGAAGCAGCAGCCTGAGGAGCCCGGGCTGAGGGAGAGAGGAAGGGGCAGGGTTAAAGCAGTGGCCCGTGCTGCCATACCGAAACTGCAACACAGCGGGGGGGCTGACATGGGCACCCAAATACAGGTTTCCCCAGAAGGGTGGGGCCTGCAAATTCTCAACAGAAATACAATTTCGGCCCACGTATACAGCCACTCTCGTAGGAAAGCACGCAGTCCACATGCTGGGAACGCAGCGAAGGTGACGCGGGCTCACCGTGGGGTCAGGACTGCCTGCGCAGTGTAACGTGAGGCCCTGGAGTTCTGAGCCAGCATGGGTCACGGGGAACGGGGATGAGAGCAAGGCCAGTAGAGATCAGGGGACAGCTCTTCCCAGTCTGAAGAGCTCTGCTGACAAGTCTACTCCTTCTGCGCACCTGAGCAGGCCTCTGAGATCCCACCACCACGGGCCCTCAAACCACAGAGCGAGGACACAGCTTCTTTTATGATGCTGTCCGGTTTGGCCTCAGAAGCACTTAGTAACTGATCATAAGCCACATCTACGTGGATATTCTTGTTTCAGGGCATGTTTTGCACTTGTCTGGGCCTCCCAGAGGCACGCCCTGCTGGAGTGCAGCGCCGACTGGCCGCGCCGGCACGGGGCTGGCGCCTCACCTTTCAGCTCCTCATTCCCTTTGAACCACCTGATGGTGGTGGCTGGTTTGCTGGCCATGGCCGTGCAGTTGACTTCGATCTCCTCGCCTTCCACCGCAGTGTCTTTCTGGATATCGATCATCAGGTTACGTGGTGGGACTGCAAATTAAACGTGTGCTTTTTAAACACAGAATCTGTTTCCGGACATATTCTCCCTTTCATTAGAATCTAGATCACTGATATCAAAACAGGACACAAATAATGGATATTCCTGATGGGAATTTAAAACAAATTGCCACCGGAGGGAAGAAAGAAGAAATACAAAATCATCATCAGATATGGTGAATCATGCATCAGTTACTCTAGAGTTTCCCTCCCAAAGTTATCTTATAAAATGACCAGTCTCCCACTTCTAAGTTATCTGTGGCCAAGTTGTAACAAAATGGGTACTGAGATTGGCTATCAGTCAGTCATTAGAAGGCTGCCCAGAAAGCAGATACAAAGGTAAGGGAGTACACACTGAGATTCTCATCCTTATCTGAAGTCTCTGAAAGGGGTATTTCTCCGTAACTCAACCCTTGGATTTCAATCTTCACATGAAAGATTCCAAAGTTCAACTGGCAAAGATCAGACACATGGGGTGATCACTTGCCAGAGACACATACAGAAGAATTGTGCCTCAGAACCTGTTTCCTTCAATCAAAATTATTCATAGGGATCCAGAATACAGTCACGACCTCTGATGGATGGCGTAGTAAGAAAATCCTTTGGATATAAAGATGCAGGAATACAGGATACGCCAGTTAATTGGCAGTAATTTTCCATATTCCGAAATCCAACGCTCCAGATTTTGGAAACCAAAGGTCAGAGAGACTCCTGAGTACTTGTAAGCTGATTTACATATCAGAATTAAAGCCACTCTTCTCTAAGCATATTAAAATGTCCATGTAATAAAATGGCCAGAATGAAATATTTGGGGCTAAAATGCTGAATGTCAAATCAGAGTACATAGGATGATGGTGGTGATGAAGCAAATGAATTAACAGTGAAGTGTTATAAGGTGCAACCTTACCCCAAGACTGAGCTTCGTGAAATAAAATCATTAACAATACTGAGGTCAGCAGAGAATCTAATAATGTGTGCCCTGGCCCCCATGAATGAGCAAAGACAATTTTGAGACTTATGGTTAATAAGTTTCTCAACTCGAAGAGAAATAAGAAATTAAATATGTATAAACATGCTATCCTGATGATCAAGTTAAATAATAAATCTCTGATACTGCTTCAATAAACTATGGGATTAAACCACATATTTGGGATTTCCAACTGTTCTAGTCCAGTGTGAAATTCTGTCCACAGGAAGACTTTTGCACGGAACTCGAGCAGTTGAAAGTTCCGCAGAGAATGACAGGAAAGGAAAAGGAAATGATTTGCATGTGTTCCTCAGCAAGACGGTGGCGGGGGCACCCGCCAGAGCACAGGCAGGCCTGCTCTTCTCCCGTGTGGAAGGAGAAGAGAACACATTTGCCCAGTGGGCCTAGTTGCCAAAGTGATATGGCCCGAACAAGTAAACACAGCAAAGATGTACTCTGGCTTATGTTTTAGGGAAAAGTAAACAAAAAAGAGACATCTAACATCCAGTTTGGAGTTGCACATCTGCAGCATTTTAAGAGACACAGAAAGGCCGTGACAAAAGTAAGCGGGCTACGCCAGGTGGCTCTTTCCTCCGTGAAGTCTATCCTTGCCAGATGACAGTCAGGAGGCTGTAGGTTTTCATCACACATTCTTGCCCAATGGACAGAATACATGGAGAGACTTGATGTTTAGGGCCAACTAGGTACTCCTGAATTCTGGGCACAGTGTAACAGGAATGCTGAAAGCAATGCTGCTGCTAGAATAAACAGTGTCAGAGGAAAGGACTGTCCAAGCCTACGATCTCGGTGAGCCATGAGGAACAGAGCAAGAGGTGATAAAAACCACACAACTCAGGAGTAAAAGACCTGGGAACATCCTCCCGACAGATGTAGGAAGGAAAGTCAAACTACAGTAATTCCTTTCAGGGTCCAGGCAAAATAAAAATGGAGTGACGAAAATCACTTCTGATGTTGGCCTAGGCAGTGATTACCCGTGAGAAATGCAGTCGTGTGAGGTCAGCAACGCGATGCTGCCCAACCTCAGGGACTGAAGGGAGTGTGGATACCCAGGACAGCGGCTCTCAGAACGCGACCAAGAGGGCCAAGAACTACTGAGACTGTAATGCGCAAAGTTCCCCTTCCCAGGAATCAGTGAAGAAGGGGGTCAAGCAGCCTGCAGTCTTCATGCAGAACGTGGAGCCCTGTGGCCACTCTGGGCTGACCTGGGACTCTTCCTGACAAGAACGGACCCAGGGGGTGCGAAGGGCTCCAGCATGTATCACTGCCAGGTCTCAACGGACTGAGCCTCCGGCATCGTCTCTGCTGGGTGTTTGCTCCTGGGTGTCCTTCCCTCACTCTCGCCCCTCTCCTGCTGCGCCTGCAGACACCCTGGCTCCCCTCGTCGCAGGCTTCCCCTGACCGCTAGCCGGTCACCTTTGGGGGTACCTCTTAGTGGAGGATGTATTTATCCTCTTCTTAAGACAGAGATGCTCATGAAGCTGATGGCACGTCCTTCCCACATTACCAATAACGTCTGCATTAAAGGATTTACTTCCTTTAAAGTAAGGAAATGGAAAGGGACAGGTGTTCAAAAGGCCAGAGGAAGATTCCCCAGCATTGTTTACATTCCGCTGGGGTGCTGAGAGTGTGGCTGGCAGCAAACAGGCCCTCGCCTGGACACCTGGTGTTTGGTACTATCCCAGGTGCTTCCTCCTCAGTTGCAGCAGACTCTAGCGTCCCCTGCACTCTGAGCTCCCTGCAGATTCCTGTCCCAGGGCACGCTCCTCGGATCATCGCTCTGAAGATCTGACAGCATCTTTAACTTCGGGGCTAGGTGAACATGTGGAAAACTTCAGAAGCAATAGAAAATAGGACAGTGTAGAAAAATAAAGGACTTGTTTATCGTTGAGGAGGCCATTCTGAGAAACAGTTGAATAATTTTTTTCCAAATCCGTGTTTCAAGATTATGACCAGTGTTTCTGGTTTTTACTGAGATTAGAAATAGTCCAGTATAGTGGGAATTGTTTGGTTCACAAATACAAAATAAAGTCGGATACTGTGAGTCATCACGGTCTACTGACACCAGTTATAAAGTTGACTTCTGTTGGATTTTTTTTTTTTTTTTAAGAACAGGAAAGCTTTGGAAAATATAAATGAGGTGATTTAAGTCTATTTTTTTGGCTTGTCTGAAAGGGGTTTAGATAAGAAAATCTTAAAGTTTATTTTGGTCTATTAATTCTACCCTGTTTTCCATTGCATGTCTACTCTGATACATAAGAGGTTGGGAAAGTATAAAATCCATTTATAAGAAAAATGAATTAAAACTGCTACTAACCAGAGACTACACTTATACATGGTCCACTAAATAGGCACATTTAAAAACGGCCTGCAGCCATTAATGAAAATAACCAAAGATACGTCTAAGGAGGTACATACAGAGGAAAACCCGAATGAAAATCACATAGAAGGAAATACTAGAAAACAGCAAAGAAATGTCAAGGTTCTTCCTAGCTAACCTCAGATCTATAAGAGCACTAATTATAAACATTACGCCTACATTTTTAAAAAAATCAGCAATTATCAAGATGAATCACATTAATTACAATAAAAGAGGAGCCTTAAAGCTGATCAGTATGTGAAATCTCACTCCAAGACCCTTTAAAATAATTAGGCCCTCCTGTTCCTGGAATCTTAAGATCGAACGCTAATCTTAGAAGGAAAGGATTGTAATATTAGCTACTATTACCAGTAACTATATTTATCTTAAAACAGTGCATTCTCTTTCTCATTCAACTCCTCACGAAGAGTAGGGTCAAGAGAATCCTGCACTGTGACCTGCAGATATAAACAAGCTCGTCACAAGTAGAAGATGTAAATGAAAGTCCTAAAAGACACCTAAAGGCATGAAAAGTATCATAGCAGAGTTTTCGGTTTTTACACAGATAATATACACAGAGTAATGAACAAATACCCATATCTCTGTATCTCATAATTATGCTGAAATTTTTGCTGAATGCTTCATACAACTAACAGACATGCACTAAAATGAGCGTCTTCAAACCTATCAAGAAGTTTGACAGCTGTTCTAAGTCCTCTTCAGAGAACCATAGATAGGAACGAAGATGCTAATACGTCATTCTTCATTCATTGTAGTATCTGAAAATGCTAAACCTTAGGAAAAAGGTTTGACTATAAGAGTATCAGTAGAAATTGTCAGACTTTGGAATATGAAAGACTCAAAGTGATGACAACAATTTTACTCTGTCAAAGGGATCCCAGAGCAAATTTAATGGGAAGAATATTAAATGAATGTGTAAGAGCTGCAAAAAGAGCATCTACTAGTATTACTTTCAAGTATATTTAAGTTAATGCTTCTGTAAAATACATGCAGGAACCTATTACTTCTAGAATAATCAGACCCCCAAAAGGATTACTGGCTTTAATGCCCCTCAAAAGTCTTGTGCCGTCATGCTGACTACCCAGCACGGGGTAGTCAGTCACACCAGCCCAATCCAGCAGGTGTGAGAACAAAGGAACCCTGTGCGAGAAGCTGACGGGCAGTAGCCACTTGCCAAGGACCAGCTACACTCCTGGACTTGGAAGATGTGCACTCACAGGGCGACCATCCTGAAACAGTGGCCTTCAGGATTTTACCAAAAACAACCTCAACTAGAAGATGTAATGGTCATGGGACAGAACGTAAGGTCTGTTGTGAAGTCTCCGATTCTTGATTCTCACCATGTGCTTTGTAATCTGGGCAAGATGGTTAACCTCTGTTAGTCTTTTTTTTCTGTGAAAATAAAGACAGTCATACTTAAAGGCATATATAGTGGAATATTCTTAAGATGTGAAATGCTGTAAATATATCCCATTTTATTGCTGTCGCTTTTGTGGGAAGGCCATAAGCAATGGTGGATGGTCAGTGGGACGGCTATGCAGCTAATGACTTACTCCAATATGCAAGGTTCTCAAATACTTCTGAACAAGTAGATGGACAGAAAAGTTGAAGAACATGGTTGTGATTTTGGTACAACTGCAAAATACTAAAATAGCCACCCCATCAAAGTCTTCTATGCTTACTATTTCTGCACATCAAACGTGGATTAAAGCCATAACTAGAGACAAACATGGATACCTGAGAGCCATCCCTCTATCCTCAAACACAGACCATGGCAGAAATTGTACAGCCAGACAAGAAACATGATGTTCTAAAACCAGGACTCCTCTTGCCAAGAACATGTGTGCAAGCAGGAGGGACATGTTTTAGTTTAATGAATAAAAAAGTGGTTTCCCCTTTGCAGCTGTGCACAAATAATGCAGCAAGGCAGGTTAGTCTGTTTGCCCATAAATACGTGTATGTTCACACACACCAAGCAAAGTGTCCTTCATATTTATCTTTCCTCCTTAATCTTCGTGTCATTACACCAGAAAGCTGCAGTCTGCCACCTCAAATAGACTTTGATTCATCATCTTCCCGAAGGTGTAAATCAGAGATCTTGCCTCACGCTATAGTTTATGTCCTTGAAAACTCAGTTTCAAAAATCACAATCAGCTGGTGTTATGCACTGGAGTGTATTTGTCTAAAGGTGACTAATTCAGACCACCTTCAACAGGACTATGTGATGACTATACTGGAATATAAATATGGAAACCTGGCCACTGGGATTTCGCTGAAAATCACAACCTGGTGATCATAAATGGAGACACGCAACTCATGAGAGGCGTCCCTAGCAGCCTGTCAACAGTCCCTACTTATTATCAGCCTTCTCTTCCTAGAAGCTCTTAATTCTTTTACATCCAATGGTTGCAATTTGTGGCAAGTATGTGCTCATGGGATGTGAGTTTTACAGCATAATCTAGAATATAAAGCAATAAACAAGGTGGTAAGTAAGCCAAAGAAAAGGAGACCAACAATGTTAAATGAGACCCAAGTCAGAGGAAACATCATGAAGGGAATTTCATAACTGCTCCGCCGTGGGGCAGAGAAATGGCGGCCTGTCTGCCCCTCTCCTGCACAGAAGAAAAAAATCCTGGTATTAGAAGCAATGGCATTTCATGCGGTGAGTGATTCGTTTGACGGCTCTAAATTCTCTTGATCTTTGCTTCTGAAGCTCAAGGGTTGGAGCCCAAGAGCAGGTGGAATCTATGAAGGCTGCTGATTGCCATTCCTTAGAGTGTTTGGTAAAATAGGCTATTTTTAAAATTCAGCAGGATGGGCGGCCAAGTCTTCCTAAACCAAATCTGAACGGCAAAATCTGCCATTAACCTTTTCCTCACCGCCGGAAGCCATCTGCGTAAGAGCCCCTGCCCCCCACTTCACAGGACAGGCCCCCAGGCTCCTTACCCAGCACGGTGATGGTGGTGTAGCTTTCCTGCGGGGGGTCAGTGTAGAGCTGGCAAAAGTATCTTCCTTCATCAGAAATGGACACGTTTGTCAACGACACTTTGAGTTCGCTGCTGGAGAAATTCAGCAACTGAAACCTGCTGTCCTTCAAAGCTGTGGAACAAAACACCACATCAGTGACTGTGAGGAAGATGGTGGACCACCCAGGCCAGGAGCAATTGGGACCAGGAGCGGCTGCAGAGCAGACAGACTGATAGAGGCCTTCCTGCACCCGTGGGGTACTTCTTTGTACCTCTTCAGTTCCTACTTCGGGGCTTCTGCAATGACGGCACGTAGACAAATAACCCTGTCCAACAGGACGCCCTTGCATGGGGGCGTGTGTGCGTGCGTGTGCAAGGACACCCCCCCTGCTGCTATCAGGTCTCACTACCTCCTCATAAACTGTTTTGGATTTGCTGCTGGGGTTAGGTAAAATAAAGGAGAAGGAAAGAGCAGACCACGAGTCTTTGTTGGGCTCGATGTATAGGCTTTCAAATTGTCTCTAAAAATCTGATGTTTTTTAAAAAAAATAGCAGTCCCAAATGATGAGAGAACACCAAAAAATCATTATTAATAATTCCAAAAGCAAAATAAAAATCGTTTTGAAAACTTTACAACAAAACGATCCAACTTAACTTGGATGCCTCTTCGTATTCGATGTGACTGCAGCGGAGCCGCCCAGTGCCCATGGCCGAGGACCCACAGAGGCTGTGCTTTTCTGCCCTGCGGTCTTCTGACTGCTGCCGGAGCCTCACAGTATAAAACGGATCAGGCATCAAGTAAGAAACCCATCACCACAAAAGTAATGCATGTGGGCTTTTCATTTATTTTAAATATTCACTTCTGAAGTCCTTATATCAATTTTGGCAAGGGCTACAGTTGCACAGAATGCCAGAAGTCCACTGTAAGAGCGAGAAGCTGGCTTCTCTCCTTTACCTCCTTCATCCTCTGCAGGGCTCTCTAGACTTGCCAGCTCCCCCCACAGGCCATGGGTTCTCAGGTGTCGGAGGGAAAGGGGACAAGCGGAAGGCAAAGGCCACGCTTGACACCTGCTCTGTTCAGGCACCGAGTGTTCTCGAATAGCAATTTTCCAAAGACCTGACTTTTGCTCCTGTCAAGCCCTGACACCTGTTTAAACTGTTTCTATGGAAGTTTCAATTATTAACTTTTTGTGAGATTACATTTGGCACATGGACACTCCCATCTACCGGAGGCTACAGAGACAGATTTGGTTTGTCTTGATAGGCACAGATCGCCTCGGAAACCTCAATCTTCCAACCAAACAGATTACCGTCAGAATACTCCATTTTCCTTGCCTTCCCCTATTTGAGTTGTTTGTGTCAGCTAAGTATTTGGTACTCAATTGCAATTCCCATTGAATTACTACAATCAATTCCTATTGCAAAGTAAGACAGCTTTACTCTTAAAAGGGACCATTCACGGTTTCTATTAAGTAGAAAGATTATGATTGCACGTCTCTTCTTCCCTTTGAAGAACTGACTAAACTTTAAGCATCTAACATTAAATTTAAAAATAAAAAAAAAGGAGGCCTTGGCAATCTCTTTATAGAGACAACATGAAGGAAAAGAGTCACCATCTAACACCACAGAGACGGAAACTCACGCCTGAAGTCCCTGAAGTAAATGGTCTGCCTGTTGGGGTTCAGCAGCTGGATCACAGAGTCGTCGCTCTTGTTGACTTGGCAGCTGATGGTCGCCACTTCTCCTTCGATCACTGTCACGTCCTTTGTGAACAGATTCTGTCCATCACCTTAAAGAAAGGGGAAAAAAGTTTCCCTCAATTAAAATTTGGTTAATGGGGTCCATTCAGGAGAGAAGCAAGAAGTGTATCCGAGAACTGACACCAGCAGCCCAGCTGGTACGGTGCCTGCCTTTCCCCTGGGCCACAGGCAGACCTCGGGGCAGGGAGAGCTGGGCCTGGAGCCCGCACACTCCTACACACTGCGAGGCCAGCATCCGGCCTCCGCTGTTCCGTGCCAGTCGAGCAGTGCTGAGGGTGCGGCAAGGCCGGGGTGCCGCTTCAGCGAGGGGCCGTGGCGCTCGCCCATGGGGCAGGTGAGTCGGCACCCTCGCCCTCAGCTCCGTGCCCTCGAGCTGGATGGTCTGGTCACCTCCCAGGAAACTCGAGGGGCCGCTTCTCAGAAGTAGGAGGGAGGGCTGAGTGAGCCATCTGGTCCCGTGGGCCGGTGCTGACATTCCCGATGCACGGGCAGTTTGTTTTTTTATTGTGTGGGTGTGAGGGCTGCCTGTGACTCTGAAATTGCAGTAAAACCCTAGGGTGACATACCGCTCCACTTGCGGCTCTGCTCTCAGCAGTGCACCCCTGCAGAGCTCACCCGGAGCCCCAGCAGCCCTGGCCCTGAATGCCCCCTCTGAGGACCACCCACCTCCCGCCATCTAGAAGACCTCTTCAGAACATGTCCCAAGCCAAGGCGTTCAGATCTGACTGAAGGCTCTGCTTCTATCCAGACCTGCTCTGGTTTGTTGCTTTCAAGATTAGTGACACCAGCCAGGACCCCTCATAAATGTCCTAGATAACCCACAGCACAGGTGGGAGGGGAGAGTCTGATTCAAATGCAAAAGGTGAAGCAATTGTTGAGTGGCCAGTTCTGAGCCTGGCACATCAGAGGATGCTGAAATGTAGGACGCGTCCCGGCCGTGGGGAAGCTGCAGTGTGGGGAGACCTGAAACTGAGTCCTCACTCACAGAACCGGACACGCAAACAGGCCGTAGGTGTGACGGCCGGTCAGGGAGGGGAAGGGGGAGATGCTTCTCAGCTGTGTGATCTCAGGAGAATTAAAGCCCTTGAGCCAGTTTTGCACCTGCAACACGGGGCCAGTAATTAAAGGCCATCTCACAGAGCTGTTGGGAGGATTAGTTAGCACGGTGTCCAGCTTCCCCTAAAACTGAGTACATGGTAGTAGCCACTATTCATCATCATCATTTCTCTAGACGTCAAATCCAAACATCAATTAGGCAACGATATGTGCTGGGAGTGGTGTGGATGTAAGAATGAAGGCTCACTGCCCCTACTCCCAAGGAGCTCTCTATGTAATTAATTATTTATCAACTCAGAGTGGCTTATTCACTCCCTAAAAAACACTTTGCCACATTAAGAAGTAAAGGTCAAAGATAAATAGTATTCTAAAAAATAAAAATGAGACAGCATAAATAGAGATGCAATTAGAGTACATGGAGGATCCCCACCTGCTATCGTACTTCTGCTGAAGGATCATTTCTTGGCAGGACACAGGGTAAGTGTGAGAAGGGGTGTCTAAGATGGCTTTGTGCCCAATCCACCTAGAAACAGACCAGCCTCAGGTAGAGGATTAGAAAAGAAGAAACAAACTAGAGTGACATGGGAAAACTTATTAGAGACACAGATAAACAAAAATTCTTCATGCTCGAAGAGCAAATCCAAATGGAATCTAACCTTGAGGTCTCTGATCCAGGGAGTTACCCGGATGTGAGAACGCAGGCCCACAGGGTGAGTGGACAGGGAAACGTCCCCTTGCTTCGGGGGCTGACCAGGGTTACGGAGTAACAAAGAGGAAGAGTGATCAGAAAAGATGAAGGGATGCTGGCTTTTCCCCCCAGTGGGTTAGTGTGACAGACACAGAACTCAGAATCGGGCTGGAGGGAGCAGTTCATTCCCTGGTTTGAGAGAAGAAGAAGGAAAGGGGAAGTCCTGCCAATCAAACAACCTTTCCAGGGTGGTTTAGCTGGCCCTGGCCGAAGTGTGTACAGAAAGGACAACACTGCTTTCCTCAGGGGAGCCCAAATCTAGTACAGATTAAACTGCATGACTCCAGCTGTAACTGTCTCAAGTCATGGGACCTGCCTTGAGGAGACTAGGATACTGAACAGGGTCTACTGAGTGTGGAGGTGTGGGGGGGAGGGGGGGCTTCTGTTGTTGGCAACACAAGTGAGAATCTTTGATTGATACACAGAACACCTGGAGAGGCTTCCAGCGCTAGGCCTTAATCCCGTCAGCATAAAGCCAGGCCTCACGGATCCCGGCTGTCAGCTTTAGTTCCTGGGACTTAACACCAGTTGCAATTCAATTATGCGCTAACAGAATCGTTTCTGTGCAAACAACTATACACATTAATTTTAGTCTTTACTTGGAATCCTAGTATATTCTGAGTAGCACCTCTGTTCATATTATGGTTATAAAACATTTACAGGGGAGATGGGATCAGAAAGGGGCGGGCCGTGATTTTGTGTTTCAAACAACTAAGGTATAAATAAAACAGTATCACATGGGTTCTGTTTCTTAAAAGGTCTAAACTGTCTTAATTATTACTTGTAAGTAAGTAATCTAAGACCAGGTCACTTTAACACATCATTATGGAATAAATCACTCAGGTTAAATTTTTGTCATCTGCCCGTTTGGGCCCTGGCTGGGCTCGGCACATAATGTACTCCGCAGATCCACGGTGCTTTCCTCACCATTATTGTATTATTTTTTTGAAACTGCTAAAGCCAAAATAAAATCCAGAGTCTCAGAAAATGACTTTTCCTAACCATGTTGACATGGTTACACTACTAATGCTAAAAAATTGTAAGTGATAATGAAACATTTGGCTGGATGATATCAAAGTGCCTTTGATGGTGGTGGCCCAAGGATGTCACTCTATAAAAATCACCAATAAATCCCATGGGTCAGCTGGACAGCAGTCACATCAAACAGAGCCCCATACTCAACACACCGCTAAGACGGCTCCCATGGAGTAATAATGAGCTATTTATTTGAGGCGAAGGAAGAGAACGACAGTGATGAAAATATGGTATGTATGTCAGTAGTCTTAACTGCCAGAGGCCTCTATGTAAAAATAATTTCTGCGCACATCCTCAAATATTTCTTCCCAACAGAAGGGTGCACCTTGACTTGATAAATTTCCCCTTGAAATAGACATCACGACAATTAGGTCGTTAGAAAACACAATTTGATGTGTAGCAGGATACAAACAGGCAACTTTGGTGCCTTTCTTAAATAATCCATTTTAAAAAACCTTTCCAATTTTCTATAACTTAATTAGCAGATACACTGTCAAGGCAGAAATAGCACATGTTCTGGGCAAAAGAAATCAAGTAGGTACAATATACTGTAGCTGTTAAATAAGGCTGTTAACAGCAAGGTAATTTATTTTAAGGGTGGAACAACATCACACATGTATAGACATTTCTGACTGCTAATTGGTGCATCTGGGTGCGCCTTTGCAGACAGAGCCAAACTGGATTTAATTTATATCAGCAACTGGATTCCCTATACCATCCCTATTTGCCCCTCAATTTCTAAAAATAAAGCTCCGGTCACTCACAAGCAGGTTTTCCACAAGCGAGCCAGAAGCTGCTGGGACACTGAGTCCCGGCGAGAGAAGACGCATTATCTTTAGAAGATAAAGTTTACTTTGATGATCGGTAAAGGCCATCTCAGCAGATGCGCTGGGGCTGGAGTGGGATATTCCCTATGACTCAGTCTTCAATTGCTTCTCTCCTACCGTCTTTCCTGAAACCTCACTGTCACAAACTCCATCCAAATGCCATTACACAAGGCGCCAGCATGGGCTGGAATCCTCTCGGCCACCAGGACGGCCTCCTGCAGGGGGAGATGGGGCGAATGCTGGCAAGAGGCTGGGTGGGCACGGGGAAGCAGAGCAGGGAGCAGGCGCTCCCCGGGGCTCAGGGCACTGTGCCACATGCCCCCCCTCCTCCTGCTCCTGGGATTTTCAGGGCCCCCGCTTTAAAGATTAACTGCCTGAGACCCAGAGACCTTTAAGTAAGTCGCCCAAGGTAATCCAGCTAAGTGGCTGAGCTGGTGTTTGAACCCAGTTCTGTCAGCCCCTTCAGCCCTACAGTCTGTACTTTCCGGCAAGCCAACATCAGGATTGGGTGCCAAGGTTCTACTGGTTCTGCCTTGGAAAATTTACTTGTTTTTAAAGAGGGTTATTTCCCTATGAGCAACTTCTGTTTTTTTTTTTCCCATAATTTACCCAGAACACAATCACACACTTCCAGATGAGGGAGGGACTGTCTTGCATGTAAAACACCTTGTTCACGGCGGCTTCCTCCCTTGGGCCACCGGCACCCTGCCCCGGAGGGTGCCTCTGTCACCCGAGCACGGTGGGCACTTGCCAGCCCCCCGGCTCACGCCCCTGCTGCCTGGCTGTCAGTGAATAGAGCACTTCGTCTGCACTGGGGGAGTCTCCAGCAAGTCCATCATAAAAGGGCAAGTCACAGAACAGAATTCGGTTCATACTATGGTAACTACGAAAACTCTCACTGACACTGAGGAGCGCCCGTGACTCTCGACTGGGAAGACAGTTTGCCCAGAGAAAGAGCAAATGAAGTCCCCTGACCTACTGCTTCAGTAGCAAAATCATACTAGGGAAACCTTTGTATTCCCCCTTGGCTCTATGGAAGACTAAACCTAACCTTAAGTCAGCACAGTCAGGTTGTCTGAACAGGCAAAAGTCAGACCAAAATTACAGATGGTCAAAAAAAAAGAAAAAAATCACTGCCAATGATCCATGTGGTCCTTAACTTCAAAAAGCCACATAGTTCTTGAAAATTCACACTAATTAAAGGTTCAGGATTATTAATTCTTTCCTTCCAGAGGTCCCTAAGTTTAGACTTTCCAGAGAGTCAAAGACTTGCATGGTTCTGAAACCCTTATTTCCTATTGGCATGTGAGTCCTCGGTTTTAGAGCTTCACGTGGCTTTTCACCCATTCTCATTTGTTCCACCCTGTCTTTACAACCATGTTAGTTGACGTGAAGGAACCGCCTGCAGCCCCACCCCGAGCAAAGCCACCAGCAGTACAGGCACTGCACTGCCGGCCACCACTGCTGAGGGCCGGCACAACATGGGATTCTCCTGAAACCCAGAGGGAAAAATCTTGCTAACTGCGTATGTTCCCCCAAGTCAACGTAAACACAGTGTTCACGACAAATCATTAGCAAGGCCATTAAGATTTGATTTCTATCTAAGCAATTATTGTCAGCATATTTTGTACATTTCCTTTAAAAGACTCAATCCTATCTTTCAATTCATTAAACTGTTCCTTGCATTTACAGCCTTTTATATCAAATCAGAAACCTATTTGAATTAAGAATTATAGTAAAAGTAATTTGAAAATAAATTATTTGAAGTTCAAGCCACGAAAGCTTTTGATGAAAGAATTCAGTCCCATTTAAATATCACAGTAACATTTTTAGTCATTCACTGTGCAGACCAGAGACAGTGAGAACCAGGGTCCAAAGAGATGGTCCATCAACCATGGATTAAGGTTAAGGGTGCGATCTCTTCAACATAAATACAATTCTTTATTTCAAAGACAGGCAATACTTCACCTTTGTGAACATCTGAGTATTTATTTCAAATCAAAAGCATTCAATCTGTTTGCAAAGTTTCTCCTCACCTGGTTGAGCCTCACCCACATTTTGCCATTTCGAACAGTAAGTGGACTATGTTGACTGTCTGCTCCAAGGCTTGTCTACTCAATGGCCAAAATAATTAGGACTGTGAGCCATACAGCTTTGAAACTCAGAGTTGAAATAAATTAAACCAACTCAACAAATAAGTGAGTGGACAAGTTACGTGCCACTGAGCAAAATGTTCCATTTGTGTCACCTTTTTTTCAGACCCGTAAGGAATCAAAGGTCAACAGATCTGAGATGACCCTTGAGATCACCGCTGTTACACAGATGAGGCCCCCGAGGCCCGTGGGGGAGACACACCAAGACCCCACTGCAGGCACGGGCCTGGCCTGGGGTGGAGGCTACGTCTCCTAATGCATCATGAAGGTATTTCTATTCTTGGCTATTTCTATATAACCTTTATTGATTTGTTGCTAACTACAAAAGCCACATATGCTCAAGGTTTACTTATTTATTTTTTAAAACTTTGTTTTATATGTAGTATTCATAACACTGTAACCTATAGCATGGAGATGGTCAGCACCTCCCAAGAATCTCTTGTGATGTAATTACTGTGTGTCACTGGAGCCTATGAAAGGGAAAAATACTACGTTTAATCTAATCTCCTTTTATAATCAGTAAAAGGTGAGGCAAATTTTTGAACGGCAAGTTGAAGAGTAATCTCCCTGTGCTGGCTTTTTCTTCAATTAAAATTGTTGATTTCCCCTGAATACAAAACAAAAAGTATCATCTGACACAACATTAAGCTATTCATGAATATTCTGTATACACATTCTTGTTTGGTTGACTAATGGCAAATTAACGTTCTCTATTTTAGCTTAAACACATACTATAGGTATGTTTGATTAGCATTGAATTCCAAAAGCTGATTACTATGCATGCTTTGATTACGTAATTACATAATAGAGTATAATGGCTCCTTTGGAGTCATTATGATCTATATGGCAAATATGTTTCAGTTTTGCTATAGTTTAAATACACGTTGAGATGACAGCTCATAACGAGGCTCCACTTTTCAGTCTTATCAGCTATGCAGGCATTTTCCCATTCGTCCTAACATCTCCTTGACACCAATTAAGGCCTATTGTGTCAAGCTGCACACACTTCTGAGAAATTCCCTTTGTTTTCTTGGCATTCAAAAAAGGACATTAATTTTAAAAGCTGTATTAAGTGAAAGGCCTGGTTAAAAAAAAAAGGCTGAAATTCCATCCTTCATCCACCCTTTGAAAGGTCTGCAGGGAATCACGTCTAGTTCATTAATCACTGTTCACACAACCACAAGAGGGTTAAAGATGGAATTCCACCTTTAACTCCAAAATGCACAGGAAGGGGAAGAACCAAGAATATTGATGCTTATGGTGGTGGCTCGCCACACACGTTCCGCTCAGGATTGAACTGAGTATCAGCCACACCAACTTCCACAGGTCCATCTTGTATGTGGACCACAAGGTCCAATCTCATGTCTTCTGATGTCCCGTAGATTCTGGGGCTCCTTTGGAAGGGGTAGCTATGAAACAGCCCAGCCAGATTTTGCCCTCACAGTTCCCAAGACTGGTTTTTGATGGATCAAAGGCCAACAAACTTTACCTAGTGAGCAGGTTTTTATTAATTCTGATCAACTTACAAACTGGAAAGTAGTCATGCTTTAGAATAGGACAAAAGTTATTGTAAAGAATTACGTAGTTTCTCTTGTCCCCATGAAATCCTTTAATGTTGCTGCACCTTTTCATTTGCAAGATGAACCGTTTCTGCTTTTCTCTCCCTAGAGAATGGCCCCTTATGTCACGCCAAACCAAAGGTGACCCAAGTCTTATAAGCATTAAGTCTAATAAGCACTAAGGCTGAAGAACTGAGGTCAAGCACAGGCCAACTGGTATTTACATATAGGATGAGGATCTCTTCTGTGAAAGGGAACACTGACTGAATGTGTGAAAACTCTTTCCAAGGAACACTGTGACAACAGACCAAAGTCGGCGTATGTACCTACCTGTGCTATTTCAATTTTAATCATCACATTAGCCACCTTCCTTCTGGAAGGCACTGAGCTCGACAGGACTGCTTATTCAGAGCCTATGACGCTGAAGGGGCTGAGCAGTTACAGGGCTGAAGGTCTGAGCAGACTTCACCCCGAGGTGCAGAGGAGAACCCCTCCTGCAGACTGGTTCTCAGGAGTGATGCCCACCCACTGAATGGGAAGACGTGAATCAGCTTTTCCATTAAAATTCACTTATGAAGGAGGCAAAGGGCAATAAACGAAACAGGAATGTAGAAATAAACCATAAAAGATAATAGTAAATACTGAGAGATTTTGCTCTTCACTCTGAAAGGTGAAATCACAGATGTTTTTCTTCCTCTCGGTCCTTTTCATAGTTGGACAGGTTTCACGGCCTTTTCATCCGTCAAAAAGATAGCATCTCTTCTGGAGAGAAGACTGCCTAATCCCGAAGAAAAACTCCCTCCAGTGGACAGGTTTTATGAGAATCAAGAGAGGGGAGGAAAAATACAGTCCCCAGAGCAGAAAAGGCACCGGTTTATTTGCCTGTGAGGTGGCGCTGGAATCACCATGCGGGAGAGTCATGCTAAGCCTCTGCTCGTTCTGCTTCCAGGCTCCTGGCAGAAAAGGGGCTCTTAAAAAATATTAATTAAAAAGTAACCACTGCCACTTAGACTTTGGAGAACAATCTGAAGACAGTGGCTTCTTACAGACTAACTGTGATGTCTTCTCGACGCACCCGATTCTGCGACGCTCGTTTATAGCAAAAGGAGAATAAAGAACAGCCTTAGACCAAGTTGCTTCAGGAGCAGTTCAAAGCTCAGTGGTGCTCCAGCATTTCAAAGCGTACTACTTCCTTTAGACAAAAGGGCTGAAGGCCAACTGTTGATCTTCTGCACAACCACTCCACTAATGAACTGATAATGGGATATTCCCGGGATGTATGAAGTGCTACTTTTCAGAATGAGAATTGGTTGTCCACGATTCTGTTCTCCTGAGCATGGACTACTGGGGAAGAAACCACATCCTAAAAGTGATGAACTGTGTAGATAGAAGCTGGGAGCTGGCAAAACAGAGACACACACACACACCTTCTGGTGGGGTGGTGGTGGTGATGAGTCCCAGGTTAGCTAAGCTAAGGGATAAAGGGAGTTGACAATTTTAATTCGTATAGTTACCTACATTTCCCAAATCACAAGCCATTCATAACTAAAGCAAAGGTTTACATGATTAAAACTCAAAATACCTATTGAACTATTTGAAAGCCCAAAAGGAAGATATACATATTCTATCATTCCTGTAAAGACTTAATGGAAGTGGGACACCTCTCATTGCGGAAGAGGTCTTACTAGCCAAACCATTTCTTACGTACACTGCCATGGCCTCTGGTGAGCGCTCACTCTGTACGAAAATAATGCTGCCTTTTCCTAATCAAATGAAAAGAAAAATGTAGGATTTCAAAGCTACGAAAATAGCCAACTCGACTGTGGTCACTTCTGCTTAACTGATACTTCCCAGCTGCCCGAAGTCGGCAGCCTGTTAGCGATGCAGATTTGCTGGCACTACCTGCTGGCACCAGGCAGCTGCCCCTCTGGGAAATTCTCTGACTTTCCTCAGAACCCAACCCCGTCTCAAAGGAGATGGCAAGTGTACTTTGCTTAGTTTTTACACTCTGCTTTTAAGCACCCAATTTAATATCACTTTCCCCTTGATAAGCAGTACCATGATCAAATTTGGGCCACTTTTTGCTTCCTCTCACTAAAAGCTGACTTTTTTCCCTCCACATTTGCCTCCAGGGTGTGAAAAGACTAACAATTAGTGTGAAAGATTTAAAATCACAGGCTGTAACGTGTAACAATAATTGCTCCCCACAGGGAGGGGAAGGGCAGCCGCTGCTTTCCCCATGTCTGGATGCAAGAGAAACAAAGGATTTCTTTTCTGAAGTGTTTATTATTGTTTTAACTTTTTCTAATATCAAGAAAATTTGCACTATTTCTGGAGGGGGTATTATTTTAATCCTCTGCATGATAAAAATAACTACTACATATTTTAAATGTTTTCCAAGTGCCAGGCACTATGCTTTCTTTTTTTTTTTATGTAATCTCGCTTAATCCTCACAACAACCCTATTTGGTTCAGTATGTTATCATCATCTCCATTACACAGACAAGGAAACTGAGATTTAGAAACGTTACATAAGTGGGTAGAACGAGTATCTGAGACTATCTAACTCTAGATAGCATGCCATTAACCATTCCACTGTATTACTGAGGTTTCCTCATGGGTGGAGAATGGAGGGGAGCTCATGCATGAGCCCCCAGTGTCTCATTTATATGACTCAGGCGTGGAACTAACCCAATACTCTTCAGCATATAAGGGAATTTGAAGCCTATCAGCAGTAAGCATGTTCCAATATGTGACCCTGATAGAATTAGCTGTGTAACCAGAGTCTAAATACTGGGTCTCAAATATTTAGAGAAGATTCTGTTCTGCCCAATGACCTGGACTCAAAAGACAGCTCAACTCCAACTTCAGGCACTTACAGTATCTGCTTCAAGGGCATTCATTAGTATTGACAATCTGTGTGACTGAAATTTGGCTGTAACAGCAGTCTCTCTCTCCATCTCTTCGTTCCCTTTTCCTGCCAACAAGAGCCACTGAAAACCTTCCAAATTTAAAGCTTAGCGCTGACAGGACAAGCAAGTAAGGATATCAGTTGGAACACATCAGATAGGGACTCAGAGTGAATGTCAGCTTCAACTGACATTACTACAGAAACAGAAACAGTGGAATGGGAGGGGACACAGCCTTCATATTCTTACTCTAGAGAGTGTTCCGAGTATGTATAATACGGTTTGCTCAAGAAACAGCTGTAAATCCATGATAATCACCATGCTGAATAATGTTGCAACACTCAACTTACTCACAAACCCTCCCAGGAAGCCGAGGATCTTTGGACTATTATATGAAATGACAATTTCTCAGCTGGAAAGTCGGGTTCTGTGACTAAGGCCCTTACTGGTGAGTTATTCCCTCCATCATCCATCTCATAAAGCATGTGGTAGTTTTTTAACCTCTGGGTTTTGAGCTGCTGGTCCTACCTGAGTCTGGAAGAAACATTCAAGTTAGAAAGCTCTTTTTAAGCCAGAGTATGATGAAGGGATTACGTATGGAGAGTGGCCGAAGGAGATCCAACATTCTATCCGTGACCGCCTAGTCTGCGATGCAAAACCCATGTCAGTTGGATATGCCTGTAACCATCCAAACTGGTACCATTATAAAAATAACTTGATTAGCATCATTTGAGTGTGGGTTGATTAGTCATCATTGAAATTAGAGATATGTCATGAGGACATTATTTGTGCCTTATTTTTCTGGCACATAAAGGCACCAAAGGAGAAATAAGAGCACCAGACTTGGAAAACAGGAATCTGTGCTGCAGATATCAGCTTCTGGCAGTGAAACAGGGAGAAGCTCTGAACCCGTTTATATTTTTAAAAGGGTAAACGGCATCTCTCCTCCAGACTTATTAGGACAATCAAGTGAGGAAATGTGCATAACAGTATTCTTTTTAGCTCCAAAAATACTAAATAAAGGGTATAAGCTTTTCTTCCTCCTCCAACTTCCTCATTAGTATCATCACTGCCTACAGGCAGCCTCTGTCTATATTACCAGCACCTTCCTATGATCTTTAATCTGTTGGCATTTTTTTTCAATCAAGTATTAGCTATTATTCTTTTCATTCTAAGGGTAACTGAGAAGCACAGAGTAAATTAAAACATCTTTACCACTTATGTTAGATTGCAAACTAAAATCATCGTATGTAAAGTATAAGGTGAATAGTAGATGTAAGCTCAGGCCTGGACATTTGAAATTTGGTGTATCTACAGCATTAAAATATGATGTATTTCCTGGTTTCCCTCTTTTAAATATAAGGCCATAACCAGCTGAGAGAACCATCTCCGTATTTTAAGGATGTGAAGGGTCACCAGTGTCAGGTCAGTAACCCAGCACCAGCTGGCATCCTGGCTGAGCACGAGATGGCCGTGCAGCCGAAGCTTCCCTGGAATGCCAAAGGGCACGTGCAGCCAAAACGGGTCTGCCAAGCTGCCTGCTCCCCACTTTCTTTGTCCTGTGCACAGGGAGGCTCCCATGAGTTAATGAGATATATGGGAACACGTGGCCCTTCCCTAAACAGTCTCAGCCTGTCGGCCTGGTGTGTGTCTTTTGCTGCTTCTCTCCAATGCTGGCTGTCACTTCTCACAGTAATTCCTTCCTTTCTTATTATGTGCAAGAGCTTTGAGAAAGCTACAGATGTCGAGGCCCTCCCTGCTTACTAGCTAATGAGCTCCTGGGTGTGTCCGGGATGTCTGACGTCTCTAGGAACCTAACCTTCACTAAGTGGTGTGCTTCTGTGGCACAACGGTGTGTGCTTTCCCCCCTTCATGACTCTTTAAGAAAGACAAGTGCACAAAAATTTAGTTCTTAATAATATCTAGCTCAGTTTGACAATTATGCTTTGACACTAACAGACCCTCTTAGGTAAAAATAGACCTTTGAACGGAGGGAGCAAATCAATAAAGAAATTGGTGACTGACATTAGTTTCTTATATTATTTGATCAAACCCATCTATTTTTTTTTTTTGAGAGGGGATCTCTCATATTTATTGATCAAATTGTTGTTAACAACAATAAAATTCTGTATAGGGAACTCAATGCACAATCATTAATCAACCCCAAGCCTAATTCTCAACAGTCTCCAATCTTCTGAAGCATAACGAACAAGTTCTTACATGGTGAACAAGTTCTTACATAGTGAATAAGTTCTTACATGGTGAACAGTGCAAGGGCAGTCATCACAGAAACTTTCGGTTTTGATCACGCATCATGAACTATAAACAATCAGGTCAAAAATCGTTTGATTTTTATACTTGATTTATATGTGAATCCCACATTTCTCCATTATTATTATTATTATTATTATTATTATTATTATTATTATTATTACTATTGTTATTTTTAATAAAATGCTGAAGTGGTAGGTAGATGTAAGATAAAGGTAGAAAACTTAGTTTAGTGTTGTAAGAGAGCAAATGTAGATGATCAGGTGTGTGCCTGCAGACTATGTGTTAATCCAAGCTAGACAAGGGCAATAAAACATCCACGTATGCAGAAGATTTCTCTCAGAACGGGGGGGTGAGGTTCTAAGCCTCACCTCTGTTGATCCCCAATTTCTCACCTGATGGCCCCCCTGCGACTGTGCCTGTCTTAGGTTGTTCCTCCCTTGAGGAATCTTACCCGTCTCTGGCTAACCAGTCATCTTCTGGGGCCATACAGGGAAATGTAAAGTTGGTAAGTGAGAGAGAGGCAATATTGTTTGAAAAGGTTGGCTTTTTACTTCTTTGCAGATTTATGCCCTGTGGCTTCTATGCCCAGCATTTGTCTTGAGGTATCTTTACCACTTGGAAGAATTATGATACTCGGTAATTTCTATATGAGGCACGAATTCTACTTAAGGGTTGTAATTAGGAAGGAAGAAGAAAAGCTATAGAAGTAGCAGGCAGAAGAAAACATGGGAAGATTGATTATTTCTTTGACATATCTTCTTGTAGAGTAACTTCAGCATGTATAGGTTTTAAACTACTTATTAAATTGCACAGACACATTAACATAATAGGAATACAGCTACATAACCAAAGCAGACCTACAATTACCAGCCATCTCCAGTGAAACCAAGAAAACCAGTTAGGTACCCTAGGCATTTGTGAAAATTTATCAATGATATGATGGATATTGTCTAACTGAATTTGAATAGTTTGAGAAAAATCAGACAAGTTAAAACAACACATTCCTGGGAACTGTTTACATCCCATATGTTCTTTTAACAGTAGATAGTCTGTAGTCGCAAGATTTTGGAGCGCTGCAACTTGCACTTCTCCTAATTCTTGCAAACCCATCTATTTCTAATCTATTTCTAAAAGCAGGAAAAGTGGCAAAGGAGTGATTCCTACCCGTCCTGTAAGAATCCAGCTCAGTCACTGGTTTCTCTCTGAAGCTCTGGGGCCTCCCGGGGTCTCCAGACTTCTGGCTCACTTAGTCCCAGCCCTCACCACGCTGATGCTTCTAGGAGCACTCATTTATAGGGTTGTTTCCTCCTTCTGATTTCCTTCTGGGTTCGATCTGGGTTCAAACTAGCACTGTCAGTTACCAGCTAGACCTTGGAAGTGTTACTCTTGCTAGGCCTCAGGTCTCTCACATGTAAAATGGGTATAAAAAATACTAGGTTATTTAGAGACCCTAATGGGATAATTGGTGTATTTGAACTGCAGGAGGCTTGCACATAGATCGTGTACACTCCAAAATACTTAGTATGGTTATAATCATTTTAGTTCCTTGAACAATCATACCGTCTGCCCCATCTTTGCATTGCCAAAGCATAATACAGCGCCAGCTTACACAGCCAGTGCTCGGTGAGTGCCCTGCATGGAATGACCAAATGAGGGGCTGCTTTAAGGCATCCCAGGCCCTGGGCACTCTCCCTTCTGGAGATGACAAGTGTATTAATACCAGAACATATTAAGCTGTACCCCATCCTACATTAAATATCATCTTGAATTAAAAATTGCAAAAGATTTTTATAATTTTGCTTTTGCAATTATTAATTCCAATTGCCTATTTTATTCTGAAGCCAATAATTTTCTTTTCCATGGCTCAGACATGTTCTCAGGCTCTTGAGAAGAAATAGGCCCTACTATTGTGCCTGTACTGCTTGGTGGAGAAAACCTCCCTGCTTCAAGGAGTTCCTGATGTTGAAGGAGATTGACCTGTGCACATGAGGGCCACGGGACATGACGGGACTTAACGGGACTTAACACTAGGGTGCCGTGGGAACCCGGAGGAGGCAGGAACAATGCAGCCAGGCTGGGGTACGCACCCTGGAGAGTGAGCAGGAGAGATCTGAAAGAAGAGTCGGCATGTTTAGATCAAAGGGAAGAGGTTAGTGTGCTCTGAGCAGACACAGGGAGGGAGACTTTCTAGGAAGGTCATTAGGTCCAGATATTGAAGGACATTGTATGCCAGGCTAGGGAATTTGCACTTTATCTTGTAATTAATAGGGAGCCAGTAAGTGATTTTAATCCAGGGAGTGATATGATCATACCTGTGTTCTCCAAGATAACATCTATGCGGCGTGCGTGGGAGGGAAGACGGGAGGGAGGGAAGAGGCTGGAGCCGGGAAGATCAGTGAAGGGACCTCTGCCAGCTGGTGAGGGCCAGGTAAGGGATCCATGGGGGAGGGGAAGCAGAGCTCGGGCTGGGAGGGGCCCAGAACACTCCCAGGTGAGGCGTGTGAGCGCTGTCGCTCTGCAGGCTTTCAATTCCATAAGGGGACCCTGAGGTTCCTTAGCCACCTCCCAAATGCCAGTTAAAGTTGAGCGGCCTTCTAAGGAGAGACCAGCAAAAAGCTGACTTTTCAAAGGAGTCGAAAGGCAAATGGCACATGTACCCTGACCATGTCTGTTGTTTATGACCGAGAAGGGGATTTCCGTAGCACTCACTTGTACCAAAAACACCGTTAGGAAACACGGGTGTCCCCCAACACCCACACCCACTAGAGCCTAGCTATTTAGTGTGGTCCACCTGCAGTTTTGAAAATCCCTGGGACATTAAAAATGCAGACCCTCAAAGTCACACCTGACCTACTGAGTCAGAGAATCTGACTTTTAACAAGGGGCTCACATTTACATGCATTTTACAGTCTGAGGTCCTCTGGCCTTGAGCACAGTAATTCTAATTGAACATAAACATGAGACAAATGGCTTAACCAAGGAAGATTCCAGAAAGAGGTGTGTTCCTTCAGAACCTGTTCCAAGGGAACTGGGGGATCAGTGAGTCGGGGTGAAGATCATGAGTCCCCACCATCAAGCGGGGTCCCTCTCCAGGGAGAAACGTGGCTTCAGCAACTCTCCTTAGTTAAAAACAGATTTTTAAAAACTCAAGTTTGGATGAAGATAAATGGATACAGATCATTGATAAAGTCAATCTAACATTTCTCCTCAAGTTTCACAGAACCACCATTATGCAAATGGAAAACCCTTTCCCAGAGCAGCAAGCAAAGGCTCGTTCTGCGTCCAGCTGCAGGAACGCCTCCTGGGCAGCGCAGGCTCCCTCGGCACATCTGCGGGGTATGCGCTGTGGCCTGGTTAAGTTCTGCTTCTTTGCTTTAACTGTTACTTTGTTTTGTGCTCCAGCATGTTGGGCCAGTGAAGGCAAAACAACAAACAGCGACATAAGGCAAGTGATCCAAAATGAAAACTGCAAAAAGGCTGCTGAGGTTTGTGATGAAAGGGATGAAATTGAGCTGCACGATCTGAAGGGAGGACAAAATAACAGCTCATACTACCCATTAGAGCAGGCCTTTCACTCTGGGTCTACTAGATAAAATTTGCTGCAAAAAGATAGGTAACGCCATCAACAGCAGTTTAAAAGAAATACTAAGAGCCTTACGCCAGAGGCAGAAAGCAGCGGGCACAGAGAGAGCCTTGCGGAAGCTCAGGGGAAGAAAAGGGAAACAACGGGCGCACTTTTCACGGCCTCTTAATGAATCCAGGGATCAGCCTGGACCTCGAGCCTTGTTCTTGGTGCTCGAGGGAACATGCAGAGCCGTTGGGATGCAGGTTCACGGCATCCTCGGCAGTGGCTCAAGGGAGGAACAACGCTTTCCTTGAAAGCCGGGGAGCGAAGGTCCCACCTAAGAGGACGAGCCTCAGCCGGGGAGGCCCTGTCCACCCGTATAGACCCTGTACAGCTAAAGCTTCAACCCCTGATTATGTTTCAGCATAAACTTTTACCCATTTTTTTGGTGGGAGGAAGAGAGTGGAACAGCCCCGTGGTCACTGCCACGTTTGGGTTTGTTCTCCCTGTGCCCTAACATACAGCCAGTGCGATTGCCTGACGCTCGGTCCCTCTCAGAACCTTGTTCTGGTGTGAAAGCTTCCAGCATTTTTACCACCAGCGCGTGCAGGCGCCTTTACTGCAACGCAGGCATTTCCCCCAATGGCTTTCTGCTGGGTTACTAGAGTGCACTTTCAGAGAGAATAATGTTCTGAATTTCGGTCTCTTAAAGAAGTCGTTAGGTTTATGGGCAGTCGTGCCTGTCACATTCGGACTGTGAATTACGTACTTCACGGAAACACAGTTAAACCCCCACCATTGTGCACAGCCATAATTTCTGCAGAGAAAAGACCAACAACCGGGGAACATTATTACTACTACTTTTCATGTGTAAGATGCCAAAATCAACCCTCTCAACGTTGTAAGTAGTTTCTATTTTTTTAAAAGTTTTTTTAAATAAAGAAAAAGGAAAAAGAAAACCCCTAATGGGCTACTTGCTGTTCTATTCATGTTTTAGATTTGTCAATTTCTGAGTGACTGCCAGCACCAGGGACTCTTTGTAGCACCTTGTACTTGGGATATAATAAAAACATGAAATGATTAAAAATACTGTGACTGCAGAAGGGAGTATATATTCTGGACCCTAAGGAAGGCCATTTCTTCACAGACCCAGACAGACTCCATTTATGTTATTAAATTGTAGCACTATTCACTGTCCAGGCTGGAAGCTCCTGACGTGTCCTAAGCACACATCGGAACGTTAACCTTTAGAATCCTGGAATCTTCTGGCCTTCTAAGTCACAGGAGTGTAGGAATTACACATCCGGTTCTATGACACTGCCTGCATGTCACAGAAGTTCCTCCATCGAAAAATGTTCCATTTTACCACTAATTCACCAACGACAAAATAAGTATGAGGACTGCAGTCTGTAAGCAGGAAAAATTATTAGCACAGAAGGCAGGACTAATGAACAGCAATCAGAACACCAACTGAAGGCTGCCCTGTGAACCCCAGCGCTGTGCCAGGCGTGTGCTGGCTGTGCGCACAGAGCGGCGGTTCTCAGTTCTTCGCGACGCGCATCAGAATCGCTCGCAGGGCTTGTTTGCTGGTGGCCCCGCCCTGGGGTTCCCCCTTGGCAGGTCTGGGGTAGGGCCCAGGGGCTTGCGTTTCCAGTGAATTCCCGGTGACGCTGACTCTGCTGATCCAAGGATGAGACGGTGAGAGCCGGCGCGCGTCGTCTTACTGAACCCTTACCGTGTCTGATTTACAGAAGAGGGAACTGAGGCCCAGAGAGGGGCTCCACCATTTACTTGCTGTATAAATTTGGGCGAGATACTTCACTTCTCCGGGTCTTTGTGAGGCTGACCCTTCCCGTTAAAGGCTTTTCTCTTGGCCAAATCTTGTCCTTTCCATCTACATGTCCCCTTGACTTTTTCCGGATGTCAACCCGTATTCCCTTTCTACTGCCTGTTACTAGTACCGTACCGGCTGATTTATGATCTGCCAGCAGTATTGTGATGAAGATGTCACCCTTGTCTGTCTATTACTCCGATATTGATAGATAAAATTCTGTGGTGATGCATGGCCTGCCCTTTCAAAGGTCACTGCCAGCAGATGTGAGGAATCAATACAGTTCTTATCTGTCACAAACCACAAGAAAAGCAGGGTGAACAAGGCTCAACACAAGGCCCGTGAGCAGGTCAGAGAGCGAGCGCCGGACGCCCGTGCCCGCCCCTCTGTCCCCCTGCCCATGGCAGAGCCGCCTCTGGACCTCCGCTCTGCTTAGGAGCTGGGACACACACACATGGTGCTCAGAACGCGGCCTAGAGTCCAGACCGTCGCTGGCGACCCTTCCCATGGACGCTGGGGGCTGAGGCCAGGAGGCTGGAAGTCTACTTTTATCATAACATGTCACCAAGATCAGTAAGATACTGGAGCTCTTCGGAGACGAGGCTGAATGAAGCTGAGGAAATATGGCGGCTCGCTTGCACGTTTTGTTTTCTCCATCCATATTTCAATGGTGAGAATCCTATTCTGGGGGAAAATGAAGACTAAAAGCATAGTCTTCTTTACTTTTTAGATGCTCGTGGCCCTGCACATTAAGAAAACCAAATGGTAGTTTCCCTAGGAAGTGTTTTTTCCCCAAGAACATGCAAGTCAACTTCCTAACTTGATTTTTCCCCGCAAGGGAAGAGTTGCCTTGTCTACAAAACACAGCAGGCCTAGGGCTCCGGCCTGCCTGTTGGAGGCCTAAGTGCGACTTAGGTGGAGCTGAAGGATGCTCCTCGAATGATCACCAGTAGAAAGGCTGCCATCGGGGACACCCTGCGCTCCTCCAGGCGCTGCCCCGCCCACTCCTGCCCACGGGGTCTCTGCCTGTCCCCGTCTCACCTGCTCCCAGCCTCCCGGCGGCTCAGCCCCGTCTCAGGCTCTGCACCCCGTCAGCCCCCTGGCCTCCCCATCATCCGAGCCACCTTGAGGACGGCAGCTCTCCTTCAGCTCCTGGCTTGAATGTGCTGGAACTGCCCTCCCGGCTTGGTCTCAGAACAGCCTCTAACGACCTCTGCACACAGGAAGTGCCCAGTGGACAGGGCTCAGCACTCCAAGGACTGCCCCTGTCCCTGGTTTATGAACTAAGTACACTGTATCAGGAAGCTCCCAATGTGGTCGGCGGGCCTCTGCTTTTATGCCTGATGGCCTACGTGGCCTGGGTTAGACCTACATTTTCATAATCAAGATGGCCACGGTTGCTGTCAATCACTCAGACGGCCCTATGAGAATGACCGACGCTGGCGGATGAGGGGCTGCACCTGCTTAGCATCTTGTAATCAACTGTGAGAAAACAGTTTCCAAATGCTTTAATGGCACTTTGGTACCTTTTAGGAATTTGCAATGTAGAATTCATCCACTTGCTACACAGTCCAAGTACTTTCAGCGCCTGAGACTTAGGGTTCCGGAGAGGAAGCATGAGGTGGGCTGTCATGAGGTACACGTGTTAGGGACACGACGGGCGTTCCCTGCACAAAACCACCAAAGGCATTACTTACGAGCAAACCGAGAGGGGTGCAAAAATGAAGCTCGTATGACGCTATTCCTTACGCCTCACAAGACCTTGGTCAGCTCTCCTGGGCTCTGGGAGGCCTCTCACTGTACTGACGGCTTCTGTTACTCAACCACTTCATGAAGAGCCCTGCGGCTTCTCTACCTCCACTTTCTGCAATCTACATATACCTTTTCCAAAAATTTAACTTTCTTTCTAATTATAAAAATCACACATACTCATGGAATAAAAGTAACATGGAAAAGTATAAACAAGAAAATCCCACAACGCTGAGACCATTAATACTAATATTTTCCTTCCCATCTGCGGCGAGGGATTGTGTGTGTACACAATTCCCCGTTACTATACTGCAGTGCACCATGTAAGTGCACAACACTCCTGTGGGATCCTGCTCATGACTTTAGATTGCTTCTAAGTTTTACAATTCTAACAAATGCTGCATTGAAAATCCTTTTTCATAAATATCTGTTCTGATTTCAGCATATTTTGAGAACATGATTTTAGCATCAAAAATTTCATGAACTCCAATATATTTTTACCACTTAAAAAAAAAAATCACAGCAGCATCTATATAGTTTCACATAAATTTTGTCGCTAAATACAACTCAAAATAAACGTAACTTAGTGTAATTCAAAATGATTCTAACCCAACAGAATCTGAGGACGCTTTGACCCCATACAAAAAGTAGCATCCCTTAGCATCTGAGACACACAAAACCATTTGCAACACTATTCTTACTTTTAAGGCATTCAGAATGTAGGACGGAATCAGCTTGGAAGTCTAAGTCCTAAGTACGTCATTCTTACAGAAAACATTGAACACAGTTTAAATGAACAATCAAACACACTGACTCATATCACAAAGGATGAAACAATATGGTCTCACAACTGGGTTAAGGGCCCCTCCTCTGTGCTGCCATCAACGCCCCACTTGTCCTATTTCAACATCTGTTTAAACCGCCGTGCGCCCCACCAAGCTGAGACACCAACAGAAGCGAGTGACGAGCAGCTCCTTCCTTGCACAGGCGCTACACCACTGTGTATGAAGAACAAATGGTGCTGACCGTCTCCCACCGACAGCCTCAGCAATCTGTATGGGTGCAGCGACAAGTATCTAATGGATGAATGAATGAGTGAGTGAATAAAAGAGGATTCATTTTATAATTTCTTTACCGTAAGCTTTCCCATGCCCTTGAAATGTCTTTTCTTTTGAACATTTTGTAAAGTTTTAAGATTTACAGAAAAGTTGCAGAAACAGGACAGAGAGATCTCACAAACCTCTCACTGGACTTCCTCTAATGGTAACATGTTAATCGTGACAAAATTGTCAGAACTGAGACATTGACATCGCTCGATACCATCAGCTTGACAGTTTCAAGAGTCCTGGTCAGCTGTTTTGCACACTGTCCCGCATTTAGGTCTGTGTGGTGTCTTTCCGTGATGGCATGGAGATACGACGCGGGGGCAGAGCAGCACAGAGGTGCCGGTCCTTCTCGCCTCCTGTCGGGGTGTGTGTGATGTCAGCGCCTTCTACTGGTGGCGGTCACCTTGTCACGTGGTTAAGGTGCCGGACACCAGGCTTCTCTGGAAAAGTACTACTTTCCCCTTTCCAGTCACAAGAAGCAGCTTCACTAATGCCCAATTAAACTCCACCCCCTAGAGGAAGAAGTATCAAAGGATGTGTGACCACAGGGAGATGCCAAAACAGCAGAAATAGGCAGTATTTGGGGGTTACCATTTGAGGCTATGTAACTCTCCTGTTTTCTCCAACTTTTGATTCCGTTTAGCTTTCACCAGCGGATCTTGCCTGCAGCGGGTATTCCTACGGTGTCCAAGGGGAAACTTATTTCTCTCACCCCTTTAACTGAAGTTACTCTGCATAGAAGAGCTTTTCCTTTTCTCCTGCTTATTTACTTGGTCATTCACTTATGTTAGTACGGACCCCAGTGGACGTTTATATCATTCTTTGACTTTTAACCCAGTACTAGTGTTAACAAGTGTTATCATTCAAACTGTCCCACCTTTGGCCACTGGGAGCTCTTTCTGGTGCATCCAGCATCACAGAAGCAGGTGGACCTGAAACTAAGTTATCAGAACCTTATGGAAACAGTCATCAGTGAGAGGACAGAACACAAAATGAGCCACATGAACATTTTAGAAACAGATTTTAGAAAATGATGTAGAGAGGAATAGCACATTGTTTCATAACATGAACAAAAATAGCAAAAGATCAGGGAATCTGCCCTCTACGTCCATCCTTTCTAATCCCAGGGCCACAGTTGACACTCACGGGGCAGCCGGGTGGGAGGGCACCGACCAGCGGAGGGAGAGGAGGCAGCCCGACTCCAACAGACTCGATGCTCCCTGCAGGCTGCTGCCGCCCCCCACCCGAAGGCTGACTACTACTCAACAGGATCAACACTCACTTTTTATTAATGTTCTTCGGAGACAATGGCTCTTTTATCTGAGTTTTATCCTCCAGCTACTTTAGGACCAAGGACACTCTCATAGAAGATCTAAAGGAGGAGACCCTGATGAATTGAGAGTTTAAAATGCAAATGGAACTTCCTTTGTCAGTGTTGACTTGTTTTATTCACATCTGAAGGTTGATTTATAGCAGATTAGCAGGCAGGAGAGGACTGTTTGTCCAATCACTTTACTTAACCCACACAATTAGGAAAAACAAACATTCAAAAATGGCTTGCTTCTAGGGCCTAATAGATGGAACATTCAGCTCTAAAATAGTCATTTCCATCTCTGTCATCTTCTAGTGAGCAAGGACAGATGTTCCATATCTCGAGACCACAGGAATACATTCTGTGCAAAATGCAGGTATCAGATACCTAGTTTTTCCATGAACACAATGAAATCCTGTAGGGGCCTATCTGTGGTGATGACTGCGGAGTCAGGCGGACCTAGGCTCAAATCCTGTTTCCATGTGTATGAGCCCTGTGACCCTGAGTGTCACTTAACCTCTGATTTTTCAGCTACAAAAGTGGAAATATTAACAACAGGTGCAGAAGGCTGATGTGAGGATTAAATGAGACGCATGTGCTCACGGCTGACGTTAAGGGGCCAGTAAACATCGGCTATTATGTAACGATGACGACGTCTCTTACCATCCTCATTCCCACACCTAAACACAAAGACAGACTGGAAGTGGGACTGTCAGTTGCCAAACAGGCACACCACGGGGACAAGTAAATGGTTCTCTCTCCACCTCTTTGGAAGGCAATGCACACGTGCAAACCATCATGTCATTAACAAAAAGTCATTCAGCATGAAGGCGAATCTAAGGCATTCATTAGACTGCACTTGCACACGAAACAAAGTATGCTAGGCGTCCTCCCACCCTCCACCTCCTTGAGCCCTCCTGCCTACGCTCATACCTGGACAAAGATGTTCTGCCAACGTTTAACACTGAGGAACCCACCCCAACATCTTCCTGTTCTGAGGACTTCAGTACCAACACCAACATTTCCTCTGTGCTGGGAGAACAACACAAAAAGTGCCACCTCCGTGGGGACAGAACCTGCACTGTCTTGTCCAGGGCCGCTCCTACAGTGCCCAGGACAGTGCCTGCTCTTCCTCGTCCTGGGCCTTTGGTGCTGCACGCGTGGGCCAGGCCGGGCCGGGCCGGGCCGAATCAGGGCACCCGGGCTGCGGCGCTCCTGCTGCTGTTTTCCGAAGCCCGCATTTCCACCACTCCTCACGCAGACACGGAGCCCGGTCTCTCTCCACAAGGAAAACGCTTTCTGTGTGCATTTCTTACATCCTTCATGCCCCAGCACTCACCCCTGGTAGAACTGCAGAAAAGATGCTGCCCTCCACCACTGAACACGCCTGCCTGTGTCACAGCACAGACGCGCCTGCTGCAACACAGCGTCCGTCTTACCAGACGTGTTTGGGCCCAGCAGTTCATGGGCCAATAGAGAGCATGACTCACACTGGGGAGCCCTAGAAAGGACATGCTGTTAATGTTTTATTTTAAAGCACGCCGTTACACATTCACTGAGCGGTCTCTTGGTGTGCAGGCCAAGCCTATGCTTTCAGGTGGTTCCTGGTCAGCATATAACAGCTGGCTGGACAGCAGTCCTCACACGGTGGTCCCTGGGCCACAGTGTCGCATCATGAGGAAAACCAAAATGCAGATTCTCAGGGCCCCCCACAGACCAGCTGGGTCGGTAACTGTAGGGTCAGGGCCCAGCGATCCGTTTCAACTGACTTCCAGGTGACCTTGGGCTCCTGAAGTTAGAGAAGCACCATGGTAGAAGGTGAGATATGCAGGTAGATGACAGCCTCTGCCCATCAGCATCAATCAGTGTGCGGGGCATGGGCCCGCAGGGCTGGCCGAGGGCCTGGAGTGCGCCGGGTGTCCCAGTGAGCCGGGCACCACCCTTCAGCGGCCTTAATACCAGACCACTGTTCTTCCAAGCAGCTTTGACAGATGCGTTCACAGCGGCAAAACTAACATCTTCAAACCACAGCTAGCACTCACACCTCTGCATTTTTCAAGTTCTCAGCCGGGATCTCTGCACAGGGCTTGCCGTGCTACTCACTCTGCCCATGGCCTCCTGCTCATCATCTCTGGGAGGGGGAAAACAGCCAGTCACCTTGACTCTTACATCTGCATTCTGTCACAGAACACCCACTGCAGGGGGCAGATGCACATGCCACCAGCCACACAGGACTGGCCATGAGCCGAACCAATACCTCCCGTGAAGCCAGCACATACTCTGTGTGTCGTCCTCTGTATTTACCAGCAGAAGGCTTTGTGTGAACCAAGGGTTGACACTCCTTCAACTAGTAGCTAATTTATAGCCACGTGAGTATAAACATTTTCTGGGCTCTTTCATCATTCATAACTTTGTTCTGTCAGTAATATCCGTCTTTCTTTTGTAGTTTAGTGAGCTCTTTCAAACCCAAGATATCTATATTTCTAAATGGAATCTGAGATGAATTTTGATAAACATACATTCTGTATCTTAATAAAAAAGGGATTGCCCCTTACCTACCTGAATATAGAAATGTTTAAAAAGTTTCTGAAATCTGCCTTTGCATTAGGTGAAAATTCAATGTCAAAATCATATTAAAAACACACAAAACTGTAGGAAATTGTTTTAACCATGATGTGGTGAATAAATCAGAACACAAGTTAGTCTGTGAGTATGGGTTTTCTCTGTTCTTTAAGTTTTTTGCTGGTTCCGTATCGGTGGATCGACAGTCCTTTTAGTTTAACAGTTATGCACAAAGGCCATCTTGTGAAGACCTTAAAACACCGTCACTGTCTTTGTCCCACATGCAAAGATGCTACATTAAAAGCTGCATATACACCAAGCTGCCGTGCAGAGGCAATGCGCCCAAACAAAAGGTCAAACCCAAGTTCCGATGGATTGAAGTTTAAGTGCTTGAGGGTGAATGTAGGTGCTATAGCCAAAATATTACTTGATTCGTAGGTGATTCTCTGTAATGACAGCTCAGATTAACTTTGCTTCTTCGGCTGGCTACTATACCACGCCCCTGTTTGGAAGCTAATGCATTTCAGGTGCTGAGCCTTTTCCAGAAGCCAAGAACTTCACCTGCAGCCGTGCAGCCTCAGCTGAGGCCAGCCAGGATGCTAGCTCCTTGAGGGATATTTACTCACATATTCCGTTCAAATTTACAGTCCCTGGCTTGCGAATGAAATGCCACTTAAGAAGAGAATGCATTCCATTGTGGGAGATAAATCAAACAACCACTTCTTATTTTAGCACGTGCTGGAAAGCACACATTTCTGAAGCCGAATGTAGGTTATCTGCACCCCAGAAACACATTCCACCCGTCGGGACATTTACCCAGCCGCTGCCACACCGGCCTGCAACCACTGTCTTTGGCAAAGTCTCCTTACTGAAGAAGCCAAGCAACCCCGCAGATTTCTTCAGAGAACGTGATGATCATAGGGCAACAGGGCTGGGTGGGAAGTTTCACCTTTGAGAAGGACATTTACCAAGGAAGTAAGATTTAGGAGCAGCCCCTTCCGAGGCCACAATCACATTTATGACACGGTCACTGGGATGAATCCAAACCTCAAGGGAACAAAACTAAGTAGGGCTTGTCTTGTTAGCAAAAGGCTTGTTTAGCCCTGAGGATGTATCACGGACACGCAGCAAATGCAGAGATAGCCAGCTCCACACGTGGTTCCCGTTGGCCAACGACCTGACGGCGTCACCTTCAGCATGTCTTCGCTGAGGCCTATTTTCCCAGCCATGCTGATGGGTCTGCACTGAACTGATCACACCGCTGGCCTGGCCACGGCCCCTGTCTGTGAGGCAGCAGCCTGGGGTTAAGAGGCTGCTCCCCAGCTACTTGCTGCAAATTTGTGGATGATTCAGAGATGCCCCATCCTTAGAGAACATGCTTGACTTTTACGCTGAGCACCTCTGGCTTGGCCTCTGCACTGAAGTATTTGCAGACTTGGGGGTGCGTACTGCAGTCTGGGAGGCCGGAAAGTTGCTGGAGGTTTGTTCTGGGACCATCCTCTTCATGCAAAGAAAAAAATCCTTCCCACCCCAAGGAACAAGCCCCTGTCAGTGGCTCTGAGCTCTCTCCTCTTCAAGTCCTGCAGTTCCCCTGGTACAGGAAAAGGGCCACAGGAGACCTGGACCCTGTGCTCAGGGAAGCAGCCATGGGTTTGCGAGGACCCTGCTCCACGCTCTGGGAGGTGAGTGAGGGTGAGGGTGGCTGGCCCAGCCCTGCCTCCATTCACTGTCTGCAGATTTTCTGCTTCACTTTCTGATGAAACTGTCAATCTTCATAATGGCGTTAACAATCACAGGGATGTGCTGCAAAGCGGCTTTAAAGGCATCTGATAAAGAGAAAACCTGTGCCCTCCTGGTCCTCAGCCCTCTTTAGTCAGTTACTGCTGATACGGCTGGGCATTCAGATTGACTTGTACAGGGTATACAAAAATGGGACTTGGCAAGTCAAACTGCATCACCTTGGCAGAGCAAGTGGCCCCGGGGCGGCATGCTCCTCCGTCCTCACACGGGTGGGTGTCACGCTGCCACACGGCCGTCCTGCTGGGCTGCGCTAACCAGCAGGAGGAATAGGGACGCTGGGGCACCACACAGGGCCCGGAATTTTTGGATTCCCTGTTCAAAGTATATATGACACAGTTTCTAGACAGACTACAGCACCCAGAAAGATGATGTGCACACACAAACAAAGCCTGGGGCGGCCTCGGCGCGCCAGTTAGCAGTTAAGTGCCTCCCACATGCTGGCACTCAAGCAGATCCAAACTAACCCGGTGGCCCACCCTTCGCTCCTGGGAAACATGACATGGCAGGAGAGACACCCCCAAGTGGTCAGAAGTTCCCCACATCTCTGAATTCCCCCAAACCACTGTTAGAAAGCCCACACACGTGGGGGAACCTGTCTTCTGTGGGTGAGCCAAGGGGCGAGTCCCCGGCGGCAGCACGGCGGCCTTGGGGCCTCTGCTTCGGCCACTCGGTCTCCTGAACTGCCGACAATTCAAGGGCAAAGTGAGGTTTAGGCTCCCGATCAGTGATTCCTGAAAACTAGGAGCTGTGCTACACATTAAAAAGGGAAAACCGCCTCGTACACACTCTGCAGGGACCTCCAAAAGGCAGGTGATGGCTCACACCATATGTGAGCCAACATCTAAAGGCACCGAGGGGAGGAAGGGGCAGAGCTGCAGTGTCAACCCTGGCTGCAAATCACAGAAGCCAGGAATTCAGGCTCAGAAGGCAGGGCAGTGTGGGGCTCTGAAACCACCAGCCCCCATCAAGTCCTGTGACTGAGAGTACCTGCCTCCACCCCAGCAGGCATCCCGTCTGCAGAGGGTCCTTTCAGCTCCCTCCCCAGTTCACAGCTGGGTAGGAGCCCTAGGAAGGCAAGTCAGGTTTCTCTGGATTTTATGAGGCTTTGAAGGAGTAACTTCTCTGCTCTAGTATCTTAGAAAGGAAGTGGACTGCCTCAAATTGGTCATTTGTCCAGCAGTTACATGCTGTATTTTTCCTGCTGGAAATCACGCCTTCCGCAAGGGTTTGGACAATGAGGAGGATTGTGTAAAAGTGTACAGGAGTCAAGTCCCACCATTTCCTTCTCCTCAAAATATACCCCAAAAAGGGACAAGCATTTGACCAGCCCAGCAGGCCAGCATGTCCAAACTGACAGCGCTGTTTCCGATTTACACTTCCAGAGACAACAAGCAGAAACACAGTGCAAGCCTTCAGTCCAGATTTCCTATCAGACACTTGGATGAATAGTAGCCTAAAGGGCAACATATTTATAAGTTTTAAGTCTCTCCTGCAACACAAACTGTCCTGATTTATCCCTCTGATAAAGGCAGCTCTGAGAGCTATTTTACCATATTTATTATTTTAGAGAGGGGAAAAAATGTTGATTCAGCCCTCAATCTGCTACTGTTGGAGTTATAAATGTTGGTAAGAGACCAGTGCTGATGTCTATAAATATTAATCTATTCTCCACAAGTTCTAGGCACCCCTCTCCTTTTTTTCCAGAACACCTCCCCCTTATTCTTGCTGCATCTACAGGATTTGCTTTACTGGCTTAAACCTTAAAGGGACTGGAAAGGGTAACCTCTTTGAGGCCCATTACTGACTGGTTAGCTGATGGCCCAGCAAAGCCTCAGTTCATATGTTTATTTACAAAAAAGCTCTGTGGACAAATGTTGAGCCTCTCTGGCCCACTGAAGTTCAGGGACTCTTATCTACCTGCACATACTTGTCTCACCAGTGGGTTTCAGCCCAGGGTTAAGTCCACTATGGATTCAGTGAGACCAAGGAATGACAATGAAACAGACTCAAAATCTTCACAAATAACTCAGTGATTGTTTTTCAGAAGGACAGGGACTCAAAACAAGGATATTACTATGATTAAACACCTGGCTACAGCGGCGGTAAAAGGGTTTATACTGGCTTTATTCTCCCAACCATAGGTCAAGCACTAGAGTTATGTCTGCATCCAACAGTCTGCAGGTCTGTAATCCTCCTTCGTCTCTGCCTCCGCCCAAAGCACTGGGCAGAGCTCTTTATATAGTGACTCAGTCAATAATACGTACTGCCTACGGTGTGGGAGCAGTAGCCTGCAGCAGGCCAGTTCCATCATCAAGTAGTTCAGGGTCAGGTGGGGATACTGGCCTCAGGAACCGGGACTTTCCCCACAGTACTCTACTCTCAGCCCTACTCCCAACAAAAACTTCTGTATGGAGTACTAAGATTATTAGTTCCTTTACTTAAAATAGAATCCTCCTCACTTTGACCCTTGAATTCAAGAAAACCACTTCCACCTGCTCTAAAATCCTCTTTGCTTGGTTGAAGACAGTTACTAATCGTTCTGGGGCCACATCGCCAGTCACACTTTCTTCAGCTTCCTGTGAACCTTTGGGAGCTTTTTCATTAGCAGATGTGAGAAACATGTGAACACAGCCACCAGACTGTGTTTGTCTGCAATGTCAAAGTGACCTGTTCATTAGCATTTGTGAGCAATGGTCAAGTCACCAAAGGGTATTAAGCCAACCTGGAGGCGGGACAGAGGCTTAGGGACTGATGTGTTAATTCGCTCTCCCAGATTAAACACCAGAGACAGGTCCCGAGTACAGCTTCATCTTTACCCGGCTAAGCGTCAAGTTAGAAATGGACACACTCCCAGGAAGCAAAAGGCGCAGGGTATGTTATTATGGCCGCTGCCAAATAATGAAGTTGAAGTTCTCCTATGTATACAACTTGGGCTAGGTACAGTCAGCTACTTACTCTATACTGCTGTATACTTATGCCCATTATAGGGTGAACAGGTTATAACCTCTTCTAAGAAGTACTTTCTTGGAGATGGAGACTCGTAAGAGAGACTCCATAATACTAACAGACTACAGGATTTTCAAGGCAGTTTTCAGGAATTTCAGCAATACCAATCTTGGCTAAATTTGAAAAGTGCTTGGTATAAACACTGTATGTGCTGATTGGATAGGCTGCCAAGATCCACTGAGATGTGATATTCCATGTGGATATGCATCTTTAATTAGTCTCAATAGATTTTGTATGTATCCAACATTAATCGATACCACCTGTCCCAGACTAAAAGCGCGAAAATGGCTTTTCCTAACCACTCTTATGCAGAAAACTACCCTGTTCCTTCTTTCAGCAAATTCTGAAGGCATCCTGGAAGGTCTTAAGTGTTGGTTTAACATTACTTCTCAGTGATTTTGTTAAAGGAAAGAGAAAGCAGGCCCCAGACGTGTTGTCAGGAATCTTCACCTGGGACACATGCAGGAGCCCCAGCCGCCAACCTCCACCCAGGTGCGGCCCGGGCGCTCCTCGTGCCCACACCACCGCCTGGCTGCAGGATCCTCTTCAGTGGCAACATTTCTTCAACTGTTGTATCCCGGCCCAGTAATCAGCTTTTTTCAGCGCACTCACTGTTTAGACACAGGGGTTGGGTGTGATTTCTCAGGGAGGAAAATAGACTGGGAAACCCCACAGAACTTTTTTGGCTTGTTATCAAATAGTTTGCTTGGGTTTCAGATTTGTCCAGGTGCATATAAATAATGGGCTCATATATTAAAATGCCAAGAAAGAAACAAAACAAAAATTAACCTAAAAATCACTTAGAATGAAATTGAACTTATACAATGACTAGATCATTATGAGTTTAACCTTAAAAAGAAAAAAAAAACTTTTAACTCTTCAGCATTCCACAAAGACTAAGTTTTCAACAGGCTCCAATGTGAGCAAACTTGAAGAGGACAGACTCGTGATCTTCACAAATAACTGTGATTGTTTTTCAGAAGGACAGGGACTCAAAATAAGAATATTACTATGATTAAACACCTGAGAAGAGACGGATTTAGATTCTGTTTCATTGTCTGAAGCAAGCAAGCAACATCACAAATAAGTTTATACCACGGAAAGGCAGACAGAGAGAGCAACTTTAACTTCTGCTCGTGGGTAAGCAGGTTGCAGGCGTCCGTGTCAGGGTGGTGGGTCAGTGCAGGGCCGGGAAGGTAAGCCACCACCTGTCTCCCAGGGAGCTGCTCAGTCGTCTGCTAACGAACACAGAGCAGACATCCCACCAAGACACTAGGAGCTGTACTACTGACACAAAGGCCAAAGAACAAAGCTGTTTTGCTCTATTAAGTCACCTCTTTATGGCCATACTCACTCTAAAGGTCTAACTGGCTATGTCTGTGTGAGATGTCAGACACACAAAAAATATAGAATCAAAAAACAAATTAAACTTTGCCTGACCACAGCCAACAAGCTTGAAACGTCACTGCCGTCTGAATAAAGTATGTCTATAACACTTGGTGGTTTATCATTTTGCTAAATTTAGAAATATCTCTTAAATGGTCCTCGTTAACTGAACACTTTACTCAATTCTGTGCTAAATTTTAAAATAGCTCTTTTAACTAGAAAACAGAAACAAGAAGTCATACAGATACCAGCTTGATAATTAAATGAGTTCACCAATGTTTCAAAGACAGAGGGAAAAAATGAAACCCACTGATCTTTGTTACTAGAAGCATCGTGATTTTTATCACTTGTTTAACCAAAGAACTAGGTACCCTAAATGCCAGATACAAAAATAAATTGTGTTTGGTTTTTAATTAAGTCTTATCTCTGTCTAAAAAAACAAATTTAGGCCTGGGGGCTGACATTGTCATTTTACACAAAAGTAAATGGTAAATGCCTTTCTACATGCAAAGCCATTAGATGTAATTATGCAATGGGTGAAGCATGGATATCTCACTATGAATGTCATTTGCTTTTACAGTTACAAACCCATCAACATTTACCAAAACATCGCCTGGAGAAAGAACGGGGTGGCTACAGCCAGTGACAAACATGCTGCATCTCTGAGAACATACGGCAAAGCAGCGGCGTGGCGAACACACACCGACACACTGACGTGATTTTCACACCCATTTAACAGAAACTCTTCTCTTCCAAAAAGTCCCCCAACCGCAGGACATGTGGGTAGGGCTTCAAAGTCTGTTTTCCTCCCTGAGAAATCACACCCGACCCCTGCTTCTAAACAGTGACACGAGGGGTGTGTAATGCCAGCCAAGTTGTGCAGGTAGAGGACATGTGAATTCATCTAGATGAGCTTTCAGGTCTGATTTCAATTGCTTATGCAACCACGAACCTTCCTGCTTCTTAGTGATCTCTTAACGTTCTGTCCAAATGGAAGCCCGGGGACGGTTCCTGCCGGGTTCCCCTCAGACAGCAGGGGTGTGTTTCCTGCTTTGCTCTGCATCACGGATGGCACAGGTGCTCTGGCAGGTGCACTGGGCTCGGTGAGCCCACGGCCCTAACAGCTCCCCACCAGAGGGCCAGTCACTTTCCCCATCTCTCTGACAGTTACCGCCCGGGGAGACCTGTCCCTCGAAAAGCGAAACGGCTGGACTGAAAAAAGCCTACTTGTTCCCCAGTCCCCATTTCAGATTCACACACCTGATAATATAAAGTCTTGACAACGGTCCAGGTCAGTAATAATGCCACTGGTGATGCTTCTGTCAGAGACCCCAGCCCCTGCAGTGCGGGGTGTCCAGGGACCGCGGGGGCAGCGGCGGGGGCAGCGGGGGCACTGGAAGGGGTGAAGACTGAGCACGCGGACGTGCAGGAGGACCCGTGGGAGGACACTGTGAGTCACACAGCCCTCGTGCCGCCGGTGGCCTCACCGCGCCTCCCACCGAGGCCGGGCACCTCGGACCCCTGCAAGCACCGGTGTGCCTTCCCCCCCGGGCCCGGGCCTGGTCCCCTGCGGCCCTGACTCTAACCCCACAAGCCCCTCCCGTGAATCTGACTCAGGACCCCCACACTGACGTCCTTTCCTGCTGAGTTAACTGAGGTATTTTGTTCCCCTTCAGTCAGGTTACATTTCAACCACTCCAAATGGTCATCACCATTCACTTAACCAGCTCGAGAGAATTATGGGAAAACACTTGAGAAAACTCAGTTTGCCTAATTCCATAGAAATCTTGCCACATGGCTTCACCGCCCAGAACGAGGTCCCCCCAGAGCATGAAGCTGCCCCTCAGCCTCAGCCCCATTGGGAGGAGGTGCCTCGAAGGCCCCCTACTGCTCCCCACTTCCTTCTCACCCCTTGGCCACCACTAATTCCGATGCGGTCCGCTTCCCTCCCGAGGCCTGTTGGGACTCCAGCCTGTGACGGGCCCAGGACCCCACATCACTGGCTTCCTTCCCTACCGTAGGCCTTATGGTCTCCTAAAGTGCTTCTCAACATGACCTTGGGACACAGATGCTGCGGTGTTTCCATCTATCAGATAGAAAAAAATCTCTGTCAATTAAATTTGTGTGGCATGTGAGATTGACGATAAAAGTATACACAGTCTTCTGGCAGAAAAGAGACATGAATGCGAGATATTATAATTATTTGTTCCTTGATCCTACTCTTGTGTTTTGCACATAACTTACTAAGTGACGCACAACTAAAAATAAAGATGTTTTTAAAGGGACTTCAGAGGGGGTGAAGAGGAGGGAGCAGGCATGTATTTCACTTAAAGGTTAATTTTAATGATTCTAAGAGGGCTGGGTGAGCCTTAATAAGGAGACTGATAAGAAAGCAAGAAATGGTAACGGTGCACTGCTATTTAGGGCTCTATGTTTTTTGTTTTCCAACTGAGATGTATTTCTTCTTTAAATTCAAGCTGATCACATTAGCACCAGTTTTCAGTTTACCGTCCTTTCAAGTAGCCACCAAACATCCGGAAAAGAGAGCCGTGTCTATTCCGTGACTAAGGTTTGCAGAAGCTTAGTTATTATCAGGACTTGTATTTAAGTTCAAGCTTGCCCACTCACAGCTTCAGAAAGAGGGAGGAGAAGACAGTTATTTAAGACTGATGTGTTTTATCCTTACCCATCAGTAAACAGTGATGCTGATATGTACTTGAGAAGTAGCAGGCAGTGAATATTTAATGCATATGCTAGTACTTATTAATTTCACATTTCCACAGTTCTTTATAGAATGACTATTTGAAAAGACTATGATTCATATTTTTTACAGACTTTCTGGCATTTAATTTCTACTCGCAAAGCATCTGTATTTGTGCTTAAGAAGCTACTCAGCAGCACCTATAAATCAAGGAACTGCTTAAAACAACAGGTGCCATTAGGTGAGGAGGGGAAAAAGTCACCCGCTTCGGCACTAGAGACAGCACAAGGCAGAAGGTGAGCAGCTGCCGCACGCCAGGCACAAGCGCTGGAGAAAGACACACAAGAACAAGCTTATACTTCCTTATAAGGAAAACTACTATATGTCCACGGTGATTTTGGGGGTAACAGCATATACCTTAGTTTTGTGTTCGCATTACACCGTGAACCTCTGGAGGACAAGAACTATCTTTTACATATCAATGTCTTTATTTCTCATGCATCTAGAAACTAACTCCGTTTTTATTGATAAGTATATTTCTTTGGTAGTTAGTTGTTAACTGGAATGCTGCAAAAAGCTTTGAGGGTGCAAATGAGCTGTTTTCTATTCTATGTCCTCTTGTCGTCTCTACGCTAAGCCAGCATTCTTGTTCCGAGCACCAGAAACCTCCCATTCTTCTGTCCTCGTACTGTCATCTGTCCTGTTTCTTCCTGCATTAGGCATCCTACTAGCTCTGCGGAAGCGGGCAAAGAGGAGTCAGTCTGTGCTAAGCGCGAATAAAGACCACATTTTCTCAACATGATTGCATTCGGTAAATTGCAAGCCTGAGGGCAAAGTACAGGACGGTGGGGTGGTGGGGGGAAGCTTGTCAGCAAGGGAGCATCTCACAGTTGGTAGCCAAGAGCCAGGCTGAGTAGAAAAGCACATATTGCTCACCAGCAATACCAGGCCCACCACCAAGCCAGCCACAGAAATGGCTCTCACTATGACAAGTTTTTGTTTTGTTTTGCCCATTAGTATTACTACACAGCACTGGCGCCCAGGAAGTTCATGATCACCCCCCACGTTGTTACAGAGACATGAGGAAGGCATAGATGGACAAAGGGCGTGGGGCTCACAGCTGCCCGAAAGGCATGCGGGAGAGGAAGAATGCTTCCTTCTTAAATCAGTAAACCTGAATGTGCTGAACAGCACTGTTAGTAGCACTGCCAGTTCCGGGGGCCACATGCACCGTCCAGGTCAAAGCAGAACTTCACCGGCAGGAGTGCGAGTTGAAGCCATCCCACTGCACCCCTTCTGACGACAGATGAAAACAACACGGTCACTGCGGCCAAAGTAAAGAAGGGAGACTGGGAAGGCCTTGCACACTTCATAAAGCGCCTCCTCACAGGAAGGAGGCTTCTACTCACGGAGGGAAGGTGCCTGGCTCTGCTCCACAGTTACCGTCGGACAACACCGACTGCATTTACTGGAGACCAAGTGTCAACACTACAAAACGGATAAGCTACTTTCCCTCCTCAGCTGGAGACAACATGAACAGAACGGCCCAGATGAAGACGGAACCACGTGGGCTAAATACTGAGCGCACGGCAAGGGCCCCGAGCCCGCAGCTTGCCAGTGTCCGGCGTGTGTTCGCATGGCGGTTTCCTGCATCCCTGACGCCATGCCCACAGCCCTCGCGCATCCCTGCCGACCCGCCGCTCTCGGCGCCTCTCCAGTCACGTTCTCATCTCTGCTTGGGGGCCACCCAGCAAATCCCCTCCCTACTGTGCCCTGCGGATGACCATGAAATCTTGCCTGATCCTCTCTGCCTCTGAATTCCATGTGCACTATTACATGTGGAGATAATAATGCCCGTTTCATGAGCTAAAGTAAAAACAAAAACTCTTAAAACACATGAAAAAGTAACAAGCATGTAGTAAATGTTCAGTAAAAGGTTTATTTATCGTTGGTCACTGTTTATTATAACTATATGTATAGGTAAGAAATAAGCAGGTTAAAGAAAAAGAACTTGTCCTCCAGCAACTCAGAATTTAATATGACAGGCAAGTCTTAATACAACTAGGACAAAGCACAAGATCTGATAAAGAGGCTACGAATGCTTTAGAGAGAGCAGGGGTTAAAATGGGAGAAGGAGGGCCCTACTTTGAGATCACTCGGAGGGCTCTGAATGTCAGGGAAACAGACTTTAGCCTGCGGGTGCTGAAAGTGGTCGAAGGTGGCCAAAAGTCTACGTGCAGGGCCGGAGCAAGGAGGTATCACGCACACACAGCACGCCAGGAAGTGGAGCTCTGTGCAGGCCTGTGAGACGGAGTGAGTGCTGTGTGTGTGATGAGGGGAAGTGGGGGGGACCGCGGGGTGGGTGGACTAGCCAAGAGGTCCCTGGAGCATCGCCTGGGACACTGATGCCAGCCCGGACCAGGGCAGGGGAGCAGCAGCCATAAACATGGAAGATCAGACCCCAGAGTTACAAGGGAGGAGCCCGCACATCTCGGTCCCTCTCTGAATGGGGGTGTGGGGCAAGGGTGGAGGGAGGGAAGGTAAGCGTCACAAGTGGATCTGGGGGGTCAGGGCTCATCAGTGAAGACAGGAAGCCCGGAGGATGTGAGCAGGAAAGAGCCGATGACGCATTCAAGTAGCTGAATGATGCGTAGCTCTACATTTTCAAAGTGAACTCAAGATGCAGATGTGGCAGTCATCTACGTCAGGCCGACAGCTGCATGGGACACTCAGTGATCACTGGGAAGTAGGAGAACTCCCAGGACTGGGCCAACCAGTCTCTACGAACGCCGTCCCTTCCAAACCCACCTCCCATTAGGCCCTTTGAGGACAGACCCTTCAATAACCCACACATCAGACAAGTCAGCACATTAGCACTTGTTTCTAATTACAGTATCATTAAAAAGATGTTCTGAGGTTGTAAAAGTGGAATTTGGGTATCCGTGATGCTACCAGTGGGCTATCAAGTGAAATGAGACAAACTGAACATTTCTGACCCTCTGTCAAATATTTCACAAAGACCTCCTAAAAGAAAAGTGTCAGGCTAGAAGGGGAATAATCCTGTGCTTGGCTTTGACTGTCTCCTGATTATTCAAGATTTACTTTATGTTAAAATTGCTTTTCTTCTCTAAATGAAAAACAGTTAAGAGCCTGGGGATTTGTACCAGGGATTCTGTACTAGATAATGTGCGGAAAGAATTTTTGCCTTTTGTTTACTGACTTGTAGGAGAAGACTGAGATCTTCCCTATTCTTCCAAAAAGAAACATTTCAGGGCCAGGATAAATTTTGTGAGTTTCCATATTTTATTGTGCTGTCCAGTGTTAGTAATGAAATAATTCCTCTATGGTAAACAATCTAACACAAAAGCCCTTCAGCAAGGAGAGAAGGGAAAAAAAAACAATTTATGAAAATACATATTATTCTTCACACATATCCCAATATATTAAGCACATATTTTGCCATGGGCACCAAATTCACTTTAATTAGAACAATATTCCTTCCTACATCTGAAATATTTAGCTCCCATGGAGCTCATTGTGCTGCGACGTCCCTGTCCCCAAATGAAATCACGGCAAGCCGGGACCCTAGGATGAGTGTGTGACTTGTGTGCCGTGTGGCTGTGTAAAGCTAAGCCCCTCTCTTCAAAGGGTGAGACCCGGCTGCACTGCATGCTGACATCAAGCCACTGGATTTAACCCAGTTAAATACAAGCCTCAATTAGTAAGACATCTGCTACCCAGTTAGGGATGTGAACCTCGAGTTACTAACCTCTAGTAGTCTTATCTTATTTCTGTGTTTCCAAGTTACAAAGCAAGAGAAGTGCAGACAGCACGGTGTGTGCAACGGGAAGACACCACTCTTCTGTATGCTGTCTGAAGACCAGCGACGTGCAGCCATTTGTCCCCTTCGTCCAGCACTGGGTTTGGGGAGCACATGTAAATGTGCCCCATGATGGAATACCTTCTTTCACTAAAATGGAGTCTGTGCAGTTTTCTAGAAGGGTTATAAAAATAAGCTTTTTATTGCTTGCATCTCCAAACTGCTTTATTTGGCATGGTGATGAAAAACGCCGGTATTTATGTGTAATGTAGCCACCAGATAAGAGAGCAGGGAAAGAAAAGGAATGGGATTGATTATTAGTCCTTCAGAATGAACTTTGCCCTGATAAGGTAATCCAGTCCCTGTAGGCACAGGTGGTGAAGTTATTGCAGCACACCTAGTGCACAGACCGCCACTCATACCGCACACATGTCGAAGCAGGCCCCACGCAGCAGCTGAGGCTCAGCTCCTCACAGGCCCACGGCCCTGCCACCACCAGGTGACGTGGGGCAGCCGGCTCTGCATGTGCAGCAGCGCTGCTAACCACGCTGGCAGACCCGAGGACGCCAAAAAGGTACGCTTACTATCAAGATGTGGTTTTACCAACAAGTCTGCGGATTTATGTAGGGCTGTGGTTGCTCAGTGATTAAAGATAAAGAATTCGTCCAAAAATGACTTATCCTTGGTGTGTCCTGCTCAAGGGCAGACAGCACACAACTGCACACCTCCCTCGACAGTTTGTTAACCTCAGCTTCTCCATGGGACAGAAGTTAAGGGCTCACTAATGACAACTGTGAAGGCCATGGCCCCTCGGGCCTTGACCTAACGTTAGCTAGGAGCAGACTGGACCCCCAGCAGACTGGGAAACCCACCCGAGTATGAGGCAGATCCCACTTCCCTCATTAGGGTGGTGGGCTAAGGAAGGACCAGGGTGTGTCCTGCTGCCCGAGCCTTCCTACAGCCACGGACATGCAGGACTCTTGACCAGTGATGCCGGAGTGTTCTCACGAGGCCGAGTAAGTGTCTCCAGAGCACAAGATGCAGGCTCTCTTGGATTCCAGGGAAGGTCCAAGAAGTCCCCCAAAACAAAGAATAAATAATGGGAGAATTAACTCATTTAACATCAAAAGTTTGGCTCTGGGACATTCTTCCCTTCGAGGCTCAAGCTTCAGGAGAATATCAACATAAATGCTGTTTTTACCTCTCGGAGGGAAATGGATTTTTAAAAAGAGGGACAAAGATATTTTCAAACCAATTTTCAAGTATTTTTTTACCAATTTGCTATTATAAATTATGCATAAACTTACTTCAAAGTTGTTGAGCTTCTGAAAATCACTGTTATCCAGCTTAAGATTCTGAATGGCCACTGCCAGTTTTATCTGCCAAATAATAAAACTTGTTCTTCAAGGAAGTCATTTAGTTCTATGAGAGTTTAAAATGAGTCTGCTAAAAGAGATGGATCTTCAGATCCAGGGCAAATATGCAGTAGCAGGTACACTTTAAGTGGAGATACATGAGCTGTCTGTAACTACAGCAGTTTGCAAAGGAAAAAAGCTTAGTTCCTAATACAAAAAAGAATTTACTTTCAGCTAAACAACTGATGTGCAGAAGGTAAGTTAAAATCATAACACTGCTTTATACAGCTAACTGAAGAAGGAGACAAAGCACCTGCTATCGACATTTAATAGTGGCCGAGTCACTGACTCATTTTTCAGTAGCACTTCTATTTAACACATTCCGGACTGGCTTTACAAAGGGACACCACGTATCGAAGACATACAAGTCACTGCACCGGAGTTTTACCAAAATTGTTGAGTTTATATGGATTTAGTAAGTTCTTTCTAGTTCCTTTCCTTCCAATTAGTATTTTTTTGGTAGGCTCTTAATAAAAACAAACAAGAATTGACAAATACTACTGATTACTGTGCCCCACGTACTACGGTGGTATTTTATAATGGTTATCTTGTGCTATCCTTGCAGTAACCCTATGATTGTGGTTTCAGTGACTAACCTCATTTTGCAAATGACGAAATGGAGAGGTTAAGTGACCTGCTTAAGAAGTATGGCCCACTAGATGCCTAAGCCAGGAGTCAAACGCAGGTTCATCTACTCTATGGCCTGAGCCCTTAACTTCCAGGATATTATCTCATATGTACTTTCTTTTTTTTTTTTAATTAAGTATCATTGATATACACTCTTATATTTCACAAGAAAAACAATTGGTTATTACATTCACCCTTATAATCAAGGCCCCCCTCCACACCCCATTGCAGTCACTGTCCATCAGTGTAGTAATGCCAGAGTCCCTATTTGTCTTCTCTGAGCTACACTGTCTTCCCTGTGACCCCACACATACCATGTGCACCAATCATGATACCCCTCAATTCCCTTCTCCCTCCCTCCCCACCTGCTCTCCCCCACCCCTCCCCTTTGGTAACCACTAGTCCCTTTTTGGAGTCAGTGAGTCTACTGCTATTTTGTTCCTTCAGTTCTCATATGTATTTTCTAAAGTGTGATGACCTAAATAGGTGATCAAGAAGAAACATAAAGGTCAGATACGTCACTTACCCCAGTGTTCAAATACGAATAACAATACAAGAGGCATCCTAGGTTTTACTGAGGACACTACAGTTAGCAGTCAGTAATAACACCAGAAAACACAGCCTAGGATGCCTATGGGCTTTTTCTTACTCACTTCTAGGAAAATGTTGGTCATTTGCCCCCTGGGGAGCTGTTAGGACAGGACCCGGGGCTCTCTGGCAGCCGGCACAGCTAAAATGACCACGGTCCCCATGGAGGCTGCAGTTGGGTTCTAGATGATGCACCTTCACACACCAACCTCCTCAACAGGTGGTGTGAGCAGCGACTAGAAAGGCTGCAATGGGGGACAGTCGGGATCTTGGCCATGATTCACAGGGGAAAGAAGGGCTTATAAATGAGGACACGTTGCTATTAAAATGGAAAGGAAAATTAAGTGGGGTTAAGAAAGAATCAAGGTTTATAGTAAAACAGCTCCTCCACAGCTTAGAACTTACTGGCCTTTAATGTACACCGAGGCAAACGGCCCCATGAATCCATCTTCTGCAGCTCTGGGCTGAATTACACTCCACACGATATGCTAAAGACAGCCGTGAACAGCTTTTATACCTTTGATGAATGGCTTCTTAGTTTAGGTTGCATTATGAGAACAAAACAAGTGGTCGTGAATCATAACATTTTATGGGTCTGCTGCTTCATATAGTTTTTTAAAATTAAGCCTCTAAATTATATTCCGCCCTCATTAGGAAAACAGTCCCAGAAAGGAAACCATTTGAAAGGCTATGCAAAAGAGGGGATGGGAGATCTGTGCCTGGAGAGCCTGCAGGATAATTAGATTGATGGACGCGAAGAAAGTACGTGGTGGGATGAAGACAGGTTGCTGCCTGGGAACCGAGCACCCAGAGCCAGGGACTGCGATCAGCTGGCGGTGACCACCCAGGGGTAAACCAGGGCCCGGGCAGCCACCTCAGATACGCAAGGCAGGAGAAGGAACGAAGCAGGGGAGCTGCCCCTCTGCGCAGCTCGGGGAGGAGGAGGGAAGGGAGAGGTGGACGCCAGTGAGGTGTTCTCTGCGTATTTCCATCCGTCGAGTGCCATGTAAGCCCCTGTAGAGTTTTGAAAGGCGGCATAAAAACTGAACTAAAATGGATGCTGCTGCCCTCAAGGCAGTTACCATTTGGCTAGGAGGCATCAGACAGGAGAGAACAATGCAGGTGGTGTAAAATTAAACGCCAATTTCTCTGGAAGCTCCCATGGCCACTCTGGGTATTTGGGACAAGGCGAGGTCTGCAAAGATGACTTGGGGTCAGGCATGCACCTGAGCTCTCATTGTGCCTGGAGCCCCACCAGGCTGCTGCTGCACAGGCCCAAGCACCTCTGCATCCCCCAGCCCATGCCCCGTCCCCAAGAGGCCTCTGTCAGTGGCAGCCATGCCCACCCTGGTCTGCACGATCCCCAAGCCTCACTCACAACACATAAAGTGGGAGCTGGACCGAATGCAATCCAGGGAGGAAGAGTAGGAAAACGTCTTGGCGGGCTGGGTCTTGGACAAGCTCCTGAAGATGGTTGAACTATGGAGGCTGACAAAGGACCTCCGGCCAGGACTGCAGGCAGCAGGCCGGGAAGCCACAGCATACAGACCATGGCTGCCGGACCAGCCCTTGGGGTGCGAAGAAGGTCTCTTCCTGGAAATGGGCCAGTGATCGCACGGCCTACAGATGACGTGCTATCCCACCGTTCCTAACAGAAGCAGATGTGAAGTACTTCGACGCCACTACTGCCCGTATTGCCCGCGGTCACTCCCGGCACAAAACAGGGCACCATTGGCTGGCCAGTCCTGTCCCACAATGCCGCTCCCTCCCTCCCTCCCTCTCATTAGATTTTAATGTCAGTTTCACTGCTCCAGTTTACCAATTATTTAAAGGTTATAGTCAGTCAGACAAGGTTTAAAAAAAAAAATGGGAAAACATGGGGGAAGATAGTCTTCAAAAAAGAATAAACACACACTCGAGCGAGTTTAGACTCTGTCACCGACCACGATTTCAAATGCTCGTTTCTCCCTCCCCATTTTCTCCGCACCACCACCACACCCCAGCATCCGATAAACATGGCCACGCTGATGAATCTAATTTCTTTTCCTAAGCTTTGAAAGTATGGTTTAGGCTGTGACTTGAGTTAAAGGTCATGCAGAACTTCATGCCGTAGTATTTTCCTGATCTTTTTAAAGGCAGTTAGCTCAGTGACTGACGTTCTCCTGTTGCCCGTATGTCTGAGTGGCTAACACAGGATATTCTAAGTTGGTTCCTATTAAATGAACTGACCAAAGTCTTTACTTCCTAAATGGACTCTATCCAAGAACGCCATGGAAGACAGCGCATGCGGCCGGCTCGGCGGCTCCGTCCCATGAGGCGTCAGCCCCAGCCCTGACAGCCCGGTCTCAATGCCTCCCGACAGTGTGAAGGACCGCTTCCCGAGGCTCTCGCCGGTGGCTTCTGAATGCTCACCGATGAGCCACGTGCTGGTGCATCGACGCCAAGGAATCAGAATCCAAGTGGCCGCCCGAGTCATACAGGCCACAGACTCAGGTTCACAATCAGATCAAACACTTGAATTACAATGTTTTAACAGACACGTTCACAGTGAAGACACTTCTGAATGCAATTTATAATTTAACGGAGAGAGACTAATTCTATAGCATCTAGTGTCTAACGTTTGTTGGCACTGACTCTGATTGGAACTGTTCAAAGTACTTCAGATGCACTAACTTGTGTCTCCTCAGCAAAACTCAATGAAGCAGTACTCACCCCCATTTTACAAATGAGGAAACCGAGTCACAGGGCATTCACTAACTTATTCAAGGTCACCCAGCTAGTAAGGGTTGAAACTGGCACCTTATGGAGGTTCCCAGGTGTGGTGTCCGCCGCGATGCCTGTGGTATGTAATAAGTAGAAACATCAGACTTGGGGCAGAAACAGGAAGAAAACTCCACATTCACTGAACGATTGTTGAGTGTTTCCATACATTTCACTTAACCCTAAAACAAATACACGGCGGGTATTAACAGCCTCCTTTTGATAGAGGAGGAAGCAGAGGGATTAGTAACCTGCCCAAGAGCACATGGCTGATGGGGGCTGAGCAGCGCTCCCGAACCCAGGGCGAGTCCCACCCTGGCTCTCCAGTCCCTCCCTCCCTGCGGACAGAGCCACTCACAGAGCTGGGACCCCCGGAGCCCAGCCTGGAGCCTAAACCGTGACACTCCAGGTTGGCTTTTACTTAGGGATGTTAACTCCACTGAGCTCAGCATTTTCCATCTACAAAATTATTATAAACACAGTTGTTGTGAAGAGAAAAATGAAATAAGTTCTTTACGAGCTTTACTGAGCCATGACTGATGAATACATATTGTCTATGTCTAGGGTGTATAATGTGAACTTTCTAAGGTGTACGAGTGACTTGATATACATACACACTGACGAATGACTACCACAGTCAACTAAGTTAATACATGCATCTCATGTGGTGCTGGAGTAATCCTACCTCGTGTGGGTACTGAAATAATGCTAAGACGGCATCACATTTACTCGGCACCTGGTACAGAAACAGACAACACACACCTCATCAGCTGTTCTCTAAAGGAAGGATGTCCTATCTTAGATGCATATAACTTATGTTCATAAACAGTTTTTTAAGAGTTTTCTAAAGCCAACTTAAACTGTTACTAGTGCTATGCACTCTGAACCTGATTCTGCATATGGGCAAACATAATAAATACTCAACAAGGGGTAACATACGGCTACATCATGATCCTCTTTTTCACACACACACGCTAAACCAAGTAAACAGAAAAAGGAAACCAGAGAGTTTCACTTTCCTCAGGCCACTGAACAACTAGTAGCCATTTTGCGGAAGCCCAGGGCATTCAGCTTAGGTACAGAGCTCATCACTGTATGCACTTGTAAAGGAATTTAAATGCAGTGACCCGACAATGGACACAATAATGAAACAAAATTCTCATTACCATGCTCTAAATAATAATATTAAAAAATTAAACCTCAGTACTATTTGAATGTTAAGATAAATGCCTGCTTCAAACTCGGTCCGATGCTGCTTAGGATTCTAGCTGAAACAAAACCTAACTGGAGCAAAACACACACTGTGGCAGCTCGATTTGTCACGTTCTGGAGAGCGCCTGCCTTTACAGAGGTACCTTTCTCCCCAATTAAGGAACAATTTGGCCAATCAGTTTTTCTGGCGACTCAGCCTCACAGAAGAGAGAGGGAAGGGCAGAAGCGGGGGGTCAGGAAGGTTGCTGTCCCTCCTGTCACATCACTGCTGATTAAAGAGGCTGAAAGAACTGAGGAAAGAGCATTTCAAGAACAACAGAGCCTTTCAGCCCAAGTACATTCGCCTAATTGAAAAGCGACTTGAAGCTGTTATTTTTATGCCTCAAAATGCTGAATCATTCTTCAAACAATTTCGCAAAATCAATAAGACGCAGTTCTCTCCCAACCCCTTATCCTAATCATTGCCTGTTAGAAACTCGGCCGTTCCTTTCTCTCCTGTTTAGACTGAGGGCCAAGTGTCCAAAGAGAAGCAGGGACACGTTGCGTTCTCTCAATTAAAAAGGACATGCTATGCAAGAAAAGGGCCTTGTACATCTTTTGCCGAAGTTTTTCTTCTGAAGTGTCTACACTGATCATCTCTTACACTGGTAACAAGGTTCTTTGGGATGTGACCCTAACACATGCCTCCATAGGGACTGCTTTATTATTTGCTGCTGTTATTATGAAAGGCATGATGGGTGGAAGGGAGGGGAGGGGAGAAAGGCAAACCCAGATGTCTGGTTTAAAAATGAGAGAAACAGGGTAGCTCTTTCAGATTTCCATAGTCTGGCCACAGTGACATGCTGTGCTGTGTAGCTAGCACCCTTGTCACATGCCAGGGAGAAAAAGCATTCACTGAACTTGAATAATAATACCACTCGACAGCCAACCTGGGTATCTGATGGGCAGCACAGGGCATCGGCTTTACCACATCACCATTTGGTGGTGGAAGGGGGCATGGCCTCCGAGATGTGGCTACAGAGAATTACTGAATTACGAACTGCTACACGATGCAAATCTCAATTAGCTTTACAGAAGGACTAAGAAACAATCAGAATGTGTAATTTACCCATGCCTTTTGGGATCTTAACATTGCAAGACAGAATTTATTCACTCACTAGGTGTTTACTGGGGCCTTCTTTATGCCAAGTTCTCTTGCAGGTGTGGAGCTGTCGTGCATATGACAGTGAACAAGTCCAGGTCCCTGTCTCCATGAGGCTCCGATTCCAAAAACAGGAGTCAGGCCATAAAGAGACAATAACATTATAGTCGCGTGGTGATCAGTGCTTTGAAAGACACAGTGGGTTGGGGGGCTGGGAAGTACTGCATTCAGGAGGCTGGTATTTTATACAGTGTGGTCGCAAGTCCCGTGGGATCAGGTGACAATCTGGAGGGCGTGTGGGAGACAGTGAAATGGCTACCTGGGAGGGTTCGCGTTTAGATCCCGGCAGATAGAGCAAAAAGGGCCCTATAGGGAGAACGGGTGTGGAGTGTTCTGGAAACAGCAAGGAAGCCAGCAAGGCCAGGAGGGAGAGAGCACGACAGGACACGGCTCAGCTTCTGGGAAGTCACACTCAGAGCCAATAAAACGCAACTTCCCTTCTAGAACACCTGGAGAGAAATCACACCTTACAGCAAGTATTTCAGATGAACCACTGGGCTTTGCTGCCTGACGAATTTTACGATTGTTTCTTTCATGTAACGCCCAGCCACCATCCCCTGCTTCTATATATATAACCTAGATTTTAAAACCAGTTTATGCTAAAAAAAGAGCACATTATGGCCAAAACAAGCACCACCTACGGCCAGGCACTGGTGTCCGTCCCCTCCTCGCCCTCCTCCCCGTGACGCCCCAGGAAGTCCGGGGGGGGGTCCCTGCCCGTCCCTGCCCCACAGGCTGCCCTGTGTCATCCAGTCACCACCCCGCTGACACTCGCCCGCTTCCACCCGAGGTGAGAAGGTTCGTTCACCTCCCGGCGGCGGCCTCTCCGGATGAACGCGGAGTCCCACGCGCTCTCGGCCTCCCCGTGCTGACCCTGCTCTGGGCTCCCCCCAGAGGCGGCCGCCCCCCCAGCCCGGGCCTGTTCCCCTCACAGCACCCCGGCTCAGGGGCAGCAGTATGTTCATTTTGCTTTAAAAACGACTGTTTTCAAGAACTGAGGAACTCAAAGAAGCTTAAATTTTTTAGAGATGAAAAATAGGAGTATTGTTTATTTACGTTTGCCTTTCTACTGACTGTCTACCCGTAGGGATGGGGGGCGGCATGGCGTAATGCAGCTCCCCGGGGGCGGGAAGGGTCTACACGGGCACCCTCCAACGCGAAGCCACCGCGCATACAAGGCTACAGAGCACTTGAGGTGTGGCTGAACGACTGAGGAACTGAGCGTGTAAAACTGTACTCGATTCTGCTCGGCTTAAATGTTAAGACCCTACGGGGCTGAACGGCCTCTGTGACGCCCAGCGCAGGCGCAGCGCCTCCCGTCATGGACCCTCTCCTCCAGCAGGTCACAGTCACGGGAATCCAGGCTCCGGGAGGGCTGGGGCCCTGCCGGCCGTGCCCACGGCCTGGAACGGTGCCTGGGAGGCTCTCGGTGGGTGGCCATGGAAAGGCACACGCACACGGGACAGACGGAGATGGGAAGGCGAGTCGGTTCACGGAGGCCTGGCTGTCCTTGCAGAGGACGTGCTGCCATTTTCCACACATGGCAGCTCTGAAGTTCAGAGACGCTCGTGATGGGAACGTTTTTGTGTGTGTGCAACACACTACTGTGTCTGTTTTTTTAAACAAGATATTTTTGATTTGGAGAGGAATGTCCTGCGAACGCGACTCCAGCTGCTGTGGGTCCTGCTACAGACCGCAGGAGGACGTCAGGAATGCGGAAGCCGCTCGGCTAATTCCTCCGCCTTCCCTGCAACATTTCAAAAGTCAGGCACACCGTGCGGGAGGAATGAATTGTTGAGCCTCATTTGTGATTTTTGAGTAGGAAATTAAACCTGTACACAGGAAAAGAAACAAGGCCTGATGTATTTGATCAGGGGTGCTTCACGAAGAACTTATCAGGTAGGAATATCAAATGAGAAAACAGAAACAGTGCAGAAGCCCAATAGAACAGCATCTGACAAAGTGAAACAGAAGCTGATGGGCTTGAGTTATTGATGGCTGAGCGGATAAGAAAAATAAGAGGAGGAAATTAGAACAAATAAGATAGATGATGTAATTAACTGAAAACAAGTGGAGAGGAGGAGATGTTTGAGCACGTTGGCCATGGGAATTAAACGGTTCCGTCCTTTTTTAGCACAAAGTAAGGCATGTTCAGAGTGCACATACATCATTAAAAAATTCTGTTTTAACACCCACACCGCTCATTGGGTCCACGGCGGGTTGAGGGTCTGCACTGACCGGAGCGCCGTCTCAGCAGAGCAAAACATCCCCCAGTGTAACAGCACAGATCACCTGCCCCACGTTACTCTGCTCTGCTCCCCACTCCTGTTCTCATCTGACCACCTTCGAGACAGCATGTAGCCCAACAAGAAAGAATCACTATAGCAACCTTGGCAGTGCTGTAGCCGCGTGGGAAGGCTCGCAGGGTGGACTGGCAAGCCGGGGTTGCCCACCGTCAGCCCTTCCTGGAGACTCTTAACTGGACGATGTGGGTTCCAGAACATGATTAATGCTTGGAGAGAAAAAAGTTCTAATTGAACGTACAGTAATTCTGAATTTTCTTTTTGTGTGACAGATGAGATAAAATCATTGCATTTCTTTCTCCAGAGGCTTTGTGGGGAAAAAAAATCCCTTTGTGGAAGCAATATCTTTGGTGTCTGAAAGATAGTCTTTTTATATGAAACAAATTCTGCATTGGGTTACTAAAAGCATCCACCTGCTTATCAATCTAAAAGCTGCATCTTTAAAGGTCACAAGTGAAGGAAAATCAGATAGACTCATTCTAATTCCTAGCAAACGGGAGCTCATTTCTCACACGCCTCCCTGCAGCGCTCCGTAGCGTGACCTTTCACTTACAAAGAGAACAGCAGATTTCTGTCTCTCACGTGCTAGCCTTCCTTCCTCTTCAGGAATTAAATGCACTTTTGATATTATCATTACACACTTCCATAACAGTCCACTGAAAGGACCTATAAATCAGCATTACTTTGCCAACATGTCCAGCCAAATCTCTCTCCCAATCCCTTGGGCCCGAAAAGGCATATTAATAAGAATATAAGACTGTTCCATATATAGTGTTACAGAGTCGGAGAACTCTTATAAAACCTGTGATCTGGAGCAGTGAATGATTTTAAGAAACTGAACATGAATGTTTAATTGCCTATTTTTCTTTATATTTAGCCTGACAAATTCCACTGGGAAAGTAATTACAGGAGGCCGCAGAATGGCCTTTTTTTGGTATTTCTGAGAAAACAGGCATGTGAGCGACATCAGGAAGTAACCTGCATTTTGGGAACCTACAGAAAACACGCTGGGAGAAGAATTCCATTCCAAGAGGAACGATGACTCGGCTTCTCCTGGTTTCCCGCCACCCACCGCAGCAGCGGCTGGAGGGGGCAGCGACCTGGCATGCTGGCAAAGCACTTACTTCTGAACGGTCACTGACAGCCTTGCTCAAGTCTGGAGGCAAAGGTTTCCAAATGCATCTATGCACACCAACATGGGAGTGCGAGGCGGATGGAGGGTGGTCCTGTTTACATTCAAACGGAAGGCCACTGTAAGGCTTTAGCTTTCAGAGGGAATTCTTCTGGGGAGCTTCATGCGTAATTTCAGGCAACTTGAACTTGATATGGTAAGTGCATAAATGTCATTAATAATATGCAAGGAGAAAATGATTTGACTGGAAAACAAAAAGCAGTCCATGTTATTTCTACGTGCCTCAACTTCCCTAACATGAAAGAGTGGAACTACATCACATCCCTTCTCAGGGCCAATTTAAATTACATGTGGAAGCCAGAGCAAATCAGATGCTTAATACATTTTATATTACTAATAATTAATAATTCAGAGACAACATAGTTTCCGGTGAAATAATAATAATCTACACTTGTACAGCATCTTGCAGTGCACCAGGTACATGATCACATTTGATCCTCCCAGGAGCCTGTGTGTTAGGCGGACAGACAGCACAATGTCCATATAAAACGAGGAAAAGGGAACGAGGGGCAGCAGCTGAACAAATGACACACAAAAGACCACTCAATGGGGCAGCCGGAAGTCAAATCGTGAGGTTCAGTGTTCCTTCTGCCATCCTAGAAGAGGATCAGCACGGGGGTTAGAGATACTGTCTGCCTTTTGCCCATGCTGCATCAACGCTGATACTCTAATTTAGGATGTAAGGACACTCCTTGCCATTTGCATATTGTAATGGCCTTCAGGATAATTACTGGATAGATCTTTTGAAAAAAGCAGCCACATGTTTACACTACTTCGCTTTTAGAAAAGTAGGATGTGTGACATTTACCAAATGTTGCAGCACAATTAGCTGTCATTTAAACTACTGTGAAGAAATAACATTTTAAAAGGGAAATAAGCTGAAAAACCAAATTTTCAATGACTTCTTTATAGTTAAAAGATTCGGTGTAACTATTCTATCCCACAGAGGCCCCACAAAAATCCTTGAAAGGTCTCAGGGGTTCGTACCCCTTATTCCGGACCACATGAATAACAAAAGCTAACTTGCACTTAAAGTTTCCACCTGGCAGCCTCATCTACCCCAAAACCATTGACTGGAAGCAAGCAAATAAACACTGCAGGGCGCTGCTCCTCAGTCAGACCGCTGAGGGTACCACCGGAGTTCCTGTCTCATCGCTGCTCCGCAGTCTGTGTCACCATTGGCTGTGATGTCCCGTCATCCGCTGCTGAGGCGGGGACAGTCCCAGATGCGCCGACTGCAATGAGTGGTGAGCACACTCTGAGGTGAGTCCTAATCTCAGGCATAGGAGTAGAAACAAAAGAAGTCTTTTTTCTTCTAAACCATTGCCAGTGAGTGATTCTTCATAAACAATTTTTCAGATCACATTCTACAATTAAGAGGTAAATGGGAAAATTAAGACTGCACATTTTTAAGTTATTTCACCAGCACAGACAAGAAACTCAGGTACTGGGAAGGGGCCCCAGCTTCCCAGAGTCTGCGCAGCTCGGAGCACCCTGCGGGCGGCACGTCGGCGTTACAGGGGATGACCAGGATGGTGCCCAAGGGGCTATGGGCGAGGCCTCTCAGGGCCGCCGCCTCCCAGACACGGCCTCCCACTGGCCAGCTGCTCCCTCAGGTCACACCTCTGCACAAAGTGAAGGATGGCCTAGGCCCGGGAGAAACCCAGTCTTCTCTCCATTAGTGGGGACATCACTGAGCCCACTTCCTCACCAAACATTCTGCCTTCAGTTCTCATGCTTTCATTGCAACCAAACTATGGAGGCTATGCTCTTAAAACACCTCTCGGGCACCACGCCCAGTGGCCTGTTCTCATGTGCTTCAGCCTCTGCCAACATCGAGTTCACCCATGCCCCCCACAAGATATCCCCTTCACCCTCAGGAGCCCCCGTGATCCTGGCCGACTTTCCGGGTCATGGTAACACCCTTTGCCCTGTTCCTTCTTCCCTTCGTGTCCACTACATGTGGTTACTCTGCAACAGGGTCCTTAAAAGTCACAAGGGGAACAGAGTCGTCTCAGGCCAGCAAAAAACCTTCCACAAGTACTTGTTGTGATAAAGCTCCTAAATACTGCACAGAATTTTATCAGCTTAATCTAGACACAGTCCTTATTCCTTAATAAATATAATTTGCTCAGACACATTTCATCACAAATGGTATCAATTCAACTATTAATTGTGGATAGAAGACTCCCAAAGCTCTCTCCAACGGCCTAACACACTCTGTCCACTCCCAGGTCCATGCTGACATCAGTGGGCACTCAGTAGGTCCACGACAATGTCAGTCACACCCGTCCAGCCTGCTCTTCACCATTGTCATGGGCACCCTCCAGCCATTCTGATTCCTCTCATCTGTCATCAATTGCCCAGACTTTGCACAGTCCACACCCCAAGGTCTTCCAACCTACTCCCCACTGTGCCTGGCCGGGTCAAAGTTCCCGCTACCGTTGGCAGGACGGCTGTGAGCTCCCAGGCTTCAGTCACTCCCTTGTGAAGCCCTATATGCTTCTGCTATTTCCCTTCCTCAAAGTCTTTGGCGACGGCTTGCTTCTACCAAAGAAATCCCCAGGTTCCTCATGATACTGAAATCTCCAAGAGCTCCGCCACAGTCCACTTTTCCCACATTTTCCATGCTGACATCACTCCCCAGGCATCAGGCAAACTAGCCTCCCACACACCATTCTCTCAACGTGACTCGGGGTTCCTGCTTCTATGCTTCATCTCATGCTGGTCCCTCTATTTAGAGTATCTTCAACTATTCTATTCCTACAGGCTACGAATCCTGGTTTGTCAGTACCCGGCTTAAAGGTCCCTCCCTACGTAACGCCAGTTCTGATCTCCCAACGAGAAGGGAGTTCTCCCTCCACTGGAGGCCTACACCACTTTCTGCATATTTTCTTATATGATGTTTCTCTTCTAATCAATCTATACACATCTCCTCTCAGAGAACAGTATCTCACTTTTGAATCACATACACAGTCCTATACATAATGGGTTTCTTTTAATAAATACTTGGCAAATGAAGTAATGAATAAATCAGTGAATTAAATTCCTAACTTCCTACTGCCAGTTTTTTTTTTTAAACAAATCAGCATTTAGCAGATTGCAGCATCTAGGGAGGACGTGCTCCTTCTGTATCCAGTAAATATAATGTTTCAAGTATTTCTCAAGCACATTTCCTTCTTGCTATACAATATTTGGCTCTGAAGAATAAATTAGCACAAGAGCTTCACTGGATATGCAACAGCAAATTAACTTCTCATAATATCTTCAGTCCAAGTTTATTAGAAAGCTCTCATTTTACTGGTTTGCTCTGCAGAAAATTCTGTGTTAACTATGATCAGAAATGGGAGACAGCAGAGTTGCATCGCCAGCCTAGGATCACAGGCCTGGATGATGCAATTAAAAGGTGGACAGACAGGTAGACAGATGTTCAGCTGCATGATCAGGAACAAGACTGCATAAAAAGGCTTCTTTGATCATTAGAGACACTGCTATCATGAAGCCCTGGATACCTACCTGGTGTCTCCGCCGGCTCTCATCTCCAGCAGGTGTCTCATAGAGAAAATAAGGCAACACAAACAGACACACTGCCAGCTAGTCAAAGCTGTTTGGCATCTTTTCCTGTTGATTAAGTCACAAATAAAATAATACATGTTGTGCTTGTAACACAGGCAGAGTATGCAGTTCGTGAATCTTTACACAATATATCTTACTGAAATATTTCAGCATCCATTACTCTGCTGAGATCAAGAAACTAATATATATTCAACAGAGTATCCTATGTGATCCAAAATATCCCAAGGGCCAGAAAATGACATAAACTGCAAGCACCAAAGAGGATTTAAAAGCCAAACAAACTACGGGATGGTAAATTTGGGAAATGGAGATACATTGTGAACCAGTGGGCGGGACACCAGGGCTTAAGAATAACAAACTCCTGGTTACGGAGGAATGGAGAGCTGTACTGATGTGGATGGGCCAGAAGGGCAGGGATAAATGTCATTCGTTTTTGCCTGGGAGGCATGGCATGGTCCCTCAAAAGAAAGGCTGGCTTCTCACTTCATTTCTGTACAGTTTAAAATGAAAGTAGATTCCCTGATCACAAACCAACTGACAGAGATGTAGGTGGTAATTAGGGATTCTCTTGGGGATAGCCATTGCTCTGAATGATCCATGTGGTGGAGACTTGAGCACACACCTCCGCCTGCTCTCCACAGCCTTTGGTGCCTCATGGACCGACTCACCTCCCTGTCTGGGGCTCCGCCTCTGACCCACTGGGACAACCGCGACGCTTCTGATTTGTCTAGGAGGGATTTTAGGCATGTAAGTAAGTGCCAGCACACCGCATTCCTCTCTTCAGAAGAGGTTATATGGCTCCTGATAGCATCACTTCCTAAAGAAACTGTTGACCAGTTCTGGCTTCAGGGCTCAGGTGAGGAGGAGGAGAAAGAGAAAGAGGAAGAGGTTCAGTCACTAGATTTTCATGGCTCGGAGTAGCGGTGAATGCCCAGAAAATCATCTTTCAAAGACAGATGGCCCAGACCCACAGACCAGTGGAACAGAATAGACAGTCCAAATATTAACCCAAGCATATATGGTCAATTAATATATGATAAAGGAGCCATGAACATACAATGGGGAAATGACAGCCTCTTCAACAGCTGGTGTTGGCAAAACTGGACAGCTACATGCAAGAGAATGAAACTGGATTACTGTCTAACTCCATACACAAAAGTAAACTCAAAATGGATCAAAGACCTGAATGTAAGTCATGAAACCATAAAATTCTTAGAAGAAAACATAGGCAAAAGTCTTTTGAATATAAACACGAGCAACTTCTTCATGAACATATCTCCCGGGGCAAGAGAAACAAAAGCAAAAATGAACAAGTGGGACTATATCAAACTAAAAAGCTTCTGTACAGCAAAAGGACACCATCAGTAGAACAAAAAGGCATCCTACAATATCGGAGAATATATTCATAAATGACAGATCCGATAAGGGGTTGACATCCAAAGCACATAAAGAGCTCACGCACCTCAACACACAAAAAGCAAACAATCCAATTAAAAAATGGGCAGAGGATCTGAACAGACACTGCTCCAAAGAAGAAATTCAGATGGCCAATAGGCACATGAAAAGATGTTCCACAAGACTAATCATCAGAGAAATGCAAATTAAAACCACAATGAGATATCACCTCACATCACTTAGGATGGCCAACATCCAAAAGACAAACAACAAATGTTGGTGAGGATGCGGACAAAGGGGAACCCTCCTACGCTGCTGGTGGGAATGTAAATTAGTTCAACCATGTGGAAAGCAGTATGGAGGTTCCTCAAAAACCTAAAAATAGAAATACCATTTGACCCAGCAATTCCACTCCTAGGAATTTACCCTAGGAATGCATGAGCTCAATTTCAAAAAGACATATGCACCCCTATGTTTATCGCAGCACTATTTACAATAGCCAAGAAATGGAAGCAACCTAAGTGTCCATCAGTAGATGATTGGATAAAGAAGATGCGGTACATATACACAATGGAATATTATTCAGCCATAAGAAGAAAACAAATCCTACCATTTGCAACAACATGGCTGGAGCTAGAGGGCATTATGCTCAGTGAAGTAAGCCAGGCGGAGAAAGACAAGTACCAAATGATTTCATTCATATGTGGAGTACAAGAACAAAGAAAAACTGAAGGAACAAAACAGCAGCAGAATCACAGAACCCAAGAATGGACTAACAGTTACCAAAGGAAAAGGGACTGGGGAGGATGGGTGGGAAGGGAGAGATAAGGGGGAAAAAGGGGCATTACGATTAGAATGTATAATGTGTGTGTGGGGGACACAGGAAGGGCTGTACAACACAGAGAAGACAAGTAGTGATTCTATAGCATCTTACTACGCTGATGGACAGTGACTGTAATGGGGTGTGTGTGGGGGACTTGATGATGGGGGGAGTTTAGTAACCACAATGCTGCTCATATAATTGTATATGAATGATACCAAGAAAAAAAAAGGCAGATGGTCCTCTTCAACAACTTCCCCTTGTGGATTCATCACTTCATCTTGTAAAGGCCCCGTTCCCTATGCCCACGAATCGCTCATGCGGGGCAGTTACACCTGCGCAATGCAGAGACGGAGCCACCCTGGCCCAGCACGTGGTCTCCATGGAGGGGGCGTAAGGCTGCTGGGATCCAGGGAGTTGCTCTGCAAAGCCCGCTCTCGACACACTTAACTAGCCCCTCACCGTCGCGTGGCCCGGCTGCACGGCCCGTGCCCGGCAGCCCCCTTGCCCCGACCCCTGCGGGCGCCCCTTGGGGACTCAGGGCTGGGACCCCTCTCGGAGGGCCAGCACCCGGAACCCGCCACGACACCTGCCGCTGGAGGTGGCCTGCCACTGGGCTCTCTCAGGCCGTCACCGACTCAAACTGCTTTTGTCACCATTCTTTCAAAAAAAACATGTTCCATTTAGAACTGGAAGGAAACGCGACAGGCAGGCCTGACCGCTGGGAGGGCCGCGGGGCAGCGGGGCCCCGACGCAGGAGACATGTGCTCCCCTGGCGCCCAACACGGTGTTCGGCACAGCCGGACACACGTTTGTCTGCACCTGTGACGGGTCCGGGAAGGCCATGAACCGTATCTGCAGACAGGACAGACGGGATATTCTCAGACATTTTCTCCTTCCCTGCAGGGGAGCCCATTTTTCCCCCCAGTTCATTAGCAGCGAAACCTGGTGAACACGGTGGCCATCCTTTCCCCCAGCTTCAACCGTCACTACAGATTAAACGTCAGTAACTCCTAATAAATCCTAGAAATAATGACTGAAAGGGAGCGAGAACGGCAAGTACGCACGAGCACGGGAGAGCTGTGCAAAGGGTCCTCCTCTGAGAAGGAGGTGTTTATGCGGTATGTGGAGTCTCAGCGTGGGGCTGCTCTATTATTTTGAAATTCATTCTAAAATTCCTGCAGAGTTTTACAGTTTGACCTATTTGTCTTGAGGCTGGACTGCATCCTACATTCTTAAGAGGCAGAGGCAAGACAGAGATGGCCCTGAAAACCACCACCGACTCTGTCACCGGTCTCTCTGATGGAGGTGACGGGAGAGCACGGCCGCCACCTCCCCGAAGACGGTCTGCTCGCCCACTGGCGGCGGCACAGAGGTCCCTGCCCTGAACCTGCAACGTTTAAAAGTGGGAGAAATACACTGCTTGATTCAATGTTCGGACATTAACAAAGCGCACTCAAGGAATCTCTGTCAGAAAAAAAGGAAAGAAAACTTAGTTTGAAGTAATCTTTCCATAAAGGCATCCAATATTTCCTTCTGATTGAAAAATGTGATTTCAGATTAGCTGCTCTAAATGTATTATAAAAGGCAAATGCAACAGATTTTTCAGTTGATTCCACCTAAATGAGGCTACAAATGGGGAAGTAAATAGTAAAATAATAAAAAAATAATTTTTAAAAACCCTACATAAGTAGATATATAAAACTCATGCTACTGCTAGTGGCACAGTGACAATCACAAGCAACATTCGTAGAGACAAGTTACTGCAAGATGAGAATTTTCAGGGGGCTCCCTCAGCTAACTCACAACAACTCTGACCCCCTTCATCACGGATGGAGTTTCCTTATCACCTATCCTTAGACAGGAATGTCATTTCTAATGGCAGGGAAGGTCTAAGAGTCTGCTGAGAAGGAGCAAATTAAGGGAACAAAGAATCCAAAATAGAATTTTATGTTAATATATGGCTGCCTTCCTTCTTTTCATACCAATAGAAGGTGGATCTTATTTCTTAAGCACGTACAAATATACCACACAAACCAAGCACCACCTCATTTCTGCCCCAAAGAAGAGTTCTTGAAACAGAACTTTCAGGAGTAATATTCCTGAACTTGTACAAAGGGAATACTGGTCTCTCTTATTTGCACAGCATCTGAACAGCCTAGATTTATCATGATTAGAGGGAAAGAGGAGAAAGAAAACGAGGAGGTGTAGGCCTGCTTCCTTGGCTTCTCCACGACTGTTGCTGCTCATGGCCATGCCTGAGAGGTGAGTATGCATCTGAAACCATTACACGGGCATGCACTCTGCTCGTAACATCACGTTACCCTCGTGAAGTTCAATTTAAGGTGGCACTCCGAACTCCACAAGTTTTGGGAGGGCAGCTTCTCTAGCCATCTACAAAGCCCTAGCCTTTCCCTAACAAAGCATTTTGCCCCCAACCTTTTATTCCTCCAAATAGAACTTCAGCACTTCCTTTATGGACCACAGTTTTTTTGCACTTCAGGGGATGTACAGTGAATGATAGCAGAAGAATCCCTAGTCTAAAGCAGAATTCCATATTGATATTTAGGATGATTTGAGCATCAGCACATTAGATTGAAAGCGTGGGTGAAAGATTCTGGTTATTATTCCTAAAGCTGACTCACCCGCACAGAAGAGCCCACAGCTACTGAGAAGGGTTTTACTTTTGAAAAGAGAGATAGGATAGTGTGAGCTCACTGTGGCTAATGGAAAAGCCCAGCTTCGGTTTCTACGTGTAGCTGCATGACACTGCCTGGGGGGGAAATAAGCATGACGGACGGTAATGAGACATTGGGGGTTGGGAAGTTCAGTCCACAAGCATTAATGGCTTTTAGCTAAACCAAGATGTTGGATTCAACCCTCTTACCGTTTCACCTGATGTCTAAACAAAACAAAACCCTCCCCTACTAGGGTCTTTTCAGAGTGTCACATAAAAATATCAGTGATCTTTTACAAGATGCAACAGCACATTGTATTATTTAAGCTCACCCTCAGACCTTTGTACTTTACTGATGATACAGCCCAAGCCACTTTTCATGAGGGGTAAAACGGAACAGACCATAAAAGCTCAAGTTCTAGGCCGCCTCTGATCCTGGCTTCCCTTCTTCTTAGGTATACAACTCAAGTTCCTTAATTCTGAGTCTCACTTTCTTCCTAAAAATATAAAATACTAAAAGAGAGAGAGTAGGATATACCCCATAACATTATGAGGATTAAATAGCAGATATACTCAAAATGCTTATCACATTAACGTAAGGGAATTGGGGGGGGCGATGGGACTATTTGACATCTTGATAACATGTGTTTGTTAAAATTTATAGAGTGGTGCACAAAAAGAGAAAAATGGAGATTTCCCTGCATGAGAATTTTAAGGTAACATTAAAAATACACGTGTGGATATGTATGTATAAATTATATTGGGTAAAACATGCAGTAAACACAAACGACAGAGCTCAGCACAGAAACATTTCAAAATGCTCCCTCGCCAGTGTGGTTTCTGCCGCTGGGGCTGCTGCAGGCAGGCCAGGCCAAACACCTGCAACCAGGGAGGCCAAAGCAAAGGGAGACCCCTGGCCCCAGGGAAGGCCCATGGATTAAGGGGGATAGAGGGGCAGACAGGGAAGTGGTGTGGCACCTACTGGCCCTGGGCTCCACTGGGCTCGGCTGTGTGTGAGGGGGCTAAGGCACTATCTCAGGGCCGCTCCCGGGTCGGGAAGGGGACACATTACTGGCTGCAACTACAAGACGCCAGGGGAGAAGAGAAGAGAAGAGAAGAGCAGCTATTTCTGCTGCTAGACATGAAAACAAACCCACCGAGCACAGTGTTTTGATGAGCAGAGGATGTGCTGCTGCGTGTGTGGGCTGGTAGGATGAATAATCCTGCAGGTTCACACTCAAACGGGCGAAGCACAGAAAAGCCAGCCAAGTATACATTCTATTCTTAATAGCCCTCGATTCTGTTCTCCTTTTTGAGTGTAAAGGTTCAGCATGCAAAGTTGGAAAGAGGAAATTTTTCTTTGAGAGGTAAAGGATATGAGAAAAAATTCAATACCAGATACCGTATGCATGTAATCACTGAGATTTTCTATGCCTGTATTTTAAAAAATGATGTTTTTGCTCAAGAGCCAGTAAGCCATTGGATGCCACAGAGCATAATGTGTCGTTGACGCTCCCCGATGGGCAGGAAGACGAAAGCAAAGCACTTAACTGGTTGTGGAAATGTGTCCCTCTGAATATGCAAGCCTATTTTTCTTCCTGCAATAAACTACATTTGTTTGATGTGGTATCTGATAGTTTTATAGTGTTTGTTCACATACTCACTAATTTGCAAGATTGGGTAATTTGCAATGGGTCTCATAGGTCATTAGTGCAAATTAACAGCATTCTGTACAAGATAAAGCGAGAAAAACTGACACCGTGTCATAGTGCGCAGTTAAGCATCATATTTCAATTTAGGAATCTGACACCTTGCATTCATTCTTCCACAGTAGAAAAAGTGGCTTTCACGAGCACAGCCCCTTGGCAGGGAGGAAGGAAGAAGCTTTAATGAGAGATCCTAACCCACCTCTTTAATCTCCAGATTGCCATATATTTTGAAAATATACAACTGTATTAACATCCCCTCCTGGCTGGCGTCCACCCTAAACAGTTTACTATTTACATCTGAACCTGAACAAGAAGGCACAAAGGCCTCCTTCCCACACAATCCCCTAGGCCTTCTTTTTGGCATGGAAAAGCACACACATTTTTGTAAAATTACTCAATGTATAGAGCTGCATTCTACAGTTTCTATTAAGAATTCAAGAGATGAAAACTGTTGGCTTCCATAGGAAGGTGACCAAATCTACAGGGATAAATGCACAGTCTGGTTAGAATAATAAATGCTGCATGTGCTTTACAATGTTAGACATGTGCAACATGGAGTCATTTGTGATCTGAGTCTCAGATTTTTAAAAACAGATCCCCGCTTGCCTTGAGATAAACTTAAGTAAATAATGTTTGCCATCAACTCTAAATGAAGAATGACAGTTAAATTTTATAATCATCTTCACAGCTTCAGGACTTACTTTATATTTTCTCAGGCTCATGACCCAAAGGTTGCCATAGCAACTAGGAAATCCTACCTTATCAGGCGCTTACATTTACATTCCTTGCAGCAGCTTCCCTTTATGAATTAAATCCATCATGGTTTTCTATTCTCAAAATAAAAAGTTCTTAGGATTATCTTGCAGAAACAAGGATCAAATGCTTTGATAGAAATACACTATGCAAAAGTTAATTCAGCGGTGGCTTTCTTCAGGAAGAGATAACTATGGCATAATAAACAGCTTATGTCCAAACTTCCTGGCTTCAAAGAAAACTTAAATAGAGACATTGTGCTAATAAAATGACACATCCCCTACCTATATATTTCCTCCTAGATTATCAAGGAAATCATCTGACTGGTTACCACACTTCAAACAGGTATACACACCAAGAATTATAACTGCTTAAGATAAAATCCTCTCTATGTACACGTGTAAATATTAATAAAATGGGCAACAAACAAATATATTTAAACTCACAACTCAACTAAGGAAAACGAAACACATGGCAGGCTTCCCTTTGTGAAGTCCCTGTTCTCAGTCAGTTTTCAGTCTTGTTTGGGGAACAGTCAGGTTACCTGGTAACACGAGGTCACCGACTCTGTGGCCAACAGTTGTGCCCAGCAACTAGGTGAACAATGGAAGAAACCTACCAGCTCACCATCTGCGATCAGAAAGCAAAGGAACGGCTCCCGCCGCGAGTCAGCACAGCAGTCGGAGGCCGCACATGCTGTCCACCATGCCAGACACAGAAGCTCAGGCAGTGAAATGAGAGCTCATGCAACTAAGTGAGAAACCGACTTCTGAAAGCTACCCAGGCACCCAGATCACCAGAGCCCTCCAGTCACTGCCTGACAAGTGCTTCATGCAGATGATATCGAGACAGAAAAATATTAGATTCTAGCCTTACCTGCCATCCAAGCCCCGGAAGGACCAGAAGATCATCTAGACTCCAGCTTACGGGCTCCTCATGGGCTGAGGTGAGTCTGACTGTGCACACAGACCTCAACCAAGTCCGCCTCACCACAACTTTCCCCTCTTACTGGTCTCAACACGCATCCACCCAATTCGGCCTTTCAGATTCCTCTCGTTTCCTTCCTAGCTTGGAGAGTCACAGCACAAGGAGGTGAAAGGTGAGAGCACGGGCTGGCCACAGCAGAGGAGGGCTTCCTTAATGTTCTGTTAAAACATGGTCCTTCCACCACCACGGCTCCCTCCCTTCTGTGTTTTCTGCAGCTAATGGGAAACTGGCATCTTGACTTCAGATTCCTTTTGGATGGGCAACAGTCCAATTGTAAAGCATTCAAAGAGGTGGAGTACCCAAGGGCTCCCTCGGTGGTCTGTCAGTGACTCGTGTTAGAGTTGGAAACAGGCTGGTCACCCACCTCTGATATTCAGTTCTGACAAAATTCTGCTAAAAGCAGAATAAAAGAATATGCAATGTAAACTTTCAGACAGTTTAACATCTAATTTCCATCATGTATAACTCAAGACACATTTTCCTATGCATCAAACCACTTTCAGCAATAGCATTATTCAACCCCAAAACATTAGTTAAGGTATATTTGTGGGGGAAACACACACACACCACCTACTAAGATCAACAGTCATCTACTCACTTTTAAGGATCCCCATAGTCATTGATACAGGACAGAATCTGAGGAAATATTTATTTGTATACTGAACACAATTTGAGGGAAAAAGCCTGTTAGATGTTTTCTAGATATCTGGGTCTTTGAGAATTAGGACTGTCTTACAGAAATTAGTAAGCAAGGTGAAATGTCACAAGATTACCTCCCCTACCCAATTTAGAAGCAAATCAAAGCTTTACTAGAAAGGAAATTTCTGGGAAGCTCTTTGATGAACACGACTCCACTATACATAATGAAATTCACAAAGACATGTCAATAGCCAATATATAGACATGTAAGAGTTTTAATTTGGTTAATGCACTTTTTATTCATTACTGGACCTCAGTAGAGACCTGGTATTCAACTTACAGATGCATCACTTAATTACTAATGCTTCACTTTTCAAAATGAGAACTATTTAAGTTGTCCATCAATACTTTATGAAGAGCAGCAACTGGGATCGACTGGGTGAGTGAGTGAGCGAGAGCCAGAACATCAGAATCAGCATCATGCTGTTGGGTTAAAACAGTTAAAGTATTTCACGCCAAAATCAAACATGCATTACAAGATATTTATGGCATATATTTGAAACGCTTTCTTTTTTCTTGATCTAGATTTCCATACTCAGAGCAAATTAAGTTTCCCACACTGCAGAGGTGTTTGCTATAGATGCACCTCCAGTCCATTAGAAGTATCTGTTGATCATGCATGCTTGGTAAAAACTTCAAGCAGAAGCAAGCATGTATGATAACTAGAGCCTAAGTAATTTTTTGACAACATAATTTTCCTTCTCAAAAAGCAACTTGAAAAGGTAAAATGCCCCAGGTGGCCAGATTCTGCAAATCAGAAAATAATGTTCCTCAAAAGGGCCCTACCTTCCCTTCGTAGGAAGGCCAGAATGGCAGTGACTCTATTTCCAATGCGACAAGACAACAAAAAAACATAGACGCAGAAGAATAAGGCCAGAAGAACATTTTAAAATGGATTTTCAATTATTCAAGTCAGAAAAAAAAGAAATGCTGAGGCCCCATCACTCGTATCCCCTAAGGCCCAGGTGACACCAGTCACATGTTCTCCTTCAGCAACTCGGGCCCAGCTCTGTCCTGGTGCCCGGTTCTTCCTTTCCTGCTGCAGCACATCGGTCTGCATCTGCATGTAAGATGGGACTTTAATTGACGAGGTTAAAACTTTCAGGAAAACTCACTGGAATTTATAGATTTAAAATGTTAAATGTGTATCATCCTTCAGAACAGTTGCCATGAGAGGCCATATACATACTCCCCGTGATGTGATGCCATCAATGTGAACTAGTCCCTTCACCCTTCCCTTCCACGACAATCAATGCGTCACACTTACATCCTCGTGTTTTATAGCTACACCCAAGTTTTCTTGCTGTTTTTCTCTTTTTTTAAATGTAATTGATTTATTAGTGAGGGAACTAATAAGATGTTACAACTGGGAGAACCTTAACAAGCTATCTGGCTACCCCCACACTCCACAGGACACTGAAAAAGGAAATTATACCTTACTGTTTACATTAATATGACTTTGTGCTATTCCTGTCTTCATTAGCACAATCTTTTTTAATTGAAATATAGTTGATATACAATATTATATTTGTTTTAAGTATACAACACAGTGATTTAACAGTTATACACATTATTAAATCCTCACCCCAACTAGTGCAGTTACTATCTGTCAATATAAGAAGATGTTACAGAACCACTATTTTCTCCAAGCTACACTACCTTCCCTCCCCATGGCCAACTAAAATTATGATTGAGATTTTGTGCCTCTTTATCCCCCTCACTCACTCCAAGCCCTTTTTTAGAAGCCACAAATGCACTGTCCACCTTAATAACATGATTCCAGATGACTCTGTGCTTGTTCCAAATAAATCAAATTACCCCAAAGGATAAAGATCTGCTACCACTAAGACTATTCAAATAGTCTAAATACAATTCATTTAAAAATAGAAAAAGGATTTTGTTCAATGCCAACTCAATGAAATAAGTGACCCTCTAAAATGATTCCTGTAAGAGGCACAAAATCTGTATTTACATTTTCACCTGCAAGGTTTTTGTCTTTAACAGGTGAAAGTTTTAAACATCACAATGGAAGGTTTCAATCCTCTGGAGCAAAAACATTCTATTATCAGCTGAAAACATCTAACTATGCTGTCTAGAAGCAATTTTTGGGAAATCCATGGTTGAAAATCAGATATAAGAAGGGTTAAGTCATAGCAGAAATATATACAGAAATTGTAACCACTGTTAATTCTAAATCTTTGTTTGCACTCACTAAATATATTAGAAGGCATTTAAATGAAGACCATGAAATACAATTTCCCTTTAGTACAAATCTGATCCTTGGGACCCATGTGAAAAATACTAGAATCTTAGAGTGAATTCTTTAACAAAGTAAACTACTCTCTTTTCCATATTTGGGTTTTCTGTTGCAGGTACAGGTGTCAATAGCACCAAGAACTTTTTTGTAGTTTGTACTATACCATTTATAACTAACTTTCATAAAACCTAACTGTTACAAATAGTATAAATGCCAACACATTGATCTTTTACTTTTTGAATGAAATTCATTCATTCTTCTGTTTATTCAATAAACAAATATTTAATGAGGCAGTGTACAAGATGTAAATATGGGTGATGATTTACTGCTCTTCACTTAAATTGTCTACATAGACAATAAGCATTCAATTAAGCTACATGTTACACAAAAGGTAGAGATTTGCTCCCACAACTTGGCAAGAAATTTTAAGCAAGGTATAAACTGTATTCACAATTTAGAATTAAATCAGAAATGCTCAACTAAAACCAATAATTTGGGGTTTCAATTTTCTTTTATCTTCTTTATTCTTACACTGGCTGTAAAATCTTATCACTACCCATTCATTCTTCTAAAACATGGCAACATTTAAGTGAAGGTTCTGTTTATTCTTCCTCCAAACCAGTGACTAAATTTAAACAAGATGTTCTTGGGGTTATAGGAACATTTCATTTCTTTTAAAGTTGTCAACCCTCTAAAAAAGTTTAGAAAGGAAAGCCCAAAGGAGAATTCTGAATGCATATTTTAAATATACAGATTAGCTTTAACCCATGGGCTTTTCAGTACACAACCTAAGAATTCTGTCAAAGTATAAAAGAAAATAAAAGAGTAGGTGAATGGGTGGTGTGGGGTGGGAGATCACAAAATACCAGTGCTTTTCAATAGTTCATTTTCTTTTGAGTGAGGCAGTTATGCCAATTCAATAGACAGAGAAGTTTAATAAAAGATTTCAATTGGTCAATTTTTTCTTTTTACTTTTTTGTCAATTAGGAGACAGGAACTCTGTTCTCCTAAGTTATGTAAAAACAAAGTAGCAAGTCCAGGAACACCAAGCCCTGCAGCTAACACAGGGCTGCCAACGGGAGTCCTGGCTGATGCCCGCCACGGCTCTACCCTGTGGCAGTGTGACTTGAAGCAAACCACTGAATTTCTCTGATTTCTACATCCTCATCTGCAAATGGGGCTTAAACTAGCATCTGCCTTGAGCAACTGTTGCTGTGAGAATTGCTGAGCACTTTGTGTGTGTGTGGCACGGCGCTGCATTCCAGCGATGCTCCGGGGAGTGACCCCAGGGTCCAGCTGAGAGATGTAGTCATGGAGGGGATGTAGATGCTGATACCATTGGCTGTTTGTGGCTGTGGTTACTGTTTAGGATTTGGGGTGAGAGCATGAAGACAGGGTGGGATGCTTAAAACTACAAAACAAGCAGTAAGTTCAATATTGAAGACATCTTAAGTTACTTGACTATATAAATGTTCATTTTAAATTCCTTTAAAGGGAAAAATTAAGCAGATGAGAATCATACATGTATAATGGCATAAGTCAAAAGAGAAACCTTATTAAGACATAAAAACCAAGATTCATGCCTCAAGAAACCCATGGCCAGCTTGTGACGGCAAAGAAAAAGAGGAAGTCCCAGTTTATCTGGAATCATGATGCAGCAGCTTTCCATAGGGTCAGTATTTCTTTTTATTTAAATTATATTGATGACAATATTCCAAAAGTTTATATAGTATCTGCCGTCTTAGAGCAAAATGAAAAGACTTTCACCTTCACTACCGATTCAGGCCACGCGGGCAGCCTGGGCGGCACTAGCGAGGAACTCTTCGGGCCTCTGGAGGCCGCTTGTATTTAGCAGCAGGGGTGAAGGGGGGTGTTCCTTCAACACATTTCCACTTCTGACCTAGAAACACACTCTTTAAATTGAAGGGGAAAGAGTATTTGCAGGTAACACCCAAGTCTGCAGCACCTTACCATTTTACTCATGCTCTGAGTAAGCTTCCAGAACCATCTGACAGAAGGGATCCTATTAGTTACACGCATCCTATGCTGGAAAAGCAAGTATGTGCCACTTCACATGGTTCAAACAGCTCCTAACACGACCCCTCTATAAAGCAGGGAGAGAGACGGCCTTACCACATCCTGTTTTCCTGAGAACCATACCTAGCTCTCCCTAAACCCTGCCTGCCATGATGGAGGATGCCACGGATGACTTCTGTGAACGCAGTCCCACTTCAGAGCATAATGCATAAAACAGCAACAGTATATAATAGAAATCTTAAACTTTTAATCAAGGAAGACCTCTGAGGAGAAGGACAAACCATAATAACCACCACTACCTCCCTGGCTAACATTTGCTGGGAGGTGACCATGTGCGGGCCCTGGACCAAAGCCTCACGTCCCCACAGCGGTGCCAGGGCCTGCTGTCACTGAGCTTCCCAATGGGCAGATAGGCATCGGCAGGCAAGGAACTTGCCAGCGAGTCAGACACAGCTTATGGGAGAAAACCTCCACTTCTTCCTGAAAAGTTTTTGTTTAAACAATTAGGTGAATAAAACAACAGCTTTATCATGTTTGATCAATATACTTGGTGTGTGTCTTTTCTGGATTTTTAAGAAAAGACTAATACTCAGATGGGCAGAGAAGGGCAACAAAAAGATTCATTATAACAGAAAACCTGACTACCAGTTTTCCCCCGCCTTGAGGGAGTATCATTAGATTTGTTTCCACCTACCGGCACAGGAATAAGAGATTGTCCCACTTCAAGATATTTATTCCTCATTTAATTCACCCATCAACCACTTAATGAGTAGATGTGCCATGCAATCTTGAACAGAGCATGTCCCCTTCCTGCAAGAAGCTCACAGTTTAGCAGAGAAGACAGAAATGCAAACACAGAATCATGGAACAATGTGACAGTATAAGGACAGCCATATGAGATGCTGTAAGTGAGCAAGGCAAGGTAGCAGCAGTTGGTTAACGGAGAAAAAAATGATCTGTTTCTTGCTCCAGTCCTACTTCATTTAAACTTCAGGTACTCTGTTTTTGGGTAACTCCAATTTAAGATGCCCCAGACATTAGGTACATTCACCAGACATTGTAAACAGATTAATATCACCATTAGATAGGTGTGTTTTCTTCCCATTACCGTTAGCAAGCAGTTCTACACTAAAGCATCTCATGTTTTGATCACTGGAGGGTAGGATGCTATATAAACACACTGCTGAAATGTACTACTCCATGAAGAGCAGAGTCGGTGTAGCTGAAATCACAGAACTATGAGCTTATACTAAATCACACTAGAAAACTCTTCACGAAGTATCTACTCATACTTGATGCAGTATCAATACTAGAGCAACAAGATATCTCAAAGGAAAGTGTATTTAAAATAAAACTACTTTTACATAAAAGGAAGAACATATATTGACCTGTCTTAGAATAAACCTAACTTATTTCTTGCTTCTCGCTCACCAAAAATAAAACAAAACTGAAGGTCATTTGTATCTGTATAAACCAAAACTGTCTGGTTCCGCTGATACTTAAAAAGTCAGATGACTATCATCTAAATCCTATCTTAAAAATAACATTCATTGGACAGCAAGAACTCTGACAGTCCTTTGCTTACGGTAAAGCAGAGATTAAAGCCAATCTCAGCATGGGTTTAGATGTCTCAAAGATCTTGACATATTTCATCCTAAAGCGTCCAGAGGTTGGGAGTATAATTTCTCTAAACAATGTCAGCAGAAAATCAGACATTGTCTCTAAAATCTAATCAGGGTGGGAGAAAGTATGCTGTGGATCCTTGGAGGAAATATACTAGAAAAGCCAAAAGCAATAACATCAGCAACAATTTCTCATGTCAACTCAAGTGCTGTTTATGAACAAAGATCCTGGATGGAAACCTAATTCTGCACGAGGCCCTGACCATCTGTACATACTGTACATGGTATGTGCGGACAACAGTGATCATGCCTTCTGGGTTGTTCCTGGATAATGCTTAGCATACCAACAGTACACACAGTATCTTCCCAAATGAAGAAAAGGGAATTAAAAGTCTGCCAAGACGTCCCTTTCCAACCATGCTTCTAGACACAACGAAGTGGGAGGAGATGAAACAAGCATTCAAATGTTGTAAACAGCAACTATTTGCGGGCAGACTTACACTGTGATTTCAAAGTACAAAAATACCTGCATGCAAAGTACTGAGCCCCTGATACTAACCAGCAGGAGGTGAGCTAGATGATCTGCCAGTTATTACAATCATCTTTATAAAGAGCTCCTGCCCCAAGGAAATACAAGGAGCACTGATCATCATACATGGGATCAGCTCTTGTTTAAGGTCTAAGATCAACTGTGAGGCTTTGTAAAACAAAGATGAAGAGCAACTAATTGGTTAAGAAACACCTAAGGGCCAAGAGACAGCTAACTGTCCACTGACCCGTTCTCCCTTTCTTCCGCCCAGCCCGGCTGCTATGCACTCCTACCCCGCCCTGCAGCTAGGCTGGCCAGGTGACTAAGTTCTTTCCACTGTGAACAGAAGTTTCACGCGCCAATTCCAGCCTGGTGCCTAAAGAGCAGGCTGCTCTGTCTCCACTTTCTCTTTCCCTCTTCCAAGTGGCTGAAATGGCATGACCAGACTGACTCCAGAAGCTACATGGAGAAGGTGGGAGAGAGACCATTAGCCTAGGTCCCTGAATGACTGGGTGGAGCTCAATATCCATAGCCCTGGAACATCCACCCTAGGCTATTAAGTAAAAAAATTTCTCCATATTCAACTCACTGCAAATTTGAAGCTTTCTATCCTCCCTAATACAGCCTCAGAGAACTGCTGACAGAAATCCAAGAGTATTGATACCATTATGGATAATGTTCTCCACCAGCTCACCATGAGTGACCAGTTAATCTTCAAGGTCAACCAAATCGGTGCACTGGACCACCAGTGCCTGGGGTCCCCTGAACAGATACCACCGCCACCTCAGATGGCTGCAGACTGGTGAGCACAGGGAAGGGCAGGAGCAGAAGCCACCCTCCTCAGGTTCCCAACCAAAGCCCACTGGAAATACTGTGTAAGGGGGAGTGGGGGCGCACGGCAGGAGAGACGACTCGCCAGGAACCTAGGTCTCTGAGTCAGTGAGCTCAGATCCCTGGTAAATAAGCATCAGCAGAGTCCTTTTGTTATTTCTTCTATGACTGTACAAAGTTCACACACACAAAGTAACTCAACTGCCCCTGCTCTGCAGCTTCCAAGGGTGTGCGTCACTGTAATCGGTACAAGGGAGGGTCACTAATGTCTAAGAAACACGAGCAGGATAGAGAGGTGAGCCCTGGGGGCCGAGGTCTAAGCCTGCGGCACGACCAGATGGAGAGCGGTCGCACCCCGCTCACCCGGGGCAGGTTTACTTTAGGTGCCTCCAGATACTCTGCTGGATACCACGGCGCGGCAGTGGACAGAGCACACGCACTCCTGTGCCCGGGAGCCGGGACAGCGGAACCCCCGGAGCCAGCACAGGGGGACAGACACAGAGCAACAGAACGCCCGCCGAAGTGGGCGAAGTGACCATCCAAAATAAACACGTCGAAAGCTGAATCACTTTGACCATGACATACTGCCGTCTACAACAAATGGTCACTTTGAGGGAGAACTCATTTCACAGGTTAGGGGAGGAAGTTCATGAAATTTAAAAAATTCCTACCAAGCAGCCAGATGTTAACTTGTGATCAGATTCGGAGCCAGCGCGTCAGACGGTTTAATTTAGGCCCAGCTCTCTGCAGCGCAGGGCTCATGCAAGGGCGCCAGATGCCCCGGGTCATTCCTGAGTGCGCTCCTGTCAGAGACGTCCTTTGTGACATGAAAATCAATTTCCTACGCCTTTACCAACCGTCCTACCAAAAGGAAAAGTGGGGAGGACGGGAGAAAAGGATTCTTGGAATCGAATGTCTTCCCGTGGAGGCAAAATTAAACCCTAATCTATTAAACAGTAGAAATTTATGTTCAATTTTTATAATTAGTGTTGCCTGGATAGAAAGGATGGCAACAGGACAGGGAGGACACACCCATTGTCACTGGGGAGAACCACGAAAGTTTTGGCTTGTCCTGAGGGAAACCTGACAAGAGCCGTCAGGTGGAGAAGCAACATTAACTCTTGTTCAAACAGGCCCAGAAAACTGCACAAGGACAGGTTCTGTTTTACTTGGAAATTTCAACTGCTTATCCAAACTCAGAGGCTGCGTGGGTCCCCCTCCTTGAAGACCACCGGCCTTACGGGCCACCTTTCCCAAGGGTCTGCTGGACACCTGCAAACATACTTATGAAGGTGCCTGCACGGTTGGTTTGTAAACCCAGTGAAACTCAAGTCTTGTTGGTTAAGCCAAAAAAAAAAAAAAAATCAAACACCACCAAACCAGACAAAAATGGGGACACACACCGAACGTCTAGATGCTGAGCATGTCACACTCTCCTGAGGAGGGAAGAAGTGCCCACGACTCCTATCACAGCAACACCAATTAAAGATACACCTGATTTTCTATCCTATTTTACTTTTTCTGATAAAGCACAAAAGCCCCTACTCTAAGAGCAGAGTGAGTAATGATACAATGCAATTTTCACTGTGTTGCACTGGGAGGGGGCTCCCTGCTTTCCGATGGTGACTTAATGCAATCCAGACAGACACACTCCTCCTGCACGCAGGCATTCTGCAAAGAGAACGCCTGGGAAGTACGGTCCCACCGGAGCCCAGGTGCCGCTGCCAGCCGGGCCACGCGTGAGAAGGGAACAGGGACGCAGAGGTTCGGCCACAGTGCGTGACAGTTCCGAGACAGAACTCCGATCCCCTCCACCCGGCACCTCCTCCTGCTAAAGCCAAGATGAGCGGCAGCAGTGAGGGAACGCAGAGAACCTTGGCACACTTGTGGGGCAATGAACTCGTCCTAGAAAAGTATGGTGTTGCCATCAACAGGCATTTTGATGCAAAATCCAGAAAACTGTTGTGTCCCTTTAGTGAGGCCATCTGGTCAACTCTTGACGTAACAACATAAACTGCAGTGATCTGTCCTTAAGGCCCTGACGAGATCTGGCACACGGGACATCAAGAGAAGCCCCGCTTAGGTTCTTTGGAAGTGTTCTACTAGCATCTTCTACAAGCAACAAAACAGACTATTTGGCAAGATAAAGTGAGAGAAAATGCAACATGCTGTGCTGACTCCCAAGTCAGCAGAAGTTAATGAGGTGCAGTTCACGAGCATCTCAATGTAAAACCACAGTGTGTGCATGTTATGAAATTACTCTACAAAAGACTGCTTAAGCAAATTTACAATGAAAACACCACCAAAACACCAAGGAAGTGGAATGAATATAAATATGAAGCACACTTAAACACCTACAATGTCTTATTTTAAGAAGAAAAAAAGGATCCTCAACCTTCAACGATGACTTTTGCAAACTATAAAGCAAGACCGGATAAGCATCCAGGTCATCTTCATAACAATATATATTTACTCAGGCAAGTAAGCCCAGCCACAGAAAACTGATCTTCAACTGCCCCTGCGGCCATGCAGACAGCATGCAAAAATCCATCCATGGGCCGCTTCAAAGGGTCCAACTGAATGCACAACACCTGGAGATGAACAAGAATAATTTTAATGGGGGCTGTGGGTCTCTAAAGAGCAGTTTTTAACTGGCCCATAAGCTAATAAGAGCGGTTATAAACTGTGAACAACCAATGCCCTACCAGGAGGGACATTTATCACACTAACATGCCTGTGAAGTGGAGAGTGCTCATCCTCATGCTCTCTGCAGCTTCTATTAGAATGTTAATTGTTCAAACTGAAGAAAAGGAGACATGAGGAATGGCTTTTACCATCATGTGTTAAGTTTATTTTTGTTCTTCTGACCAGTTCCCAAGGGGCAGGAGGCTAATGACTGTTCTTCATCATCAACTGCAAAGGATATTTACATCCATCCTGTAGCCATGACAGCTGTGTTACTAATTCCCTAACTGCCTCCACCACATGAACCAATCATCTGGCATGAAGCTGTAAGACAGAGTGCCCTGCAGTCATTATTCAGCAAGCACTTTCATTAACAAACTGCCCTTAATTACAGCGGTAATTGCAAAATTATTTCATAGCAGCAATTATTTTTCTCAGCCAATCCAGGCTATTTAAGGAGGACATTGCCTATGAAAATGGCAAAAGGCCAAGCAATCTGTGACCAAAGATATGTTTAAATTGTACTACAAACTTAGTTTCAAAATATTGCATCAGAGAGCTTTGAAATTATATTATACATCCCATTATACCCTCTATACACACATACACCAATAAAGCTAACCTTCTCTACCTCTTCATTTTAATTTGAAAGCAAAATGCATTCATAACATTTACATAAAGCACCTAAAGTAATGTTATTATCTAGCAAAGTAAAAATAATGACTTTCTAGATATAAACTTATAATTTGAGAACTGCTAAACACACTAACCATCCATTAGAGAGACATCAAACCCACCCTCCCCAACCCTTTTCACTCAAGAGCCCTTTGTTCCTTCATATTTATACACTTAGATACCCAGCTATGATAAGGAGGGCTGGGATGACCACCCATCTGTTGGCATCTAAAACAAAATCACAAGTGAGTTTCCAGAAACTATACTTTGATGTTCAAAACTACAGACTGAAATGTCTCTATGCTTAGTTGCCACATGTTTCAAACTTGAGAATTCTTCAACATTTATCCTGGAGATGAAACTTGAGCCACATGCCCTCTTGGAGAATTTTGAGTTTTCAATGAGGTTAGAGAACAAGAAATGTGTGATTTGGGGAGACCAGGGAGGTATAGTTCAATCATGAAGAAGCTGTTAACACTGCAGTCAGATTATATGAGGTCCTGAACACTATTCTAAGGAGATTGGATGTTCTCTGACTGGTAGTAAAGACCAGAAGAAGGGAAGGCATGGAGACGGCTTTAAATCAGATACTGGCAATGGACATGGAGGGCTGGGGTCAAGAAATCCATATACAATTCTGCCCACAGAATTATGCTTAGTGACTGTTGGGTAGAGACAGCAATGAAGAGTTATTCAGAGACTGCTCTGAGGTTTCCAGCATGTGAGAATAGGTAGATGGTGAGCTAGGGAATGCACTAAGGATCTGCAATACATCTGAACATTTTATTTTAACTATCTACAGGATATTAACCTAGAGATATTAAGGAAGTAGCTAGAAAAAATAACTAACATTTATTGCTTACTTATTATATGCCAGGCACTGTATTAAATGCATTAGATGTAATAGATGCACTTGATACTCAAAAACAATAGGGTCTATGAATTAGATCCTATTTTTACAACTATTTAAAGACAAAGCGGCTGAGGCTCAATGATAATAAACCACTCAAGGTCACAGTGGCAGAGAATTCGAGTTGTTTAGCAAACACCCAAGTTTCCCTTGTCCTGTAACAGAACCCCTGCTCAGCTCTCTGCACCAGGGGTACCATTTCCCACCTCTTGAACACCTGGGTCATGGGCTGTAAGTGGAAGTGTCCTGTGGGCTGGAAGAAAGACTGGTTCTGCTGGGAGAAGCTCGGCCTTTCCTGCCGAGAGGCAGCCGCACTCGCACCATCTCCCTCAGTCATCCCAGACTACGAGATGACTGCCCTCTGGGGTAAAAGTCACCAACGAGGGATGGTGAAGAAGAAAGGAAGGCAGTGGAGGGAGGGGAGGGAAACAGAGAGAGGGAAGGGAGGAGAAGGGAAGGGAGATGAGGAGAGAGATGAGGGGAGGGAGGGGGACGGAGGCCGGGGAGGGATGGAGAGGCAGGGGAGGGAATAGAGGGTGAGTGCTGAAGACTGTGTGGATGCTATGAATCGTTGGTCCACCTCCAGACTTCTTGAAAGTAACCAAATTAGAGTTTAAGCCACTATCTTTGAGGCAGGAGGGTTCTCTTTTAGAGCCAAAGTAGTGTTGTCAGACTTGAAGGCAAGTCTGATTCTAAATCCTACGTTCTTAACAAATGGGCCGGGCTGCCCAGGGGAAGCCGAGGCTCCAGGCACAGACTGGTAGTTCCGGGTGCGTGCTCTTCGTTACATCCTCCAGCACAAAACGAAGGCAGAAGGTTCCCTGTCACCCTAAAAGGGATTATCATTAGATAAACAATCTGGATGACAGACAACAAACATATTACCGAATTTAAGAACTCAAACGATTCTAACATCTCTAAAATTATCAGCATAATTGTATCCTCCCACTGAAGTCTTATTTTGGGGTCCTGAAGAATAGTTCTACTAAACAAAGCTGCAAAAGAAATTGGCAAGTTACCTAGAAACTGTGTAAATGGGAAATAATGTAGTTCCTTCTTTTCTAAAGTTTAATTAGATGAAAATCAAGTTCTGTAAATAAATGAAATACCGAGGATTTTGCAATAAAGTATGTTGTGTCATTAATCATGTATAGGCCACTATCAGTTACTATGTTGGATTTCCTATGAAGGTACATGTTTACAGATATTTCCTTATATTAGACACTGGTGAATATTAACTAAAAGGTCAGTAATCTTTCATTCCTACAAGAAGAATTGCAAAGTCAGTGTTTACACCTACAGTTTTCTATCTTCAATGCCTGAATATAGTAGAGTGGAGCTGGTGGGAATGCAGAAAAGCAATGCTTCGTTTAATTAATTATAAAAGGTCTCCAAGCAGAATATCTGGAAGGATGATGCAGTGACAGGTTTTGTGATGACAACACCCTTTAAAAAATCAAAGGAAACAGTTTCTTTATATAACTTAGAAATACACTTTTCAAAATAAAATGTGGGTTTTTCCAAAGAGAAATTTTATATTCTCTTGTTAAAATACTATTTTTGAAGTTCATGATTTAACTGGAATTCAGAATCTAGTCTTGTAGCGAGAAATGAGACAAATGGATTATTCTATCTAAAGCAACATAGCTACATTTAAATATATTCTCATAGTTCATACTTTTAACAACATTACAGCCAGTAAGTGAATGTATTTCATTTTGATGATTTCATATGCTGCATTAACGAGAAAAATTGAGGCATATTATCTTAGGATCTAAAATATTGTGTAATTACAAGTTTTATGCCAGCTTTCAAGTAATTCAGTTTTTTGAAGACAGCAGAGGGAAAAGAATCTGAGCTAGACAAATATTCTCTCTTAACAATGAGAGAAAGTAATTCAACTTAACAATTTGGTTTTCTCCCTGAAGAGCTGTGTGAACAGTGAGGAGCACTGGATTAATTCCATACTCTCTATTTATATATGTTTTTAACATCCTCTGGAGTAAATACGCTAGCGGTGAGCACATATACTTGGGGAAGTACAGACAGAGGCAGCTCTCGGGGCTCTCCATAGTGACTCAGAGCAAACATAATAAAACAACCTGCCATAAATTCAGTGTCTCTCCACTTACCTATTCTTCCCTGAGCACTTTAAAACATGCAAATCACATTCTGGCACATTCTTATTATGTGACCCAATTTACACGAGAAAACCAGGGTGATAAAGATCTTCCTGTGTCTTACTCGCAGGTGTTGGAGAGCAAAGGTAGGCAGTGAACTACGACCCCCACAGTGCCACGGGCACCTCCCCTCAAAGCCTAGTTCCCATGGCTGCTAACTATGAGAATTTCTCTGGTGTTCAGGTGCCACTGCAAACTGTCCTCCAAGACTTTCTGCCGACATTAAGACCACGTGTTTACCTTCCTAGTGATTTTGCAGCAGTGTGCGACACTCCAGGCACAGCACTCCACAGGGCTGGGGCACTGCTCGAGGGAACCAGAGGAATGCAATCATCACCCACAAACGCACCATCTGCTGTGTCTTACTGCTTAATTAAACTAAACCTGGTAGGTTCTAAATTCTCACAGCTCATAAAAATAAAGGTCACAACAGAGTGTTAGCATGATGCATCATCCACAAACATACAGTTGCTAAAGTATATTTTGCCAACCTATCACTCAAAAGAAAAACGAAATACACCGCCTAGCTGATGTCAAAGGAGAGAGTGATTCTCTCACTCTACCAGCTCAATGACAGAACAGCTGACCTGTCAGCCATTGTTCTTCACCTCTCTCCTAGAGCACTTGCCAAAAAATTCTTCCATACATTCTAAGAAGACCACTTATGAATTTGTTTGATCATTCATTCTTTCTTCAACCATGTGTCAGGGGCTTACAGATGCGAGGAATTCTGTTTAGTACTTAGAAGATGCAAAGATGAATCAGACACAAACTGCATGTACTGCTGCTAATGACCCCGGTGTGGTGTGGTGTGGTGTGGTGTGGTGTGTGTGTGTGTGTGTGTGTGTGTGTAAAATACCTTTATTGAGATCTAATTCATATCTCAATGAAGATATAAATGATTCGTAACTCATTCATACCATTCACCCATTTAAATGCTTCAATGGTTTTTAGTATATTCACAGAGTTGTACAACTATCACCACTAATTCCAGAACACTGACTTCATTCCAAAAATAATTTCACACCCACTAGCAGCCACTCTCATTCTCCTCTTTCTCCAGCCCCCATGAGACCACCAATGTACTTTCTGTCCCATGACTTTGCCTATTCTGAACATTTCACATGAATGGAATCATACAGTGATATGGCCTTCGGGCTTCTTTCACTTAGCGCGATGTCATTTATTCAAGGTTCACCCATGTTACAGCGTGTTTCAGTACCTCATTCTTTTTGCTGCTGAATAGTGTTCCATTGCAGTGATATACTGCATTTTATTTATTTATCAGCTAATAGACATTAGAGTTGTTTCCATTTTCTGGTTATTATGAATAATGTTGCTCTAAACATTCACATACATATGTCTGTATGGACTTATGGTTTAATTTTCTTGGGTATATAGTCAGGGGTGGAACTGCTGGGTCGTATGTTACCTTCTGTGCTTGACTTTTGGAGAAACTGCCAGGCTGCACCATCTTCCATTACTGGCTGTGCTGTTGTACATTACAGCTGGCAATGTATGAAGATTCCAATTTTTCCACATCTTTGTCAACACTTATGATTGTCTGTGCTTTTATTTATTTCAGTCATCCTGGTGGATATGAAGTAGTACTGCAGTGGTTTTGACTTGAATTTCTCTAATGACTAACAGAATTTGGGCTTCTCTTCATGAGCACATTGGCCACTTTTATATCTTCTTTGGAGAGATGCATTTTGAGCAACTTATAATCAACCATTTGGTAGAACTACATGAAGGGTTATATTTGTAATCTTCCAGCATCAATGTATGACATTTCCCATCACACCACTAATGTATTTCTATCTTAAGAGTCTCTTTTGATGTTTAAATCAAAACGCTAGCACAGATGTCCAAAAACAGATAAGTCTTGAAATTCTATAGTATAATTTAACTGGGTGGGGAGGGGTGAGTGAGCGGGTGAAATTTCACTTGGCTACTTAGATCTTTCTAGTCCATTTCCCAAATCTACTGGAATTATTATGAATATCTGAAGAAGACAAGTGACTGAATTATAGAAAATTAATGAGATGAAATTATGGTAAGAAGAATGAAGCACCAATTTAGCTTCAGAACAAGGAGATTTAAGAATGTTACGTAAAGCAGGAACACTGAACTGATGTGGACTCAGTGCTGGAGAGGTTTGGGAGATAATTAAGAGTTATTTTCTAGGAAAGTGGATGAATTATGGTGTCATTAGCCCAAAAGAGGATGGGAATGGGGAGAGAGAAAACTACACAAGATGCAGACCCACTGAAGGAGGAGTAGTGGGTTTTGCTGCTCTTTGAAGGGAAAAGATATGAACAAGGAAAACATACGGGGATCGATCCATTTGGGGCCACAGTGGGTTTGGTGTGGCGCGTGTGAGAGCAGGAGGGCGGGGAGCCATGCCGAAGGGCCAGCAGAGCACACGGACCTGGGATTGGAGGGGTCAGGCTTAGATATGCTGGAGGTGGGGTGGGGAGGGCTGCCGTCTGTTCACACGGCAGAGGGAAAAGCCCTACGTTGTTCCTAACACCTTTCAAGCCAAATCATTCTGGTCTGAAGCCACGGAGAACTTAGCTCAGTGCCACAGATATGAGATACTGATGAAGGAAAAAACAATTCATCCTCCTTGCCCCACCCTTACAAGTACACGTCTCCCTTCAGGCTTCTCTGAACTAAATTATGTACCCTAAACTTTCTAAGCTGGTTTTTTTTTTTTTTTAACTTTCTAACATTTCTCTCCAAGTAAGACAAATAAAAACAAAACAAAAGACATATGCACCCCTATGTTTATTGCAGCACTATTTACAATAGCCAAGAAATGGAAGCAACCTAAGTGTCCATCAGTAGATGAATGGATAAAGAAGATGTGGTACATACACACAATGGAATACTATTCAGCCATAAGAAAGAAACAAATCCTACCATTTGCAACCACATGGACGGAGTTAGAGGATATTATGCTCAGTGAAATAAGCCAGGCAGAGAAAGACAAATACCAAATGATTTCACTCAATTGTGGAGTATAACAATGAAGCAAAACTGAAGGAACAAAACAGCAGCAGACTCACAGACTCCAAGAAGGGACTAGTGGTTACCAAAGGGGAGGGGTGGGGGAGGGAGGGAGAAGGGGATTGAGGGGTATCATGATTAGTGCACAATGGGGCATGGGGGGAGGGGAGACTCAATTACGGTGAATGTAGTAACCACATTGTTTTTCTTGTGAAACCTTAAGAGTGTGTATCAATGATACCTTAATAAAAAACAAAACAAAACAACCCACACCAGTAATAAATACGGTGGTTTGGACAACACATTCTCTAGCAGCAACAAAAGAAGGCAGAAGAGTGCAGGAGTCAGCAGTGCCTTAACACGCCACACACCCCGGCCAACAGTCGGTAACTCTGCTCTCTGGGTGTGTCCTGGGAAAGGTGCCTGACAGCAGAAACAGAGACCTTAAAAAGCAATTAAGGGTGAGGAATTTCCTGCCAAACAGCTAGTACAGATGTAACCTTTCTTTCCACAGCGCTTATCCTCATTCCATGGCCAAGAAAAAGCTTGATAAATACGGTACAATGAGCAAGTGATCAAATTTATAAAAACTAAAGATGCGGAATGACCAATGGAGGAAGCAGGGGCTACGGAGAGAGGCTGAACGACGTTCTGTGCTCCCGGGTTCCTGTAGGTGGCGCCAAACTCCTTGAAGAAGAAACGGCGAAAGTTAAAAAGGTCGGTGTGTGTCTGGATCGAGCGCTGCAGAATTTGCTTTGAGTCGGCAATCTCTCTCAAGGCAGCTTCTCTTCACTGGTCTTGGCAAGCTTTAAATTTCAGCAGTGATTCACCTACACCACGGTATTTGTGAGTTCGTTTCTTTTCTTCTCCTCTAAGTGCCCAAGCCTCACATTAACAGGATGACCGGCTTCACTGCACAGCGCAACTGTGTCCACCATATAAAATGGAAGGTTCATTACAGCATCTATTAAAAGGATTTTCAAAGACAAAACAGCATTTTAAGGCCGTTAGGATCCCTTAAGATCTATAAGGAAAATGTAACAAAACTGGTATTTACAGCCATCAACCAGAAATAACCCTGTTGCTGGTACCCACAATAGCCACAGGCAACCAAAAATAACTGGGATTACCTGCTCAGAGAGCTCCCAAACCCCCATAGGCTCCTGATCTTTCAGGCCTTGGGATGAAAGAGCATCAACTTCCGGAAGCACATCTCAGACATACCCGTCCTGGGGGCCCCACTCTGGGAGACAGCCTGGGTTCAGATCTCACTGAGCCCTCGAATAAGGGCCCTTGCCAGAAAGCAGCAGCAGGGGGCACCCGGGGGACAGGAGGGACAGGAGGGTCGGTCAAGTCTGCATGAATGGAGGATAAAGAGAAAGGTGTGTCTCTGGGAGCATACACAGACAAGCAAGAATTAGCTGTTTTGTCATTCTCTAGATCCGATTTTTATAACAAACACACATTTCCTGCCAACCTCCTAAAATTTTTAAACAACGGCAGCCAAGACTGGCTTCCATTCGGCACAGTTACGTAAGACCAAGCAGTGCACTGCTCTCATTTTTGGAGCTTTGTTTAAGCTCCCTCATTAATCTTTCAGTCTTTTCCCATCTCTGCCTGACTATAACTGCCCTGAATTTACCCAAGCCTGCAGTATGCCAGGCTCACCGGCATCTGAATCAGAGAGCTGAATACACATTCCACTCATGGGACTCGACACTTCCATCAGAAAGAACCAATCACAGCTCAGGAGCGGGGAACCTCTTTTTAATTGCATTCTATGATACTAACAAGCATTCATTACACATGGACCTTAAAGCAAGATCTGCTCTTGGCTGGTCATGATTGTATTTCTACAACAGTTTAAACAGTTGGCACCTGCAACTGCCAGCAGGCCTAAGCTAAGAATTTGTTATCCCAGTTTTAAGCGTTACATTTAAAATAAAACTCAGAGGGGCAAAATATTACATACACACATATTTACACAAATTAAATACTATGCACAAGTCAATACCCTCTGCACACAAAACTACATTAAACTCAATTAGCCCTGAGCAAAAGTCCTGGAAGCAGGTTTTCTGTGAACCAACGGAGCTGTTCTGTATAATAAAGAATATAAAAGGCAGCTGGGTTACGGAGAACTGTCAGTAAAAGCTTTTAAAAAATCATTATCGATACTGATTTCTAAATTAATTAATGTAAATGAAATTAACATAAAGCAACCCGGTCCAAGGAATTTATGCACAAATAACCTCTGGCTGCTGGTTCTAATAGAGAAGGGCTCTTCAAGCATGTATATGTTGTCTGGGGCCTTTTCCAAAAGGATATTCCTGAGAGCCACGGAACAGTCACCAAACTAAAGTACAATGTCCTTCTTGTTATGGTTTCCTACTTGATTATAACCAAAATTAAATTATACAAATATTTCACTAAATATCTTCTCAAACCTTATAAATATTAATAGTAACTCTATCTCCTATGTGCCCAGCATTTAAAAATCTATTTAAAAATCTTGGAAACTAATTTAAGATTTCCATCTAGAATACGAATTAGCAAGTCCTCTTCTTAGCTGTTTTGCTCAGCACCCGTATCTGCACATTTAGTGCCGAATGTCAGTTGGTAGCACTTAAAGATGATGCATATTAAAAGCATGCTTCTGCCTGTTAACATATTAGAGCTTGGCAACCACTGAATTTGTCAGAAGCTATGTTTTCAGTGAACAATCTATTGCCTTTAAAAACCACAGCATTCTGTAAATTCCCAAATTGTGAAAAGAGTAAAATGTAATATTTAAGTATTTTAGCTGAGAGGACTGCACAAAATTAAAATTTCTTTTAAAACTTACCCCCTTACAGTCCCACTTGGCTGTACTTCCTGAAGTGCTCACTTGAGGACTGCAGCAGGACCATGAATAACAGTAACACTGGCTACTATGGACTCACAGTCATGTGCTGGGCACCAGCTTAGCATTTTACACACATACATATGTGTATACATACATGCTGTTCATGGAAATGACATCTACATGTCACATTTACATATGTACCATCTTATGTGTATACATGCATGCTATCTTCACATAGATATCATTAACACCACATTTTCTACCCCATGAGGTAGGCTGTTATCCAGTCAGAGGTTAGATGACTTAAAGTTGATGGGGTTCAGGGCAGCCACCCCCAAAATATGCCACTCTGGCATACTGAATATTCAATTAAAGTTACATAAGAAACAGCCAGTGTTAAGAAGGACACTCTGACCCTCCTCTGTTCCCCTAAGAGGAGGAAATAAATCTCCCATGTGAAAGGTGTCCTCCCCATACCAGGAGGTAGAGAGACGTTCTCAGCACAGAGACAGGGGGGCAGGGCCAGGAAGCCTGTATAAACAGACCCTGTTACTCCAAACTTTACCATCCCACGCCCAAACTTCATCTTGTCAATTCTTCATAGATCCTTTGTCTCTTCATCCAAAAGGTATAAAAATTGCCTGCTTTGGTCACTTCCTTTGAGTCTCATATTTCTATGAGCTCCCGTATGTGTGAAATTAAATTTTGTTTTTTTCTTCTGTCTTGGGTCAATTTAATTATTCGCTCAGCCAAAGAACCTAGGAAGGAGGGAGGAAAGGTCTTCCTCCCCTAGAGTTCTGGTGCCCAACGTGGGGCACTTCACCGGCTGGGCACTGCTTGGCCCGGGGCTGCTCAGCTGAGGGCCTCTGGCAAGAGCTGGCCGTAAGGCGAGAATTCCAGCCTGCAGGGTCCAGTGGAAGCGGGAGCGGTGAGGGTCCTTTTCTTTTTCTAAGTTTAGATTAACAGGAGAAAACATTTGTGTGAACCAGGTCCTTGGTCCAGCCGCTCCAGGGAAGATTCGTTATGGGTCCCATTCCCCCCTCCACTGCCCAACGTGGTCATTGCTTCCTTTTGTATCTGTCTTTTGTTACAGGGAAGAAAACCACAGGGTAGAACACAGGCACGGTCCTTCAGGTCTGTGTTCACGCCAGTCTCACAGGCTGTGCTCACATAGGCAAATGTTGCCGCGTGAAGCTCTCCTTCCACCTTTCCTACCGCCTGGAGCCTGGCCTGCTGGCCGGTGAGGTTCTCTGGCCTCTGCCAGCAGAAGGCGCATGCCCGAGTGGCATCTGGGGGCCGCTCGCGCTGACTGGACTCCAGGGCATGACGTCGCCAACAGCATTCTCCAGCTGGCTGTTTGTCCCCAGCTCTCAGGGAGTTCGTCCTAGGAGGTCCCGGTCCATACGGGGCCTCTGTCATTCCACCCTCATTATCTTGTTATTGCTGGAAAAGTCGCCTTCCAGTAGCACCTGCCCAGTGTCACAGGTTAGCAGGTGTGACTGGAGGCCGCTCACGTTCCCATGGGAGACGGGGGACCCCATTTTCCCTACATAGTTCTTCCTGCCTGCGACAAGGAAGGCCTTTGCTTTCTTAGCCATCCCTGAGAGGGAACCTTCTGGATGGTGTGAGGGCTGCGACGTCAGCACTCTCTTCTAGGGTGACTTCCGAATCCTTGGTCAAGCCATATAAAGGCTTATTGGTTTGAGTCACTATCATTAAAACCCAGACAACGAATTTTCTGAATGGGAAAAAAATTATATGTATTTGAAAAAATATTTTTAGGGAGCTCTCATTCTAAGCAATTGTCTTACTGGTACCTATGGAAAGACCAAATTAGAAAGTAAACACTAAGAAGTACAATGACCAGCCTTAGGGACTCCCACAACAGGATGAAAAAACAGAAATTAAACTTAGAACAAAATTAAAGTCCACATCCACTGTAAATTCCTCTTTTTAAAATGCAGCTCCACCTCCTCAGCAAATTCCCATAACCCCCCAAATGCCTCCACTTCCCCCAGAAAGTCGCTTAAGCTCCCAGCTGCCTGTTTTAGCTATACCCCTTCCCTACAAGATTTACAGAGAGCGCCCCAGCCTAACCGCCAGGCCCCAAACATAATTCTTTCTTGGTCCCTTAAAGATGTCAATCTCACCATGGCTTTAAAATGTAAATACCCCAGGTCATACCTAAAAACTGCTCGCAACTGGAGGGGAGGGAGAGAGGCCTTTGTAAAGCTGCTAGAGAGGCTCTCGTGCCCAAGCTGTACACACAGCCCCTTAAGACTACTTGGCGAAAATAAATACAAATCTTAAGTCTTCTCCACAATTAGCAAAAAAAGACAAAAATACAAACAAAACAAAACAAACTTTGCGGCAGGTAACCTTAACTTTTCCATCTATGGGAGACATAATTATTTATAAACTATTCAGGTTTGTACTGTACCTGATCCCTGACTGAAGCTTTAGAGTGGAAGCCAGGAGATGTCTGCCTGTGTCTGCCTGTATGTTCATGCGTGTCTATGTATATATGGTAATACAGATATTTTTCTACCTCCACATGATATTGCCAAAATTAATTTGTAAAGAGCTGTGTTTCACTGACATAAAATAAATTACATATTTCTAAATTTCACAAATATTAACAGGAACTAACTCAAGTGTTTTTCAAGTTCACATGATTTATGGTAATTTTCAGTAAATGAAAAAAGCTAGTTTAAGTTCATTGGTTTATTTATGACAGACATATCTTTAGAGTTGCCAGCATTAAGTATTTTTATTCTACCAATTTACTAAAAGTCAAATAAGCTTGTGCTGTTACAAAAAAAAAATGTCAGCAAGAAAAATAACTTATGATGATGGCTAACCACTGTAATGTCTCATGAAATTTTCATGACTAATCTAAGCATCATTATTAAGAACAAATGAATTAAACAGCTGTGAGATAAAGAGTTCTTAGGTGAACTTTTTAGCAATGATTGTTTTATGATACTGTCTAATTAAAAATAGTTACCCAGACCTCTTTGGTCACTTCCACTGTTATGAGTTTTGCTAAGTTACATTAAATGATAGAATTTCACTGAATATCTAGATTACCAAATAAGATAAAATATAAAAACATTAATTACTAAACATAGGCTTCCTTTCAGAGGAACTAAAGATACTTGGGTTCATTAGTAAACATGTTTTGTGCCATACTATGAGAAAAAGCTGTTTCTAGACATTATAAAAAGTATTTATAAATTTGCCAGGCCACAGAATGCTAATATAAAAGTTAGCTCATAATGGTTTGCTTCTTGATTCTCATCAAAAATTAAGGTTTTTAAGCATTAAAAGTTCTAATACATGTAATTAAATTAGAAATATTAAGGAAACACTACCAAATGCAAAGAAGGAGGCAGGGTATACGTTTTTAGTAAAAAAAAAAAGAGGTATGATGATATGAGGAATAGAAATGCATTTTTGTTGGTGGAAAAGAGTAATTTTCTCCTAAACAGAGGCTAATTCTTTCAGTAGGAATGAGGAAAAACAGGACAAAATCTGAACGTAAGAAATAAAGCTGTAGAAGGTTTGTGCAAAAGGAATTTTTGGAAAGGAATTTTAATGTGCAGTCAAGCTGGCTAAGATTAGAATAAATTTAATTAAGTTAAATGAATTTTAATATAAAAAATAAGGTGGTACAAAATCAGAATTCGGTTTTCTCTGTTAAAAGTAAAATTTTTTCTTCAACTATTGGTCTGCTCTTGATAAGAGGTTATGAAAGGTTTTTCTTTAACTCTTAAAGTTATCTGCCTTAAAAACTAAGATTTTGTGTCTTGTCAAAATAATGATCTCTGTCTTTATCAGGTCTGGTTACTTAAGAAAGCTAAGTCTTCTCCATTAAAAGAATTAAGTTTTTGTTTGTTTGTTTACAACTATTAAACTTTCTGTATTTGCCCAGAAAGCTCATCACTATAGTTAAATGGGTAACTAAGTGTTGTTTCACAGTGACATAACGATCCTATTTGACCAAGTGTTTTAAAACCTCTTCGGCATTTCTGACAAAATTACCAAAAATCAAATTCTAAACAAAGTCTTTGTAACCTTGAACTAACTTTGAGATTTTGCAGAGGGTCCCTGAACGATCTCAAGATTTGTTCTCTCTCTGTATAAAAGATGTTAAACTAATAAGACTTGTGTGAAATTTAAATTATATGGGAAGCATTGTCAAATAATAATACTAACTCTTCATGTTATAGTGTATAGATAGATGTATAAGTGTTCCTCAAACTGTATGAAATTCATAAAAATCTAGTATGTCCTGGTAGAATGTTAAATGTAATGATTCCAAGCATTATCTTAAAATGTTCTGTGTTATAGAAATAACCAAATTTCCTTATGAATTACACTGTAATGAACTCTCATCCAACCTTCAATCCAGGCCACTGTTAAGTCTTTTGCTAGTGACAGACAGTTGATGTTTTTGCAAAGTGCTTCCTCTTCAGAGACTCGTGGAGAATACCCAGAATACAGGTTCCAGATAACTTGAAGATTAAAAACAAAACAAAACTGAGCTGGTTAAGAATTTCCAGAACTAGTGGAAAATCTAGATTCAAACAAGGTATGTTGATTACATGGTACTGAGTAACTGAGGAGGATGGTTATTACTTTTCTGACTTTCACTGTTTAAAACTGCTCTTTTTTAATGTTTTGTTTTTCCAGATTTAAGGTAAACTTTTTTTTTCTCTGAAGCTATGTATGAGTTAGAGCAATTTGGTAAAATACACCTTTGTGAACAAAGATGAAATATTTATCTTTTCTCTTTACTTCATCCTTCCAGAATTCAGAAATTCTCAGTGAGTTTTCTTAGTTCTATGGCAATATAACTATTTACATAATTTCACTAAGATTCTGTTCTCCTTAAAACATAATACAATTGGTGACACTGGTTATATTACCATGGATTTGACTGGAATGTTAAATTTGAGAAAGATGTACAAAGACAAGCATGACTAGACAACTTTAAGGAACTAAGGTTGAATGACACCCCATGGAAAAATCGGCTTGATACCTTGCCTAAGGGTTCCCAGCATCCTTACAGCAGAGAGGACAGTCACTTTCCCTCAAGCCCAGGAACCTCAGGATTATTTTAGGGGCCTCAGAAAAGAAAACATTAACCAAAATCTACAGGCATTTCAGGCAAAATCTGGTGGCAAGTCCTTGGCTTGGCTTCTTAACCTTGAGAGGCTTTTAAAAGTCCAATCTGAGACTCTTTAGAAGTTCCAGCAAAGCAGATTAATAAAATATTTTACATGGTTAATCACTATTCTTGCTATACTTATGTAAATAAGCCATGTTTATTGGTTCTAGATTAATTTTGCAAACAAATTTGTCTTACTTTGAATATCTCTGATAAAAATGGGGTTAACTGTAGAGAGGAACACTGGGCTTCAGCAGAAATCCATTCCACACCCTTGTGGATATCAGATTTTAGTCCTGTTCTTTGTCTTTTAAATTTTGTTTTCTACCTATAAAATGGACTAGATCCTGAATTCCAGTTTCCTCTCCAAAATAAAGTTTCCAATTTTTCTGACCTGGAATAATCACTCAAGACCGAAACTTCCCTTTTCCCAAACCCATGAATGCTGAAGTTGGACCACTTGATTTAGACTTCGGAGAACTCACCACAACAGCTCACATACAGATAATGTCCATGCCTGCTGCTGTGCAGGCCACTCAGAAATATCATCTGTTATGGAGACATTTATCACGGAGACATTTAAATTACAAACCAGGAAAATCCTTCACATTGCTACTGCCTGCCCTCTCTCGCCCTCTCTCTATGAAGAATCTTTGAGCCTGACATCTAGAAATCTCACATCTCAGAAACTGGTTTATAACTTGTTCCAATCGTTAAACATTGTTTTTCTTTTGTTTCTATAGGAACACCCCTTATTAAATAGGTGACTGCTTGTGCAATACAGGCCTTGTTCTGGGGGCACCCCCTGCGTCACTGCCTCCTGAAGCGAGTTACGACCGTTCCCAGGACTGACAGACTGGTTCAGCTGAGATATGGAGCAATTAATGCTCAGCCACAAAGCCCAATTCTGCCCTCCACAGCCCTCAGCTCAGCTTCTAGTATGTAAAACTTCCAGGGAAGTTTCAGGAGAAGGACTGATGGGTTCAGAACAGGCTGACCCAACACATGCCACTTCGGTGCCCAGTTCAAGAGGGGTGCTCTGACCCCCCTCTGTCCCCCTAGAAGCATGAATAAACCTCCCGTGTTAAAGACACTCCCCTGTCCTGGGAGGTAACCGAGACGCCCTCGTCACGGAGACAGGAACGAAGGCTGAGCGGCCTGTGCAGCAAACCCTGTGACGTCCCCACAGCTTGGCTTCTCCAGGCCCACTACTTGGTCCTGTCAATTTTTCACGAATTCATTGTTTCTTTGTCTAAAAGGTGTAAAAGCTGCCTGCTTTGTTCACTTCCTTTGAGTCTCATATTCTATGTGCTCCGAAATGTACGAAATTAAAATTTATTTTCTTCTTCTGTTAATCTCTCTTGTGTCAATTTAATTATTGGCCCAGCCAAAGAACACAGAAGGGGAGGCAGCAGGTTTTCCTGCCCTACAAGGTCCCAAGCCAATGAAAGGTAGGATGGGAATTCCCACAGGTCTATCCCCCAGCCCCCTACACACTCCCCGGGAGCCAGTCCTCTCCCAGTGGTGCCGCTGCTAGCTACTGCTCTGCCTCCTGGGTTTAGGAGCTTAATGCCTATTTCTTTTACATCTGCATTAAGAAAGCCTTCTCCTATACAAATCTTGTTTCCACAAGGGCTCATTCACCTAGAAGACTGAACAAAAGTGCACCATTGATTAAAATATAGAAGAGATTATTATTTTTTATTTAATTAAAAAGGGCTTGTTGGGACCACCTCCTTAGCATATAGAAAACCAGCTGGTCTACCTCAAGTCTCTGCACAACATACTTGGTCTCACCCAACCGCCTAGCCTGGAAGGAAGAGCCCACAGGGACTGGGACTGGGCTCTGCTGCGGGAGTTCACAGCGCAGGACTACTCCCCCCGCCGGGCGACCGCGCCTGAACATCCTCATCAGTGACTCAACGTGTCAGCACCTGGTTCAGAGTCCTGAGGCGATCCCATGAAGTGATGCAGAGAGAGTGCCACACACACAGTAAGTACTCAACAACTGTTAGCTGTTCTCTCTCTTTGGAATGTCAGATTTTATCAAAATATCTTTACTACTTTCCTTGGATGCTATATGGTTCTTTAATTTGCCTATTAAGAACTGTCTTACACTCAGTAAGTATTTTTCCTGCTCAATTTTATGCCATCAGCTCCACGGCTCTCCAAATCATTCTAAATTACCCTTCTGTTTCCTGGGCTTACAGAGATTCAAAGTCTTTTTCCAAATTACATATTGAGACCTCCTTTTGGAGTTGATTTTTCTAGCTGCTTAATCATTTCTGTTGACCTCTGATCTTCTACCACACTGGCCAGATCTTTCTGATATGACGACATCCAGAACAATCTGAATTAACCTTCTGAGAGCCTAAAAATTAGGACTTACTTAAATTCTGATTGTGCCTTCGCCAGCACTTGCCAACATGTTCATTACTGCATGCTAATCTCAGCGTTTCCTCCTCGTCTTACCGCATGACAGATGCTCTGTCCAGATTTCAGAGCAAATTGTTTTTTCTCTCTCTCACAATGAGGGAGAAACAGGGCAATTACTTACAAAGTTGCTATCTGTTAGATGAAATTGCATTTTCCAAGTATGTAGGTAGTTAATTTATATGTCTTCTTTCATTCCTTCAAGACAACTTTTTTTGTGCCATAGGAGGTACATCATATATTTTGCAATGACAAGACAAGTCTTCGGTGGCAAATTCTGTTGTCTGCCTAGATCACATAAGTTCTTTGAAAGCGGTATTTAAGCTGTTTAAGAGTCAAATTAATTACATTATGTGAAGATACATAAAATATTTTCAAATTCAGTCTCTGTTTGGAAATTAGCTGTAAATGTGAGTGTGCAGACAGAAAAAGGAAATGAATACGGAACTACTGTTTTTTTTGTAGCTAGATAGAATTATGGTGCTTGATTCTGGTTTCCTATATTGATTTTGATAGAAATCCTGCTTATTTCTGTTGTAAAAACATCAACAAATCTTAAAACAGTATGTGTCTCTTCTCAGAGTAACCCCAAAAGATCACATTAGTCTTTTTTCAATGAAAAACAAATAATTTATACTTTCATTGCCTTATTCTACCTATGAATTTTCCAGTTAAAAAAGAAAGTCATCAGAATTTTTTTAGTGTTGATTTGCAATTAGAAACTCCACCTGGAGCGCGGCACGGGCCCATCAGTCCCCAAGAGCAGGTCTCCTAGATATGAGAAGTCCTTCTGATAATGATTAAAGCTAATCCATTTGTTTTGCTCTAATTTACCTGAATAATCCCACTCATTTCTAGATTGAATCTGTGTCTTTCTAGGTTTCTCTGCTGCATTCTGGCTATTTTCCTGAAATTTATTCTCTGTTACTAGCTATGTTTTCTAACTGAAGTCTGCTTTCTGTTTTTACAAAGACTATTTATTTCACCTATTATAGTTTTTATTTCATTATACCCTTTCCAAAATTCTCATTTGCTGGATGCAACCTCTTTATGTATCTCATCGAGTTTACAAAGCAAAGCTTTTCTAACAAACTCTTGTTTCATAAAGCAAATCTGTTTCAGAATGGTTTTGCTGCAGATCTCTACAGCTTTGCTGCTTTGTAGCTGTTGATTCTAAGTATGCATCTATACTGTTCGTGTGTTTCGTCTTTACGCCCTTGAGCTTGGCTTGTTGCCCTCGGTCTTGACGGCTCACCACCCCTGCAGGCGGCTTAAAGCCCTGGACACTCAGGGCAACTTCGTCACGAGCTCACTGAGACCAAATTACGGCAACGGAACTTGGGAGGGTAAAATGGGGCTCTTACCCAGTTTTATTCGCACGGTAGTCCCCCAGCTGCCTCAAGCGCTACGCCCACGTCCGCCCCTGCACCCCATGGGCTGTGGGCACACGGCTCCACCTCCTGCTTCCCTCTCCGGACTCTCCTCTCCTCCCAGCAGGGCCTCCGCGGCTTCCCACTCTGCTCCATACCGGCGGGACTCCGTGGGCAGGGCCCTGATGGGGAACAGGCAGGTGCCAGGACCAACTGTAGGCAGGCACTTCCATGACTGACAGGTCACTCTGGTGGAACTCTTCCCAAGGCTGTACCAGCCGTGAGCAGCTCACCACGGACAGGTGTGCCGGTGGCGCCTGGGCACAAGGCTCAGTGTTACCTCCTCGCGCATATGCAGCGGGCAAGACGAGGATCAGGTGAGAATCCCGAGCATGGGCTTTCCATTTTCCCCACACCAACAGCTGCGTTTCATTAATTACTTGGACAAGTCTCTTCAGTGCTTACTCTGCACTGGGAACTGGGCAAGTTGCTGGGGATTCTGTGAAAAGACACCCAACGCCACCCAATCTTCCTTTCCTGCCCTCATGGGTCTTACTAATGGGGCAGACACAACCCACACTAGTGATGAGAAGCCGGGGCAGCGTCTGATCTGGCGCTGGCCTTCCAAGCCCCAAAGGTCACAGGCCAAGCCAGAGCTGGAGGGGAGCCAGGGGTCTGTGCAGTGAAAGCGGTCTCCCCCTCCTGCCCTGCACCCCACTAAGAATCTGAGCAAGCCAGAGAAGGAGCAGACAGCGGTTACAAGGGAAGCAACCAGTGGCACTGGTGAAGGAGAGGGTGACAGGCTCGCAGAGGAGGGCCTGGTTCCATGGCCAGAGGCAGGGACAGGCTGGAGGGCTACGGACAGGACGACACCTCACCTGGTCTCAGCCATGGGGGAGAATGAAAATTCCTTCCAGAAACTAAATGGACTCCATGCCTGATACCCATTGTGGTTACTTCTGGGGACTGGTTTCCTTTTCAGACAATTTCATGGGTATTTTAAAGGAAATAAGAAGGACACTGTTCACAGCGCTTCCACTCACTTGGCTATATTCTTGGAAGCCAGTGGCTCAAGAGAATGAAACTTCTTGCTACCGTTACGTTCACTTATTCACGCACTCCAAGCAATGAGGGTTTTTAGGCAAAGATTTCCTAGGATATCCAACAAAACAAAAGAGCCTTCCTCCAGCACACAGACATACACTTCTGGCCCGAGAGCCCTGCGGGAGTGTGTGTGCAGCTTCATCCTAAGACTCATTTAATTTTAAATTAAATTAAGGGCCCAAAAGGTAAGCACATTGTTCGGGTTATTCTAACTAATGTCCTAAACTTCCAATTTCAGTGGTTCTCCATCCAACTGATGACTCCTACTGTAATAAAGAATTCATGAACCATGGAACCAACTGACAAAAATAAAATAAATAAGTATCACTCACAGCTCAGAAGAAAAAGCATCCACACAGTCCAATTCCTTAAAAAGGGTAAGTATCTGGGGGAAATTCATATCAAGATTTCTATCAAGTCTATAACCCTTAAGGGAAAAAATTGGGAGCCCAGGGCTGATTGTCTAACAGAAGCATATAAAGTGAAGAAGACCCCAAATTTCCGAGCTATCAGTTGACACACATACAAATACTCACATAAGCAAAGTTAACTGAAGTGATAAAGTGAATAAAATGAGAAACAGACCTGTTTTTCTTCAGCACAGTTCTGGGGCTCCCTCTCCCTGCAGGGGTTGGGGGGGGCAGCTGGGGGTATTTGGTAGACTCCTTTACTCAGCATGTATTTACTGATCCAAATGCCCCAGTTCCAGGAGGTTCTCTAATAATGCCCAGCCGCCTGCAAGTAGGAGGAGGAAGGAAACAGAAGATGGGGGAGAACCTAGGCTGGAGAGCCCCCAAGAACACTGTGGGGGGAGATCCCCAGGGCAGGCGCACCACTGCTGAGCCATCTCACTGTCCCTGAGCTGGCAGCAGGGGGATATCGGAAGGGAGGCCCACCTGCTCTCTGTCCACCTCCCCCGACTGGACAGCAAGGACGAACAGGGGGTGTGAACCAGGAGAAAGGAAAACAGCAGGCACAGGAGAAAAGGGGGGATGGGCAGAGAAGTTAGGGGGCTCTTTCAAGAGAAGACCAAGAGCCCGAAATACTGGAAGGGGAGCATCTACTAGGTGGGGCACGCCGGGCACAGCTTCAGGGGAATGAGGGCAAAGGCCATGTAGTCGGGGGAGGAGAGCTGTGAGATCTGGCTATCAGCAGAGTCGTCAGGAGGCAGGCCATCCCTGGTGAGGACGCTGGGTCGGATCTGGAAGCTGGGAGGCTGCCTTGACGCAGCTGTGGCTCCAAAACTGTTACATGAGGAGCAGCGGGGCAGGGCGGTGGGCACGTATTTAAAGCTGGATTGGTGGCATTTACCCGTGCCCAGTGAAATGTCAATTTCCGTATCTAAGAATGGGGATGATTATGGGGATTATAGGGGAGCATCCTTGACTTGATGATCCCACTGAGTTGAAGGTAGATCATAAGGTATCCGATTGATGTAAATTTCATGAATTTAAGGTCATTTAGAAATAACCAAGTAATCTGATGGTAAATAAAGTGAGTAAAGAAATACATTTCATTCCTCCTCCTCCACTCAGGTACAGAGAAGACAAAAAAAAAAAAGCAAAAGTGACATTCCTTGGCCACTTGGATTTCTGCGGGTTTCCCTGAGACGGCCACTCCGGCTAGCTGAACGCCGGCGGGCACTTTCTCACTGTTCCTTCCCAGCATTCGTAGGGAACAAAAACCTTCCCCTTCTTCCCTTCTCAATTTTCCTGGCTGGCCTAATAATTAAATGGACATAAGACAGATTACAGGAGAAAAACTATTTTAATTTCGCACTATGGGAACCCCAACGTTTCAAGGCTCCCTGAAAGGCAACCGAGAGGTAGGTGTCGCCCTGACTAAGGAGACAGGGCAGGGCCTGGGGCTCCAAGGGGAGGGAGACAAGTCCCTGGAAGACAGGAAAGGCCGATGCGGGTAAACAAACCCACCTGCAGAGATAGGACTCGGGGAGGAATCTGAGCCGACAGGCCCCGGGACCCCCCACCGACGATGCCCTCACCGCAGCGCCCAGACTCCAGCTCTCCCCCAGGACCAGGCCCTCCAGCTCAGCTCTTAGAAGCAGTAAGGGGGGTGGGGGTGGGGGGGTAAAAGGCTCCTGAGCCCTCTGGGCCCCGGATTGTCTTCAGTTCAAAACAAGCCACATGCCAAAGTGACACACTCTGGGGTGGCCTGCCCTGAACCCCGCCACGCTCCCCACTTCTCAGCCTGTACACTCTAAGCAACGGCAACCCCCCCTCACGAGTCCAGACCAAGACTTCAGATCACTGGTCTTTCTCCCTGGGTATCCCGCCAGCATTTCAAAATCAGCATGGCCCAAACTCAATCTATAGTCCTCCTGCTTCCCCTTGTGCCTGTTCACTTAGTCCACCAAGCCAGAAAGTCATCTTCAAAACACTTTCCCCCCTTACCTTCCTGCTGCCTCCGACACCAACTGGCAAACAGATCCAGCTCTCAACTATTCTGCAACCCTAGCGGCTCCTTTCCAAACCTACTGCCACAGGCCTAGGTAGGGTCTACCGTCTCTTCTCACCAGACTTCCAAATGGCCTCTACCTGGCTTCCCACTGCCCTCAGATACCCTCCACACAGGTCACCAGGGCAGTCTCTCCAGACAGCAATCTGGCCGGATGACCCTCACTTCAAACTTTTAATGGCTCCCATGCCTAAAGGATGAAGCTCAGAACCACTGACGCTCCCAGTTGGCTCTTAGAAAGAGAGAGAGAGAGAGAGAGAGAGAGAGGGAGGGAGGGAGGGAGGGAGAGGGAGATGATACCTGCCGTGTCTCCAGTGTCGGGGTGACCAAATAAAACTACATCTAGCAGCACTCTGAGAGCTTAAAGCAGTAGCCAGTGGTTCTTGGCCTTTACGGGGTCCCTTCCCTTTGGAGTCTGAAGACCCCGGGCTTTTCTCAAACACACACATCTACCTACATGTAAAGTCTGGCATCCAGTTTCAGAGCATCCATCAATGCTCAAAGGCAATCCAGATTAAGAACTTACTTTGGTATTTATTATTTTCCCCTTGGTGCACAGAATTAGAGTCCGCATCATCTCCACAGCATTTCGAGCCTCACAAACAGCCAAGTGGCTCTCCTGTGGGCAGCTGATTATTCGCACAGATGTCTAAAATATTCATCAGCAGGGTCACTGGGCACATAGTGAAAACGAGTAGAAAATTAGTATAGTAGTTAGAGTGTAGGGCTCACAGTCATTTCATCTGAGCGCAGCTGTCCCTCCACACAACTGCTTGAAAAGAACAGGTTATTTTGAAAACAATCAGCTGAATTGAGTCAAAAAACTGGCCAGTGGGCCATCCTCTAACAGAATGAAAATGAAGTGAGGTTTCTTCCTTTTCACATAGCTCATCGATGCAAAAACAGGCACCCTGACGCTGTTCCATAGCATAAATGCTCATTATGCAAAAGCCTGTTTCTTGCAGCTGCATCTTTCACGATCTGACTTAGGCTCTGTTTGTCTATATGTCCTTCCACATGTTTCTGCATATTTACACAGTAGAGCTTAGTTCTCAACACACTAGAAGGCATGAACAAAGCTTACTCTGCATGCCTGTACAGAACCAGCTCACAGAACTGCTGGGATGTTAAGTACGTAAGGGCAGCGAATCCACCACCACAATCTGGACTGAAAATTATAAAAACTGATCACATTCCCCTTCGTAAGAATACAATCATCAGAGGTTGTGCTACTGACCAACGACCAAGCCTTAAGGTCACCACAAGTGAAGATGTGCCGCCAAAGTAAAATGCCACCATAAATATTCTTCAGTATTTCAAACAGTAAATACACATCCCACAGCTTTAAAGCATTACCTACGAGGGGCTCTGTGTTCCCTGACACATACTGAGCACAAAACTAAATGTGCTCCTATCCTAAGACTCACCAGAAACCAATGCTAGCCTTTAAAAATAACCACTTAATTAACTGTTCTTTGCTTGCCTTCTAAGAAATCACTATTTTTGGCACATATACCTTAAGACCTATCCCTTGGAAATACGAACTCATGTGTTTCTTTTCTCTTATTTTCCAAGAAGCAGTCATTCTGAACCATTTCAAGAGCCTTCCAGTGGAGTCCTTCAAAAATACCTGCATTTCCCCGTTTTGTCACGAGATGGCGATATCATGTGTTGCTAAACCCTAAAGTCCTGTCTTAATTTTTCATTTCAGAAGTGCAGCTTGCAAACTTCATGTTGTCAAGACCCTTTAAAACTCTTAAAAATTGTTGCTGGCCCCAAAGAGTTTCTGTTTATGTGGGTTATATCTGTCAATTTTTTACCATGTTAGAAGTGAAAACTTGAGAAATAGTTTCAAAGATTTCTATTAATCCACTCAAAATAATAATAAATCCATTACTTGCTAACATAAGTAACATATTTCTGTAAAAATAACTACATTTTCCAAAGCAGAAAGGTCAGGAAGAGATTTTTGCAAATCTCTTTAAAGTCTAGCTCACTAGAGGCCACCTGGATTCTATCCTATCTGCTATGATAATGCTGTTCCGATTGAAGGACACGAAGAAAATTCAGCTTATGCAGATGTGCAGCTGGAAAAGGAAAAGTATTTAATAGCCTTTACAGATAACTAAGATATTCTTCTTTGATATTATACCAAAACTCAACAAGGTGTGGTTTCGTAATGCTTAGTTTGAATGCAGCATCAGAACCCACATCAAAGAATGCTCATACTCTACTACATTAACATCCACTGGTCTGTCTTGCACTTTGAATGGATCTTTTTACCCATGCCTGATTTTTTTGAACATCATGCATTGGTCATTTGAAAAACAGATCTACACTGAGTTATACAGGTCTTATAAATGTTGACATATTTCGTTATTACAAAAAAAAAAATCACACACTGTACTATCACCACTGATCTCATCAGAAAAATCCGTAGGTATTAGGAAGCTCAGTTCATTGTGGAAGACACAAGTTTTCTAAAATTCTTATTTTCATTTGAAAGAATTTTATCACTGACAAAACTGTCCCTTGTTTCCCATAAAATGACAGGCTCTCTTTATTTCTGAGAGAATGTCTGCCAAGTCTAATAATCCTAGTTTGCTCATCGCCCTGTCAAGTGAAGATGGCGTTCCAGGAAACGTTCAACCGGTTAGGCCTGCGGCCCAGCGTCGCAAGCCCGCCCCCACCACCCCCAACAGCCATCGAGCTCTGGTGCAGCGCTTCCTGTGCCTGTCCCCGTCAGCTCACAGACTACAGAAGGGCATGGACTCAAGGTCAAGATTTCATGGATTTACTAATTTCTACTGCTTCATCAGGGCCATTATTTTCTACTGCGAGTATGTGGAGGTGAAGAACACAGAGACTTCTCGGACACCTTGGCACCACTGACTTGATTCCCACTCGGGTATCAGCAAATTTACCCACCACCACATTTGTGTCACCAGTGCAGGCAGCGGGCTGGAAAAGGCAGGTGACGTGTTAGCATGAGCATAGTTCTGGTCTCGGGGATCCCCTGAAAGGATCTTGGGGATCTCCTGAGATCCGTGGACCTCACTTTGAGAACTACACTTCAGAGTTTACAAAAAACTTTTAAATATATTATTTTATTCGATCCTAAGTACTTGGTGAAATACACAGGTTAAGTAGTCTGACGATCCCCATTTTACAGAAGGTAAGGCTCAAGAATATGAAAGTATTTACTCACGATCATAGAAGCTAGAAAATGGCACAGAGGAAATTTAACGTATTTTTTTCCACTCTATTACACTGCATAGAAAACTAAACTGTATTTATGCCAGCATTTAGGAATAAAACTGAATGACAAATTGGGGGGGAAAGGAGAGTAGGAACCCTTAGTACAGAAAATCTCTATTACTGAAACATTTGGTTAAGGGGAACCTTTGCTTAATTTTCTCATTAACTCTTCAATTACACCAACTCTTTCAGTTTCCAGCCTTCATAAAAATTTAAAACATATTAACTGGGACCAAAACAGGAACTCAATAAACACCAAGTTTAAGTCTCTTCCTGATACATGTTCACAATTCAGTCTTGTTAAAAGGATTACTACATTTTAGTCATAATTAGAAGCACTATTCATTTCACAGTAGTAAGGCTAAAAAAAAAGTGTAGGAGTGTTTTTCCAACTTTTCCTTAAAGTGGAACCCTAAACTTTACATGCATCTCACCATGGGAAAAAATTAAATCAAAGTTTTTCTATCTGGTTGAAACATACTGTGTTGCTCTTATTACTACTAATTAAGTATTCACGATATGTTTGAATTTGTTAGAATTTTACATATGTTATCCATTTCACTTAATCCTCACAACATTTCAAAGGTGCCACCTTCATATTAAATTCTCACCATTTTACAGATGAGGAGGCGGAGGTTCAGAGAATTAACTAACTTGTCCACTAATACTACTGGTAAGCAGCTGAGTGGAGTTTAAAACCAAGTCTGTCTAAACTTGACTGACTCCAAAGGTGAAGCTCTTAGTTCCTGCCTTGTCTCAGGGGCCACCAGGCCAGCACCCCGAACATGCACCCGCAACTAGATGGGTGACCTTCTGAGGAGTCGGCAGAGTCAATGAACAACACGTGTTCATTCACTGTGCTGCGGACGTCAAGCCTCACAGTTAACACGGATTTCATTCTTTTCACATAATTGTTTATCTTCCTAGCTTATACCAACTTGCTGATTAACTGTTTCTCAACATGAACTCTGAAATCCTGCCTTTTATACTAGTGTGAAGTCTTCCCCCAAGACCAGAGGCAGGTGTCCCACCTCCTTACTCTACCATCCCGAGGCTCTTTACTCCTTTCTTAATGCGACCTGACCCTCACATGCATCTGTTCTAGCTTCCCAACTAAGGTGGGGTTTTTGCCCCCTTGTTTTCTCATATTCTATCACAATATTATACATTAACTGAAGGCCCACACATCTTGTTGAATAATACTCCATGGAGATGTGGTAGGGATTTATTAAAAATCAACTTCCTCAAGAACTTGTAACAGGTAAACATGCAGTAAGAGGCTCATACTAGTGCTTCTAGTATAAATCAGCTCAGGAACAACCAAACAAACAATTATCATTAATGAACTGAGGTTGAATCTGTAAGTCCTGCTTCAAGAGATTGGCTGGGAGTAACCGAAGCACAAACCTGCCGGCATACTGACTGGCCCTGAGTGGGCTGTGAGGCCTTGCCCATCAAATGCTGGTCTGGAAGAGTGGGTCTGCTAAGTGGCGGGTGACTGAACTGAGAGGAAGCTCACATTCTGCAGCTGCCAGGGGGGAGGAGGAGGAGGACGACGACACCGACATCACCGTCACCGCCGCCACCGTCACCCCCACCCCCACATCAGTGTTACTATTAGCTAGACACTCTTCTAAGCACCTGACACGTTAACTCATATAATACTCACAAAAACCCCAAGAGGGGGGGAGCCACTGTTGACTGCATTTTATAGATGAGAAAATTAAGTCACAGAAAAACTTCATTGCCGAAGGTTACACACAGCGAGTAAGTAGTAGAGCTGGGATGCAACAGATCCATTTAAACTGTTGAAATGTTTGCCTAATACTAAATTACCTAGTGTTTGTGGCTCAAATTTCAGAGAAATTACTATTTGCAGGAAGATACAAAAAACTACTCTATCCAGGCACCCCCACTAGTGCACTCTCTCTTCTTTAACCTGGAATTTACTGCCTGTTAAAGGAATATTATGAATCCTTGAACCCAACATACTTCCACGTATCATAATCCCTTAAGTCCTTGGAAGGCTCCTAGGGGCCAGGGGCAGGCGCTCCCCTGCGGGAAGGCCACTGCGCGGGAAGCACTGTCATCCGCTGCCCTCACTGGTCACAGCCTCCAGCTCGGGGCCTAGGCCACGGCGCAACCCTCCTTAAATACTGGGCAATTCCATCTCACTCTGCTCTCTCTCCAAACATTCAGATTCCTCAATCCTTCCTGGCATAAAGCTGACAAAGGGGAGGAAGGAGACTACAGGTGCTGTGCACATTCTAAGACCCTGTATCTTCTATTTCAAAGACGTTTGTTCCATCTTTTTCCACCTAAAGATGAAAAAAGCACACAAATCCAACGAGAGGTTCACGGAGCTTTTATGACCCCTGCTTCACAGAGGCAGCCCTTACCGTTAGCCTCTTCCCTGATTTTACTTAATTCACAGTTGAGTTTTCACTTGTAACTCTTTCCAGTTATTCAGTGATGTCGGCCACACAGGCAGCTATCTGATATCAGAACGTGGCCAATGCAGACGAGGGCATTAGATCCAGCGTTACTCGCCAGTTGGGCCACTTCTGTTTTGCAAGTCTCTTAAGTGACACAAAGTGCACCAAGGCTTCCACCCAGGAGCTCAGCGATGAGCCCTCTTCAATCGGCTACCTCTCAAGCCCCACTGAGAGTCATAATTTATATTTCAGTTAAAAAGAGAAAGAGGAAAAACTACTGATCCATCTAGATGTTTAAAATTTTTTCTGTATTTCCAATAAGGTAACCAAACTACCTGGGGTCAAATTTAAAATCAGTCTATTCATCACGTCCACTCTGCCACCCCAAACCAGGGGCCCCCATGAATCAGGACGGGATCCCAAACACCCAACTGCCATCAAACCAGTGCTGGGCACTGGCTGACTTCATAACGCAGTTCCTCCATGCCCACCTGACCGGTCCTTCTCCCTCACTGACTGACAGATTCTTTTGAGCATAGTGCCTGGTTAAGATTCATATCTGGCATACCTAAAATGTTCATTCAGTAAAAATAAAGATGAAATAACGTTTAGCTTTATGGCTGCATGTTTTGCTTTTGTTGCATTTTGGTCACATCCATGATGAACTCAGTGGCATCTTTGGTCACAGCTGCGCTCAACTGTTCCTGGGAGGAGACCCAAAAATCCCTCAGGGAATCTCTTTTTTGATGCGTCCTTCTAGGGACTCTCAAAACCATGTTTCCCATAGTCCCACAGTGAGGGCCACAGAACAAAATTAATTTCCAATCTATGCAAATAAAATATTGGTAAGGGGTCTCTAAAATGTAATGTATTTCAAAAATAATATTAACATATGAGTTTCCATGACTACTTAAGAAATGGCTTATCAGTACTTCAAAAAAATTAAATTCATTCTAGCTAAACAGGAAAAGAAAAGGTCCAAGGTTATCAGTTCTCAATCTCATGGGAGACATGTGCATATTCTAAGATGATTTTACATTTATGCTCACTTAGCTAAGAGATACAATCAGTTCAGTCATTCAACAAATATTTCGTGAGTATTTTTCTGTGGCTAGACACTAGGTATGCTTTAGCGAGGACAGGCTTATATTCTGATCAATTCAGGAGACCTCCTGCTAGGATGTAACAAAGCAAAAATAAATAAAAGTAAATGGTCAGTAATGACAACTCATTAGCTTTAATTAGTAAGATTTGAAAGCCTGAAATAGGATACCTATTCCACCGGCAGAAAATTTAGAGCTAAGCAGGATAGAGAATAAACCACAAGATAACCTCTATATAAACAAAGCTCTCCACAGAGGAATGTGAGAACTAGAAAATTCTTTGTTTTGCAATTTTTAGTTTGGGTAAGATAACAAAGTTTACAAAGAAGCACTGTGTTTTTTGCTCAGGAGATAAAACATTCATCTGTTGACCTAGAAATAACATATGAAATTATAACTTTGTCACACGAAAGCTTTAAGAGACAGGCCACCTCACTTGCTCACAGCACTGGTTAATGGTGGATTTCAGTTAGACTGTACTTGCCAGCGTGTGGAAGAGAGTTACGTAAGAATCCTTTTTTCACTGTTTTTGGGCAGAAATTAAGTAGAACTTCTCCTTTCTCTTCTGGAGTTCAAGTCTAGCACAGGCTAAAATGACTGCCAACTCTTATATATGTAACTTAAGTTTCAGAGCAATACAAAATTACCGACACAAACTTAGTCAACTAGGTTGCACATTATTATACAAAGTGTACCAGAATACAATTTACTTCTTGACTGTCAACATAAATGCTTTAACATCTAATCCAATGTTCTAGGCTGAAATTTTATGAATTCATAAAAAAATGCATACCCCTACGTAAGATCTCCGGTGATCCCCATCTACAAAGCAAAGCTAAATCATGCCAGCCATTTGTCAAAAGTGTCACTGAAAAATAAGTCACAACTGAAAAGGCCTTAACTTACCTTAAGAATTGTGACTACATTAAAATACCTAAACTTGCAAAGCTGTGCCATCACACTGTAACAAGAGGCTAACTTTTCTTCAGAGAACTCAGATAAAATAGTTGTCAAGAACCTAAAAACCGAATTTCAGTTTGACAAACTTTAGAGTTGCACGTGTACGCTGGCCTGAATCAGTCGCAAGACATACATGACGAGCGTCATGTTTCTCAAAGAAACTAGCAAATCCAAACACTGCCTGTGTCCTGAAGGCGATGGAGGAAAGATGGAGGGAATCTAGGTGGAGGAACAGTGAGTGGAGAGCCGAGAAGGTCCGTATGGGTCTCTCTGTCGCAACGCCAAGGGCAGGTCTACGTGCTCGAACCCTGAGGCCCCGTGGCAGGCCCGAGGCCAGGAATGACCCTCCCTCATCTCCATCTCTCAAGACCCTGTGCACCACCAGTGCCCGACTCAGCCACCTCGTTCATGAAGCCCTTCCTGGTCCGCGGGTTTCCAGAGCTTTGTCTCTTTCCAAAGACGAGTCATGTTACACACTTTATCACAGCTACTTAGCTTTATCCCTTAACTGACACACTAGATTATAAAATGACTACAGACAAGGAAATGTTCACCCTTGTGTAGCCTACTATGCCTAGATTGGTAAACTGTGCCTACTATGAGCTCAATATAAGTTTGTCATTTTTTTCTAATACACACACATTTTTAAATATACTTTTTTTTACTAAAGACATTTTGGAAAGTCAAGAGGAGCACAGCAATTCCACTCCTCAGAATTTACCCTAATATTCATGAAGACACACAAAGGTATATGCATATGGATGTTCACTGCAGCATTATTCATCACTATAATGATTACTATGGTTATAATAAAAATGATCACATATTGTGTCCTTATCTCACAGCTGCCCTATAAGGTAGGTATTATGCTCAGAGGTGAAGGTCATTGTTCAAAGTCAAACAACTAGTAACAGATGGAGCCACAACCTGAACCCAAAAGGTCCGACACCAAAGTCTATGCTCTTACTGTACAGAGCTTGCCACGTACCAGCGACTGTTCTGAATGCCTCACACGCCGTCTCAGCCCTCAAGGAACCCCGAGGTGGGCACCAGTATCATCCCCCTTTTTCAGATAAGAGAACTGGGGTTTAAGGCTTAAGAAACAGTAAACCTTGGACTTAAACCTAGGCAGTCTGCCTCACTGCAACTGTCCTTTCCTATTTAAAAAAGCAAATGACTAGAAATAACCTAAATATTCAAAGTCTGGTGAACATATGTATGAATGCATGAATGAAGCAGCAGGATCTAAAGGGCAGAAAAGCTGCGACCGCCAGTACCTCCACTTCTCCAAATTACCCCATCAGACTACGCACATCATTTATCCTTTATTTTTACATAAAGTTTAAGTCTATATCATATATATTCTAGAAAGGATAGCACAGAATAACAGAAAAAGCAGTTAGAAGGGAAAATCACAAGACCTGAGTCTCAGACCTGGCCGGACCGCCTATCACGTCTTCCATGTTGGCCAAGACCCTAACCTCTGGGAGTCCTTAAAATTTTTCTTCTGTTAACAGGAGTTCAGAGTGAGTTTCTTCTTGGCATCGATATTCTATATAATCTCGAGATAGCAAAGAAGAAATCTTTTGCTCGAGTCAACACTAAAATATGCTAATTAACAAACAAGGTAGATTTAAGTAATACTTGAAAATGAACAAAAAGCTTCCATGGAGTTTTGATAAAAAGTAAAGGTTCTCCAGACAGAGCACCCAGACACCACCTACTTCCAGATGCTCATTCTGCCCAAGTCACTTCTTGGTCTCCACACGGTGTGACTCAAGATGTACTGATGCCACAGTCGAAGCTCAGCACCAAAACGGATACATCCACTCAAGCCGATTGCTGCTGATTTATCCCCAGTCCTCTCCTGCTTCTCATCCCCAACCAAACTGTGAGACAGAAACCAACCCCCAACGAGCCAGCCCCCTCCAGCCCGGGTCTCTGGCCCTGGCCTCAACCACCAACCTGAGTGTCATGTCTGCACACCAGGCACTTCTCCTTCAGTCGGCACTTTGCCAGGTCAGGTCAGTCTTCAGTACCCATCATTTGCCCCTCCAACAGCCGATTCTCCATGCTGTTTGCCACTGACTCCTAATCCTAGCCCTTGTCCTGCTGCCTCGTGGAGTATGTCTACCAGGGGCAACATCTGCACAGGAGAGGTGCCGCTGTCCCTGGTTCTTTGGCCCTTGATGGCCATCACCACTTGATCCCAGGACTGGCCCCACTGGGCCCTGACACGCCTTGACAATCCTCAGCATGGCAGCCCAGGGGGCCACCACTATTGACTGGAGCTGGGGGGCGGGGGTGAGACCTGACTCTCGTCCCTGGTGTGATGCTGTTCGCATGACTTCTGCTGCTCTAGTCCAGACTGTTCACAACCCCATGGCTTGGGGTCTGATAAGGCCCTCGAACCAGACGCCCCCATCCACCATCACACCGTCTCTCTCCAGCCCAAACATCCACAGCAGTCCTGCATTACCAGGCCACGGGCAAAAGGAACATATATTCCTGGCCAGGATCTTCCTTTTCAGGCCTGTCTCCCACACTCCTCGGCACAGATTTCCAAATACTGCTCAGTTTTAATACTTTTCCATCGAACAAAAGCTCAGGCAAAACCCCAGTGAGTCAAGCTGAGCAGAGCGGCACTGCCTGGGCTGAACCAGGCCGGGGCGCCGGATGGCCAGGCACCACCCAGGGTCTCCAGCTCTTCTGCAGGGCCCCGGGGAAGCCGCCACAGCGTGGACCAGAGCCCACGGGCGTCTCGGCCAGGCCCCTGACTGGCGCTCGCTTACAGGCTCTCCGGGACTTCAAAACACGCCAAGGGCAGACTAATCAGAAGAGCCAAACACTTAAAACCAGAGTGCAGCCATACCCACAGCCATGCTCCTCCTCATACATAAATTTAACGTGGTTTTCTTCTGCTCTGAAAATGTCAGTGCTCAGCAAGGGACAGCACAAGGCTAAGAGAATCTGACAGGAAGAATCGGCCGGAGTTGAAAGCTGAAGTCCTGCACGTTTATCTACACATGCAGCACACGGGCTGGCACGTCCCCAGCTCGGCCCATTGCCCTCCAGCTGCAGGGCGGAAATACAGGCTTTTTAAACACCCTCATTCTGTCCCACCACATCTTATAACGCATAAAGCCCAGCTGGACGGTGGGTAGGATTTGGTCAAACTGTCTTTAATCTTTAGCTTTACTTCCATTCCTAACAACTGCGCTGGCAGGCGCTTCAGCTGCTGTGTTCACATCCCTGTTTCATTGTTCGCTTCCAAGAAGCCCTTTCTGTTGACAGAGGCCGGTGGCAGGGGTGCCGTGTGCCAGAGCGCGGCCCTGCTGCTCCTACGTCTCAGGAGCCAGGAGGCCTCTCGCTTCACCTCCCAGATGTTCAAGCATTTTCTTCACTCAATTATTTTTGTTTGCATTTCAATTCTTTTTTTTTTTTCAAATTCTCCATTAAAATGAAAAATGTACATGCATCTAATGGTGTCCCTGAAAACATGCTGAAATCGTGTTCTTTGCCAGGCTTCCTGGACCCCCATGAGGCCTGGCCATTCAGGATGTCATCCATGGGTCATCACCACTGAAACCAGAGAGCTTCTGCGAGACCCTTCCGCCCACGCGAGTCCTATCATCTTAAGGAGCCCCTCTTCCTGGAGACGCTCAGTCTGCAGGTCAGACAGGGGCATAGACACGTCACATATCCACACGTGGCGGAGCATCAGCCCTGCCAGCCGCGTGAGCCCACGCCGACAGCCTGCCACCCGCCACACAGCTCAGCGTGGTGTGTCAGAAGTTCACGTTCAGGGCTGTGAACGTCAGTGTGAGAACCGCTGACCAGCCAGATGAACTCACAGGGCAAGTGCCGTGCTACATTATAAAGTCACCTTCCAGGAACTTCAGGAATCCACTGCTGAAAGGCATTTCATGAAGCTTCTTTTGGGTTGGGGTGGACAATGGAGAGCTGACTAGCATTCTTGTTGGACTCCGCTTTTCCCTGGCTCTTCAGGATGAAGAGCAGCTGTCAGGAAGAGGCCTCGATTGGGTCAGAGGGACACAGCCTACCTTCTGGAGCCCCCAGAGTCCATCACACCCTATGAGAGCCCGCCCCACAGTTCAGGCACTAGGTTTTTGTTTTATTAAATTGTTTCTGTTTACAACAGTGACCATCACCAGCAGCAACTGCCAGCAAACTGCCCGAGGTAATTCCTTCTTCCTGATCAGACTAAGAGGGCCCTACTTTAAGACCCCAACCACGTGCTGTCAGGGAACAAGACACCTGCAGATTCATTTAAAAAGTCAGAGACAGAACAGAATTGAGGGTGTCTAAGCAAAGTAAGTATAGAAATACACATTTTGAATCCAACACCCATAAGCCAATAAACAATGCCCACTGAAAACACGCCGGCCAGGATAGACTGCTATCGACTACCTACACTTCTCTGGCAATCTCAAGTCAAAGGTCAGGCTTTAACCTCCGTGACAGACTTCCTACGCACAGGACACCAGCTTACTCACACGCCGCAGGGGACGCGCCCCCACCCCCACCCCACCCCACGGCCAGCCTCTCCCCGGCCGGCGCCCGCTCCCTCCTGTGCCATTACACTCGCCCGTTCAGCAGCCCGTGAGCCCAACACAAAGCTGAGGGCAGGTGTCTGCAATATGCTGTTTTCATCTCCCCACCTGGAGCTACTCACACCGCCCATCACTCAATTTGGCAGGTCCATTTTAATATCAGCATCACATACAAGCACCATCCTTGAGAAAGGAGGCCATTTCAGGCGTTTCTGGTGAACTACTACTTAGATAATAGAACATTTATTTCATGTCATTATAAAATTAAACTTCACCGCTGGGTCTCTAAAAAGCTAACAGTTCAACTTCTTCATTTGACATGCAAGGAGATAAGACTCTCCTGACATGAAAATATGAAAGGGTGTTTTTAACCAGGGCCACAACTCGTAGGCTGCTTAGTACAGCACACATTTTTTCCGACTGTATAAAAACATGCACAATAACATACCTTTAAAACCCACACCATGTTACTCTTATCCAGAAAGTTTAATGCCCTCTCCTTACATCTCAGGTACGCACAACCTAAGCAGGTTCCAGAATCATTCACAACGTCAGTCGTCTAGCACGGCTCAGTTTTCAACAAGCATTGTCCACTGCAAAGGAGACTCAGTACTAAAGTTAGAGCATCAATCAGGCAGATATGCTTCCAGACATGCAAGCTGTTTAGAGAAAGGAAAACATCGGACAAAGTGGTGTGTGAAAAAATAAGGTTACTCTGACGCTCTGTTTCCTTTTATACAAGTCTATGTGTTCTGGGAGAATTCTTCAGGAAGGTATTCAAAGGGATGGAGCGTTCACTCCTGGAAGTTAATCACACATGACGAAGTTCCAAGTGTCACGGGAAATCAGTTTGAGCACTTAGGTTGTGCTTGAGGATTGAAAAGACAAAGCAGCAAGATTTATTGTTAAAGGTAAGGCATGTCAGACCAAAGCCACACATACCTCTGTTATTTCTTGATAAACTTTACTGGAACAGAGTTGGTATGAGTGAAAAGATTATCATTAGAAGTTTTCTAAGTTTGCTAATAAAGACGGTAAATTACTGGGCTGAAATCTGTCATTTGTTAATCAAATTTAATAGCAATTTCTTCCTGCAGACACATGCAGAAGACAAATTATCAATTTCTGTAAATCATAATTAGTTCAGAGGCAGATTCCAATTCTCCTAAAGATTAGCATAGTGTAGTTTAAATTAAAGGCACTCGGTTACCATACAAATCATAGAGAAGCTCAGCCTCTGCTGAGGTGCTTGATATCTTGGGTTATGACCACTTGAAGATCTGCGGTAATAATTCAAAATGCTTTTACTTCATACTACTCACCAATGCCAATTTTCTTGTGCCGACAAGAGACTGTGCAGGAAATAGTAAAGGCAGGTCTTGTCTGTTTCCCCCACGTGGATGGCTCTGCTGCCCTGAGACTCAAGGCCCTTTCCAATTTTTAATTTTCTCTAAGAGTGGATAAGTGCCGTGAGCAAAACTGCTCACCACTGCTCTTGAGGTGCTTATTTAAAAAGAAATAAAACATGATTAATTTCAAGTGCTTTACAATTAAAAATATATGACAGGAGGGTCATCTGGGCAATTTAACTACATCGGGAAGGGTCGCAGGCCTATGAAGTTTGAGAAACCCTGAGCTAGACTCAGTGCACGTATTTATGGTCACTGGTAGCATATTAGATTATTAAAAGGGACATGCTAATGTGACATTTTACTATTACAAAGGAAACTCAGTACTAAAATTAGAGCATAAATCAGGCAGATATGCTTCCAGACATGCAATCAACTGTCTTCCACTCATCTCCCTTTATGCATCAAGGGGTTATATTAAATTTCATTTTGTATTTATTTGTTAACTATATGTGTCACTCCTTTCTAAGTTCAATGTGAGTAACAAAAATTTAGCTGCATCCTAGTAAAACAGATTGTTTAATGCAGATAAAGCAAAGCGATTAGGGTGTCAGAAAAATATACTTTAAAAATCAAGACTAAAATATAAGCCTATTAGTTTTGAATATTTATCCAGATTACATTTCATATGCAAGACTCTCTCCATAAAGCTCTCTTCTTTATTGCAGGAAAGGATCTACACAGATAAAAGTAAGATTTGTCCTTGAGAGGAAGCATGACAACCCCACCAATTCTGTTCCCAAACAATGGCTAGTTTGGGGGTGTAAACAGCAGACAACATAAAGCAAATCACTGTCATGAAATAATAATTAGCACAGTAAAAATAACCTCCACTGCCTCCGCTGACTGTGCACAATTCCTGTTCAAGCCCACATTTCAAGTCTGAAAGTCCCCAAATGAAATTAGCCCTTTCATTCCAAAGGCAGATTTTGTTGGTATTTTTGCCTAGAAGGAAAGGGAAACCATTTCAAACTGTCTCACTAATTCAAAATAGCAAAATCTTGTCATCTTTGTTGCTTAAAGGGAAAGATGTTCAAGGGATTGGCAGAGAAGAGGATCACAGTTCAAGTCAACAGCATTCTCCTCCTCCCCCACCTCAAATGTTCTAGGTGGTCCCGTTGGCAAAGGGATTAATGATGCACGCTTCACCCAGATTCCCTGTCTGCACAACCCTGGGGCCGGGCGGTTCGGTGACCAGAGTCCGTAGCAACAAGGGCCGAAGTCACAGGCTCAGCATCCACACGGACCGGTTAGTCTGATCTGCTCCATTGCCTCCCCACCTCTAACACTGCCCATCCCACAGCAAAAGCGGGCAACTGGTCAAGGGGGATTCAGGAAGTGCCCCACCATGGTTCAGTGGATACTCATCATGAAAGGGAAGGACAGAGGGAGAGAACCAGACAGAAAGGAGTGGCCTATAAAATCTCTGCCTTACTGTCTGAGAGCCAATGACCACTATCTTTTAATAACAAGCATAACATATTTAGGTTATATATATTTAACCATCACATAGGAGTACACAGCGGTTAAGAAAATGGCTAGGACCTAGCTAATTTATTCTGAATTTGTCCTATCCTAACTTTAAAAAAATTAACTAAGTCTATATAAAATGAAATAATGCTTATGAATTAAACACTGTATTTTATGCCTTAAACTCAGCACATTAGCAATTAGCATTTTCTTTGTTTTGAATTCATTGAATTTATATCATCCTTCAACACTGTTTAGCTAAAGCAAACAAAAACAAGAAAATCACATTATTCTTTCTAAGCCATATAAAAGTGATCTGGAAAGTCACGTTTAAAATCGCTATCATGGATTAGCTTAAGGCAATTATTTCACTTGCTGCAGTCTTTTACGAGAAGTTAAAAAAAAAAATCTTTGCCTAACAAGAAAAATGAAATCCCATTAGTTGTGTCTCCAGTGTATATTAACATTCCTTTTGTTTAGAAAGGTTAATATCCCCCAAATAAAGGAGCATACAGGGCCTGTTAAAATAATTACATCATGACATTTCAGAAAGGTTGGCAGATAGACGTGGGTGCAAGCAAAGCAACAAACCAAAGTAAAAGAGAGCCCTTTTTTGATTTGCCATGACTTCAAAAACTGGAATGCACTGGAAATTCCACCACGTTCCAATTTCCTGCTGGCTTGTCTGTCTCTGTTACCTGGCTTTTCTCCTTCTTCTTCAATATCCTTCTGTCATAGAAACTTAGGCAGACGTACCTTCATGCTCTAAATCAGATGATCTATTACCCGAAAAGGAAACTACAAATCTGACAAGAGAGTTTCACAACAGACAAGTGGTTGATGGCATGAGGAACTGACATCAACCAAGTATTTCATAGCCTCCTGGAGTCCCAAAGAACAGTTTTTGGTGCCATGGAAAGAGAATGGTTTGCCTCTCCTGGTCAAGCTGAACAAAAGGCCCAACACACCAGTGAGACTGAAACCAGGGAAAAATTAGTCTTCAAATTTGATCCTGTAAGACCCAAAAGAAAATACTTCAACCATTATGCAAACAAAATATATGGCACTCTGACCCTGATGCAAAGCAGAAAGAAGTTCTCCAAGTAAGAAAAACAAATTATTAATCTTTCAACTATTTGGATGCAGGAGCCATTTTTTAAATCAAAAACAAGCACAACAGTAATATAAAGCCTAAGTGGTTCTCTCATTCTAGTTCTCTAGGGCATGAGAGGCCCCTGGAGCTCTAGGATGGGTGACCTACAGCCCCCTTGCCGCCCGGGAAACAGCCGATGAGCAGGGAAGACTAGACGAGGAGAAAGACTGGTTTTCCCGCTGCCACTCACACCACAGAAAGCGCCCTCTGCCAGGGCTGGCTCAGCCTCTGGACAGCAGGTCAGGGGAATCTAAGGAACAAGTACTTTATGAGGCTTATTAATATTCCCCAAAGTCATAGGATGCTTTTCATCAGTAATTCCCACTAACACCAATAACAACTGTACATATGCAGTGATGAAAAGGCCACTGTCTTAAGGGTCCAAAAAAGAATCTAATAAAAACAAATTAAAGGCCCCCTATTACTGCAACAAAATATCCGGGACAGTATAAATCTACAAAAGGAGCCAGCTCAGCGCACACGTCAGCTGCGAGCCGCACAGCCAGTCGCGCCCCACAGCCGCCCCGGCTGCCCACGGAGAGTGGAAAGCCCTTCAGCCCGGGTCTCCATGCTGACCGACACTCCTCAGTCCCCAGTGGGCAGACACAGGGCCCGGCACTCATGCAGCCAGCCCCGTGCACTTGCTGAATGAATGAACAAATGAATGAATGATATGGAACAGTCTTCCAGAACAGCCTCAACACATCTGAACCAACGTTTTTACTCTGAGTGCTGAATAAAACACAGAGAACTTTTTTTGCAGCTAAAAGCTTATATCCAGGAAAACATTTTAGAGAGTGAGCAAAATAAATTCCTTTCTTTTCTGTATTCAAGGAACATGTGTTCCATAATAGGAAGGTAGAAGATGACGATGGAGATGACGACAGACATGATGATGACAGCAAACACACGGCACGTGCTCAGGACTGGGCACTGTTTTAAGCATCTGAACACAAGTTAACTGGTTTAATTCTTGCAGCTGCCACATGAAATAGGTGTTATCATTATTCCCATTTTGCAGTTGAGTCAGAGGGAAGTTTCATGAACTAGTGCCTGGCACAGCCAGACTTCAAGGCCGGCCAGGCAGTCCAGCTCCAGTCTATGCTTTTAACCCACACTCTGCTATTCCTAACAGCCCTGTTCATGCACCTTTTGGTCTGTTACGTGCAATGTCCAGACCAGAAACCAGCCACCACATGCAGCCACTGAGTGCTTGAAGTGTGACTAGTTCAACTGTAAAATGAAGTTTTAATTTTGCTAATTAAGTTTAAATGTAAATAGTCACATGCTGCTATTTATAGTTATGCTTAAATCTGTAACACAGATAATTTGTTTAGCTAATGAAAAGCAAGATCTGTTTTATATGTCACCTTTGTGAAATCAACTCAGAAATTTTCTATGAATTCATAAGTCAAAGTTCAATAACTAGTCAATGTGCTATATGAGTGATAAAAGCATTCTGACATACACAGGGAGTTTTATTCCCTGTAAACCTTACCTTGTCCACATCTCCCTGTAAGTATGGGGGCCGGGGATGGGGCGATGGCAGGTGTTCTCAGTTCTAAGCCGTATTTCTCAATCCGACAGAATCCTTTCACAGAATTCACTCAGCAAACACTACTGGTCGTCTATTTCAGGCTATGATGAGAATGTTAGACAGAGCCCCAAAATAACACAAACACACAGTATACACAGAGCATGTTTTGTCCAGTATTTGACACAGAGTATGTACCTAATAAATGTTGGATAGCTGCATGAAAGGATGACGGGACAGGCCAATGGACTAACGCCAGGACCTTTTTCTCAAAAACTTACAGTCCAGGAAGAAAACATGATGAGACTTTATCCTTTTCCCTCACAAGCCTGCTCCAAGTTTCCTTTATCAGCAGCATCCACTCAAACACACAAGTCAAAAATTTACTCTCCCAAGCACACTGATTTTGTCCCCCTTTTGCTCCTCTGAGCGTTCTTTACACTTGGGCCTTACTGACACTGCTCGACTTCGGCCCATGTCATTTGGATCTTAACAGTCTCTGCCCTGGTTTTCCTTCGTCCAATATGGCCTGCTTTAAATCCATCTTCCAGAAAACTCCCAGAGTGACATTCCTAAAATGCAAGTCTGAACTGCACACACTTCTGGTTAAAATCCTTCAGTGGGTTCTCACTCTGAGAAGATAAACCCAAACTTGTTAGCCTGGCACACCGTGGCCACAATAACTTGGCCAGTGAGAATCTTTACCGCTTCACTGCTCGCTTGCGCCTTTTTGAGAAATAACAAATTCCTTGTCGAGTCCTATTTATATGTTTGTAGATTTTAATTTTTTCAGGGACTGGAAATCAATCTTTGTAGTACTGTTTATCTCCAGCATGTATTTCACGGGCAGTAGGCACTGAGCAGATGCTTACTGAACTAACTAAAATATAAGAAAAATGATCATTGAAGATGGAAGTTATGTTTGCTGTAATATATACAAGTAACTGAAAAACCATGTTTTGGGCTGATAGGGAAGGGAATAAAGAGTGAAATGAGAAGATACTCTCATGGCACATGAGCTACAGTAAATTTTAAGGGAAGAAAACATCATCAACATTTTCCATTATCAGCTCAGGTGATATAAGGCAAACAGGGAGGATGGGACTTTCATCCCATTTTCTCTATGACACCCACCTTTGCCCATTGCCACCCCGGATACCATCCAACTCATCTCCAAGAAAGAAGGACTTTTGTGGCCAATCGCACCGCACAGAGTGCGCGGCACTTAGGGTCACAGTGAGCGAGCCCTCTGAGGGTCATGCTGCAGTGCCCTCACGCAGCCCTCTGGAACTCCTGCTCCCTGGCGTGAGCAGGGCTGGGCAAGGCCTAGCCTCCAGGGCAGCGTGGCTGTCTACCCACATTCACTCCCATGGACGCAGGCAGACAGGCCCAGAACTGCTCTCAGCAGCTCTCTCTGCAAGGTCCTTCTTTCTTCTCAGTTTCCGTCTTTAGTGCGAATGGCCAGAAGGCAGCAAGATTCCAAGATTAACATTTGGAATAGACAGAGGAGTCGAAGGCATCGGTTCCGTTCAAGCCTAAACCCATGACCGGATCCAGCTTCTATCAGAGCTCTGACTGGAGTCTCGAGGGCTGACCGCCTCCCTCTGCTCTTCCCTGCACTGGGGAGAGAGGACGGTGACCTGCAGGATAGGACTGGAGCCTTCCTGGGGCCTTGGATATATCGTTCCAACTCCTGACAACTAGGAGGAACAGCATTTAATTGGTAAGGATCATGAAGTATGTGAAGGCGAGTAAACAGAAGATGGAGCTAGAAAACTAGGTAATGGTCAGACTGACCACCAACCTAAGTAATTTTTATTCTCTACGTCCAAAACAGGGATGGACATTTTATTTGTTTGTATTAAATCATTGGCAGGGCAGGAAAAAACCTAGTGTCTGGCATATTGTAGTAAATAATAAATATTTAATCTGGCAGCAGTTTCTAAACCAACCTGGAAGCAGAAGAGACTGAAAACCATCAGGGAAAACAGCTAAGAGGCTATTACAATAATCTAGTGTGAAGAAAAAGATTTCTGCAGTTATTGAAGAAGGTTCACTGATGGAAGATAAAGTAAAACTATCCTCTCCCGAGTGCCCACTACGTGCCAATCACTTTGCTGGTTGGACATTTAATTAGCCTTCACAATTCAACAAGTTAAGCATGATTATTCATGCTTTAAAATTAAGAAACTAAAGCACCAAACATGTTTTAACACTTATCCAAGGTCCAAGGTCACACAGTTGGCAAAAGACATACTAGCTTTCATATGTCTGCATTCAAGGACCAAGAAAGCTCTTTCCATCCACAAAACCCTGATTCTCGAGACTTGGAAACCAACAGGGCAAGGCAGAGGGTCAAGAAATCCTAGAAGGTCCGGTGACTCTGAGCCTTGGGGACAGACCCTTCTGATAAGCGAGCCAACAATCCCTAAAGCCACTGTGTTGTAGGTCCCGATCAAAATACCGGAGACACAGACTTCAGAGTGACCTAATCTGTTCTTTCAAGGGATTTCCAGGTGGCCAGACAATTATATAAAAGGTGACTTAAGCCCTAAATAGCAAAGGGAGGTCATGAGAAAAAGCAAGCTTACGTGCATAAGAAATTTCCCTGGAAACTATATATTATGGACTCTAATGAATGGACGTTTTCAAGTAATACTGAAATTAGGGGTAACCACCTCAGTGTCTCCAGTGTTCTCCAATATCATTAAAAAGGACTCAACACAAATTAGTGATGTTAACTTAAATGTAGGATATTATGCATTCATTTTTTTTCACCACCAACCCACTGTAGAGAGGATTTCCCTAATCATCTCTAATGTATCCACCTTTGTCAGTTAGAAGAAATCCTGGCCACACCCATTTCCCTCCTAGTGGACCAGAAGCACATGCCTATACATCTCAGAGATGTTCAACTTACTACAATGACACTAATCCAAATTATCAAACTCAAAAGCCAAGACATTCAGCATTTTCAGTCCAGAACACAAAGATAAGCAAATAATTAATTCAAACACCATCTCAAGAGAAATCAATTACAGGCAAAGTACTTAGAAATCAAAATCTAGATAGATTTAGTTCAACTTCAAATCTCTCTCACACACACTCACATACTCCCATGTACATGCTCAGAAAGGCTGATCACAGAATCATTCTCTTATGCTTTATGCATTTTTATCACTCTCTTCCTGAAATACATCATTAGTCACATAACTCAGATGGGAAAAGCAGTTACTATGCCCATTTTACAAAATAAGAAACGAGGGCCATTAAGGCCAAGCAACCTGACTGAAATAACCTGTGGTTTTGGGGGAGCTGGCACATAAATATGAAAATGTGAACAATTCTTATACGTCTAATGTCTCCAAAAGCAAAACTACAAGCAGAAAGGACCAATGCCCTCCACTAAATAGAAGGCATGTATGAATGCTTCCCATTTACCTTCAACAGCTGGCACAGACCCTGGCACACAGCATGGCCTTGATAAATAATTTTTGAATGAGTACACCAACAAATAAGAGAATGTCAGTGAATGATGAGTCTAATGAAATCAGGGGTATAATTCCAATTCCCTAGAAGGGATTTTGATTTTTAAATGGGGCTTACAAAGCATCCCTAATATTTTAAGTAGTACTTACAAAGAAAACAGTAGTCCACATAAATCTCAATGTGACCCTACCAAGTAGTGTATATAAAAAAAAACACCACTGTTTGGGAACTACTCTTTCTAAGCTAAAGTCAAAAAATGGTGGCAGTATTTGTAAGTTTGATGCACTGCCATTAAAACAAATACATATCAAAAAATTCCTGAAGATAAAATGATGTTGTAACATCCTTCAAGTACCTAAAGAGAGGTATATATTTTCAGAAATGTCACCATTCTTTGTGTTCTACGATTCTTACAAGATGGTATCACAACCAAAAGCGGGGAGAAAGTGCATTCCGACCCTCACAACACAATGCAAACATCTTTGTAATCCCTTTCTGAAATTTTAATGTTGACTTACAAAAATCAACTAGCTTTCAGAGGAACTTAACAAATAATACAACAGTAAAGGAAGTTTAAATACATGCTCTCCTCCTCCCCTCTGGCACAGAGCCTCCCAGGAGATGACTCAGAAGCGCCCTCCACCTCAGGTCCTAAACATCCCGGGGAGATGGGCTGGCAGAACCCATGCCCCTGAAGGGGTTTATGCTGGCGCGTTCCGCATCACATCTGGGCTTCAGGCAGTGCAAACCGAGCTGCCTATAGTGTGACAATGCTGCTCTATTAATACTGGGAAAATAAACAAGAAGAAAAGAATTTTCTGTAAGAAGACCTTTCAGCCCTGGGTTCACTCATTCATTTTTAAATGTTTACTGAGTTCCTGTCATGTTGAAGGTGAGGTGGTAGAAAGAGTCTTATATTCTTGCAAATTTCCCTGTCACAGCTTCATAAAAACCCATGTAAACCATAAAGAAATGGCAAACGGCTCAAACGCAGCAGTTACCAGTCTGCAAAGCAGACGGACTTGGCTTCCGCCCCACATGCTAGCCAGGAGGCCAGGGCATGCTACCTGACTGCTCTAAGCTCTGTTGCCCGGTCTATAAAATGGGAGTAAGATTGTCTCTCACAAACAATATGTTGTGCACACTAATAAAATCACGTATTTTTGTGCAACGCCCGGCACATAGCAAGTGCTCAGAGAATGACGGTCGTCTGTGGCTAACATGACACAAGTAATATATCACGCATCATGCATCACGTGAGTACTCAGCAGGGACCTCTAACAGGCGGGGCACTGAGAACACAGACGGAAACCAAGAAAGTCTGTCTTCTTGGAGCTTACAGTTGGCTGTAACAGACAGATACAAAACAATTAGTTGATTATAATGTGGTAAGTGCCATAAAACATTTTTTTCTAACAGCTTTATTGAGATATAACTGACACACAATACACTCCACATGTATAAAGTGTACAATTTAATAAGCTGACATATGAGCACAGCTGTGAAACCGTCACCACCACTGAGATAATGAACAGGCTCCTCACCCCCCACGCTCCCTCGCACCCATCTGTTATCCCCTCTTCCTGTGCCACGCTTCCCACCACCTCTCTAGCAAGTCATTGATCCACTTTTTCTCACCAGTTTATTTGGCATTTTTCTAGAATTTTATGTAAAAGGAATCATACAGTATGTCTCTTTTTATCTGGGTTATTTCACTCAAAATAATTATTTTGAGATTCATCCATGTTACATCAATGATTTAAAACGCACTGGGCAAACCAGGACCGCCTCATGCAGCCCACCACACATGGACCTTCTGCTTCCGTATCATCTCTCCCGCTAATCACACCCCCCATGACTGAGGAGGACAATATAGAACTGACCACTTTTCAAAGTGGTTGCTTCCCAAATGCAATATGCTAAATACTATTTCCCTATTAGTCAGTGTGTCACACGCCCACTGAGTTGTTTCATATGGACCACTATTTTTGTCAGACAGAAAGATAAATGCTCAAACAGAAAGATGAGCAATCTTCAGTCAGTCATCCAAGCAGACTCTCAGGATAGCTTTGTATACAAAAATGCATCACCATTTTTTAAAAATAATACACAACGAGAGGGACATCTGTGTGGTTTGTCATAAGATGGCAGGAAGTTCTAAGAAACTGTTTTATAGATGTTTTAGCATCTAATTATTGCTCCTATGAAGACAGACAACTTTCCAGCTGAGAGGCCGAGTACCTTGCTCAAAGGCATGAGCTTCCGCGAGAACATGCTGATGGTAAGGAAAGACTCCCTTCACCAGAGAATTAGGTAATTCCAGGATAGAGAAATTGGACTAAAAATTCTTTCATTTCAATATCAAATTCCTTACATTTCTAGCTGGCATAACATGTCAACATGAGACAATAATCTCAAACACCAAGTAGAATGGTTAGCGTGTAGTAGGTACCCCAGTGAAAAGTAGCCGTTAGAGTAACATTGCGGCAGAGGACCAGCCTGAGACAAAGATGTGACTTAGTCATTTCACTTCCTTAGAGAAATGGGTCTTTTTCTTGATTACAATGAATCCTACGTTTTCAGTCAGTCAACCAAATCGCTCAACTCCCATGTATTCAGCCCCCAGCTAGGCGGCCAGCAAGTCCTCACCGCGTGTCTACTGTACGCCTTCTCTCAACAAGGTTTCTGTTAAGGTTGAGGAAGATAAGATGGTTCTGACTCGGTCTTTGTTAAATGTTCTGAATTTCTACAGTTTAAATAGAAGAGAACAGCACAGGCAAACACACACACACGCGCGCGCGCACACACGCACACACACACACACTCACAGGCTTTGTACTGTTCCAGATAGGATTCATCTGGAAGGGTTAAGCTTGAGACCCTGAAAGTACTCAGATGGACGCTGAAATGGGACATCACACGGGCTTTGCCCAATGTTCCCCAATCACCCTCACAACAGCCTTGATATTTCAATTTCACTCAAATGTATCTTTTTTTTTTTGAACAGTGGAGCAAGGCTTTAATGACGGTCTTGCAAGATCGGGTGTCTGGTGGGCAGGCACTCAAATGTATCTTGAGAGCCTTGAATAACCACCACAGTAATGGCTGTATCCACTCGCTGAGCACCTACTATGTCCAATTTGCAGGCAGCTGGCAAGATCACTCATCACACAGAGGAGGGCACAGATGAGCCTTCCTTTGGCAGTAAGATAATATACCTGTTACTTTGACTCCTACTTGAAGCTCATGCCTAACGCTGACACGGGCACTGAGTGCACACAAGCAGCCAGATCGTACAGGTGTAGCCACATCACACTGAGCCCCGGCAAACATCGTGTGCTTGCTGCTGGCTCGAGGGTGGCATCCTCACCGGGGCCCACAGTGAAATTAAAGTATACTGCCTACAGAAATTTTACATTCTCAGGCACAGATGAAAGGGAGCGTTTGCCAAAACCTGCTAACACTGCTCCCGTGATTATTAATGGTAACGGGGACGCTGTAGATGGACAGCACCAAACGGGTAGCCTGAGAGAGAACCACGTATACACGCATTCCAGATGAAATCCTAGAACGCAATGCTGACAACCCCAAGGCATGCCGGGTAAGCGCCTGCAGCAGACGAACGTGTTTCAGAGCCAGCACATTTCCTGCAGAAATCCCTTACATTCCAGATTAAACCCTAAGGGCCCCAAGCACCACAGCATCACATCGGGCTGCGGCACAGGTGGGTCTGCACCTGTGCTGCCTGTGGTCAAGATGCCTGGGACAGAAGGCGCTCGTGGTCTTGAGGAAAACCAAAGTGTGTGGGAGGCGATCACACGCTTTCAAAGGCTGATGACTGGGACCTCGAGCCCCTTCCGAAGGTGTTCTTGCTGTAACTGGACCCCTGCGGCACACTCACGCCCAAGATCCAACAAGAATTCAGTTTTTAAGATTTAATTTGACAGTAAGAGGAAGCTGCCTTGATGCACCCGTGGCCCTCATGGTGATCCTGAATACTTACTGAGCACAAATGTATTTGGCATTCAAAGTATGCAAACTATGTTTTTAACCCATAATATACAATTTTAAGATCCTTGAAAAACACTGTAATGTCTACACGTAATTGAGAATGTCCTACTTCTTGGATCTCAAATTCCACGAAAAGGCGGGTGGCGGGGCGAGTCTGCTAAAGAAATAGAAAACACACCATTCACACAGCACACAACACTGAACTGCCATCCATCTCTCTCACTTGTCCCTGCAGCAATCTCATTAACAAATAATCCTTCTAAACGAGAGCTACTGACAGGTTTCTGGAAACATAAAGCTGGGCATCTTGGCTATTCTCTTGCCTAAGAGAAGGCAGTAGGCTTATAATGTAGTGGTCAGTGTTGCAATTAATCTATGGCCCATAAAGGAAATCAGAATGTGTAAGTCACATTCTATGGTAAGTACCCAGCTCTCACTAGAAACCTTTTAAAAGTCCGAGTAGATCCAGCACTACAGCCTCTGAATATATTTGAGTGGCCTATGTCTTGCTGAAGTTGACCCTAAATGGTGTATACAGCCGTTATTTATGATTGCACATGGTTCTTCACCGTATTTTGCATCTGATTGAGAAGGAAGCAATTCTGAGAACCAAATTTATATCAAGAAAAATTCATACTGTATCTTCAGATTGTGCAGGATCCACGCACCCATCTGCCCACCCCTTGCACATATGCACACAAGCAAACAACCCTGCCTCAGATCACACACCCAAACCTTATCCCTCCACATTTTGAAGGATGTGAAACCTTGCTGATTTTCAGTCTGGGAACAGGTAGTTTGTCTCATTTAAATAAAGGAGAATTATTCAAAAACAAGTCGTAACAATGGCTGGCAATGAAGTCTTCACCGAGGTCAATGATGCCCACACCTATGGAGCACCGGTGAGACAGAATTGCCAAAGAAGCACTTGGTATGAAATGAAATGAAATCGAGTGCCAGAACACGGCCGCCCCTTTGCCCGATCTTGTACCACAGAGAATCGACTAGATGATCCATTCGGAATGTTGAGTCTCAGAAGAGCTTACCTTGATATGAGAAAACTGACAGTTTTGTATTTTACCTTTTAAACCTGACAAGGTTTCCTGTCTTCTATCTTATCTTCAAGAGGAAAGAATAGCTAAGCACAATTCCCACAGGCCTCGAGAACAGTGAGACCTAGTCAACAAAAATAGTTTTAATTAACAGATAAATGTGTGGTTTAGTTGGAAGGAAATTTATTTAAAACTGCCTTAGGGAAATGCCTAGAGAATAATAGTATAAACAGATTATTAGAGTATTTTTTTTTAGTATCTCTATAATACAGTCTTCTGTATATATGATCTTGGCAGAGACAGATGTCCTCAGCCTCTGTTTAACAATGAATGATTAAAAACAAAGTAAAAAAGGCAAGATACTATTTAATCCTTCCTCACAAATAAACATCAATAAAGCTATGAGGCCACTCCATATTTTTTGCTTATAACCCCAAAGGATCCTCATCATTTGAACATGTAGTTGTCATGCCACCACTTTTGCAAATCCAACGCCGATACTATTTCATTAGACGTCTTACCAGAAAATGTGCTTCAGCTGATCTTTCATTCAACAATCAAGCTCCTACTAGGTGCTAGGTGACAGGAACGCAGAGTAGAGCTGCCAGTGTCTGTTAAAGAATCGGGACTTAATGTTTATCCCCATCATTGGCTTCTTCAAGTCCCTACCAACAGAAAAGCCAGACAGTCCCGCCCAGTTCAGAGGCACCTGCTCCTCAGGATAAGCCTCCCAGCCTAGAGCTCAGGCTCTCCTGCCTCTTGTAACCACACCCACTCCAAGTTCTTCTGGCCCCACGGAGTGCACCTGGTACCATTTCCTTGATCAGAGGGACATGGCGTAACTGATGCCAAAACACCGCGTGCGTTCAAGCACCGGTGACCTTAAATGGAGGTCATTACTACTGTCTCGACCGCTTTTTGGCAGCTGGCTGCTGCTCTCTGAGTATCAGGGCCCTCTAAACTCTACTGAATGGTTCGACCTGTGCACCAAGGTTGATTAGGGGTGCTCCAGGTAATACCTTCAATAGGAAAGAAAAGAGTTCCTTCTCTTCTTACAAGAAATGTGTTAAGAAGGGTTCAGAAACCCTGGACAGTGACAGATTTGTTTATTCGCCGAGTCCATTTTAGGGTAATTTTCCTTTCTACAGAGCAATATAGATGATGAAGTTAGGAATACTGCTAAGAATGAGAGCAATGCGTTCTGAGGCACAGCAGCGGATGCATGAGGTGAACAGAAATTTGTCTCCTTAGAGTCAGGGTCCACCGCCATTCCATCAGTCCAACTAGGAGAGGCTGAGCAATGTTCCTCATTCCCTAACGGGGAGTGTGAGCTTCTCCATTGTGTTCTAGGGCTTTCCCTGGGGCCCGAATCGCATGGCCCTGGGATTGCTGCTGCTTAGGATTTTGAATATATCTGTGATTGTTCTTGGTGAAATTTAAGATACGTTCATTCTTATTCTGGCAATGAGTGTGTCTCAGTTTCAAAGCTACAGTTCCTGAAATACTTGCTTCTATAAACTCTTTTCTAAGGCCAAGTTTCCCTTCGAAAAGTGTTCCTAACATTTACATTTGTATCCATCATTAAGTCTCTTTTATACTTGAAGCCCTCCCAATTAAGATTCTCTCATATCTTTCTTTCACTCCTTTGTTCCTTTTTAAGTAAACATTTGCTTAAATCAACTCCTCCCTTGTATTCCCAGTGGAAACACCTGGACTTGGTCTGGTAGAAGCACACATACATTACAGCCATAAATGTCACTATTTAAGAAGTCCCCCATGCATTTTCTCCAGCACAGTAACATATAAAGCAGTAAGACAATGAAGAAGAAAAAGCCTTTCATTTAACTTGTTTGGTAGGAGCCAGACTGACTGGTATTATCATGCTTCTGACACTGTATACGGGTACCTATGATGCTGCTACACCCTGGAATCCACTATTGGTACTAAATACTGAAGTCACTGACAAGTTCACTTCTCCAATTCTATTTCACATTTGGCAGCAAATCACTCTCTACTCTTGAAAATTTTAAATAGCATAGCAAATCAATTAATATGCTCCATACACAACAGATACCCAAAGCAGTAAATTAGCTTATATTCAGAACTTATGACATCAATGTTGCCATGTACCTCATTTAATAAGTTTCATTAGTATTTTCTTAACCCTATCTGGCTTTTAATTTAGAAGAGAAAGAAAAACAATGGTAAAAATTAAATGATCAGTTTTCATCTGTAGCTATTTGTAGATGTTTACAGAAAAACTGCATAGGCTCAATTAAACAATGATCTCCATTCCCTCTGTAATCATGCCAACTGATGCTCGGGGTATTCTGAACAGTGTTACACACGGGCTGCTCTAGGAGGCCCACACATGATTAGTCCCACCAGCTGAGTTGCTTGTTTACCATGAATTCATTGGGTTTCTTCCCAAACTTGTTTATTCCAGTTATGTTTGTTAATGTAATTTCAAAATATAATCCAATAGCATGTAAACAGATGATACCACGTAAATTAATGAAATGAGTGTAAAAAGGAGGTGATTTGTCATTTCTTATCAAAATTAAGCAGAATGAAAGGACTTCACAAAGATGAGTCATTATCACTGAATCAGATGTAGGGTAGATAACTGAAAAGTTTCAGAGGAAATCTGGTAAAGGTCTAGAAGGATTCTGCACTGAGATGTTTTCACAATGTCTTTAAATCACTATCTGATTCAGATAGACATGGGCTGGAATCACAGAGATTGCACTGGGGGTGTGGCCCATGCAAGAAAGATGAAAAGGATTACAATCAGCAATGAAAATGTCTCGAGTCAACATCAAATACTGGCAAAGAAAATATGTGTGTATGTGGCACAGATAGAAAAGTTCAAATAAAAACCTGAGAGGACAAATTTATGACTTGTAAGAACTATTTTGATTAGCTGACTACTAGCATCAACCAGACAGAACAAGAGGACTAGTAGGCTTCTGCTCAAAGTTTTTAATCTCCTCCCATATTAGTCGGGTGTCTGAAATGTAGCAGAAGTATCCCTCTTTTGAACCCAAATTTATGAATATTTTCAAAATATCAACCCAAAAATGCTAAAATGCTCACATTGTTAATCTTGCTCAACCAAGAATCAAGTCTCAGGACCAGATCATCTGAAACTCAGTCGTGGTAACATGGGAAGGTTTTACCCACCGGCGCCAAAAGTCAGAGCCCACGTGAGCACAGCGGCCTGCTGCCCTGGCATCTGCGAGAGCAGACAGCAGGCTTCACACCGGAGGGCTGCTGCCGAGAACTGCCAGGATTAATTCGCACACCGTGTGTGGGGGGGTCTCCCTCTTGCCAGGGCATGTTTGTCTGTCACCAGGTCACCTGCTCTCATATGGCCTTCCACCGACAGACAGCACTGGCACCGTCCACACTCTGCTCTGATCACATAATGAACGTGCGTTTGGAATCATCAGGCGCAAACATCACATTTCTCTGTGGCACGGAAACAGGCGAACAAGAGGACTTGCTGAGCAAACTGCCTGTCTCAGGGCCTCCTTGATGGGAAAAGTCAGGAACCTATTTAAATATTTATTTTTAATTCCTCTGGCTAAGATTCTGACATGCAAAAATACAAAATGCATAGCTTTGCAGTGTCAAGTGATGTCCAAAGCAGCTGGCAGTGCATTTTACATGCAGGTCTTCTGTACCACAGTTCGTAAGGTGGTAAAGAGGCGCAGTCTTTTAGTACTGAGGAGCTCACAATCCCTGGGATATCTTGAAAAAAGACCCCTTTCAAATGCAGTGGGTTTCTAATCTTTTTCCTTCTCCCACTCATCACAACAGTGTGCAAAGAAGTCTCTTTGTTCCTGAGTCTCTGTGATGTAACAAGTGGCACTGGAGTAGGAAGAGAAGAGAAACAGTGTACCAAGAATACATTCCTATCCAAATTTCTTAGAACAGGCCTTTCTTCCAAATAGGTCAAAATAATTTCCCCCAAATAAAGAGCTTCCTTAAGCTATCAGATGAGTAATACAGAGGAAATTAGAAATACATCATTTGACTTACACAAGATCCTAGTAAGTCCATGGCCAAATAAAAGGTCGGCCTAAGTCACCTTCATTACCGAAGTACTCTTTCTGCATTATTTCAACAGGAATTAATGTGCAATGACCTGAAGAGCTGAGCACTTTTTAAACCATTTTACACGTGGCCAACCCTTCTCCCCAATACCTGTGCACCCTGCATTGCGGCAGGTGGGACTGGGCCGGCTCAGATCTTGGGTGGGCCCCGCAATGTGACAGATATGAGGAGGGAAACAAAAGCCTTAGCAATTTACATCAGAAGTGCCACGACTCATTTTTTGCATGACGTTCTAAATACTGTTAAAGATGAAAACAGACAAGAGGTGCCATCCAGACAACCCACTCTCAGAAGAGCACCCAGTGCCCACCTGGAAGCAGGCTCTGCATGAAGAGGCTCCTTGACCTTTACTGGAGTTAACGTCCAAAGTACGGGCCTGTAAATCAAATCAAGAGTTCTCTCTGGCATGTTCTTTTTTCAGTGAGAGTTTAAGTTTTCTTTTTATTCTAATTATAAAACTAATGCATATTCATCACAGAAAACGAAACAATAGAATAAAAGGGTGAAGAGAGATCGCAAGTCCCTTTGCCCAGAGTCAATCACTGTTAACATTTTGTTTCATTCCAGGTTTTAATCTTCCTGTGCAGTTTCAGTACATTAATGTGTGTATAATCTTATGTATTTTTACAATATTTTAAGTGGATTTTTCAGGTGCCTTCTGATTTTACTTTCATTGGTTTAACAAATTTAAGTCAATCCTCCTCTGTGAACTCTTAAGTTTCTTGGAAAGAAGCAGTAAGAAGTAAACATTTTAAATGCCCGAATTTAAGTGAACCCTACATGTAAGAGAATCTCCTATTCCCCTCAAAAGACCAGTAATTTTTTTACAACTTGACTACATTGACTTTTAGGACTGAGTCTGACATGGCTAAACATCTAGGTGTGCTTCCACATGTCCATGTTCAAAATCACATGGACTCGTACAGAGCGCATCTAGTTGAGAAAAGTGCTTTCTCTCCTCTCACATCCCATCAGTATCTCCCCAGGCATAAAATGTCTGCATTATCACAGATGCCACAAAGTTTTAGGGATCGCTGAGCAAATAATCTTCCCTTGGAGGTTATGTGAGACACAGCACTTTTTAAAATCCATGTGTGATACAGTCACACACACCAGTCCAGTGACCAGCAAGATGGCCTTTCGTGCGTCTTCATCCGCAGGCATGTGCCTGTGACCCCAGAGCAAGGCCACCTGCCAGCCTGTTTCAACTGTTCTTAGAAGGCTTGTTTAATGATATCCAACACTTGTATGCAAGGTCATACTTATATTAATAAGTGTGGTAAATTTCTTCCCTTTTTTTTTTCAATCTGACTCTGCCAAGTGACTTTTTTAAGCATTCATGAAGGCCATTCTGATGTTCAGAGTAATTGAGATTTATCTGCAATATAAGAACCTTTGTTAGAACTTGAATATATATAATGACTTCTTTTTTGCGGGGTAATACTTTTTGGGAAAAGCCCTAATATTAGGGGTGCATATATACATAGACAAGAACCCACCAAGAGCCCATGAATTTTCCTGTCGCCTTGTCTCGTTCAGTTTTTGCTGTGGGTGTTTTCCTGTCTACCCCTGGGCTACCAGCTGCCATGCTGGGGCCGAATGAACCTGTCCCGTGACCTCCAGGGCCGCACTATGCACTGGGACTTCCTGCGGTGGGAGGAAGCCCTACCTGCACTGCGACCAGCCACCTTGGGCGGCTGCCGAGCACCTGGAATGTCGCCCATGGGACTAAGAAGCTAGACTCTCAGTTTGAGTTCACTGTAATGAGCTGCAGTGGCTAGTGCCACCCCACTTCACAGCGCAGCAGGAGAGGGTCCTCCTTATAGCTCCCCAGGGCCTAGCAGAGGGAGAACTTGTGTTTTTGTTTGTTTTTAAATTCAGGTAACCAATACTGATGTGCTAGTAAATCCTAAGAAGAGAGGCCTCTCTTCCTTAATAAGGGCATCAGAGAATTGCTGTAAGGAGCGGAACCGTCCTATGGAAGGAAGTCAAATGCCTCAAAGAAGCCAGTCTCACTGCACAGCTGCCACTAAAAGAAAGACAATTTCCACAATCCAAGTATGTATTTCTAGTGGCATCTTATTTGCAACCCAGGCTATTACTTCATTTTCACACTGTCCTAGGATTCTATGAGAGTGGTTAAATAGTCACTCAAAGCAAGTAATAAAAACTGGACATATATGATTGTATAAACCCATTGGCTACAAGAAGCCTAACAGAAGATGCCTTAGTTAACAAAACAGTTACAATTTTATTTTTTAATCTTTAGAACTGGGAAGAAAAATTCTTTTCAGATGTTCGGAGAAAAGGCAGGTAACAAGTCACAGAGTAAAGTAAAATACAAAATTCCAATGTCACATAAAATTCTGAACAAATTTAAGGGTACACTGGCATCATGGAATCCCAGTAACAAAAGAAATGTATTTGCATTTATGTAGCAATAACAACTGTAATAAAATTAAACCACCTCACGCACAGATACTTGATTTCATTAATATCCTTACAGATTTCACCTGTCCACAAGCATTGATCCAGATGAAAAAACAGTACTGTGTCTGATTACACTTCAGACTGATACTAACTGAGCAGAGAAGCACATGCACAAAATCGAGCTCCAATACATTATTCCGAAATGCTGCCACAGGAAAAAAGGCACAGCACTGACTCCATCCACTTCCATTTTCTCTGCAACAAATCTGTCATTTAAGACTAAGATGTTAAGATATGACTTATCCGTGCTGAAGCCACCTCCTTATAAATGCAGATCTCCCAACAGGCTCCATAGCCATGATATCTTTCTACAAGTTGCTCCTGATTCAAGCAGATAATTTTGCTGTCTTTAATCCAGTGGAACTGAGTAAATTCTTGGCACTTCAAAAAGAATTATGGAACAAAAATTCTCTTGCCAGAAAGTGCAGGTAAGGTTCTAGTCTACTGATGGGCAGAGTTCCTTCTACTTCCCAAAAGGCCCCCAGAGGCGAAGGAAACCAGAGCAGACTTGCAGTCAGGGGCCTCATCACAGACCGAGCAAGTCCCACAGAGAAAGATTCAGGCTCACAGAAGACTACACTTCACCATGGCTGCTACTAGGAACTGAACGTTTTTATATATTTACCCCTCCTTCTCCCACTGCCAAGTTCATATGCTGAAGCCCTAACCCCCGATGTGACTGTGGTTAAAGACAGAGCCCCTGGGAGGTTAAGGAAGGTTAGATGAAGTCCTGAGGATGGGCTCTCCTGATGGGAACAATGGCCTTATAAGGGGAGCTTGCTCTCTCCCTGTGCAAAGAGGGACCATGGGAGCATACAGCAAGATGACCCTGCCTACAAGCCAGGAGAGGTCTCAGAATGACGTTTACCTTGCTGGCACCTCTATCTGGGACTTCCCAGACCCGAGAAGTGTGAGGAATGAATTCCTATTGTTTAATCCACCCAGCCTATGATATTTCGTTATAGCAGCTCAAGTTGAGTAACATGTAAAATTTTGGTTTTATACTTCCTGCCACAATCCCTGGCTACCCACTTCTGAAGAAAAAGGTAGACATGCTCACAGTGAATACCTAATTTCACCATAACCTGGATATTAAAGAATTCAGCATTAATCCTGGCTATTTAACTTACATTTATAATTAATGAAGACAGTCTTCCGCCAGTGTGGAGCAACAAGGACCAGATTTACTCTCTCACCTGAAACAGCAGCAGCAAAAACAAAGTGAAAGAAACAATGGTTTTTCAAGACACTGGACAGAGGCAACCAAAAACTTCAGTTCCTGAAAGACAGGACAGAAATGAGGTGAGTCCTAACGGCCTGTGCCTAGTCTCTGGGGGGCTTCCATGACAAAGACCAGGGGGGAAACTGAGGCGGGCCCAGAATGACAAGGGCAGCTATAGCCCACAGGCCTGGGAGCCAAGGAGAGAGCCGTACACAGAGGGACCCCAGAGCAGCGGAGGGTTCTTCTGAGGAATCCAGCAGCACTTACCAGTGTGTGAGGGCGATGGCTACCGGGGGCTGGGGAAAGTGATCTTAAGACATCAGAGGAAACGTGAGCAACATACCCCAGGCTGAGAATGGGGCTTGTTCCCACTGAACAGAATGAAAACCTCCTGATTCCCAGGTTAGACAGAGTCCTCAGAAAGGACTGCCTCCGTACTAGGAATGACCAGCCCTACACTAAACGCTACTCCAGTTCTGCCTCACAAATCTTAAAAGCAGAACCAAAAGGATAAAACTATTTCCAAGTAACATAACTTCGTATCAGAGCAAAACTCAATGGCACGTACAAGAATATCTAGCACCAAGCAGGGAAAATTTAACAATGTCTAGCATCTGATCAAAGATTAGCAGGCATGCAAAGAAGCAGGGAAACAAGACCATGTTGTGGGGAGAAAAATCAATCAAAACTGACCCAGACTGACATAAATAATGGAATCAATAAGGACATTGTACAAACACATTCCACGTATTCAAAATAAAAACATGGAAGATGGAACTCCCAGAGGCAGACTTTAATGGGTAAATGAAAAATACCCTGGATAGGATTCATGCCAATTAGACATTTCAGAAGAAAAGATTTGTTTTGTAGATAATAAAAACTACCCAGAATGTAACTTAGACAAAAAAGGTGATCAAAACAAAATAAACAAAAAATCATTAAGCTGTGAGACAACCACCGATGTGAGTTGAATGAATTCTAAGAATGAAAGCATGAAAAAAATCTGCACCCCATCATGTCATTACACAACGACTCCAAAGCAGCAATAGAGAGAAAACCTTAAAAGGAGCCAGAGAAAAATAGCATGTTAAATAAATAAGAAAGAAGATAAGGATAATATCAGATTTCTCACTAGAAATGATGCATGCAAAGAGACAGTGGATAAACATCTTCAAGACACATAGAGAAAAAAATCTGTCAACCGCAAACATCCAGTGAAATTCTCTTCCAAAAGCAAAAGCAAGATAAAAAGTTTTTTAGACATACAAAACCTTAAAGAACTCATCATCAATAGACCTGCATTATAAGAAATGTTTATAAAATTTAGATAAAAGGGAAATTGTATCAGATGGAAATATGGGTCTACAAAGAGGAATAAAGTATACCAAAACCAGTAACACATGGGTAAATATAAAAGAATGGCCTATTATTATTTAAAGGTATCTTTAAGTGGTTTATTTTTAACAGCTAATCAGCCAACTAAGCAAAAATAATAACATGTTGTGGAGTTTATAGTATATGTAAAAATAAAATGTAGACAAAAGTAGCACATAGGCCCAGAGAGGAACACAGAAGAGTAGATACAGGATTCTTATATGACCCATGAAGTGGTATAACATCACTTGCAAAGAGACCTCGATAAGTTCAAGATGTATGCTATAAACCTTCAAACAACCACAGAAATGCTTTTTTTAAAGAGTTACAGCTAATAAGCCAATAGAGGACATAAATTAGAATCACAAAAAGTACTCAATTAATACAAAAGAAGGCATAAAAAAGAAGGAAAGGAGAAGAAAGAGCAGACAGGACAAATAAAGAGCAACATGAATTAACCTAAGCATGTCAACAATCACATTAAAAGTAAATGGTCTAAACACCCTAATTAAAAGGCAGAGGATTGCCAGACTGGATTTTTTTTAAGCAAACATTGCTGTCTGAGACCTTTTATCCAGAATCTTGTTAAATCCTTCTTTCCTGGTAATGATAAGACATTCCAGTTTCATTCATAAGGTTGATTGGTTTGTTTTCCTCAGACTTGGAATCTAAATACTCACAGAAGAAAAGCACTTTACATATAAATAGGTTAAAACTTACAAAGATGAAAAAAGGTATAGCATGCCAACATTTAAGCCTAATGTAAATGCTTCCCATAAGCATTGTACTCAGACTGTCTGAAATACCTCAAGTGTAAAACCTTGCCAATGAATTTATATGATACTGGGTCAAGAAGAGTGTGAAACTGCTCACTTTAATTTTTCTATCTTTACATCATCAGTGAAGGTATAATTCATTGTTACAAATATTCCTTAGTAAGATCATACAATACAGTCTTCACAGAATTCAGTGCCAGGAAAATATATGCATTCCATGTGAATTCATGTCCTTTTTTTAATCAGGTAAGTATTATATGAGCCAAAGTTCCCCTTAATGTCTTGACTGACCATCAGAAAGCTCAAAGCTCAATTTAGTGCCAAAATCTAAAAATAAATCCATTCCAGGCACTTAGCAGGGTTGTGCCTCTCTTCTAATTGTTTTTTGACTTCTCCTAAAATTATTTTTCTTGCACTATAATATTGGAGGACTTTGGATTTTCTTAAGAACTGTGTTTTATAATGGAAAGAGTATCCATAAATCAGACCTAAGTATTTGCCCCACCACTGAGAAGACGTGTGGATTAAATCAGAGGTTGAATAGTGGCTCTCCAGTTCCATTTTGCACCATAAAGTATAAGTAACTGTGGTCACTATTTTCAGCCCTCTAAAGAACATTAGAAAAATGTGAAAGTCTGCAATTTAAAAACACACAAAAAAGCTATGTTAATATTAAATGAAGTCAAAGGATTATCAAAATTGATGTGGTTAGATTTTCAAAACCAAAATGTGATCTGAGGATGTAGTTGTTTCCAGGTTAACCACTCTTTTTCAACAGTAAGTCAATTAAAAGCGAGATGGATCCACATAGGCCTAGAGTCTGTTCTAAAAGCAAAAAACGACCAGCCAGAGCCAGGTTCCAGAGCTTCAAAAGGGGAAAACACTGGCACTCCCAGGTGAGCACGGAGGGGGGAAGGCAGGAGCCAAGCCGGACCTCGGTCTGCAGAAAGTATCAAAGACAGGCCCCCACAGGCTTGTGAGTTCCGGAATGCAGGGTTCCTCCTCTGGTCGTCAGCTAACATTTCTGCATAAGAGGAAAGGAAAGGAAGGAGGACACAGGGACAGAAACTGCTCTGATATTCGATCAAATGCAGAGCTGCCCTTGAGCAAATCTACCCCAGTACCAGGCACCCTGCCCGAGCAGTGAGGAGCCCCCTCTGGCCTCAGGCAGAGCGCTAGCCGTGAAGTCCACCAGGATGTCAGCCTTGCAAGCGGTCAAGGGCGACCGCTGCCTCCCTTTCACAGGAGTAGAGCAGGGAGTGAAACAAGGAAAAGGAATTCAGATGGTGCACGGGCGGCTCATCAAGACTACGGTCAATCAATAAAGAAAGAGACTCCTTAGAAGAAAATGGAGAGTACAGTTAAATACCTACAGCATGAAAGGGCTCACAGAACAGATCGCTGACTCTCACGTTTGCTGAGCGCCTGAGTCACCTGCGGAGCTTAGACACACGGACACCAAGCTCTGTCTCCCACAGACTGTACTGTGTGTGTGATGTATTCCAGCTTCAGAACCTCAATGTTGGTATCGTAAGGATCCAGGATTTTTAGCAAAAATGAATGAAAATACAAATGCATGCTTTAAGTGATTTTAAGTAAAAACTAGGCAGTCCTGGATTTGAATTGGAAGATGAGGTCATTATGCATTTTATCTTTAAGAGAACAGCAGCAATGCCCTCCCCAGCTCTGCGCACTGGGAAGATCTAAAAACAATGATCTAACTACAGGCAAACGGCAAAAATCTGTAATGACCAGATTATGGCTTATACAGACCGTACAAGCTCCTAGGAGAACTAGCAGATTCCAAGTCTGAGGAAAGCAAACCAAACCAACCTTACGAATGAACCTGGAGTATCTTTTACCAGGAAAGAAGGATTTAACAGATGCTGGATAAAAAGTCTCAGGCAGCAATGTGAAGACGCTTCATGGTAAAAACGGTAATTTGAGCATCAGTAAAGTAACTGTCGTGCACTGAATGAAGCATACGTATATTTAAAGCTCTGAGTTCAAAATAAGAGCAAAACAAACACTGATGACTACCTTTAAAGGGGACTAGAGAACCAACTAATTATTTTGAACATTAACAAATAAAGAATCGATCATTCATCTTGCCTTTCCTACATGTACTGTGCCTTAAGGTAAACGAAGAAGTTTCTCTTTATGAAGAAGGAACAGCAGAGCAAGATTATCACTATTTTCAGCCCCTATTAAAATAAAGATTGAATCTAAGAAATGATCTTCAAATTGTTATCAACCGCACATACACGCAAAAGGTAACACACATCGTGTGCCTATCTATGAAGCATTCTGGGGCTTCAAACACCCTTCCCCCACCCCAAGAGGAAGGGAATCTAACCCAAAACAGTTATGCTTCTAGTCTGATTTCAGGAACTTCAAGGGAGAAAAAAACAGGATAGAGGGAGAAGCTATAGGTTAAAAAGATGATACAAATTTATTAACCAGTTGTAATTCACAGACTATATATGGCTTTTGATTAAAACAAAAAAATTTTATAGTAATAAAAATAAAAATAGTAATATAGGACAATTACAGAATTTGAATACTGACTGCATATTGTTGGTACAAGGGAATCACTATTTATTTAGGTATGAAAATAGTATCTTTTTAAAAAGTCCTGTCTGAAATTTTTATGATATGATGATACAATGTCTATCATTTGCTTTTAAATGATTCATAGGGGTTGGAGGGAGGGGTAGAAATGGGTAAGATTATGGGTGAAATAACACTGGCCCACAAGTTAATAATTGTTGAAATTGAGTGCTGGGAACATCAGAGTCCAAGACACTAATACCTCTGCTTTTGTATGTTTGACATTTTCCACAATAAGAAGTGTAAAATGTCAAAAACAAAAACAAACAAATAAAAAATGCAAAACTACAGCACTGCAGTTCAAATCTGGTTTCTCTCTGAGGAGGAGATAAGAGTAGTAATTTGCGGAGGATATGAGGGAGACTTCTGGGGATTTGGCAAAATTCTGGATCTTGATCTGAGTAAGGGTTCCTCAGATGTTCTTTTGTGGTAATTATTGAACTGTACATTTACATTTTGGGTAACGTCAACCAAAACATAGTTAAGATTAGTACGCACGAATTCTAATTAGTATGCACAATTCTAGACAACTACTATTCAGGAGATAAACAAAGGAAATGTATTTGATGGGATGGAAGTATTTAATACTTTGTAATGCAAAATACTTACATAGTGTTTAAGAAATTTATGGACACTGATCCACAGGAAAGAGACAATGTGCTGCGAACATTGTGTTGTGGCTTTTACTCTTACGGGAACTAATCATAAGACACAGACCTCCAGCAGAATCAGAACATATTAAGTGAAGGAAATATGCTAATTATAATAAGGAAATACTCACGAAGTACCTATTATATATTGAGTTAAAAGACGGTTATAAATTATTTTAACTATTCTTCCAAGGAAGGTAAAAATACTCAACTTTCACTCATAACATGAAGTTCATTTTTGCTAATATACTAGCCAGGACACAGGTATTTATCGGCATACTGCACAGTACAGACATGAAACTACTACACGGTACAATGATGAAAGTATAAATAAACATGTAATTTGTTCTGAAAAAGCCGAAATGAGTCAAGAGGCCTGTTGCTGAATGGCTGCAAGCAAATCTTTGATATCAGTCAGTGGGGAATCCTTGCTCACCCACAAATTACATGACATTAACCAAATACTTCACCTTTTATACCTTAGCTTCTGCATTTGTAAGTGAAGTAGTAATATTGTTGTGTGTGGTTACTATGAGGATTGAGATAGGATGCTTAGCTCAGTGCCTGGCATATGGCACCTGCTCATTACATATTATTTATGATATATGTATCACTATTGCACATATATAGGATATCCCTCTGTAGTATCAGTCTCCTTTGTACTTTCCAAATATTCATCTAAAAGAAACAAAGAAAATTACAAAATAAAGGATGCTTCCAAATAGGTTCTGCAAGAAAACAAGAATACTTTAAATAAGAGGGAGAAATCATAAAAAAGTAAAGGGGGGCTACAACACAGCCCAAGAGGAAGACTAAAAATGTAAAAGCAAGACACCAGAAGAGCTACAATCAAAACATAAGTGCTGCCAGTTTCAAGCAGAACAAATAAAACTGCCCTCGACTTTAAAAAGTCTACCTGGTAAAGCAGATTTAGAAGAAATTATTCAATCATCAGGCAGCGCTGGTTGAGAGAATCAGGGCATGCGGTACAAACACCCACAGGAGCCCACCTGAACCGGAGAGCCACGCCAAGCACATCAGCTCTTGTCTGAAGCAGGTGCCACTTACCGAGGAGGAACAGCGTCATCGCTGTGAATCCCATCAGGCGGCTCCCGGGGGCGCCGGTCTCTCTCTTGAAACCCCTTAGCTTCTCAGAGCCCACAGGATTTTTAAGGTACTTAAATAGGTGGACTATTTTGACAACAGCATGTTTTATAAGTCATTTGTCATCAGCAAACTTTAGACAAGGTTAATGAAAGTTCTGTCACTTTAATGTCTAGCCAGCTTTAAATTACAAATGCCACGCGCCACGACCAAAGAAAGGGCACGGCAGTAATGCCATAAACCATCGTCTCCAGGGACACACAGGTAATTGCAGAGCTCATTAAAAAACTGTTTTAATTATTAATTGACCGTGTCAGAGTTGTCCTTTGAAGTCAATTTTAATTTTTTTTTCCTTGCAAGCATTATGATTTCAAGCTGACCTACAGAACTTTGTGTACCACCTAAAAGAGTGCCAGCAGTGGCAGTGAAGAAAGCTCCCCAGTACTTGGACTTATTTTCAAGTGCTTTGCAAATCATTTCCTTGCTTGGGGGAAGGACAGCAGGAACTTTCTGGAGATGTTTGGAACGAGCCCACAAAACAAAAAAGAAATGAATAAAAACAAATGCTGGGAGTTAAAGTAAGTGCTCATCTTTTTGTTAAATTTTCTTCCATGATGATGCAAAACAAGGACTGGAAATTTCTGCAGAGACCACAGGGCAATCTGACCAAGAATCAGCAAGTTTACGAAGCAGACAACTTTCATGGAGGATAAGTCATTCAAGAAATAAGCCGGCTGCAGTCAACAAAGCTGAATAACCCTCATTCACAATGGGCAATGGTAATAATTTATATACCTAATCTAAGGTGAAGTTCCATTGCTCAAGAGAGAAACTAGGAATCTCACCTTTCCTTTTTCTGAGTGGATCTAGAGGGTATCTTATAGAAGGCCAGGAGTTATGTCCACTCCTGTAGAAGATGCCAACAGCGAGCTTAAATGACTAATTCTATATTTATAAAGAGACACGTATCCAGAATGTCAAATGACAGAGTTCTCGCTGATTTATTGGCAAATTGAACTTTCACTAGAAAAGGATTTCTCAAAATCTGGATCTTATAAATTAATCCAGTCCTTCTTGAAAACCATTTTAAAAAGACAATGCTAGCCTTAAGTGGGAATGATTCCTTGTCTTGTAACAATTTCAGGTGAATGTGTCTGGCAGCGAATGTCTGGAACAAGAACCTCTTCCAACACGACCAGAAAGCCCAGCGACACAGGTTTAGATGACCAGGAATGCAGCTAAGACTATTTCCGTCAACACAACACTGACAGCGAATCTGTCTACCAAGCTTGCAGGGCCAACAACTTAGAATTCAAGCCTGGGATCAATTTATGGACTCCGCTGTTGTTAATGACCATGCAGGGAGAGTAACACCAGAAATCTGACAGCATCCTCAGGACTAAGAGATCATCTCCCAGAATGTGAAAATGAGCTAAGTCACTTCTGCTGCTTTGTCCACACCTTGTGAATTAAAAAGCAACTACCCACTGATACCAGAAATCACACTCACTGGAGACAGAACACCCGACTCTCCTTTGCCTCATCAAGCAGAGACTGGCAGGTAACAGAATGACAGGAAAAAGCCATTCCACCCGCATTTCCCACATTATGGGAAATGAAGCAAGCAAAGCTACAGAACAAATACCTAAGGAGGGAAAAACAGTGAGTCACTAAATATGTAACTATGTAAATAAAAAAATAAAAACACAGTAAGAAATGGGACCAGCGAGCACAGGGGTCAGCAAACTAAGGCTCCCAAACCAGATCCAGCCATCTGTCTGCTTCTGTATGGCCCATGAGCTAAGAATGAGTTTTACATTTTTAAACAGTTGAAAACAAAATTTTCTAAGAAAAATGTATCACAACTCATGAAAATGATATGAAATTCAAACTTCAGTGTCCATAAATAAAGTTTTATTGGAACACAGCCATGCTCATTCGTCTGCATATTGTCTGTGGTGGCTTTCACACTATGATGGCAGAGTTGCATGCTTGTGAAAGACAGTGTATGGGCCAAGAACCTTACTATTTACTACCTGGCCCTTTACAGGAAAGGTTTGCCAACCCCTGCCACAAGGAGACGGGACCCGACACCTGACCTCCGACGGCATATCAAGTGAGCCAGTCCCATCTTCGTTCCTGCAAGCAATTCTGACATTCAGTAATTTAAGGACTTCCCCAAGAGGAGCTTTCACAATAAATGAGAAGTATCTCCAGCTAGAGGGCACAGAATGAGTGTTTCCAAACTGACTATTAAGTTTTGTGTCAGGTATACACATACAAGAAGTGCAATACAATGTACAATATCCTAATTAAATTGAAGAATGCCTGCGTGAGCTGTGTTTCTATTAGCCGGGCCCAGTAATGAATGCCGAATCAGGTTAGGGTTGTAAAGCTTATCTGGCTTTGCCAATCTCCTGAAATTAGGATAATAAAACTGAAGATATGTAATATTGAAGGCATTTAAAAAGAAAACTCCTTTATCTTCAATTAAAATATCCACAACACTGACAAGAAACTTATTACTCCTCCCTCCAGAAAGGTTAGGTTGAAGAAAACAGCATATCAAGAATAATTCAGCCCAGCTTGGGGGCCTCAGAGTTATATTTCAGAAGACCAAAATAGCCTGGTTTTCTTGTGACACCACATCTCACACATTTGTGGAAAAAAACAACAGGCAAAACACAGAAGCTCAAAATACTCTCTGACAAAACGTTGCACTAGATTTCTGGCTTCAGTAAAGCTCAAAGTCTCTGGGTGGAATAGGGAAGAAGTGGAGACTGAGTTTCTTGAAATGAGCAAAACCCTACGTAGGCAGGTTAAATTATTTGCTTGTTGAGTCGCTGGGGAAACTACATGGATACCACCTCAGACCGACTTCACCTTTCGAGAGTAAAAATGAAATTATGGCTCATTTCATTCAGATTTTATGAGTTTATTGACATAAACACACAGAATATAAACTCCGTATGAAACTGTATCAATCATCTTGGTATGTCATAAAATAGAGTATCTTTAATAATATTTGTTTTGGGCACCAATTAATTTTATGAGGAAATAATAAAACAGGAGCCTCTTCCTCCCCCTACAGTATAGACTACATAATAAAATCCACTGACACAGGCCGAATCAATGGGATGAAAACAGCTTCCCTGAAGTCGGTTATGAAGATGTACAGGCTCAGTCCTCAAAAGACACCAATCACTACGGCTCAGCAGTCCCACCCCACCCAAAACCAGAGCTGCCAGGCTCCATGCTCAGAAAGGAAGGGAGGCAGTTTCTTTATTTGCCCATTTCCCATCATTTAGAAGGCATAAAGTGAAAACGGTAACTAGGTTGGACAGGAAACCAAGACAAGTACAATTTGGGGTGCAGGGCACCAGGGCGGGTGCAGGGAGGGTAAAATGCTCACTCAGCACCGAAGGGAAGCTCCAAATCAAACTCAAGCAATTCACACCCTCACACACATGCCAGTCCTGATTATTCTCTTAAAAGTGCCACTGTGCGCTGTCTTCAAAATATTAAACCATCCATCAGTGTGAGTGACCCCACTAAACAATCTCTGGGTGTGCCATCTGGCTGAATGAAATTCAAACCCTAATGATTATCTGAAATGGGAACCAAATGATTTAAGTGGAAATAGAAAATGTTTTCTGAATTTATCAGGAGGCAAACAGCAATTTTAAATCCCTTTTTTTCTATTCTCTGCTACCAAAATAAATACACTGAATAGGCAAGCATTAGGCTATCTTGCCACTTTTGAGTACTAGGAAATTTGTCTTGAAAGACAACGGTTGCCTAAACTCACTTTCATTTTTTAGTTAACAGTTACAGACAGGAGAGTGAGACTCAGTGATTGGAGGTAATCAACCGTCAGATGATCACACGTCTGTGCTCAAAGGGGGTTTCAAGTGTCTTTTTTGAGTAAGGACAGTGGGTTGGATCACGTCATCTCCAAGCTTTATCTCAAGTACAGCCCGACTTAGGCCACACAAAATGAAAAACAACTACAGAGAGATTAGCTTTAACTCAAAGAAGCTTAATATTTGTTTAAAACTCTTAATAAGTGATACTTTGTGAAACACAAAGGACAGCACACCTTGCAGAAATGCTGAGAGGTTCCCTCTCATGCAAGCCCTAAAATGAAGGTGATGATAACAACTTTCAAGACCACACAAAATGCAGTTCCAGAGGAAGCTCAGAAACCATCAACACAGCATTCAGAGGAAACTCTCTCTCAGCCAGAGGAGTAATGAGGGGAGGGGAAAGCGGGCCCTCATATGGACACACAAGGTTCATTCATTCATTATTGCGAGTCAGCAACACGTAGCAGAAACAACAGACTTTGGAGTCCGATGCACCTGGGTTCCTAAGTCAGTTCTAATTCTTACTAAGCTATTTGACCTTGGGAATGTCACTTAGCCTTTCTGGGCCTGTTTTTCTTACCTATGAATGGAGATGCCTTCCTCATTGGGTTGGTAAAAAGATTAAATGAGAAAACATATAAACTACTGAAAAGAACTTGACACACTAAGTACCTAATAATTCTATTCTCTCCCCACATACCTGAAAAATAGTCATCGACTGTAAGGACGTGCAAGGCAATGCTAGGACACCATTTCTCAAGTGTGATACATGAAATGATCTAAGTAGTACATAAATAAAATTTTTAAGCTCTAATATTTGAGATTTCAATTTAAACATGTATTAAAATACAGCCCAATAAACCTGTAGTTTTATGGCAAATACTGCTTTGGATGAGGTTGGGTAAAACAATAAATCACCTTAAAGGGAAATACTACGCAAATAACAATACCAGCAATAGAAAGAGATGGCAAAAATACAAGAAAGAAACACTATATCTTAGGAATATATGTACATAAGAAAGAGTTTCTGTCCTCAAAAGGTTTATAATCTAAGGGCCATGGGGGTCAAGGGTATGCAAATGAAGCAAGTTGTAATACCCCATGCATTTTAAGTTCAGGGTTACATTCAAGAAGAAAGCACGGAGTTACAAGTCCTTCTCTCTTGGCTCTCCTAACATGGATCACATACAAAAGCTCTTTGAAAATAAACAAGTTCAACAACTGTTGCGTGGGCTAGAACATGAGCAGTGTCGGAAGTCCCCGGATAGGAGCCTGCTAGGGATTTGTATGTTAAATCTTCTCTTCGAATTATCCAGGAAATCATTATTTTCTCACCGTTATTTTCTGTATAGGAAACTAAGAAAACAAAGGTTTCCGTTGGTTTAACAGCCAAATCACTCAAGAAGCTCTGAGCAAAACAAGGAACAATCTACGTAAAACTCTAAGATCCAAGAGCGCTATATGGGTTTAGATTCCAGCAAGTACCATCCTTAGAGACCCACCACACATGCAACAGGCTCAGGCTGCATCTGCATTTTAAAATAGAGTAAAACAAATTAAGCGTCCTTTTCAAGGGAAAAGGGTAGCCAAATAAGATGAAGAAAAGAACTTTACATGTATTCCCAAGGAAAACCACTGGCTTCTGAAAAGCACTTGCAACAGGCTGGACCTTCCTGAGACTCTTACATAACTTAACACAAAACAAATGTCCTGCACTCATCTCATAATTCATGCACTATGTTAACTTTTCTTTAATCTCTGTTTGAAGTGATCTTCCTGCATGGCTCCTCTACAATATTTTTACCAGTAAGCTTCCATCATGTCAAAATGTATCTAGCTCTGGATGGGCGGAAGATGGCGGCGTGAGTAGAGCAGCGGAAATCTCCTCCCAAAACCACATATACCTATGAAACATAACAAAGACAACCCTTCCTAGAATAAAGACCAGAGGACACAGGACAACATCCAGACCACATCCGCACCTGAGAGAACCCAGCGCCTCGCGAAGGGGGTAAGATACAAGCCCCGGCCCCGCGGGAGCCGAGCGCCCCTCCCCCCCAGCTCCCGGCGGGAGAAGAGCAGGCAGAGCGGGAGGGAGACGGAGCCCAGGGCTGCCGAGCACCCAGCCCCCGCCATCCGGGCCAGAGCGCTGACACAGTACGTGCCCAGGGGGCCCTGGATGCTGGGGAAACAGGGCAGCAAGAACAGTGACCGGGCACCGGAGGCCGGGCGCCGGAGGACATAAGAAAAGCGAGTGACAAATTTTTTTTTGCTTTGTGGAAGTCTTAAAGGGATAGGGACCCCAATACTAGGGAAACAGGGCAGCAAGACCGGTGAGCAGATGCCTGAGGCTGGCGCCGGAGAATAAAGAAAAAAGAGCGGCCACCTTCTTTTTTTTTTTAATTAAAAACTTTTTCTTTTAATTTAAATTTTTTTTTTTTTTTTGTGGTCGTTGTTTTGTTTTGGCGGGAGCTTTTTGGAAGTCTTAAAGGGGCAGGGCGGGTCACCTAATCCAGAGGTAGGGAATCCGGGATCTCTGGGCACCCTAACCCCTGGGCTGCAGGGAGCAGGGAGGCCCCTCACGGAGATAAATAGCCTCCCAGCAGCTCCTGCTCCAACGCGACTCCACCATTTTGGAGCAGCTGCCCGAGCCAGGCCACGCCCACAGCAACAGCGGAGATTAACTCCATAGCAGCCGGGCAGGAAGCAGAAACCCTGTCTGCGCGCAGCTGCCCAGCACAAGCCACTAGAGGCCGCTGTTCTCCCAGGAGAGGAGGGCCACAAACCAACAAGAAGGGAAGTCCTTCCAGCCGTCACTCGTCCCAGTTCTGCAGACTATTCCTACCACCATGAAAAGGCAAAGCTACAGGCAGACAAAGATCACAGAGACAACACCAGAGAAGGAGACAGACCTAACCAGTCTTCCTGACAAAGAATTCAAAATAAGAATCATAAACATGCTGACAGAGATGCAGAGAAATATGCAAGAGAAATGGGATGAAGTCCGGAGGCAGATCACAGATGCCAGAAAGGAGATCACAGAAATGAAACAAACTCTGGAAGGATTTATAAGCAGAATGGATAGGATGCAAGAGGACATTGATGGAATCGAAACCAGAGAACAAGAACGCATAGAAGCTGACATAGAGACAAAAGGATCTCCAGGAATGAAACAATATTAAGAGAACTGTGTGACCAATCCAAAAGGAACAATATCTGTATTATAGGGGTTCCAGAAGAAGAAGAGAGAGGAAAAGAGATGGAAAGTATCTTAGCAGAAATAATTGCTGAAAACTTCCCCAAACTGGGGGAGGAAATAATCGAACAGACCACGGAAATACACAGAATCCCCAACAGAAAGGATCCAAGGAGGACAACACCAAGACACATAATAATTAAAATGGCAAAGATCAAGGACAAGGAAAGAGTTTTAAAGGCAGCTAGAGAGAAAAAGGTCACCTATAAAGGAAAACCCATCAGGCTAACATCAGACTTCTCGACAGAAACCCTACAGGCCAGAAGAGAATGGCATGATATATTTAATACAATGAAACAGAAGGGCCTTGAACCAAGGATACTGTATCCAGCACGACTACCATTCAAATATGATGGTGAGATTAAACAATTCCCAGACAAACAAAAGCTGAGGGAATTTGCTTCCCACAAACCACCTCTACAGGACAACTTACAGGGACTGCTCTAGATGGGAGCACTCCTAGAAAGAGCACAGCACAAAACACCCAACATATGAAGAATTGAGGAGGAGGAACAAGAAGGGAGAAAAGAAAAGAATCTCCAGACAGTGTATATAACAGCTCAATAAGCGAGCTAAGTTAGGCAGTAAGATACTAAAGAGGCTAGCTAACCTTGAACCTTTGGTAACCACGAATTTAAAGCCTGCAATGGCAATAAGTACATATCTTTCAATAGTCACCCTAAATGTTAATGGGCTGAATGCACCAATCAAAAGACACAGAGTAATAGAATGGATAAAAAAAGCAAGACCCATCTATATGTTGCTTATAAGAAACTCACCTCAAACCCAAAGACATGTACAGACTAAAAGTCAAGGGATGGAAAAACATATTTCAAGCAAACAATAGCGAGAAGAAAGCAGGGGTTGCAGTACTAATATCAGACAAAATAGACTTCAAAACAAAGAAAGTATCAAGAGATAAAGAAGGACACTATATAATGATAAAGGGCTCAGTCCAACAAGAGGATATAACCATTCTAAATATATATGCACCCAACACAGGAGCACCAGCATATGTGAAACACATACTAACAGAACTAAAGGGGGAAATAGACTGCAATGCATTCATTCTAGGAGACTTCAACATACCACTCACCCCAAAGGATAGATCCACCGGGCAGAAAATAAATAAGGACACGGAAGCACTGAACAACACAGTAGAGCAGATGGACCTAATAGACATCTATAGAACTCTCCATCCAAAAGCAACAGGATATACATTCTTCTCAAGTGCACATGGAACATTCTCCAGAATAGACCACATACTAGGCCACAAAAAGCCTCAGAAAATTCCAAAAGATTGAAATCCTACCAACCAACTTTTCAGACCACAAAGGCATAAAACTAGAAATAAACTGTACAAAGAAAGCAAAGAGGCTCACAAACACATGGAGGCTTAACAACACGCTCCTAAATAATCAATGGATCAATGACCAAATCAAAATGGAGATCCAGCAATATATGGAAACAAATGACAACAACAACACTAAGCCCCAACTTCTGTGGGACACAGCAAAAGCAGTCTTAAGAGGAAAGTATATAGCAATCCAAGCATGTTTAAAAAAGGAAGAGCAATCCCAAATGAATGGTCTAATGTCACAATTATCAAAATTGGAAAAAGAAGAACAGATGAGGCCTAAGGTCAGCAGAAGGAAGGACATAATAAAGATCAGAGAAGAAATAAATAAAATTGAGAAGAATAAAACAATAGCAAAAATCAATGAAACCAAGAGCTGGTTCTTCGAGAAAATAAACAAAATAGATAAGCCTCTAGCCAGACTTATTAAGAAGAAAAGAGAGTCAACACAAATCAACAGTATCAGAAACGAGAAAGGAAAAATCACGACGGACCCCACGGAAATGCAAAGAATTATTGGAGAATACTATGAAAACCTATATGCTAACAAGCTGGGAAACCTAGGAGAAATGGACAACTTCCTAGAAAAATACAACCTTCCAAGACTGACCCAGAAAGAAACAGAAAATCTAAACAGACCAATTACCAGCAACAAAATTGAAGTGGTAATCAAAAAACTACCAAACAACAAAACCCCCAGGCCAGATGGATTTACCTCAGAATTTTATCAGACATACAGGGAAGACATAATACCCATTCTCCTTAGAGTTTTCCAAAAAATAGAGGAGGAGGGGATACTCCCAAACTCATTCTATGAAGCTAACATCACCCTAATACCAAAACCAGGCAAAGACCCCACCAAAAAAGAAAACTACAGACCAATATCCCTGATGAACGTAGATGCAAAAATACTCAACAAAATATTAGCAAACAGACTTCAAAAATACATCAAAAGGATCATACACCATGACCAAGTGGGATTCATCCCAGGGATGCAAGGATGGTACAACATTCAAAAGTCCATCAACATCATCCACCACATCAACAAAAAGAAAGACAAAAACCACATGATCATTTCCATACATGCTGAAAAAGCATTTGACAAAGTTCAACATCCATTCATGATAAAAACTCTCAGCAAAATGGGAATAGAGGGCAAGTACTTCAACATAATAAAGGCCATCTATGATAAACCCACAGCCAACGTTATATTGAACAGCGAGAAGCTGAAAGCATTTCCTCTGAGATCGGGAACTAGACAGGGATGCCCACTCTCTCCACTGTTATTTAACATAATACTGGAGGTCCTAGCCACTGCAATCAGACAAAACAAAGAAATACAAGGAATCCAGATTGGTAAAGAAGAAGTTAAACTGTCACAGTTTGCAGATGACATGATACTGTACATAAAAAATCCTAAAGACTCCACCCCAAAACTACTAGAACTGATATCGGAATACAGCAAAGTTGCAGGATACAAAATCAATCACAGAAATCTGTGGCTTTCCTATACACTAACAATGAACCAACAGAAAGAGAAATCAGGAAAACAACTCCATTCACAATTGCATCAAAAAAAATAAAATACCTAGGAATAAACCTAACCAAAGAAGTGAAAGACTTATACTCTGAAAACTACAAGTCACTCTTAAGAGAAATTAAAGGGGACACTAACAGATGGAAACTATCCCATGCTCGTGACTAGGAAGAATTAATACCGTCAAAATGGCCATCCTACCCAAAGCAATATACAGATTTGATGCAATCCCTATGAAACTACCAGCAACATTCTTCAATGAACTGGAACAAATAATTCAAAAATTCATATGGAAACACCAAAGACCCCGAATAGCCAAAGCAATCCTGAGAAAGAAGAATAAAGTAGGGGGGATCTCACTCCCCAACTTCAAGCTCTACTATAAAGCCATAGTAATCAAGACAATTTGGTACTGGTACAAGAGCAGAGCCACAGACCAATGGAACAGACTAGAGAATCCAGACATTAACCCAGACATATATGGTTAATTAATATTTGATAAAGGAGCCATGGACATACAATGGCGAAACGACAGTCTCTTCAACAGATGGTGCTGGCAAACTGGACAGCTACATGTAGGAGAATGAAACTGGACCATTGTCTAACCCCATATACAAAAGTAAACTCAAAATGGATCAAAGACCTGAATGTAAGTCATGAAACCATTAAACTCTTGGAAGAAAACATAGGCAAAAACCTCTTAGACATAAACATGAGTGACCTCTTATTGAACATATCTCCCCGGGCAAGGAAAACAACAGCAAAAATGAATAAGTGGGACTATATTAAGCTGAAAAGCTTCTGTACAGCAAAAGACACCATCAATTGAACAAAAAGGAACCCTACAGTATGGGAGAATATATTTGAAAATGACGCATCCGATAAAGGCTTGACGTCCAGAATATATAAAGAGCTCACATGCCTCAACAAACAAAAAACAAATAACCCAATTAAAGAATGGGCAGAGGAACTGAACAGACAGTTCTCCAAAACAGAAATACAGATGGCCAACAGACACATGAAAAGATGCTCCACAGCGCGAATTATCAGAGAAATGCAAATTAAAACTACAATGAGGTATCACCTCACACCAGTAAGGATGGCTGCCATCCAGAAGACAAACAACAACAAATGTTGGTGAGGCTGTGGAGAAAGGGGAACCCTCCTAGACTGCTGGTGGGAATGTAAGTTAGTTCAACCATTGTGGAAAGCAGTATGGAGGTACATCAAAATGCTCAAAACAGACTTCCATTTGACCCAGGAATTGCACTCCTAGGAATTTACCCTAAGAATGCAGCAATCAAGTATGAGAAAGACCAGTGCACCCCTATGTTTATCGCAGCACTATTTACAATAGCCAAGAATTGGAAGCAACCTGAATGTCCATCGATAGATGAATGGATAAAGAAGATGTGGTACATATACACAATGGAATACTACTCAGCCATAAGAAAAGGGCAAATCCAACCATTTGCAGCAACATGGATGGAGCTGGAGGGTATTATGCTCAGTGAAACAAGCCAAGCAGAGAAAGAGAAATACCAAATGATTTCACTTATCTGTGGAATATAAGAACAAAGGAAAAACTGAAGGAACAAAACAGCAGCAGAATCACAGAACTCAAGAATGGACTAACAGGTACCAAAGGGAAAGGGACTTGGGAGGATGCGTGGGTAGGGAGGGATAAGGTGGGGGAGAAGTAGGGGGGTATTAAGATTAGCATGCATGCGGGGGTAGGAGAAAAGGGAGGGCTGTACAACACAGAGAAGGCAAGTGGTGATTCTGCATTTTGCTATGCTGATGGACAGTGACTGTAAAGGGGTTTATAGGGGGGACCTGGTATAGGGGAGAGCCTAGTAAACATAATATTTGTCATGTAAGTGTAGATTAGTGATACCAAAAAAAAAAAAAGGGCAGTTCCTGTGTGGTAACCTCCAATGAGTTCTACACAAGGGTATAATGGGCATATATAAAAGTGTAGGCAAAGGGTCTGTTTGTGTTTATACAGAGGATCAAAGCCTAATTGGGCTACCCCGAAACTGAACTAAGATACGATATGAAAGAGAACTTCCAACATCAGCACTCTCGGGAAGACTCATGCCAGAAGATGATCATCAAAAAACCCCAACAAAGATCCACGCACTGCTACAGCTGTAGATGCACTCATCCCACCAGTTCCTGGACTTGCCATGGGAATGAGGAAGGAGATATCTAAGCTGGCCTGTGCATACAGTAAAACAACAAATTTGACTGGATCTATACTGTTGGAACTCAACCAAGAGTTAGGAGAAGTGCAAATTGTAGCGCTCCAAAATCTTACAACTACAGACTATTTACTGTTAAAAGAACATAAGGGATGTGAACATTCCCCAGGAATGGGTTGTTTTAATTTGTCTGATTTCTCTCAGACTGTTCAAATTCAGTTGGACAATATCCACCATATCATAGATAAGTTTTCACAAATGCCTAAGGTGCCTAACTGGTTCTCTTGGTTTCACTGGAGATGGCTGGTAATTACAGATATGCTTTGGTTATGTAACTATACTCCTATTATGTTAATGTATGTGCGCAATTTAAGTAGTAGCTTAAAACCTATACATGCTGAAGTTACTCTACAAGAAGATATGTTAAAGAAATAATCAATCTTCCCATGTCTTCTTCCGCCTGCTACTTCTATAGCTTTTCTTCTTCCTTCCTAATTACAACCCTTAAATAGAATTCGTGCCTCATATCAAATTTACCGAGTATCATAATTCTTCCAAGTGGTAAAGATACCTCAAGACAAATGCTGGGCATAGAAGCCACAGGGCATAAATCTGCTAAAAGTAAAAAGCTAACCTTTTCAAAGAATATTGTTCTCTCTCACTTACCAACTTTACGTTTCCCTGTATGGCCCCGGAAGATGACTGGTTAGCCAGAGACGGGTAAGATTCCTCAAGGGAGGAACAACCTAAGACAGGTACAGTCGCAGGGGGGCCATCAGGTGAGAAATTGGGGATCAACAGAGGTGAGGCTTAGAACCTCACCCCCCCGTTCTGAGAGAAATCTTCTGCATACGTGGATGTTTTATTGCCCTTGTCTAGCTTGGATTAACACATAGTCTACAGGCACACACCTGATCATCTACATTTGCTCTCTTACAACACTAAACTATGTTTTCTACCTTTATCTTGTATCTACCTACCACTTCAGCATTTTATTAAAAATAATAATAATAAAGAGAGAAATGTGGTATCCACATATAAATCAAGTATAAAAACCAAATGAGTATTCATATTTGAACTGTTTATAGTTCATAATGCATGAGCAAAACCGAAAGTTTCTGTGATGACTGCCCTTGTACTGTTCACTGTGTAACTTATTCACTATGTAAGAATTTGTTCTCCGTGTAAGAACTTGTTTGTTATGCCTCAGAAGATTGGAGACTGACGAAAATTAGGCTTGGGGTGGATTAATGATTGTGCATTGAGCATTGACTCCCCAATACAGAATTTTATTGTTGTTAACAACCATTTGATCAATAAATATGAGAGATGCCCTCACAAAAAAACAAAAACAAAAAAAACAAAAACAAAAACAAACAAACAAACAAAAGTACACACTTCCAATGGTAAAATAAATAAGTAACCAGGATGTAATGTACAGCATAAGGAATATAGTCAAGATATTGTAACAGCTTGGTATGGTGATACCTGGTACCTAGAATTGTCATGTATATAAATGTTGAATCACTATGTTGTATACCTGGAACTAATGTAATGTAATACTGTGTGTCAACTACCCTTCAATAAACAATAATTATCTAAAAAAAAAAAAAATGTATCTAGACACAGTATTAGTTTAAAAAAATGTTCTTAATTAAACAAAAGTCTAATGCACACCAAAGGACCTGTATCAGAGGCACCAAAGGGGACCATCCTGTGCAACAGGGAACACATACAACAGAGTAAGTAAAAGGTGGCTAGGAGTGACATTCTCTGAAATACAAGAGAGGCTTCTACAGTTTGAACCACACAAGGTGAGAGTGTGTTAAGGCTAATTAGGGTTCCTCATTAGCTAATAGGTGAGAAGAATGAAGCTCTACCACATCACAGAATCCCTGGCCTACTGACGTTTGTTCCACTGTCGCTAGCGCATCGATTTCCTCAGCAGCTTTATGATTCAGCCGCTTCTGAAGCACAGTCAGAGCAGGGCCCACCCGCATCACCGGTTAAATGTGGCTGACAAAAAGAATGGATGGAGGTGGCAAAATTAATAAATTATCATCTGCCTTCACAACTTGCTTGGAAAATATGCACCACGCAAAGAATCTGTAAAAACAAATTTGGGATTGAATAGTCCCTTGGAGAGGAATTTTTGAAATATATTTTTTAAAATCTTCTCTTTTCTTTAAAAGCAGAATGTTAGTCCAAACAGCTGATCTTTATTCTATCTAGTTCTTCTGTTTTCTGATTTTTTTTGTGTGTGTGTCTATTACCTTTCATACCAAAAACCAACAAACTGAAAAAAAAAAAAAAAAAAAAAAAAAAAAAAGAACAACAACAGGTCAGAAGCCCAGGAGCCCAAGGACTCTGTAAGAATTCTTGGGGGAAAAAAAAAAGTACGGATCTTCATCTGTGCAGAGACACAAACCCCAGGGTCACTGCCCCTGAATCTGCAGACCGATGCGAAGCGTGCTGCCGTCGATACGGCTATTCTACCTTGACTTTTGAATGTCAGAAATAATATGGACAGAATTGACTGAGCAGTCGTCAAGGTACTGCCTTTCAAATTTTTAACTTTATGGCCATTAAATATTGAACAGATAATTGGATTTATCCCCTTCAGTGCTTTATGGATGTACAAAGTACCTACCTTCTCCTGTTTTATTCAAATTAATGGTGCTCTTTTAAAGTGTCTGCCCTGAGCGCACACTACAGCCGACTCATTAAAAGGATGCTTCGTTTGCTTACCAGCTCTCGCCCCCATCTGCAGGCAGAGGGAAAAGACCACACGAGACCCACACTGAGTTAAGGGCAAATCTGTTGAGAGTCACCCTGAAACTTAGAATTTTTCCTCCCTAAAACTCGAGTGCATGGTGTGATCTGGCATTCAATTAACTGTTATCATGGAAAGCCACAACACAGAATCCATTTCTTCTGTTTTTAATTAAAACATTTATAACTGCTTCCTTACAACTGGGTAGCTTTCTGCTCCTTTTAAAAATCCCGTCTGGAGAAGACTCGCTGGATGAAGCCAAGGGGAAAACACTCACCCGTGGACAGCAGGCTGTGCAATTCATACCAGCGATAAGGTGTTTCTATCAAGTATGACTAACACCTACAAACACACAACCTGAAAATAACTCTGGTGGAGGTGTTACTGGGAAGGGGTTAATGGAAATAATGTTTTCATTTGAAACAATATAAATCCACAACTGGCATTCCATTGGCCCATGACCTCCCCTTATCCAATCCTTGTTCAAGTCATTTGCTAGTGTAATTGAAACCTTCTTTGAGAGTCTTTAGATTTCATTTCATGTTTTTGGGACAATGCAGCTAAAAGACATTTACCATCCATCTTTCTTAACATTCCTAATCTAAATAGAAGACCCAAATCCAAGCCCGTGCTTTTGATGGATCGCCCGCCTTCCCATACAGTAGAGCTTAAAGAGATTCCATTACTGCTTCCAGAGCCCGTACGGGAAGCAGACACGCATACTCATTCTAGTTTTTATCACCCAGCTGAACAGCATATATTTCTAAAAATGTGCTTTTAAAGAAATTGGTAAGTTTTCAATTAAAAAACTCAAAAGAACAAGATAAAAACAATGAACGCAGAAAAATGCAGGTGGGAAAAAAACAACATGACACTAAAAAATTTTTAAATTGTACAAATAAGACTTGCCATTCCTGACTAGAATGCTAAATACTCCGAAGCTGTGCCACCGTGTGAGCACTTTTAACCCAGGCCCACTGGTTAATTTCCCACAGCAGACACAGGCTGTGCGGCAGTGTCCCACCCAGCCATCGGCACAGCTCTGTGAGGGGACACCCTTCTGGTGTTGCCTCAATTACTCTATTATATATGCATTCAAAATAACATTTTTTTAAATTCTAGGTTTGTCTTGGAATGTACCTATCTCATAGGTCTATCTAGTAGGAAGCCAAATTTTAACTGCTTGTAGCTAGGAAAACCTGAAGGATTAAGAGAGAAAAAAAAGAAAACCCAACCTCAGGTACATATTAGACTAGTGGCTAACTTAATCAAGAGAATCACATTCTGTTCATCAGGAAATCCTCCCCCAATACAGGTAGATAAAGCCTTAACTTCAATACTCAAATAGCCTTCTCAGAACAAATAATAGGCTCTTCAAGGTGGCCTCCTTTCATGTCCATTTCTAATTTCTTTGACTTACAAGAGTCACAACTGCCTCATATCAAAAATGCAAATAAAGATTGTGACAGCTCCCCAGAGACTAATTCTAAAATGTCTTTGGTGTACAAGCTACTTCATTTCTTTCTGTATACTGAGATTTTTTTCCTATATAAGAACAGGATAAAGCTGGACACATTCAGATATTAAGATTATATGGGTTACCTCTAACAAAATTACCTGCTAGAATGAAAAGAGCAATTGAGAAGTCTGTTGTGCCTTTGATTCTACAAATCAAGGTGTGTCCTGAACACCATTCCACCCGAAGCTGTCTGGCAGTTCACTAAATTATTCAGGATTAACTGACGTGAGTCCATCATTGCATAAACCCAACTGTAATTTTGAACAAGAGGGATGTAAGAATATCTCAAAGGCAAAGTTCACAAACTCCAAATATTTAACAAAGAAAGCCTATAAATGTCAGTACAACCCAGTAAGAAGGAAGGACACACTTACATCCCACGTGGAACTTGAGTATATGTCAGCTTTTATAATTAAACGTATTTTAAGCTTTCTTGTTTAAAACACAAAAAGACATTTGATCAGGAGCCTAACTCATGAAAAGCACACACACCCGGTGTGCCCGCCTCTCAGGGATGTTTTCAAAGTTCAACTAGTAGAGTAGAAACTAGAGAAATTCATCGCTGGTATGCTTACAAAGGAGTCAGAAAAAGGAAAAAGCCAGTCAGGTAGAAAGAGTATACGAATCAGGGAACTTAGCCACCAAGACAATGAAGGCACAGGGGCTAAGAAAGGGCATGCCATCAACACCTGGCTGGCACTTAGCCCATGTGTGAACCAAAAGTTTCTTATTTTCTACTATATGAAAAACTTAGGCTGGCTACAAAACTTAAGAGTGGCTTTTGTTCCTTTTGAATTCCTGAGAAGCATGCTTAATTAGAAAAAATAAAAACAAAATAAAACAAGGGAACAATTTTAAACTTTAACAGAATGAACCACATGTCCTTCAAATAAATGACCAACTTCTGCAGTAACACTTGTCTTATATACCCTTACACAGAGTTTGGAATTTGGGAGGCACATTAGTGTTTTACATATTCAAAAGTGAATATTAAATAAGCAAGGATGGGAAAAAAAAAATCTAAAATTGAAAGCAAACTGAAGCAAATGAATGCAAATGTACTTCAAATTAACGACATAGCCACTATGAAGGGAGAGAAGAAACAGGAATATAAGACAGACCTGTCTGCTAAGAAGGCATGGAGGGCAAACAGCCAGCCCAGCATGGACTCTCTTAGGTAGGTTTGTTTTCTGTCCTGCTATGGCTGAAATGATTCTGGAACCATTTTTAGATGTACCACAGTACTGAGTGAGTGAGTGAACCTGGTAGACGCCAGTGTTTTCACCATGGAAGAGGGAGAACCAAACACAGGCAGGGCTAAGCTCCCGCTGTGGAAATGGGTTGGGCTTCAAAGTACCAGTGTGAACTTAAGAGTTCTGGACATGGACATATGTGAGTGCACACCCAGTGTATTCTTTCTCCTAACTCTGAAGAAGGCCTAGACACCAATTTATTCCTAGCACCCAAAGACTGGTTTCTAAGACCATTCATCTCTAAAAGGAACCAGAAATCCTCACAGAAAAGGCCGATTACAGGGCTAACACAGAGAAGGTACAAGATGAACCAAGAACATCTTATGTCAGAAAAAGGTTAGTGCTCAGAAAAACGGTGGGGGCATGTCCGAAGAACACAGGAGACATCTGAAAGGCAGGCTCCCTGCTGACTGAATAGAGGAGTTGAACACAAAAATATTTTAGAACAGTAATGAACCATTAAAAGGGGGAGTCCATGAGCCCATACGAATGATAGAAAGATAGACAGATAGATGATGGATGGATGGATGGATGGGTGGAAGAAAGGGTTCTTCTTTATAGAGAAGAATGTTGGCTACTGGTTGGTAAAAGTTGATGCTATAGCTGCAAAATCATAAGAGGATGACTGAGTTGGGCAAGAATGATAAATAGAAATTAAATCTAAAGGGAAATTTTTAAAGAGAACAAGATATTTGTATGATCTTAAAGTGTGTCTCCACAGATTGCTTATAAGTTGCAAGAGAAATATAGCAACTACACAGTGGAAAAACCAGACAACACCTGGATCAGATCATCAAAATCAGTATCACCAGTTAAGGACAGAAGGACACTGGGTGCCTCTGGATGTGATTCTCTGAGGACAACCAACTAAACATTATTCCAGCTGGGAATAAACAGCCTCAATCTCATCATGCAGAACAACGAACAAACCCAATGAGGACCTTAAAAGGGGAAACAGGGATGGGGGAGGGGAGGCTGTATTTTTTTAATGTCAATGTCATAAAGAAAGACAGCCTGAATAACTGTCCCCCATTAAAGAAGACATAATAACTAAATGCCATGTGTGATCCTGGAATGGAGGTTGTACTGCAGCAGGAAAAATGCTGTTCGGGTATCATTAGCCCAATTGACCAACCTGAAATATTGACAGAAGACTAAAGCATTAGGTCGATGTTAAATTTCCTGAGTTAATAATTACACCGTGGTTACACAAGAAAATGTTCTTATTCTTTGGAAACACTCTGAAATACCTGGAGGCAAAGGCACATGATGTGTGCCATTTACTCTCAAATGTTTCAGGAAAAAAAAATGCACAGAGAAGGTAGTTGGAAGACAACAGGAGGCAAGGCGTGTTCGTGCACACAGGTAACAAAGCAGATGCAGCAAAAGGCCAGTAAGAAGTGAATCTGTGTAAAGGCAATATGGGTGTTCTTTGCACAATTCCTGCAACTTTTCAGATTTGAAACCATTTCTAAAAAAAGTTAAAAGAAAAACCAACTTCCTCTCCCACATAACCCAGCGGACTGAAATGTAGAACACTCTGCAACCCTTAAATGTGTCTACCAAGTTTATCACAACAACTGGGAACACACCGTCTTAAGGGAAAACAGCATGAGGAAAGATGACATACAGTGCGATCACGTGCAGGGAGAGCAGGCAGATAAAGAGGGAAAACAACAACAGAAAAAGGCTATGAAGAAACCCAAGGGATGCCGGCACTGGTCGTCTGCCTCCCAGGGACCACTCACAATTTCTTCCCTTCTGCCTCCTGTGCACTCCAAAAATATAAAGCTTACATGGTAACATGATGATTAAAAATAAGCTTTATTCTTGCAATAATAACTTAACAGCAGTAAGTAGAAATAGGTTTAATTTGCTTAAGTTCTTCAAGGACCTGCTGTACAGAGTAAATGATACTGTGGACGGTCAGCTCCTCACATGTAACATGAGCTATGACTGGCCCCAAGGATGGGAAATAGAGAAAAAAGTCATGCTAAGGGATGGTCTTTAGTGGAACTTATTTAAAGTTGTGAATCCACACATTCATGAGCCACAGATGCTTCCTTCCTTTCTCCTTATTCTGAGCCCTGAGAAGATGGTGAGATCCTTCAGTTCCATCCCACCCACAGCCCACATCACCCCGCCTGAAAGCCTCGAGGGGAAAGAACAACGAGGCTGATCAGGGACGGAGCATAATGCTGGCTTCAGGCTCACAGCGCTGTGCCTTACTGAGCTCGGCGGGCACACTGCAGACACTCTGCTCAGGCGCAGACATGCAAGCTGAAATTCTTCAATTCGGTCCTAGTCAGTGACTTTGTTATTTCACTGGTGGAACTGGATAAGCCCAGGTATTCTGTCCAGAGGCCCCGTCTCTGCTCTGCATACAGAGTTGACTGTGGTATTACTGGGGGGCAGGCCGGGAGGGGGAGCAGGCCTGGAGAAGCGGGAGGGGGGGAGCAGAAAACACCAGAGATGTTATAAAGCAGGTGAGGAGGATGAGAGATGTAAATGTCTGGTTAACAGAAAGGCTGGAAGGGACCGGAACAGCACCGGCTCACACTTCCAAGTGCAGGACACTCCCACAGTCACTGCAACGGTCGGGCTGGTTTTTTTTTAAAGGAGCTATTAAGATTGTGTCTGACAAAACAAAAGAGGAAGTGCCTTGATTAAAAATTATTACAGCTCAGTTCCTGTTTAAGATACACATTTGTAAGCATTTAATTATATTTATTGCTTAACATACCCTGGTTTGAGTAATCTTGAACTTCAACTGAATCTCATAACTCAGCCAAAAATAATTAAAATTCTTTTGCCAACTTAATTTGGATGAAAAAGTCAAACATTTCATTTAAAATTTATGTGAGGCACATTCGTGAGAATACACTGATTTCTCTTCCAGATTTCAATTTACCCAATTTAATGACTGCCGATAGCAGGGCGATAGGAACGCAAAAAAAATCTTACAGTTGACAGTCATCCACAGTTCCTGCCATGTTTTAAGAATCAACAATTGTCTTCAAACTTGTGAAAGAAATCAATGTTTATTAGTTTCTAGAATCTTACAACCTGTCTGCACAAAACTGTTTAGAATGAGTACAATTAGACATACACTTCCAAGAATCCACTGACTTGAGCGAACAGAAATGAGGAACCTCCCTATGATCCCACATCCCTTCAGGACAGCACACTGCTCAGCGGCTGTCTAGTCTGCCACTGTTTCTTCTTTGCACTCATGTTCTTTAGCAGCACAACGGTCACAATGGCCTTTCAGGCTTGAGTGATGAATGACAACACAGCTCCATTCAGAAGTGTGAATGGCCTTGAACACAGCTCCAGAAGCAACTGCTATGGTTATGCCAGATAATAAATAACACCCAGCAACATTATCAAATTCTAAAATTAGGCAAGAAAAAGGAGGAGTAGAAATCAAGAAAGAAGGCAAAAAGAAAGAGGAGGATGGGGGGAAACCCTTGCGATTCCATCCCGTAAATCACAAAAAGTCAGAGCTCAGCCCCTTGCCTGCTCTGCCCACTCTCCCCAAAGATGCCCACGCACCCGGCCTGAGAAGGGGGCAGGCCTGGCGAGTCCACCGGGTGGTGAGTAAACACCTCTTGCCTCTCCAGCCTCATCTCACATTTACGAAGCTTCTGTACAGCTACACACATGTGACACGCAGAGGCCACAGTCAGGGATCTGGCGCAGCAGCTGGGAGGCCCAACTAGAAGCCGGTTCCTATTGATGGATTCAGACAGGAAGACTCGCTTCCAAAACCCCCCAGCAATATAAATGAAGGTTCTGGACCAACGGGATTCCTGTTGGCTATCCTAAGAAAGACAGAACCTGCTAACATAGAATTAAACCTGATTTATTATTAAAAAACAAAACAAAACAAAACAGTAGGCTCCCCATGACACTATCATGGCTAAGAACAAATATTTCTAGAAATCTTGTCAAATGTCGCATTCCCATTGTGCCCAGCCCTGACCACCCCCGTCTAACTCTACTCCCTGGCACTCGCAGGCCCTCTCAGTCTTCGGTGTTTTGGCCATACTTGTTCTCACCTTCACAACACTATAGAATTTGCTCATTTATTATGTTGTTTAATTCTCATCCCCCTCTCAGCCTCCCTTGAATATAAGTTCTACAGAGGGTGGGTTATTTGTTTAGTTCATTAATACACCCCAGCACTGGGCACATAATAGGCCCTCAATAAATGTCTGTTCAGTGAATGAATCATTCATTAAGCTAAACGATTTTCTTAAAGCACTTCTTATTCAAGCAGAAAAGGGAAAAATTAGGCAGGGAATCTTTAAAGAGTTGTAATAGGACCGATAAAGGGTTATTATCTCTTTTATAAAAAGCCTATTTACATTGATTAAAGAGTACACACACACATTCTTAAACACTGATTCAGAAATGGGTAGAGAACCTCAACAGCAGCTAAAAAGAACCACAAATGGTTAATAAACATTTGGAGAAAAATAAACTCACCAATATCAAGTAAACACTAAAACAAAATAGCATTTCTCCGAGTAATTAGCCAAGATTTTTAAAACTAAGATTCCTCAACACATAACAGTGCAGTAAGGTGGTCATTTCCAGTGAGCAGGAGTGAAATTAAAACAGCCATCCTAGAGAGTAATTTGGAAATAAAACATTCTAGGGCTCAAAAACATCCCTATCTCTGACCCAATTATTGTCATTGTGAAACTTTATTTCTAAGAAATACGTTGAAATGGAGGCAAAGAGCAAGTCCTAAGACGTTCATCACAGCATTATTTACAGTAGGCAAACTGTAAACTAGAGGACTAACAAGTCAGTCGATTACAGGGCATAGTTTATAAATCAGGCTTGAAGAATTTTTATAAAGGCAAAAGACTGAATAATAAAATGTTAAATAAATAGAAGTGAGCCAAATCTGTTCTGAACCACATATCTAGGACAATATGACAGGAAGGCAGAAAATATTACCAGGAATATTCATCTCTGAGCGGTAGAACTAGAGGTAAATTTTATTCTGTGAACTATACTTTCCTGGATTTTCTTATTTATTAAAATAAACATCTATCTTGATAATAGGAAAACATTTAATAAAGGAAATACTTCACAGAAAAGTTGGGATAAAATATGCTTTTAAGAGTTGTCATGACTACCAATAAGAATAATAAACCCTCAGAAAAAAGGAGCTAATGTTAGCAGTATCTGGAAAAACACAGAAGTAGCATTTTTAGGAAACAGAATACCCTTAATCCCCTTTAAATAAAAAAAGAGCAAATAATAAACCAAGCCCTGAATAACCTCTAATAGATAAGGTCCTTGCATTCCAAAAGTATATTCTCAGGATTTTCCTTTTAAAATTCAACATGAAACTTGACAGGGAATCTTTTATTTCCTAACTCACATAGGTACAAAAAGAAGAACAAGTCTTTAAAAAAAATGAGAAAATACAAGGCGTTTATGGTATTAGCATCATCCTTTACCAAGAGTATAAACTAAAATTATTGATAATAAATGGACTTTTCAATAAACTAGCCAAAAAATCACCTGCTTGGAAAAGGCTGCATTTATAAAACCAGCTCTATCATTATGGATGGTCAGGGGAAAAAAAAACAAACTACGAGGCTCTTATGGAAGCCCCTTTTCTAAATCCGTACAGGCAGGGTAATCATTTAGACTATTCTAAAATGAATTCAAACATTTAAAACAAAGATGACAGTTTTGCTCACAGATACAGATCTACAGACTTAACGTGCACATGCTCTTTGGAAATCTACAAGACTGTGTGTCAAGAGAAATAAGAACATCCTCTGCAATCATTTGACAGGACTGCTTCCTGAAATTATATCAGATCTCGATCCAAACCAAGTTTTAGGGCTATCCATAGAGGCAGTAAAAAGACTGTGAAGGAAGGTAGGAAAATTCAAGCAAACCTATTACTTTCCTTTTTAGCTCAAATATATTTCTCAAGGCTAAACATCAGAAGCAAGATGCTTGGATACCTACACTTTCCTTTATAACCTTTGCTTTGTATCTTGATCCAGAGGGAAAGTCATGTTTACAAGAACTACGAGACATGTGAAAAGCAATAACCAAGATAAATGAAAAAATGCTGGGTTAAGTGTTAGTCAGAACTTTATTGCAAAGGTACTTTGTTTTTATGAGATGAAGAAATCTACTTTTCCTCTTCTCCTCTGGCATTACATATTGAAAAATGAAAACATGATTAAACTATTCTTTTAATGTCATCTCATCGCTTACAAAGGGCGTAAGGAAGACAATTTGCATGGAGGCTGAGCACCACAGTGCACAACCCAATGTCAAAAACTAAAGTTCAATTTCCGGTGCTAATGAAGTTTCCACAATGGGAATTCTGTTCTTTCCCTATGAGCTGAGTGACTTCTGTTGTTCTTGTTCCATAGTCTTAACTCAAAACTTAAAGTTTTGGAGCCCGAAGACAAAAGTAGCAATTCAGTGAAAACATCAAGGCAGTTACCGGTGTCCACGGCTCTCACACCAGAGGGAAGGACGGTGGGTCGGAGCACCTGGGCTACTTCAGTGGTGCACGCGTAGGAAGCAGCAGGCGAAAGGGCACCAGGGAGACCCGGCATTAAGTGGGGTCCGCGAAGCAGATCCATCACCATCGAACGCATTTGTGGGGTCTACATGTCCATCCAGTATCTCAACTGAGATTTCAATTTTCAGCCACTGCTCCACAGAAAGCAGTGGATTATCAAACTCAGAATCACCTAAGTATTAGATGATTGTATTAGAATCATTTGGAGAGCTTTTAACATTCCAAAGCCTAGGCCACACCCCAATTAGAGCACAATTTTTGGGGAAAGAAACTAGGCATCAATCATTTTCAAAGCTCCCCAGGTTTGGGCACCACTGACACGAAACATAGAAACCAAATCAGCTATTCTGCCTCCTTTGAGATTTACCATAGATGTCATCCCAGGAAAGGAGGGAGAGAGGGATGAAAGAGAAGAAAAAGAGAAGAGAAAAGGGATGGAAGGAGGGAGGGAGGGAGGAGAAAAAGAAAAATCAGTAAACCAATGCATTAACCCGCATGTTGGTTGTTTTTTTCTTTAAACAAAATCACTTACTCACATATTCACTGCTGTTCCTGAATGCCTCAACCAAATGCTGAAAAACTGATTATAAAGGTACATGGCACAATATGCTGACAGGAGTTTAGACCCCCCAGCATTCCTTTACAAAGCATGCTGACTGGGTGAGAGGGCAGCAGTGAGATGATGCGGGTTCCGCGGGACCACAGCCTTCCAGCCGCAAGGCCGCAGGTCCAGAGAGATGCCTGAAGAACGTGCGCTTGCTTGGCTGCGCAGACCTCAGTTGATCTTCTAATGAGGGATATTAAAACCCTCCACTGAGTTCAAAGACAGAGGAGGAGGGAATCAAGAAAGCCCTGAACCCTGTAATTCCAATTTAAAGGGGGAAAAAAACCTCACTGCAGCTAATTTTTTTATTGCACCTATCATTTAAACATGGCCCAGAAGAGTTTGTTCATCAAGTGACATTTTCTTCTCCTTTAGCTCCTTCCATCCCCTGTATCTTAAAAAAAAATGGCTGGAGGTACACACGCTCTGTTTGCACGAATGGTTCACGACATTCAGAGAGTCCACCGTGTACAGGGCACCACCTGTGTGCTCAGCTGAAATCTGCAGAGATCCTTCATCCCTAGGCAAGAGCATAGATTCTTTCTATGCCACCCAAATGGGAGAATGTCCCGGGCACGAGATGATGAAGGGGCCCCGGAGGCACCGTAATGCTAACATGCTTATGAGCTCTGCAGCATTTGGCTTCCAAGACGCCTCTCAGTTTGGCAGCACCTGCACTCATCTCCGGGAATAATAAAGATACAGTTGCTAACGATGGCGGAGGCAAAGGGCATTAAGGCAAGAAGTGTGTCCTTGTGCATGCCATCGACCTGGATTTAAGATACAAGAAATTCTCTTAGAAGAAAACCAGCAAAATTGGTGTATCGATTTATGTGCTACAAACATGGTTGGTGCCTCAGTAGCACAGTACAGGATTAAAAACACTCCTCTTGACCCCCCTTCAAAGACCTAAATCGAGCTGCGTAACATTTTCCCCCTTGTACAGGCTTTTGGCATTTTGGTGATTTCAACAACATTTATTATGGGCCAGCCTTCAACAAAGCATCGCTTAACTTTTTTTTTTTAACAGCACATAAAGGTGAAGGGAATACTTCTTTGCAGAAAAGATATGCTAGAGATTCACTTTAGAGTTGCTCTCCTTCATCCTCAGTTATCTTCTGCCTCTATCCTGCAGTGAAGTCCCGATGCGTCTGTGACAGAATAACTCCCACGGGACAGACTGACATCAGAAACACCAGATCAAGGCTTGGCGGCAAGGCTGAAGGAGATGATGGGCTGGGGAGGCAGAGGCTATAATTCAAACAAATCTCTTCCATAACAGCTATGGGAACACTCAACATTACTGACCAAGTAAATTGCTTTTTGTGTAAGTGTTCTGTTTTTTGAAGTTTGCCCCAGTGTGAAAAGTCTCTCTCTAAGCCAGAACCTTAGCATTATTTTAATGTACTGCTCTGTACTTAATAATCTCACGCCTCAGACATTAGTCTGTTACCATGGGAATGACAGCAGCACAAATACAGGATTACGGCTATCAAGCAGGAGAAAGGAAATTATGAATAAGCCTCGTTATGTTCAATAATTAGCAGCTACATGGAAAAAAACAAAACCATGAATTTAGGTTGATGCATTTATCTCAGTGTTTGAATACAACTCTGAGTGTGTTACTGCTTTAAAATGAGGTTCTAACCAACTGCCAATAAATTCTTGATGAGCAGTTGCTACTCGGCACTGTGACTTAAAATCTCACCCTGTCCATCTCTCTCATCTACTTTAACTCCTTCCTTGCAGAAGACTGGTTACCTAACGGGTAACACACAACATCCCAAGATGGATTTCAGTACCCGGAGCCAACTCGTTTTGGGTGGGGAAGCAGGGAAATAGGAACACACTGGCTCCCCTACCTCCATTAACTGCAAAGGAAGGGAGAGTTTGCAGGACGCCGGCGCCGCCCTCTCCTACGGGGAAGAGCCTGTACGTCAAGGTGCAGGACAGTCAGATAGAACGGCGTCGCGACGCACGAGGTGTAAGTCTAACTGGCACCAACACGCGACCCACATAAGCCTCTATTATTTCTTCTAAAGCGTCAATAACAGACAATGTACTCTATGGCATTTACCGCAGTAAGAAAGTATTCCATGCACTTAGAACTTTTCTTAACAAGGGCTACAACTTTACGCATGATATACACCAATCATCAAAGTGGCAGATGCACATTCTGAGATTGCCAAGGCTGCCAGGGCTGGGCTTCTCCAAGCTGAGGCTGTGCCCACTGTGAGTGCCAACCGGGGCGACGCCACCGTCAGGTCCTCCCTGAGCACTAGGAAACAGGCACACTGCCTGGCCGCAGGCACCCTGAGGGATCACCAGCTCTCTCTACCAGAGCAGCCACGTTAACATTACCCCATCTAAATCAGACGCAAAGAATACAACTTAATCTACTCTTAACCCGGGAAATGTCTGACTGAGAGAGGCAGCTCCTTGCTTCCACCATGAGGTGTGTGCACTCTAAGGCGGCAGCACAACACATCGCTGGAGGAAAGTAGTTTTAGAACGTGCCGTCCAAGCTAACTGGTTGTGAATAGGCTTTGATTAAAATATAAAGAGCTTTTAAAATAATTTAAAATGATTCACTGGAACTAATTTGGAGATATTTTAATCTCTGAATGTGCAATGAACTGTGGTCTCCCGTGGCCCCAGCCTCTCCCTGGAGGGGGACAGTCCTGTTCGGCCGCCTGCCACTGGGTATGAGGTACGTGAGCCATGCAAACTGAACCACCCAGGCCCGCGTTTCCCTCTGCCTTTTCTGATTTAAGTCTTTCCAACTCAAGCACAGTTCTCTTCCACGTTGCGAACCAGACCGTGTATACCTCCCCTTCTGGGTCAGTATCGCTCATCCAGATTAGCTTGATAATTTTGAACACAACAATGTGACAACTATTTAAAGAACCACATGAGATCTAAAGACCTCAGTTTACATTCTTTAGTCATCTGTTTGAATTCCATTTTAGATTAAACAAAGAAACATTTTTCCTATGTAACGTACTAACATACGGGGACTCAACTAAGGCTCTTGTGAACCAATACCTAAACCACATTAACTAGGCTTTTCTAATGCGCCTGGGCCATTCAAGGGGATGCCTGCTGCTTTGCAAAGTGCCTCCTCAGACCCACTACAGATTCCTTCACGAAATCCTTCGGTGCCTGGTCTCCAAGGTGATTGGAGATTCCTGAATCTTGGCCAAAGGCACCTCAGATCAGAGGAGGAGGGCTGGCCTCTCCTGTCACGCATCCTGGGCCTCGCAGTTTCTTTCGGATAAGGAGCTCGAGTTGGAAGAAGAAATGAAGGGAAAAAAAATCTATGTACTGGAACATCTGACAAGCACAGAATTCCCTGACTTAACCCTCCCGGCAATCTGATGAGGTAGGCATTACTATAACCACTTAAGTAATGAAAAAATAGGGGACATAAAGGATATCCACAAATAGTAATGGAAGAGTGGAATTCAAACCCAGCCAACTCCAAAAACCAAGTTCTTTCTGCTATAACGATTCCCGTCCTCTTGAAGGCAAGAACCCTATCCTCCTTCATCTTTCGGATGGTCTCAGAGCCCACACGTGCAAAGAGTTCTTAGCAAAACAGGTGTAACAAGTAAAAGGCAAAGGGTTTGTGGGAAACCCTGGTTTCCTTTGTCTAGACAGCCCCTTGCCCACACCGACTGAGAGCACACGCCAACCGTGACTTACAGCCAGACGTGAGGGATGGAGCCCCGAACATCCATCCATTCTGAAGATGAGGCAGCCAAGCCTAAGAGACTGTCTGTCACTTACCTACAAGAAAGATGAGAGAAAACACCATTACTGTAAACACAGGCAGTTACCTTGTAGGAACTTTATCTACAGACATATTAAAATGTACTTTCATTTTATAATCAATGCATCAATCCTCAGCACAATAACGTAAGAAGAGCTATTTCTTCATCTCTCTTAATTTTTCAAGGCCATCTTACATTGTTACAGAGTATTTAAGTTCTTAACCTGAGTATTTTACTTGTTAACCAAGAGCAGACTTTAATTTTTTGAGATGACAGAACATCTTTAAAAGACTGGTGACCCTCTCTGGGGAAACAACATGCAGGCACCTCTTCTGTGGAGCTTCGGTGCTTCCAGATCGCCCTGCACTCGGCCCGCCGGCCCCGTGTCACCAACGTTTGATGGGACGTTCGACTGCCGGATATTCCTGAACCTTAAACAGGCTTCAGAATTCGGCATAAACTTTAAATGCCTAAAAATATGTCCGATCTATGTACAGCACTGTACATCCAGCAAATAGAAAAGGCACCTTCTTTTTCAGCATACATGACACAGAAACACAAAACTGGTCAAAACTAGGTGGCAGAGCAAGTCTCTGGAAATAGCAAGGAAATGACAACTATTTGGCTGCCAACTAGATCCGTTGGTTATAAAATTCAAAATTTTAATAAATTAAAAACAAACAAACCAAAGAATTACCAGGAAAACCTGTAAAGAAAAGCTGTGTGTCCGTGGTGTATGTTGGGGTGGGGCTAGGACTGCCCCCAATAGAGAGTGTAACACATTAGAAAGCTTCTGTAAGTAAAATGTGGTTTTGTTGCACAAACAGGCAAGCTGACCAGGGGAACAAAATAAAAAGCTCAGAAACCCCCAAACATGCATGGGAAGTTATCATATGATAAGGTAATATCTCAAATCAGGGGAGGAAAAGATGGACATTTTATCTTGGACAACTGGATACCTACTGGAAAAAAAATACTTTGTATCCATATACCACAAGATATACCAGAATGCACTCCAAATGATCACAGATCTAAATTTAAAACTAAAATTTCAGGATTATTGAAAGAAAACAGGTGAATCCCATTATAAGCAAGTGAGAAAAGGCAGGTCCAGGCATAATAGAAGATTAATAACTGTCGATAAAAAATTCCTTAAAATGTCATCAGCAAAAAACAGGTGGCATATTTGAAACTTATCACAAAAGGATAATAGCCTTCACATACAAAGAGCTCCTTAAAAAATCTAGAAGAAAAATACTAACGTCCCCATCTAAGAACGGGCAAAACACATGAACAGGGAATATAAAGAATAAATGAAAACATATGAACAGATGCTCAATGTTATTCATAATATGAGACATGCATTTGTTTTTCACTGATCAGACTGGCAAAACTCCAGAAGTTTGACAACACACTCTGTTTGTGAGGCTGTGGGCAAATGGTACCCTTGTACACTGGTGAGAAGGCAATGGCACAAACCCCTAAAGAGGAGGGATGGCAGATTCTAGTGCAGACGTAGACTTACAAATCACTATGGAGGTAAAGGATACGTCAGTGACGAAAAAAGGACTGGTCTAAAATTGGTGCTGATAGAATTTTCAAAAATTAAAGGTAAAAAGAATTACGGAAATATAAAATAATTTGGCAAACACCACAGCCAAGAACGGATACTAAAATTATAAAAGGGAAGAACAGTCACTGTGGAGAAATGAGTGGCGCCGCCTTAGCCTGTGGTGGCAGATGCTGGCATCCGGAACCCGCAGGAGGGTCTTTGGGAAGTTTATGCATTATTTCTGCAACTTTTCTGGAAGTCTGCAATTATTCTTTAAGTTAAAATGTTTTGAAAATTTTTAATAAAAACCATTTTTTTTCTAAAAAGAAAAAATGCTTTAAAAAAAGTCCTGAGACAGTCAGATATCCAGATGTCAAAAACTAAAATTAGATCCTTATGTCATGCCATACCACAAAACTTCTGACTGGTTAACTGGAAGCCAAAAACAAAACTAAAACTTTTAGAAAATGAGAGAGGGAGGATGTTTTTATGACCTTGAGTTTCCCTACATTAAAATTCAAAACTTTTGTACAACAAAAGAGCATAAACAAGAAAGGCAAGCCCTATACCTGAAATGCATTTGGAAAAGACAAAGGATTAGTATTCAGAGCATAAAGAATCTCTACATATCAAAAAGAAAAGACAAACAACCCAGAAGAAAAACAGACAAAAGATCTGATGAGGCAACTGACAGAAGAGAAAACCCAAATAGCCAATAGACATGAAATGATTCAAGTCAGGGAAATGCAGATCAAACCAAGGAGACACCTGGTCCCTACCGCCACCAGAATCTTAGGGACTGGTGACGGCGGTGGGAGAAGATGGGAAGCACTGGGAGTTCTCACACAGCACCTGGGAGACCATTCAGAGCACAAGCCCCCTGGGGAGGAAGAGGCTGAGCTCGAAAAGTTGGGGCTGTCCAAAGTAACTCCCCTTGGAGAAATCCCCACAGGTGTTCACAGCAGGTGTGCCCAGGAAGACCTGCTCATAGTAGCACTGGGATGTGAGTCAAAACCTGGAAATGACCTAGAAGCTCATCAAAAGGCAAATAAATGAATAGTGTATATTCACAAAGTGGAATCATACACAGCAGTGGGAATAAATATTTTATTTATTATTTATATGCTATCATTTTGCTTTAATAAATACTTTATTGAAAGCATGCAAAAATACTGCATACTATATATGGGTACAAGTTTGCAGGAAAATGACTTAAATAGATACAGAAGTAATAAACACTGAATTCAGGATTATAATTTAACCCTAGGAAGGAAGATGGGGAATGCGCTGAGGGGCAGACAAATGTACTGGAGAGTTTTTGCATGTGTGACAAAGTATTAAAATGGGACAAGACTGTGACAATGTTGGCTGTGATTCTTCAGGTCCTGAATTATTTTCTATAAACTTTGCTATAAATGCAGAGTATATAATTTCAAAAGAATATGAGTAATAAAATATGGGCCTTTACTATTAGATGAATCTTCAGGTGGATTTCGTTTAACTTTGATGGGTTTTTGCAATTTTTTTCATTTTAGCTACTTCTTTCCTCTTGATTTTTATACTGGTATAAAAAAAACATGCATGTATCTTTAGACCCCATAATCTAAAAATAAGGCTGCGTTTTTCTCCTTAAAAACATCTAAATATTTCCTCCCTCATTATTCATATATATTCCTTCCTTAAAGTTGCTTCCTTAAAGAATTTCTATTCAGAAAAAATTTAACCCAATTCCCCTGGATATGCTAGACCCCACAATATATTAAGGATGTTAAACTGCTTTAAAGAGGTTTGATTTTTTTAAAAACCAGCTCATTGACAAATGCTTTTAATGAAGATTAAATACCCAAATCAAATTGCATTTTCCATAATAAACATCAAGTTATACATCACTGCGCAATCTGTATGTTAAAAAGTGGTATATGATTGTGAGGAAGCATGATGAAAATGTAATAATCCAGTGCGGGGTCATCTCTACACCAGAGGCGGTTTCTCACAGCGCGGGAAGTACTTGTGCGTTGCTGCCACTGAAGGAACTTCACTGTGGAGGAGCTGCAGTGACCGGCCACCTGGAGGCCATCGCACCCCCAGCAGTGCCTTGGGGGTTTGTGGGGGACGAGAAAGACTAGCTCCCCCACTGACTGCGCTTTCCCAAGAGCTCTGCTGGGTAACACTGGTAACGGTGAGGCCGGGGACCTAAATCCGTTTCTCTCACGTATTAATTTCACACAGGGAAAAAAATACTCAGTTCTGTTTCCCTCACCTAGAGCAAGGGTCTCGCAAGCTGACCCTGACAGAGTTCAGTACGAACCCACAAGCACCACAGGGGAAAGGCCCGAATCCCAGGACCGGATGCCGGCTGCGGCTTGGTGCAGGGAGCCTGGGGGCGTGAGTTTTCATCAAAGCCACGGAAGACCTAGATATGCACTCCCAAACCTGCAGGTCCACATGAGTAATGTTGTAAAATCCCATGTCAAGAAAACAACTATTATTTCAAAATTAATTTTGAAATGATGGGCTGTCGTTTAAAGTGAGAGTTGCTGTTTTTGTACATTGAATAAGAATAAGAGATTTTAAATAGCAAATAAGCTCCTAAATCATCAAATGTTGAAAATAAAAGTGTTCTCACTCTCAAGAGTGGGGGCAAAGGGGAGCAGGCATGGGGGAGAAAATACCTTGTCTGTGGGCTCAGAAACTGAATGACAAGTTATAGGCCTAAGTTTAGAGTCCATTGAAAAACTTTGAAGGAGGTGGTAAATGTTGGTATTGGCAACAGCTTAAAAAAAGCCACACGGTTTCCTATTTTTACTATGAACCTTGCAAATAAGAAGGAAGCAACGATGTCTCCCTAAAAATAATAATGGTCCAATGTGTTAGCACTCCTCCGCCTAGTGAAGTTGTGTCGATTTTAGTTCCTCGAATGACAGATTTTTCCCCTGCACAGCAGCTCAGTTCTTCATACTACAGCTAGTTGGCTGTTCCTGATCAGTTTACATCCCTGCAGAGCTCAAGATCTGGGACTGAAACCAAAGGGAATAAAATCAGTGAAGGCCTGGATTTCTACCCACTACGCAGGCCAGCACTCTTCTGAGAGGCAGTGGGGGGGTGGGGGGGTCACCACTGTGCTAGTCAGCGATCTAAAATTACATGGCAGAGGAAGCACATGTTCCCGCCGTAGTCCTGGCAAACCCCACCTCACCCTCCTTGCACTGTGCCACACTGCACCACAAAGGTTCTACACAGCTCTTCCTCCTCGCGTTCACGCAGAATCAACCCTACTCCGAGAAAGCTGGTTAAGACATCACTTAGGTGCAAGGGCTCCTAATCATCAAAACCCTAGGACACAAGCAGTCCATGCTACTTCACCACACAGAAGCTGGGGCAGAGGGAGAAGGTGGCCAGAAAAGACTTATTCCAATAGAAAAGTTACATTTTGATATTGTTCCAAAAAGAATATTGGCAGGAACCTCAAGATTTTGTGCTTTCTGCTGCTACTAAAATGAAATAGATTTTAGTTCTAATCCGGTAATATGAAACAAATCAAAAGCAGACAGACTGGCAAATTATACTAAGTCTAGCTGAACAGCGGCACACATCATCAGTTCAAAGAGGTCAAAAGAGAAGCCCAGACAGTAAGTATGTGGAAACATGAACAGGAACTTTCCTTAAAATCCTGATCTAGTGAGAAGACCACCTGAGCAGAAGACTTCAAAAGCTAGATAAGGGAACACAAAGAGAGAAGATTAACTGAAAACTCATCAACAAGCCAAGAATATAATAAAGAAAAACTGAGCTTCAATTTTGTAAGGATACTGGCATTTGCACACTCAAAAAAGACATCCAACACCTCTCTGTTTACAAAGGAAATGTGAAATCTTCAAACCACACGCCAGCCAGTCACTGAAGAAGCCGCCAGGTAGGGCTGATCCCCAAGCAGGAAATCACAGTCTCCACTTCATCCCTTTTGTTTTATGGTTTTTCATTTTGTTTTGTTTTGTCTTTTTCTTTTTTCACTGCTAAATATTAGCATACGAAGAAAGGAATCTTGAGAAGTAACCTTGAGTTCATTCAAGGGCTGAATCAAGTCCTCCTGAACCCAGGGGCCCACCAAGATAAATAAAGGGCAAAATGGAATTATGGGTTTTTAATGAAGCAGCAGCCCAATGAAGTAACTGGGGAAGAGTAAAGAAAAGTTGCTGAAACCTGACCTGGTGGCAAAGAGGAAAATTCAACATAAATCCTCAGAGAATGCAGGCAATGGTAAGGAATCTGAGCTCCTTGACTCTCAACACACTCTTCCTCAGGGAATGCTTCCATATGCTTATAAAAAAAGCCACTTTGCCTGCTTCCAGATATACAGCATTAGGGCAGGGATAATTTCAAGCTGGCTAAAGTCCAAATCCAACGGTTGCAGCTGTAGTAGCTGCCTTGTTCACAAAGCAATTCAGGAAGCTTTTAGAGGGCAGAGTGCACCAGACAGAAGGGGGTCTGTAAGCAAAGCATGGACGGATCCCAGTGCATTCAGGGCAGACGACACATCTGTTCCCAGGTCCCCCTGGAAACATGCGAATACAAATCCAAGTCAGCCTTTACTGCCCCTGTTTTTTTCAGGACGCATATCTGCTTAAGCACTCAAGTCAAATTATATGCTAGCAGTTACAGGACCCTTGGGCCGTCCCCAGCATTTGGACTACAACCCTGCAAATAACAGGCCCCACACGGGTCTGAGCAGCTCTGATCAACTGCGACCTGGCCTGCATTCCTCATCACCAAGGCCGTGCATAATCGTGTCTGCTGCTGCCATTTTAGCCTCATACATAATGGCCACGTTCAGCACAACTGTTTGAAGGAGGGTGTGTCCCAGAATCAACCTTGGTCCCCTTGCTGCTGCACATCCAGAAGGTTTCAAAAATCTCACTTGCTTCTACTCCACTTTAGTCCTTCATAATGCTGTCCCCTTGCCATTTTTCTTTTCTTGGCAGTTTAATTGGAATTCCCCTCTAAGAAAAAGAAAAATACAGTCAAGATATTGGGGGGAGGGGGGGCGGCGGAAGGGCTGGGGGGGCAGCTAGTGAGTAAAGAGCAATAAAATATATGCTGACAAGGAAGCAGAGAGTCCCCCAGGCCTGTTTACAGAGCTTAAAACTGTGCAGTGACAATGGCAGGGGCAACAACACAATGGGCATAGAGGGAAAGAAGCAGGAAGGTGCTCTTAGACGTTTAATGGGGGCTCGTTTAGCTCAGAGGGAAAGGAACCAAACATACGAGATGGAAGAGAAACGGGTTATTTTAAAAGATGAGTTGAACATGGAGTTTAAAATGTTAATTTAATTAATTAACTTTAAATTTATATATATATATATATATATATATAAAAAATCTGTGCGTTCCTGAGTGTGGCTAGCAGAGCATGGTGCTCAGACACTCAAACCTTCCTTCTGGGGCAGAGTATGTGACACGGTTACAGTAAAAGACAATCGTGATCCAGATGCTCCCACGACCTGCGCGCACACACAGAAGCAACCGCTCCGGTGACAAACCCCTGCGGACTGACGGTAGGAGGAGGTGTTTAGCACCAAATCCTAACCTCGCCTTTATGCACCACCTATACGATAAATCAGCATAGAGCCCAGCTCTGCTGTACCTCTATGTTATTACACATATTAATTACATGTTTAATCACACACATTAATAACACCTAGTCTGTAATTGCAACAGAATCATGTAAACCTAATCAAGGAAAACCAGGATGTTTGCATAAAACTTGTAATGAAAAATATAACGACTACACTAATGAGACAGGGGTGGGATGCGTGTCTGTGACAAAGGGTGTCAAGAAGAACAGAAAGTGATTCTCTTTTCTGAACATTATTTCAGGCCCATTTAGCACAATCTGTACCACTCAGCGAATGTGCAGTGTCCTATACACATCAAATCACATTTGGATAATGTTCCCGACTTCAGATAAAATTTCATTACAATATTTAGTTATGGAATGATAAGAAATGCTTACATCTTTAAACTTAATAAAAACAGGAATATGCTAAGAATTAGGAGAACCTCATTCCAATCTGCTGGGTGATACTTAAACAGCAAAATAAGCCTACCCACTGGTGACCCCTATACAGTCTCTGAGTTAATTCACCCTTTAAATAAACCATTAAGAAAAAGTGCAATTCCTATTTATAGTAGCCAAGATATGGAAGCAACCTAAATGTCCATCAGTAGATGAATGGATAAAGAAGACGTGGTACATATACACAATGGAATATTATTCAGCCATAAGAAACAAACAAATCCTACCATTTGCAACAATATGGATGGAGCTGGAGGACATTATGCTCAGTGAAATAAGCCAGGCAGAGAAAGACAAGTGCCAAATGATTTCCCTCATTTGTGGAGTATAACAACGAAGCAAAACTGAAGGAACAAAACAGCAGCAGACTCAGAGACTCCACAAAGGGACTAGTGGTTACCAAAGCGGAGGGAGGGAGAAGGAGATGGAGGGGTATTATGTTTAGTACACATGGTGTGGGGGATCACGGGGAGAACAGTGTATCACAGAGAAGGGACATAGTGACTCTGTGGCATCTTACTACACTGATGGACAGTGATTGCATTGGGGTGGGGGTGGGGGACTTGATAATATGGGTAAATGTAGTAACCACATTGTTTTTTCATGTGAACCCTTCATAAGAGTGTATATCAATAATACCTTTAAAAAAATTATTTTTAAAAGTATAATTCCTTGTGTTCAAAGGGAAGCTCTATTCAGGTGAGTGTCAAAAAAGCAAAGTCCATCGTCGTTTGTTGCCTTAATTTTATATATTGGCAAACTGGAACTTCCTACATTGCTGGGTTCATTTCCCCAAGCAGATCCCGAGTTCGATAAAAACAAATACAAAGTCAATTAAAACACAGCAAATGCTTTGAACTAAAATAATAACTTAGGACTATAATCAAGTCTCTTCATTCTAATTTTGTTGTCTGAATTTTATGAAGCACTTCCTTATCAGACTAAAAACAGAAATTTTTACAAAACCCTAAATGACAGTCTTCAAGATTTTTCAAACGTAAAGCTTGGAAATAGTCTAGTCTTACTTTTTGTAATTATGCCTTTCGGCCCCCCCCCGACAAATCAAGTTGATTGAGAAAGCATATAAACGGCTCTATGAAGTGGACTTAGGCAACTGAAAAAATTGATTTTTAATCTGCTTTTATAAACAGCTTTATGAAGTAAACCTAAGTATTTTTAAAAATCGTACTAAATTACTAAACCTACTTTTCAAAAGTGATTCACAATCGCATGTCTGGACCGGGAGAACACCTTTTCCAAGGGACGCTGAAGGGGAGGCCAGGGAGGGGCTGGCGCGCCAGTGGCCCCCCCCCCCCCGGGCCCTCCGGAGTCCTCGGCTCTCAGGGAAGAAGTTAGTTCTCCCGTGGAAATTCATCTTGCTTGAGGTCTGTCACTCAGGGGGACCCGAAGGCCAGTGAGTGACGTCCCTACTTCCATGACAGCACTGACCATCAACGTGTGCTGAACTGACGGAAACCAGAGGCGTTTTACAAGCAGAGGAGCCCTTACCCATTAAAAATAGCTAATAAATAGCCCTGCACTATAATGGAAGAATGTGGTATTTTCCTCATGAAACAATATCATTTATCTTTTCCAAAATTTTATTCACACCTCAATTACTGTTCATCTGTCACCATCACTCCTAAAACCCGAAGCAAGTAATCAACGGGAAGATAAATTCTCACTCAACTTTGTTTGAGTTGAGTTTGAGTCTCAACTCAAACTGTGTTTACACATAAGAAAAATTTTTAACTACCATTTTATTTAGCCATTAAATTAGTTATATTAAGGTTTCTTGGTAAAAACCTAAAGAAATGCCTGGTGGGATACCCTTAAGAGGGGTTGAGAATAGACAGGAGAGGGGAAAGAGAATGCGACATTTTCACGCTTAAACATTTAGAAGACCTGAAATGTTTGCTCAAAACTATTATGAGCTCTCCTATCTTATTCAACAGTAAGCTTACTTTTCTCTTTCAACAAATACTAAGGAGATCATTACTTTGAGAACAACAAAAGTTAGACCTGACATGCTTGGCCCAATTCGAGCCAGTTTTCTTCAGGTTTCCTCCTTCTCCAAAAAGTCTGTAATAATAATAATAATAAAAAATAATCAAATCACAACTGCTAACGTCTACTGAGGGCTCACTATGTGCGAGGCACCATTCCAGACACTGTGCAGACCTTAACTCATTCAATTCTGGACTCAGCTCTATGAGGAAAGATACTCCATTATCCAGTCAGGGAAACTGAGGCACAGTGAGATTATGCAACTTAAACACGAGCATGCAGCTAGTAAGTGGCAGAGGTGGGATAGAATTCCAGAGAGCATGGCTCCAGAATTCAGGTCTTAACCACCAGGCTAAAATTAATCTCAAGCTGATATCTACCATCAGTCTCACTATATTGCACTCAGACGGAGTAATCCTTTATGTAAATACCATATATACACATACACAGAGCACGTAATTGTTAATCCATTAAGTAATGCTGCATTAAAATGAGGTCTCCTTCTAGACTCATGTGATTTTTTGTGTGTGACCTCAATTATATGTAACCTGATGGACTTTTGTTTTCATTAAAACATGCGGTTAGGGAATAGAAAAAGAAAACACCCAGCACTTCTACTATATAAAGAAGGACATCTTTATGATACTTAATCATGCAATATCTGTCTTAGGTCAGGGAGTCCCAATTCTCTTAGTATTTATCATTTGAGCCCCTGCATGGTTAGTAAGAGGGCAAGTCATACACACACACACACACACACCGACCATTTATAATTAATCCTACCCAATTAACACTAGTCTCTCTGTATCCACACAATTACATTCTTTCTAAGACTGCATATAACCGACTGCAACATGAAACTACACTTTTACCAGATGCAGAATTTCATGATGCCAGTTAAAGCGCCGATCACGACTGCATGAATCACAAGCAAAATCACTAACCAGCGAGTATCTGGCAAAGCCAGACCAGCTAACACCGAAGGGAAGCGCCGAGTACAGAGGCTGAGGCAGGCTCTGAAGTGAGGCGGGCACTGGGCACAGCGCTCTGCCTCTATCAGAAACCTGCACGGCAGAGACAAGCAACACCTGATTCACTGCTCAGTCTAAGAATTAGACTTGCAATGATAGCATAAGTGTTGTTAAATATAAGATAAAATAATATTCTTAATTTTTCATTTCACTCTCAACAATAAGGGTCAATCAAAGCTCTTTATCTCTAGTTACTGTGAAATCCTGGGACCTGCTGCAGGTGAATTCACTTCAGTGACCTTTTCCAGGCATCAGTTATCCTCTGATAAGGGGGATCTCCCGAACGCGATCTGTATGTTAAAGGGAACTCACAATTTCAGACTTGGAAGAGGGCCAACTAGCAATCTGCCCAGAGTGGTCTACTGATGGAAAAGTTTTGGGTCTGGAAAACTGGTTTCCATCTCAGCTGAATTGTACAGTAGCTTCAGTGAGTTTAGGAAATTTCCTAAACTGTCACAGACAGTGTTCAGACCTAGAAAATGGGATATTCCCTACTTCATGGTACTGTTATCAAGAAAGAGTGAGGTGGCACCCATTGTGAGCAATTTTTAATCTGTTAAGTGTCTAACCAAATATTGGTTATTCCCATCCACTACTTCCATGAGTTTACAGTTAATTTCACCAGGCATTCAGCACTCCTATATTGCCTATTGACTGACTATTGGTTACATCTGTTAGATGCTGTCAGAAATAGTTAAAACTCCAACAAGATACTCATTTTTAAAAGTCTGCTTGGGTTATCAGTTTTCAAAGGTTATAAGGAAAAACCTATGTGAAAAAAAAAACAGCACGCTAGGCAAATAAGTAGATGACATTAGAGTTGTAAAAACAAGAAACTATGGAAATACTGCAAAAAAAATTCATTCTAACTAGGATAATCAGGATAGGCACCCTGGAAGAAGCTGAATGCAAGATAAGCCAGGGGTGATCACAGGGTTGAAAGACCTTCCGTCCACCTCACTACACTGGCTTCACCCTCTCCCTTCATGTCACTCTAACAGGAGCCCCCTAAACACAAACGATGGCGACAAGGCTTTGAACACTTTCAAGTCAGTATTATCCACTGTGTAACCTGCCGTAGGTGGCGTGCAGTTTAAAGGACTGCAGTGGTGCGGCTCTTCTGCTGCTGATGCCACGTCAGACCATTAGTACACAAGTCCTCTGAAGACACTGACACAAAATTTTAGCTCCAGGTCATGTCTTTATGAAGAGATTATCAAAGACACATTTTTGTGAAAAGCAGGATTCATATTCAAAGCTGTGTATCTCTGGCCAATTGTCCGCTGCTTTCCTATATTAAATCTCCTCAGTGAGAAAGTATGAAACAATATATTTCTATTTTTGCCCATCACAATCACTAAACCCTGATATGAAGAGAACTGCTCAGATTGCAAACATGGAAGGAACAAATCTGCTGGGTGACTGTAAACTCAAGTAGCACAAATCATACGTTGTATTCTTGGAGACTCTCCTTATCAGTATTTAAGCAGCAGAGACAGAACCAACAAGCAGAGATAAAGCACTCTACGCTATTCAAATTCATGTGGGGTTCGGGTATCCCAGTATTAGGTCCTACACAAACTTGGATGGCTTATTTTCTGATTCAACATATAGCCATGGTGCCGACTTTTGGGGTCTGCTGTCAAAGACTGTAGCCACTGACCCTCTTCATGCTGGTGAACTGCGAGGATTATAGACACACCCAGAAAAAAACTGGTGGATTTTGTACTCACCGTCTCAAAACTCAGGCAAACAATAGGACGCAGCCAGCTGGTTAAGAAACAAAATTAGAAAATGTTCCATATAATGTCCTGGCTATTTCAAACTATTCAAGTAATTACTGTTTAGACTGAATCTTATCGGCCTCAGGGCATTCAGTTTAAAGTAACAGCAGGGTAAGAAGAGGGGTGAGTTTCTAGAAGAATATAGCAAAAATATTTTCAATGAACTGAGAGGCTTTTGAGATGGACATTTATTAAATACAGGGATTTTAAGATAATTCAGTATGTAAGTGTAGGTGTGTTTATAGAAACACAGGACAAGGAGGAAACATCGGAGAGAAGGCTGTGGTCCATACATGTCTTTCTTTAACTATCCAGGGGAAAATAGATTTCAACTCACTTGAAAACTGTCTGGCTGGAGATTACACAATTTCCCCCAGCAGCTCATTAAACTGTTATATCACCTTGACAGTCAATTCCTGCAAAGTTAAATGCAAATCAAAACATTTTTAATTGAATCATGCAATACATGACTAAGGGAGTTCACTGTTTATAGGAAACTTGTGGTGAAGTAACTCATTACTGCACTCAAGTAACTACATCACCCCTGACAGACATAACTCAGATTTAACGTAGCAGTCTTCCCAAAGCAGAGGATGCCTGTAGCAAAAAGATGCCGCATGCACACGCATCTACCTCAAACTACAGTATGATCTAACGCTTAAATGCCTAATTCAGAAATGGGTAAGAAGCAGTTTTACTGAGTAGTAGAGGAATTCAACTTGACATGAAAAATCTGCTCTCCCTCCTCTCCTACTCTTCACATAAAAAAAAAAAAAAAAAAAGTCCTTCTGCAAAGTAAGATTTCATGAAGACACTGAGAGAACATTTGCTCACCATCCTGGAATGGTCACTCGTGGCCCAATGGCTATGCTCTGTGTAGTCTGATAGTGCACAGAAGAAAATGAAACTTCTTTAATAATATAGCCCAAAGGTATAAGGGGAGTGGAACCCTCAAGTGGTTTATATTATTAGCCTTAACAAGAAGGGACAGTCCACTAGTCTGTGGCTTCATGTGATCTATTTACAGTCAAGATGACTATATTTACAAAAATCCTACAGTACATGAGAACTAAGAGATAAATATCAAACTACTACCCTTCCAGGCTTCCAAAAAATTCTATTAGCCTCAGGAAAGCATGAGCCATTGGGGGTTTGCTTCAGGTAAGATCCTCAGCAGAATCTGAACCAGAAATACTACCCGATATTATACACTTGAAAAAAATCCTGCTGCGTCTTGCATTCAGCGCAACAGTTTACTCTGTATTTGAGATCAGGGTTTATACATATAAACGTCAGAGAGCCTACAGCCCAAACCCCAATGTTGATCACTACCTGAAAAATTAAATTAAACATAGCATAAATTAAACATACTTTAACTAACTAACCAACCAAACTCTACCACCATTAAACCCAAAAAGCCAAGAGTGAGGCCCTGACAACAGGACTGAAGAGATTAGGGCCTTAAACAGTGACTGCAATAAAACAATCCAAGTGTGAGACTTCACAGGAGCCAGCGCTCAGAGCACCTCAAGACAAATATTTACATATACTATACGACATCATAATCTACTAAAGATAAAAGACTCAGGAACCCATTAAATCCTAATTTAGAATACAAATATTACATAAAGGCAGCAAAGGAGACCGTACTGTCAGCTGGGTCCTTTGAGTGAGTGCACAATGAAGATTCTTTTGGAGGCAAGAGACAAGATTAATAAGGGGTAAAAATGTAAATTTATGAATAAAAAACAAAATGGGTCTCTCACCTTGCTGTGGTCTTCTGCTGACAGTATGCTAGACAAACTTCCCAAACAGACACCTTTAAAGGTTTCAGCCTTAGAATTCCCTCTCTCCTTCCACTCCCTCCTTCTGTTTGTCACAATCACAGATCTTTCGTTTTTTTTCCCAGTTCCTAAATAATTTCCAGCCATTTGCTTCTTTCCTCATAGACGACCCGTGGTTTTGAGCCCCTAGCCACTCTCCTTTCTCAGAATAGCATTTAATCAATCCCTCGTAAACATTCCGAAGCACTTAAATAATTTCAAACATTTCTACCCTTTCCCCTCTCCCCCCAATCCCACTCTAAGGTAAAACAAAGTTTGTTGGGGACTTTCTCTGATGCTTATTCCCTGCCTTTAAGAAACATACTATGACACATAATCCTTTTGAATTTTCAAAACTCAAACTTCTCATAATAATTACTACAAATTGCAATCATCAGAGATTTCCAGTTTGCAAAAATCTCCCAGTTAATGAAAGCTGTGTTTTCATGTTCAGAGAGCCAATACCCCATCTGGTCCTTTAAAGTAGAAAATTAACTGAATCCTCGAGGAAATAAGAAATCTTTGACCATGAACTTGAAAATGAGCCCCTGAGATTCAGTGATCTGATTAGTTAAACGGGGTGAACATGATGGCAGAATGGACCTCGGATGGGAAGGTCCAGAGCTGGGAACAGACGCAAGACTCAGCATGGGGCTTCCATCCAAGCCCGAGGTCACGTGGCTCCTCTTCAGAGATCGTCAAGGGGACACGTTTTTGTCCTTCGCGACTTTCACCTCAATGGTGCCCAAGCCCTGAATGATATTTATCTGTGTAGTGAGTTGATTCTTGATCAATGAACAGTTTGAGACTTCTGTGACTGGCCCAGAACCCCTCATACTCTCCAGGGTGACCTTGAGACACTCAAGAGACTATTTCTCAGCCAGCTGTGTATATCCCACTTGCCTGGGCAACTTTTAAACAATGCACATGCCCAAGATCCCGTATCACCACGGCTGACCTGGATTCTCCGGGGAGAAGCCCCCGAGCAGGTGCCCTCCGAAAGCCCCTTGAGCTCCCCGAACCCTTTCAGTGGGTGAGCGCCCTTAGAATCCAGAACGTGGGCTATAAGGTCACAAGGAGAGCGCGGCCACACAGGCTCACCACAGAAGCAAGGAGCCGAGCCACAGCACAGAACGCGGAGCTGACTTCTTCCTGACAGTGTGGACACCCCCACCCCTCTGCCCGAGGAAGGCTGTCAGCCAGGCTCTGGCCCGAGGGCAGAGGAAGCAGCCAATGGCCTCGGCCCTCCTCCGGCATATTCAACAGGTCGCTCCAGGGGGGGTGGACTTGCCAGCATCCTGGGGCCTCACAGGTGTATTGATAATTGACTCAGTCTGTTTTGTTTACAATTTCCGACCCAACAAATTGCATGTTTCTGCAGATGTCTAACAAATTCAGGACATTTAATTCCTCAGCTGCCACCATCCTGCTGTTCCCACCCTCCTCATCCACTGCTTACGATGGTGTCCAAAGGCACATTCACCAGCATTAGAAGAGGTCATTAAAAAGCTCTTATTACCATCTGTACCCAGATGGACAGGTCTCCAAGCCAAAACAGGAGAGGTTCCCCCTCAAAGGAGGCCCAGCAGACCTGACTCCAAGCCGTGCCACAGTTAGTTTTTTAATTTTTGTTTGCGGGTCCAAATAATTTGCATTTGAGCTGTAAATCTTAATGACCCATGCCATGTTCTTCTTGGCTTACTGGTGGTGAGCAAAGCCGAAATGGTTTCGTTCACCTGAGTCAATGCTACTGCAGGATGGGGCCAAAGAAAAGTGCATCTTCCTAAACTGTCTTACACAGGTTCTTGAAACAAATCTCTCTTGCTTGGATCCTTGACTAGGTCATTTGGCACACACTGATCAGTTAACTCCATACTGCTTTCATACTTTCTATCAGCCATGGTGCATCTTCTATGCAATGACTCGCTTGTGCAAGGGTATTTTCAAAGTCTTGTACCTGAACTTTGCCTTACACACAAAAAATTTTGACTTGATATAAAATCAAACTGGAATGATTTTTTTACAGTGTGCCTGTCACATGTTACAGGTACTTAATATGGTGGCACCAGCTTCTGGGGCATTAGGTGCAGAGGCCATAATGCACCCTGGCCAAGTCTGGCGGGATCTTCACAACTAAAACCAAAAGCCTACTGAGAGAGGGTTAAACATCTTTACTGAAACAATCCTGCCTGGCAAATTCAAATCCACCCAGGGTTTCTGCTAGCCTCAGCTGAACCAGGAAGAAATGATTCTTTTGCTCACAACTACCAGACAAAACTTCTGTCTTAAGAACTGATGTGAATCCAGAATTCGTACCTCCAGCTTCCGAGGAGCATCTCAGACACACCTCTTCCCAGACACTGCAGAGCTTCACTCGCCATCCCCGCCTGCCCTTCCCTGCGGGAGGCAGACGCACTCACCAGCGGTGCCAAACTCTTAGACTCATCAAGTTTATGAACACTGCATACAAAATGCAAACATTTTTCTTTGATTTGGGCAAACATTGGCACAGGAAACTTTCTTTCCAATGTTAACAGCAGGGAGCTTAAATAAAAGTTCAGTTTCTAGGAGGGTGGGGGAGAGAAAAAGCTAATTCTAAAAATATGTCATCAGCATCTTGCCATTGCCAGAGAAAATTGTGCATGTTTCGCTCAAGCACGTTCACTCAAATGAACTTGACAGCTTCAGAGATCACTTAGAAGAAAGAAAATCTGTTGCATGAGGCCTGCCAGATACAAAGGGGTTCATGTCTCAACAGATAGGACTTGGTGGATCCCCATCTTAAATATTTCTGTACAATGATTATCATGAACTCGAGACTAGCACCGTGTAACACAGCCACACACAGGCTTATGCCCTAAGGATATTCTTCTGTGCCAGTCAGGGGACTACTCACTGGAATCTGGCAGGTAACTTTTAAGATCTTGCTACTGTTATTAGTTCTCTAGAAAATAAATTAAGGGACATCTGAGCATACAAGTAAAATTACACAGCTAAACTTAAACAGCTTTTCCCCTCGTCCATGGTGTGTCCAGGCAAGGTAAACAATTTTAATGGGGTCACAAATTATAGGTGTCAGAGCCATCTCTCAAATCCACCAAATGCTGGAAAACGCTGCTCTCAGGAGGCTATTTCCTAAAAAGGGACTATTCAGGGTAGATTCCCATTTAAACATAATACTCAAGTCACTGAAAACACTGTAAAAATCAGGTGAGAATATGCTCGTTTGACCCAAAGCTGCAGCTCTCAAACATCTGAGTAAAAGGAAAAGCAGGCAGGCATTACAACTCCCCAGAAAGCCACCAAAATCAAGGCTCCATCTGGAAGATGATCTGCAGTCACAGTACTACGCCGGCTCACAGAAATGCCCGATGTGGCACTGGGCTGCATGGAACCAATCAAAAGCTTTCCCCTCTCAACAGGGACAACATGGCAGCTAAGCTATCGAGTCAGTTGTAGAAGCTGAGCACATCTATTTGTTTTCGCATCCTCACAGCCATACCGTCACTTTCTGGATTCTGGTTTAAACTGCACAGACCCTTTTACGAGAGCACAACACTTGCTAGGTTGCTTTGCCCTTCAGAAAGATGGGAGAATAACTACAGGCTGACTTTTAATATTAAGTATTTAGTGTGTTTTACCACATCAGGCCTTTAGATTTAATTCCAGACTTAACACACCTGTCAGGGAACTGACTGCTATGGTTTTACTAGAACTATACATTTTTCTGTCATTCAGAAATGGATTTTCAAAAGATTCTGCATCCCAGAAAACTCCAAGCAAAGTTCAGCTTAACTGTTCTTAAAACACATACTTGGAAAAACATTTTCTTATACAGGGAAAAAAAGGAAAAAAAAAAAAAGGAGAAAGAAGGAAAGAGAAAAAAGAAAACAGGTTAACTGAACGATGCACTAAAACATAAACCTAGAAAATGCTGCCAAGTATTTTTTAAATATTCGTGCATTATTAATACAGCAAAGACAAAAGCTAAGCCTTAGTGACAACTGGGCAAAACTTAAATACATTTCGTTTATGTAGCCGTCCACCTCTAACATGAGCCCTGGATGAGGACAGTCAGGATGACAGTTCAATACTGGGAATCCTACATTTCCATTAAATTACAAAATTACAGAATATGCATACATTATATGACCATATTTAGAAACTTCAGTGGTTCTGGGTTTTTTTTTCCAGAAAGAAAACCCTCAATTGTACACTTCTACACTCATCTTTATGGACTGTACCTGCACCTGGATAAACCTAAAATATCCATCAGTTAAGAAGGAAAACTGAGAAGACACTTCCTTTTAGATCTAACAAAACTCAGAACATTACCTTCTTGTTGCTATGTGACAAGGGAGGGAGGGTACATAATTTAGATTAATACATCATGAGCATTTCCAGAAGGGCAACAACTTTTAAAGTACACAGCATTCTACCCTTTTTCTTTTTAATCAGAAAGAGAATCTTTATCCTTGCATCACAGTTCTAATTATATGAAGAAGATGACAGCAAGCTCACTTTGAACATTATTAACTAATATTGGTTGAAGTGAAGGGGAACTCTTGGAGTTTTTACTCATCTGAAATGCAGAACACATACATATTTTACCAAAAGGTTTACTATGCATATTAATCTTTTATGCATTTTATTCCTCCAAGCGTGAAAAGAAACAAGTTGAAGTAATAGAGGTTGCCAGGTGTTGGTGGCGCCCATTCCACTGTAATGACAGCCGTGACTTAAGGTTTTGTTTCGCTCTACTCTTCATATGAATTGCAAAATCTTCAGGTTGCCACAGCAACTCTACATCCTAACAGGTAGGCTTCAGGCAGCATCCTGGTCACCGTCCCCAGCTCGTTGGCTTTGCTTCAGATTCCCCCAAACTCTGCCGCCCGGCAGCGCCAAAGAATGGGTCCCGTGCGGAGGGATGCTAGCGCACTGTCCAGGCACAGCAATTAATCATTCCTGCTTCTTGAGCTGACATATCGAGGTAGGGAAACGACATCCTAAATGAGCAGAGCTGATTACCTGGGAAAGCAATTCTTCAAGATAGCACACCTAACTAATAGCTCCATCTGCCACACATAAACACATTCCAAAGCCCCAGAAGTAATGTCAGAATACAACTCACAGAGAACTGGGTCCTGCTGCCAGATTTCTGTGTGTCATCACAGGTTTCTGATGGGCACAGAGAGTACTTGAACTTTTCTTCATCCCTGGGAAAACTGGCACTACATCACCTTAGCATCACAGGCCTCCCAGAGCAGGATATTTTGGAAGGTATTCTTAATTTGATTTTTTTTTATATATGTGAATTAAGACTTCACTATGAAACAGCTCAGGTGTACACACAGAAGAGGCAGGACAGGCCTCTAGGAAAACACACTTTTCTGAAACACAGACAAGTAAACAGTAACGAACTCAATGATACACTAAAGATAAGCTTTTCTATTTCCACCCGAATACATAATACCTAGTGCAAAAGATTTGCAACTCGTTTTAAAGTGATTCAAGAAAAATGGAACCTTTAAAGAACACGACAGAGCATCACAGTTCTGTAAATTAAACATACTCAAGAAGGCTGTGGTTAGAAGCCATCGATAAGCTCCACAGACAGCTAAACACAATCTGGCTTTGAGAAGCAGGGCTGTACCAAGCTGTGGTTACAGATGAAACTATAAATGGCTCTCCACAGCTTTTTAGAAATCTGAATAACCCACTGCTGTGTCAGTTGCCCTACAGATCATCTGCTCTTTCATTATTAATAAATCTTTGATAATACGAATCAAATTCTAACATCTCAACGCAGGCTGTTGAAGGAGGCCGCAAGTCTCTGTGCTCTTGACCGAAGGGCTGGATTTCGCAGCACCCGCACTGGACACGGCTTCTGCATCAAAGGGGAACAGGCTCCAGCTCCTTCCACGGTGGCTGGGGTCTTAATAACATGCCAAGCAAAACAGGCTGGTGGAGTAAGTTTCACTGCACCCGCTTCAACCACAGATAAGCACCTCATTTTCATTCTGTTTCCACTTGTTGCTAGGTAACCATGCCATCTCTCGGCATTATGCGGAATGCATCTCCTCACCCAAATTTGATGTGCTCTGGACATTAAACACTGTTATTTTAACTACACCTATCACTCAAACAGTTCAAGCTTTGGTTTAGATCGCGACATAGGTTTGGGGGAGCTGCCACTTCTGAGGGGATTTTGATGTACAGAGAGTCTAAAAGATACACTACAATAATATTTTCCTCTTCCTCAGTGCAAACCCACCCCATTATCCAATGAATTGATAGCCTGACCCTTTGCAGATAAAGTAAACCTGCTCAAAAGATGTCCACACCATGCCCTCTTAGCAGCAGCCAACGTCAATTAAAAACTTCCTTACTGCTTTACGTGACCATGAAACGAACTTTGTAAGCAGGGGTCTGTGTGGACCTGGGCTTCCCCTGCAGGCTTCAAATAGAAACCCTTTAACTAGCTGCATCTCGGCCAAAGCAGGACCCCACCTGTCAGCCAAACCAACCAGCTTTGTGCCAAGGAAGGGAAGGCTCTGCAGGGATGGACGCAGCTGACGTAAGACACTGAAGGGCTAGAGCCCCGGGGCGGCAGGAGGGCTGCCGGCAGGAAGGCAACAGACACCGACATTTTACAAAGAAAATAAATCTTCACGAGCAGCACAAGGCTTCTCCAGATGTGAGCTTCGGGAATGTTGTATCCTACGTGACCAGTGGACGCTGAGGGGTGCTTTACCACCCTGATTCATCAATGCAGCTGAAGGCTCCTCACAGGACACAGCACTGAGAACTAATGGCAGTTAGCAGTGGGGCCACGACACAGGGCCAGAGGCTGACCCTCAGCCGCTCCTGGAACTAGACCTTTGTTTTTTGCCTCCCTGTCCCCTGCCCCCTGCCCCCCGCTTCCATGTGCATACACGGTGCGGTTGGGTTTCTTGGCACCCAGACCTCTGTGTTGAAAGGGAAACTCCAGGGCAAAAAGCGGGACGCACGGAGTGCAGGTGAGGATGTCTGTCCTCTGGGCCTGTGTGAAGCTGCTCGGAGCCTCCTCTACGGCTGGCCTTGGCAGCACCTGCATCAGGGCACCACTAAGGCTGAGACAATCAGACCTTTGTTCTCTATGGTTTCGGTGCCACCCAGGGTGGTGCCTGCTCTCTTCCATGGCAGAGAGAGGGGGCCTCACAGAGCAGCCTCTCTCCGCACCTAAGTCTCAGTGTGCTAAGCAATCCTTTCCCCTCTTATGTTTGCCCCAGGCTCTAGAAGCAGGCAGAGCCCTTGAGATCTGCTCAGTGTCCAGGCAGGCGAACCAGCCTGCTCCTCTGCAGCAGACAGGGCAACGCACCAGGTCTGGCTTCACCCACGCCACTCCTCACTCACCGCACTCACCGTCCCCTCCCTCCGGCCTCCCTCCAGGCTCTGCACAGTTCACATGGTTTGGTCTATTTGAGCTCTTTCTAAAATTTGGATAATTTTTGTTGGAATGGCAGGTCTACGTCACTTCCACTCACAGAGATAGGCTAAGAGGGAACAGGCAGAGAAATGAGGGATAACCAAGAGTCAGGGAAACGCTGCTCTGTCTCCCAAGGCGTGTACGTGAACAACCCCCCCCTTAATCTGTCCTAAAACTTCATGAAAGCCGCAGACAGGAAGGGCATGGGAGCGCAGGAGGGCATAATGGAGCCATCTTAATTTTTGTTCCTTAGGAGAACATCACTTGGAATACTCTACTCACTTAAAAAAAATAAATGACCTAGTTATTGACAAAAAGTTCAAAATGATGAGCAGCCAGCTGAAGATAGTGATTAAAATTTTAAATGTGCATACTCTGTGGTCCAGCAATGTCATTTCTTGGTGTGTGCCCTAAGTGAGCTCTCGCACACATGCACATCAAGACATGCACAACGACCTTCACTGCAGTACAGTTTACAGTATGGAAACTCTGCCAACAACCCGTATGTCACCAACAGGGGCATGGCTAAACAAATGGAGGTTTATATGCAAAACAAGGGAGCGCGGATATGGAGTAAGCAAACCCTGCATGCAACGGGACCAGGCTTCTAGGGTGCTGCTCATCAGAGGCAGTGAGCTGCAAATGGCCAAGGTCAGTGTGGTACCCATGTGCTCTGCTATGCTGCCAAGTGTCTGCAGACGTTATCTTCCCATCTACAGGTGGAGAGGGAGAGAGGGAGGGAGGGAGGGAGACAGACAGACAGATGAACAAAGATAGCCCTAAGAAGACAGAAGGAAGCAAAGTCAGCTAAGCTAATATAAACCAGGGGTCACGGGTGGGGAGTTCAGCCATATCTAAAATATTTTCTAAAGGGAAATATATTCATGTATTACTTGACTAATTAGAAATTAAAGAAAAAACTTATAATGAACTGGAAGGAAATTAATGGGCAAAATGTCAAGAACCGAAGGAAATATGAGTGTGAGTCTTCCCAATTCTATCAAAGGACAAGTAGGTTAGCTTGTTCTACTTCCTCTGAAAAGAGTTAGTTTTGAAAAGCATTCTAAGACAACTATTTAGAAAAAGAATAGCTCTCAGTGGATTCTGACTTCATGTAAATTTTAAAAATCTAGATATATATGGGTTCCTCTAGAAAAGCAACAACTTTATCAATGTAACTATCCTACCACCACATGGCAATACAGCCATTAAATGGAAAAATAATAATAAAATAATAATTCTTATAACGTCTTCAGGATAACTGGCCATGGGAGAAAATATATAAATGGGGTCCATTTATATGAAAGTGAATCCATTAAGAATGACAAGAGTCCTTGCATCTGGTGAATTTTTTTAATAGTTTGGAATTGTGCCTAGAAGTCATCAGATTTGTTGCTAGTGAACCCCCATCTGTCATAGCGTGAATCTGAACTATATATAGCCCTTATTCCCCAAATCAATATGTTGTGTGTTCATGTAATTTAGTATCCAGTCTAGAAGCTCTCCGATTGTCTATAGGCTCCTCAAATCTGTTTTTCACTCTTCCCTGCTTTCTTATAACTCTTAATATACAACTGACAGAATGAAGATGCTATTTTAAAGGCCTCACTCACCAAAACGTAGCTGTGGAGAAAAGAAAAAGATAGCATCTTGTGTTTGAGAGCACGTATGGAAATCCATAAAGGATAGAGTCGTAAAACATTGTACTCTGGTACAATTAAGAAGTTATTGCCTCAAAGGATTTCTAGGAACGTGTCCTGGACAAGACAGTTTCAGTAACACGCCCTCTAGGAGGCCAGGAGCCCAGAGAACCACCTCTCTAGAGGGTCAGAGGACGAAGAGGGGACCCCACCTGGGTGCCTCCTAAGCCACGGATGACACTCAGCTCTCACACGGGGCGCAATGGCCGTCCCCACTTACTCATACACACTTCTCATACACTTCTCACCATCTCGGTCATCTTGTTTTCCTGCCTATAGCAGAAGCAAAACAAAAGAAAAAAAAAGCTAGGAACAAAAGAAGACAGGAAAAGCTATTTTAAAGAATTGCCTACAACCCAGAAGCACGGCAATCTGAGTGTACAGTGGCCAAACAACCGGCCCATACTGATGGTCTCCAAGCAGAACATATTAATTAGTATTCTAAGAGATCCCACCCATTTATCTATGCAAAATGGAAATTCAGTGTACTCTATTTTTAAAAGGCAGAGAATTGTGTATTATATTTTGGGACAATTCTCATCAAAACGAATGTGCCAACTTTGTTGGTCTCTACTGAGTTGACAGTGCCACGGGCTGACCCAAAGGGTCAGGTACTGTGATTTTAGGCGGTTCTGACAACAGCCGTGTCCAGAACCAGGATGTCCGCGAGAGCAAGGATTCCGTGCGGCCTGGCCCGGCTCAGCCCCCACTGTGTGCAGCGCTGCCCGGCCCTCCGCCCCGAGGGGAGGAGAGCAGGAAGGAGAGCCGTGAGGGCGAGAGCGGGGAAAGGCACCAATCAGCAGGTTGGGGGAAGGGGCTCAGGGTTTCTCCAAACTCTGTGAGCCTTGAGGTAAAAAAACAAAAAAGAAAATCATACCTATCAAGGGCACCTTTGTAACATGTAAGGCCCACTATGAACAAAACGCTATGAAAAGAAGGTAACATGCAACAGATTTAGGAAGAGGAGAGGAAACAGTAAGTTGATGCCTTTATTTTATTCTTAAGACCCCGGAGTCCCCGCATTTTCTCTCTTCCCTCTGTCATTCCTCTCCATCTGCGGGGTTGGAGATGCACCGCACACATACATCTATAGGATTTCTATGGAACTCTCCAACGTTGGGGGTTTGGAGACCCTGACAGTCTTTGTTCACTTAAGATTTACCTCAAAACTTCATTTTTTACTTTGAAGGCCTTCCTTCCCATAAATGTGTTTCAAGAATAAATTCCGACAATATTAAATCACACCTTGCATTGTAAACCTATCAAGCCAGGCGAATTAGCCTTAAGCAGCCAACATCAAAGCACAGGAGCCTGCCTTTAGTGAGAACCGCCCACCTGATTTATAGCTCTGTGGGCTGCATTCAGAGCCATGCTAAGCAGAAAACAAAGGGGTTATCAAATTTCAGTAATTAATATGAGTAAACATGAGTTGAGCTAACAAAAGCAATTACTTGAAATTTCAGTACTATTATCACCATTTCATGTTTCGCCTATTTCAATGGAAAGCAGAGATTAAATGAATGCCTCAGGACCCAAGATTCGGTCATTTCATTCAAAAGTTACCATCCACCTGGGTAGCATAGTTGACAGCTAATTTAATACTCTCCTCCAGATAAAATAAATTACTCTGACTTCAGTTTATGAAGAATAAAACACTCCCTAGTATTTTAAGCCATCTTTGATATGTCATTTAAGTTTTCTGAATTAAAATCAGCAGGGAAAGCAGGAGGCAGCGAATGTCTGTTTCTGGTGGTATCTCCCCATTTTGGTGGCATTGCTGGAATATTGTTTTACTTTGATATTAGTGTCTTCTGGCTCGGGCCTGCTGTTTTCTGCACTTCCTGGAATCCTAACTGAGTACGTCCCCCACCTTAATTACAGGAAAAGGAGCAGGACGTAAGACTGCAATTTCCTTTCTCAAAGACAAGAAAGTACCAGAAAACAGGGAAACAGATGGACAACTACAACAAGAAATATACGAAGTTGAATCTTGACAATGTAAAAAAAGGATTTATTTCATACTATTTAAAACGTCAGTATAAAAAGTCACTCCATGGCCAGGGACCAAAGCGTCCTCAGCGCCCAGCCCCAGCCCATCATCACCAAGGCTACAGATTTGATCTCCTAATTCCTACTCAACTGCACCCACTTCTCCTTTTGTCCCCATGCCACTCCCCAATACAAGCCACTGTCATCTCTTGACGGCACAGTCGCCGCCCAAAGTCTCTTGCCATCTGCATCCACTCACAGCCCTCCACACTGGAGCCACAGGGACCTTTTTCCAGAACATAACTAGGATCTTGTGACCCCTTACCTGTTTAAAACCCCTCAAAGGCTGCTTCCCACGCCTCTCAGAATAAAGCCCCAATCCTCGTAGGGCCTGCAGGGCCCTGAGCAGCTTGGCTGCCACCCACGGGCACTGTCTCCTCCGGCCAGCTCTCCGACTGCAGCCACAGGGGCCTTTCAATCCCTTCGAGAACCGCTGGCTCCTTCTGGAAAGCTCTTCCTACCGAGTAACTCTTCAGATCATAGTTCAAACACGACCCTCTCCATGAAGTCCTCCCCGGCCACTCAGACAAAACCAAATTCTCCTAGGCTATGATTTCCCTGCACCACTGCTTCCTCCTCCACGACACCTGTACCATGTCAGAATTGTCCATGTGTATGGTTGCCTGCTTAACTGTATTAAATGTATTTCCTAACTGCTCCATGACTGTGCAGAGCAAGAAGGCAGCAAGAAGGCAGAAGCCAAGTCAGCTTTGGTCACCACTTGTCCCCTTCCTGTCCCGCACCAGCACCGGCACATACTAATTAAGTGAAAACATCTTGAATTAATGGATGTATACATTCTACTATCCATTTGGAATCTGCTTTTCTTTTTTTTTTTTGAGAGGGCATCTCTCATATTTATTGATCAAATGGTTGTTAACAACAATAAAATTCTGTATAGGGAACTCAATGCACAATCATTAATCAACCCCAAGCCTAATTCTCAACAGTCTCCAATCTTCTGAAGCATAACGAACAAGTTCTTACATGGTGAACAAGTTCTTACATGGTGAACAGTGCAAGGGCAGTCATCACAGAAACTTTCGGTTTTGATCACGCATCATGAACTATAAACAATCAAGTCAGACATGATTATTCATTTGATTTTTATACTTGATTTATATGTGAATCCCACATTTCTCCCTTATTATTTTTTTTTAATAAAATGCTGATGTGGTAGGTAGATGCAAGATAAAGGTAGAAAACAGTTTAGTGCTGTAAGAGGGCAAATGTATATGATCAGGTGTGTGCCTATAGACTAAGTATTAATCCAAGCTAGACAAGGGCAACAAAACATCCACGGATGCAGAAGATTTCTCTCAAAACAGGGGGGGTGAGGTTCTAAGCCTAACCTCTGTTGATCCCCAATTTCTCACCTGATGGCCCCCCTGCGACTGTGCCTGTCTTAGGTTGTTCCTCCCTTGAGGAATCTTACCCGTCTCTGGCTAACCAGCCGTCTTGGGATCTGCTTTTCTTACTGGGCTGTGAGGTCAGACATTCTGACCTTCCTCTTGGCATCCTTAGCATTTAACCTAGAACCTGGACTGTTGGTCGGCAAGTGTTTAATGAACGCCTGAGTAAAGTAAACGGACGTTTTTAAAAAATAAAGCAGCAGTAGCTCTGCCCATCTCTTGGAATGATTAAGAATTCCAATATTCACAAGGCTCCAGAGAATCAACTGCCCGTACCTCTCACGGTGCTGTCACATGAGAAGTGACTGCGCTGAAATGGGTAAGCCAGCTCTGCCAGCCTTCGGGCGCCACACACCCACCTACTCAGAACTGCGCCCTTTAGACAAATGCACGTGCCTACCTCACACATGACAAGTGAAAATCTGTCCACACAAGCTTTTACTTAAACAGGAGTTTATCCGTTCAGAAGGAGAAAGAAATTAACTCCTATCATTTCTGGGGGTTTGATTTCCTCCCTTAGATTCACACCGCACAGTTACTCAAATGATTAAGACCTAGCTTCCTGGTCAAAACTAGGGGAACAAAACGAACAGGTAACATTCCAAATCGTGGTTACCAACCTCTCATTTGTCAAGTTCAAGATTTCTTTAAATGGGTTTGCAAGTTCAACAGAGGTATCCAACTAATGCAGCCGTCAATCCACCCTGGTGTTTGGGGGGCACAGACACACAGACACAACACTATGAGACGTATCTGCCAAACGCGGTGCAATGGCTTCTCTTCTTTTGCAAAGCCATGAGATAATATTTCAACAATAACCACACATTCCTCCCTGTGGTACAGACACATACAAAATGCATTAGGAAAAATGCCAGTGACTGAAATGCTTTTCTCAGTAGCTCTATTCAAGTGAATGCCTCACAGGTGCACAGACGTGCGCGGCTTCCCGCGTTTAGCTCCAAAGGGAGCTCCGAGTCAATAAGCCTCCTCAGCTCCCAGCCAGCATGACTGAATCACTCCAAGGGCGAACCTTTCTGAGTTATGTGACCGTGTCTTCCACAGGGTTCTACCGAGAACGGCATGCCATAAACCAATTTAACTCAAGGTAGCCCAGGCTGCTAGATGAAAAGGAGCCCAGGAAATGAGCAGAAGGAAGAGAGCACAGAGGTTGCAGTTACACACGCTCCTCCACCACACAGAGAAACGAGCACAAATTAACAAACCGACAAGATTCCCAGGACCTGTAAGGTGTCATTCCAAATACAAGCTCTGTTTCCCATTATCAGAATAAACCTGTTGTCATGTGGGGTTTTTGCCTTTTAAAGGGGTAAAGCCAAGGCAATTCTCTGCCAACGAGAATTACACTGTGCAAAACACATCCACCGGTTCAATGATATTCGGAGGACATTCCAGGATGCCTTTTATGTTGTTCTCTTCTGAGCCATGGACAGGCGGACAAGGGAATTCTCCACTCAGAAAATACTCAATTATTTTAATAGGATTACATTTTAGATTGACAATGTTTAAAATGGCCCCCTGAATTTATTAGCCTGCCAGCACTTCAAATAAGTAATTTTAATGCTAAGATCTTTTAAGTTTAAGTAAATGACTGGCAATGAGTCAAAAAATTTCCTCCAGCTTTCTCAACCACAACACTCAAGCTATCAAATGGGAGTTCATGAACTCAGGAGGAAGGCCCTTCACACCGAGTTCTCCATGTCTATGATTTGCTACATTTTTAAATACATGAGTTTCTCTTAACTTTTTTCTTTTTTTTTTTAATTACTCCTCTTCGGTTTCCAAAAGCACATTCTGGCTTGACAAGATATGGATAGGCCGACTCCAAGGTTCAACTGAACCTCTGAAAAAGGCATCCTATTCTGTGGGCCCTAATGCCTGATTACCACGGCCCTCATCACCCCGCTTTCCCTACAGACAGACCACTGACCACACAGGGGACTACCACCTGCTGGACACCGGACTGAGTGCCCTCACCAGCCAGGCGACTGTGGTGACCCACCTGGCCTCAGACAGCCTGGGTGGCAATCAAGGCTGCAGCGTTCACTATGTTACCCTCACCAAGTTCCTTAACCTCCCAAGCTTGGTTTCCTCATCTGCCAGGTGGGGGTGAAACGTCCTGTGAGGGTCAGGGGATCAACTACACGTAGCACCCAGCTCAGCGCTGGTGCCCAGCAAGGACCCCGTTGCCACCGCTCTCACTGCTGCTGGTTGTAGCTGTCTTCCCAACAAATTCCTACACCAGCTCCAATCACAGTGGAATGAACTACACTCCTTAGGAGAGGTTTTCGTTCTTAGAGGAGAGCATCAGTTCTCCGCAGATGATGACAGTGTTCACTTGCTCCTGTAGTTGCTGCCGACTACGAGGTGATGCGGAGCAGGGAGCATGAGCAGCAGAGGGTCTGGAGCAGGGACTGCAGGCTACCGATGAAATTCAGCGTTCAGGATCCCTAGTAAAGGTTTGCTGGCTACACCCCTTAGCCTGTGTAAAGGTTTACACAGCCACACCCTTAGCTTAGGTAGTCCCTGTGGCTGTTTCCACACTCCGACAGCAGAGTAGAGCAGTTGTGACAGAAACCGTATGCCTGCAAGGCCTGAAATGTCGACTATCTGACCACTTACGGAAGATTTACATGACCCAGGGCTGTACCAGTGTTTTCTGGTTTGGAAAAGGCTTAGCACATGATGAAGAACATTTAAGAAGCCTCCAGGGTCCTCTGAAAACCACACTGGGTACAGCTTTAGGGTCTCCCCCAAGAGGCTCGGGGACAAGGCCCGCACCCACCTCCGCCGGGCCTCAGGGGCTCCGGGCATGACAAAGGGAGCCCCACACTGCTCCTCACCTCGCTCACTGGCCCGCCCCAGCAACAACTAGAGGAGGCGGCGCGTGGGCCTTCTGCGTGGGAAGGCACATGATACCATGGGCAAGATGGCCCCATGTTGTGTTTTTTTCTAATTCTGAAAACTTTTATAGTTTTTAATTTGGGTAAATTTTGTTACAGCTTTATTCCAAAAGCGATCCTGGAAGCATGAGTCACCTTCTTGAGTTCCTTCGCTGCTCTGCTCTCAGCTGGTAACTACACTTCTCATATCCAACCCCCACCCATTTACTGCATTATGTTTTAGGGTGAAGACCCTCCTGCTTCCTCCTCTTAACTCTGCTCTGTGACTCAAGTTCTAGGCCATGTCCTATGCCACCTCTTGGCCTTAAATACAGCTGAGGTGATGACAGTGACGATCAATGTGACTGGCTAACTCTGCCCCTCGAGTCCATGACTTACTGACTATTTAGCTTGTCTTGTCCCATGATTTGGCAATGTATGCACTTAGTTATCAGGAGAACTGACTGAGAGAATGCGGACAAACGCATGCAGATCCATCCCCCCCATACCCCAACGGCGTGAGAGCCACGTGTATGACGACCTGTCAGTGTCTGAAGCACAGGGGCAGACTTGCTAGTCCCCTCTTGCTGCTGATGTAGCACCTGGAAGGCAGTAGTGTTGTCCTTAATTTTTGCTGGAAAACAAGACCCCACGCAGGGGGTAAACAGAAGAACTGCCATCAAGGTCCCTGAGCCAGATCTGAACTTTGGTCTCCTCACTTTAGTCCCAGCCCCGCAGTGTCCTGAACAGCACAGGCAATAAAGACATGGAAGAACATACAGTCCAAGTCGTTCCACTGCAAGGGAGTGAAGTCCCGCCGCTGCGGGATTTGCCGCGCTCACCAAGAATCACATAAGCTGATTCTCAAGGAAGCCTGGCCGAGTGCTGAGTTCCAGGAGAACCCACGTCCTGGGTGGGATGCCCCTGCCCACTGGCACAATCTGTACTCCCAAGGACAGGGTACTGGTAGGAAAGGCAAGACTGCCCCAGGGGGAATGGAAAGCTCTGCCACTGAGCACAGAACGCCGAGTCTGCTCTACACTTTCACGTCTGAGAAGGAATGTCTTTTCCCTTCTTCTTCTCCTGTTTTTAGGGGAAGGAGAGGAAGAAGGCAAGGCCCAGTGAGGCACACGGACAAGGCCAAATTCTCTCGATACGTGAGAAACACACACCATTTTAAATACACTGCCAAGCCCGTCTGCCAAAAGCCACCGCTTGCTGCCATCCCATTTACTCTGGGTATTTCTGCAAAGACACATCAGCATAAAAAGTTGTTTTCTTGATGACTAGACACTGTCCTAATCCTACCCGAAAGCTGGTGGGTAACCAGCAGTTTCCAGAAGAGAGAAGCAGCGACAGAGAGAGACAGGAATACACCCACACAATGCACAGGGCAACATGCCTGAAATTCCCTTCATCAGAAAATGTGCAACTTCCAGATCATAATCAGACCGAAAGGACAACTTCCGAGTTGTATTCCACAGGAACTAAAAAAAGAACAGACTTCTTGCTGGCTGGCTTTCCTTCAGAACCATTTCCCTACCACCGATTTTATTACCGGAAAAATGATGGCTGTAACCAGAAGTTACAGTGTAGACACTACACCCAACTCATTACCAGGGTGAAGAAAAGGGGACAGTTTGAGGAGGTTTTCCTCAAACTCAGTCAAAAGAAGCATGTTACAGAGAACAGGAGAATTTCTGCTGACAATACGGAGCATTAGGGCTCCACGTAGAAGAAAAGGGGACCACAGGAGTCCTGTGAAATGCCTGATTGCTGAGCAAATGTATTTTAGCATACCAGTTGTCACAGCAAGTCAGTGGGATTTGAGAGCACACTTCTGTTTTGACATCTGGCCCATAACAAAATTACTATTGATCTGTTGTGGGCTCCCAGAAAAACAGTATAACCTCATCTCAAACAAAGAATTGCCCAGTAAATAACAGGCAATAACCATCCTGTAGTTGTGCCTGTGGTCCAAAAACACATCTTGGCTGCTGTTCTGGTCGGACCGTTTTGGGATGAGCTTCTTATTCCTCAACAGAGGTGTGCAGACCATTTTTTAAAAGTGAATTTGACCAGCACTGGACTCTATCTGCCTTCAGTAGCCTGGTGGCAGCAGGAGTGATGCTGGCATGTGCCTTGAGCACACACTTTAGTCTGCTGCCATTTCTGGAGGCTGGCAGGACAAGCACTGCTCTCCACCAAGATGTCTACAGGCAGTGGAAGGAAACGATGAAACAGATCAGACAGTCAACTGTTCACGGAGGTTTGGGAGGGGTAAAAAAATAAAACAGAAAGAAAAACAAACCATCAGCCTATGTCTAATTTATTTTCACAGCTCTAAAAAAATGTAACGGTAAGTGCCACTCACAAATGACACTTGCTTCCATTAAGATAATCACTTAGGATTTTTGGTAGGCTGGATTTTTCAATGATACTAATAAACTAATAGAGAACTTTAACATGACCCAGTTTGTCCCAAAGAACCAAGCTCCTTTCGTAGCATGGCTTAGCTAAAGAGTGACGACCTGAAGTCCAGACTGGTCAAAGGCCTCCTGATACACAACCCCCCACACATCACCGCCTCCTTTTCAGAACAAGCCGTACTAAGCAGAAGCTACCCGACGGCTGCTTCTGCCTGCATCAGTCAGGGGACGACAAGCAGCACAGATCAAGCGCGTGTGCACTCCAGCCTGCATTGATCTGTTGCATGTATGGTCAGATCCCAGCAAGCAGGAGTAAAGAAGCCCCACGACCAGAGAGCCCTGGGGGACGGTGCTGTGTCCCCAGCGGGTCTTCCACCTGCCATGCAAGGGATTTACAGAACTTGACCCAAACCCAAAGGATCTTCACACGTGCAATCTGCGAGCCCCCAGCGCCCCTTCCAAGAAGGGGCTCTCAGTACAATGACTTTACAATGAAATGTTAGCCCAGGGTTCATTCCCACCAAAGAGAAGACTGGCCACGAGGTAAAGGCTGGGTGGAGAGAAAGTATTATGGGTGTGAGGAACATTATGTTCCCAAACCTTTGGTGTCATGGCGTTTTAAAAAGCACACACAGAGCTGCCCATCTCAGACAGTTCTAGCACAGCACTGACTAAAAGAAGAGGTGGGCCACACAGCTCCTCTCCCCCGAAACACCGCATTCTTTCACACATCTTGGCCTTCCAGTTCTTCCACACTATCCTCGTTGGCCTGCGGAGCACTAATTTGTGTAGATTAATACACCAAGACGCTGCACACTTCTGTCTGTGGCCTCAAAGGATGTGGTCTGCTGACAAACTGCGGCTTAAAGGGACTGACCCTAATGTTTTGCAAAGATGCCCACATGCTGATCTCAGCAATATTAAAGGCATACAATTATTATGCAAAGTCATGAACATACACTCATTTCAGTTCTCGGTGGGAAATTGTCAGATCAACTTTAGTGACAAAGCACAGCCAAGTGGTGTTTTGAGAGGGGGAATCCATAACACTCCAGAAGCACAGAAGATCTTTCTGAGTAATACCTGCACTGAGAGCACGAACAACGGCTCATTTTTCCTGGTTTATTTTTCCCATCAAAACACTGGAGTAGGGTTCCGAATTCCTCAACTATATCAGACTCGTTAAATAAATCTGTTATGCCTTTATTATATGCTAGTAAATTTTTTGACAAAGTCTGTTCCCTGTATTAACAGCTCCACAAATCCAGCTCCACAAGCGGCAGAAACCAAAAGTATGCTGCCATTTACCCTGGATTTGCAAGGCAGCACCGATTGCAAAGATCCTGCCCCTTTATACTCATCAATCACTGAAAACGTCCCAGAAATCCATCTGTTTTAATGCCCAAACTGTATTCTTAGTATTTCTATCCATACATGGTCTTGGAGGGAAAAAAACAAAACAAAGATTTATTTGGCACAATCCTTTGTTTCCCCCATAATCTTTTGTGCTCTAAATTTAGTTAGAATATTTCACACTGTTCTGATGTGCTAAGCAGTAAACATGTCATCTCCTGACAGAAGTTCTCCCCATACTTACTGGACATGATATATTGTAATAGTTCAAACTGCCTGTATTATCACTAGACTCTAAGTTCTTGGAGGGCAGGGATTCGATCTGTCTTGCTGACCATTATTTCCCAGTATCTCACATGGTGCCTGGCACACAACAGGTGTTCAATAAATACTTCCTAAAATCTTTAATGAAAAATAAATCGAAAGAAAGAAAGAAATTATACCCTCACCTAGCAAAATCTCAAACCAATTAAAGAAGTGCAATAGGATGCTTTACTTCTGAGACATGAACCTCCTCACATTCACGAATCTGTATATGGACTCCAACAGAGAGCAAAGGTGAATTCGGAGGAAACACCACTTAATCCATGAAGTGTGGCACCAGGTGCGGCATAACCAAGAGGCCAGCATTTGAATAATGTTCCAATTGACACATCATTCTTCATTCTTGAAATGTTCAGAGAAAACTGGAAACTCAGTGGTCCTTAGGCTTTCTTTCTTCAGGTACAATAACCCAAGTCAAGACTTCAGCGATCAGTGATGTTAGAAATATGAAATAGGAATGTCTTTTTTTCTTCTGAAATACACACATACATACATAAAACAAATGACTAGGCTCAAGGAGGGTGAAGTTCCTGCCTTCTCTGTCCTGTCCCTGTAGGCTTAGAAAACACATGCATGCTGGCCAAGGGTTCCTCCCATTATATGAAAAGGGTGGGATGCATTGTACACGACCCTTGGATGGGACACACCAGTGAAAAACCATGACTTGTACCTCAATACCTTCAAGGTTTGACCATTCAAATATAAAATTGATAAAGCTTATGGAAATACTAAACATGCCATAAGGCAAAAACAGGATAAAAAATGCTGAGTTCTAGCAAGACATTTAATAGTAATAATTTTAACTCCTACAGGGAACTGCAAAAACTTTGGAGAAACGATTACACCACTGCTTGAGAATAGTGGGTGAGTCTGTATCGTGACATTAAAGATCAGGTGGGAATTCTTTGGGTGAGGAAACTGCTCACTGTGCTATTAAATTTGTGAACATGATCAAACTGTAGAAAGTGAGCAAGATATGGATTCTCATTCACACCAACCACCTGGATAGTGCAGGCTAGTATTTTCAGAAAGAAACAAGAATCCTAAAATCAGTTCTGGGATACCATCAGCGCCCCTCTTGTTATTTTATAATCCCCAATATTTTAAAAACCCTAGAAAGGAAACTCTGACAGTCCTGTGTCAACTGATCATAAGTTCAGTAAGCAACCTCTAACCAGGCATCTTAAAAGCTGAAACTACAGGAAAAAACAAGGAAAAGTGACCATTACTTCTACTCTAAGCTGATAGGAAAAACAGACATTCGGTGAAGTATATTACTAAGTTCTGGACACTGAACTAGAACCCCAAATTCTATCATAAATGAAGATATGATCACTGCCTTCAGAGAAGTCAGCCCAGCATGGAGCTAGGAGAACAAGCAGGAAACTAGAATAGAGAGCGTAGAAAGCACAGGAAGTAAGAGGTGTGAGGTGGGCTCAGGGGACAGGGGGTGGTGCACAACACAGAGAGGTCGTCTAACTTTTGCCTGCAGATTACAGGGTATCTCGCTGGGCAAGTTCACTATGGATTCAAAGAGACTGAAAAATAACAATGGAATGTTCTTGGGATGAAAGGGTTTATACCCAACTTTATTCCCACTGTGGCAGGTCAATGACTAGAATCCCGTCCACTCAGGGTGAGTCTGCGTGCAGCAAACCAGTCCCTGCCCCCGCAGTCATCTCAGTCTGTCCTCAGTGCTGCCACCACTCCAGCCTCAGCTCTCCTGCAGCCATGCCACCGTGTCTCCCAGAGCACTGGGCAGAGCTCTTATATAGAGTCAATCACCATGTATCACCCACACATGTAGTGAGCAAGCCAACTACGGCCAGGTGAGAATCCTGGCCACAGGAACCTTCACTTTATCCACACAAGGAGAGCGAAACAATGTGCGAAGCAGCTGTGCAGAGGGCCTGACTTCGGACTTGGATGATCCAAATGATTAGGATAACAGGACGGCTGAGAACACAGCATATGACAAAGGCATAGGGACGTTAAAACATCTGGTATATAAGGGAACTTAAAACAAGACTGCACATAGTCAGGGATGTCACACCAAAGGGTCAGTGACTAGCAAGGATTAGACTCTCAGGTGCAGGTAAGGGACGAACGAGTGGATGCTGCAGAGAATGACTGATATCATCACAATGCATGAAAAAGCATTCTGTTATAGATATTGAAAAAATGGAAAGGCCTACTTCAATGCTTTATACTGAGGACAATATCGAAGGTCTCCTCCACCTCGGCAATTCTGTGACTCACCAATTCCAAATCCCAACATCCCCTAGCCTCCAAAAAAGCCACACAAAAAACTCCCATTTATCACCCAAGAGAATAGGCAGAATCTCTCCATCAGTGCAAGTAAATTAGCCAAATCAGAGAGCTCTTCCTCCCATTGGAGGAGCTAATGTAGCCTTAAAAACAGACACCTACCACATGCAGTGATTTATGACAGACCAGCAATCATGTATATTTATTTCACTGAATTTACTCTGCCTCTAGTAGGGAAAGGAAACTAGGAAAACACTCTGAACTGCTGCATTTGGGGCTGTTTGCCAAGCTGGTCTAAGACGTTATTATTCCCAATAAACAGCTTGTCTAAAAGTAACTTCATACCCTAGCAACTTTCACAAAAGGCCATTTGCTTTTTCCCAGGTGGGGGTCTACAAGCATTTGTAAGCACAGGAGCAGCTGTCGAGTCCAGCACCCCTGAGGACCAGATACATAATCTACCACCTTTTACTTAACAAGGCTGCAGCCAAAAGAGTCCTTTCATCAGCACGTTTATAAGCTAACTTGCATATTCCAGTGGCAGCAGTACCAGATGACAGTTTTATACGTAGATACAAGAGGGCATCATTTCCCCTCCAAGCATATGCCGAGGCTCACATCCGAAGAAAACGCTGCCTTACTGTCCCTAATATACTCCAGTATCTCTTTTATTGAAAACCGACTTTAACTATTCTGCTGCTAAAGTCAAGCAGATACAAACATTCTCTGGCTCTGAGTCAAAGGTTCCCATGATTTACTAATCAGGCGAGTGAAGGGGAAAGATCTGAACACCAAGAAAAAAAAGTCCTTATGACAGGCCCAGCTCACATGCCTCACCCATTAAGCCATTCCATCAAAACCATCAGCCAGCCTCCAGGCCACCCCACCCCCACCGCTTTACATATCAATTATGCAGCCAAATAAATTACTGCTGCTTTTGACAATGCACATCAGGGCAGCCTGTGCAAACTGAGAGCAAAGCCCCAAAGGCAGGGTAACCGGGAATCTTTTCCAAACCTCTCGGTTCTGAAGCCGGAAGTCAATGGTCTCTGGGACTAGAGCTCAGGACCGCTGAGTACCTGGCAAATCACTAGTGACTTCTGACTGCAATTCCTCTCACCTGTGAAAGTCAGACTACCTACCACATGCAAACTTCTAGATGATTAAACAGATGGTTAGAAAGGGTTTCAGTGTCCTCAGAAGACACTCGATCTCAATATTGTTAAAGCATTTTTACTTATAAGTATCTCCAAAAAGGAAAAGGAAAGCATTTAATCAATCTTTCAAAAACATTTTTTTGCATATCTAGTATGTACTAAGCATTCTACATTTGTGGATGCAAAGATTAAAAGAGCCAAATCTTAAAATGTCCAGAGTCCCTAAATTTCGATTACTGGGGAACGTAGTCATGAAATCAGTTAAATTCTAACGTGACATATTAAGTGCTAGAGCAGAACGGAGCAGAAAGGGAGCACCCAAGTTTTCAGTCAAGGAAGGAGACAAGAGGTGGTTGGCTGGGTTTTATATATGTATTACAGTTCTAATAAATCACATTCTGAAATTCAAATGAACATAGTCTGCAGCCAACACTGAGACCATTAACGTAACAAAGCCAGTTAGAAGTCAAGGAACACTGCTGCGTGCACTTGTAGTGAGCAAAGAACACCAGGGACGGAGATGAGTCCGGCTGCCAGCCACGCTCCAAGGCAAATCCCACCCAACACTCGGTGACAAAAAGAAAATTCAACTGAAAAACCACACTCCAGGAGAAATCAGGGCAGATTTAATAAAGCCTTCTACAAACTTAAGGAGAAAAATCTATGGAAACATACATGTAATAAGGCTGCAGATCACTGGTTAGCTGCCAGGAAAATGATGGAATGTGGTATAGTTTACTTATTTCTTTTTAATGGTTCCAACATTCCACCTGAAAAATTGGTCCTGGAGCTGTATAATTGGGGATAAAAATTAAATGACAGTTTCCATTTGTCATGATGAAAGCTGATCATTTGTGTTTTTTCATTTGTTGTGGTTCCTAAAGTCTACCAAGCCAATCTTTTCCTAACAGTGAAAATAATGCTGTTAGTAGAAGAAAGGGAGGAATAGAATAAGCTGTTGGCATCTGAGCACACATTTAATACAAGCTCCCTAGATGTTGGAAGACTAGAGGTCGGAGCCAGGTGACAACGTCTGGGGCCTCATTAACGTAATCTGAGAGTAAGTTACTGGTCCCAATTTCTAATTTACCAATACTGCAAAATTAAATGACTAATATTTCACTTTATCACTAGAAAAATCATTTCTTCCTTATCTTCCTCATATTTAAAAAGACTGCTTAACTAGCAAAACAATGTCAGAAACATGATTAGGGACAGTGGAGGGAGAAGCTAAGCCTAGACCCTATGTGAAGGAGGTGGGCCTCCACGGGGCTGAAGACTGTAAGTGCTGTTAGTTATGCTATCAGGGGCAGGGCTACGGCGCGGAGCTGTGGCAGAATGTGAGGCACGGAGGAAGTCTAATAATGACGGCAAGACATCACGGCGCCAAAGGCGGTTTCAACCTCAAAACATAGATGTTACGTGTTTGGCTTTTACTCAGAAGCTATTTGGAAAGGGGAAGGCAATCCCCCAAAAATATACTTAAAAGCTTAAAAACAGACTTATGTCAAGCTGTCCTGCAGTGTACACGTCCCCTTTCTGCTGGACTCGGGCTCCTTCGAGTTTGGCTGCATTTTCATCAGTGGCCTCTGATGAAGTGTCTCAAAACTAGAGCTGAACCCAGTAATGTGATGCAGGAGGGAAGAGCGCTGGCTGTAGGGCCCCCATCTCGCTAGCTGTGTGACCTCAAGCAAGTTTTTAACCTGGAAGTGCCTCAGTTTCTCGTCTAGACTAGGAAGAGTATAAGAGCGTTATGAGGATTAAAGGAATTAGTACCTGTAAATTGCCTGGAATAACAACTAGCACATAGGGAATCCTTAATACTGTTACTACTATTACTATGATATCCTGTTATCGTGGTTAAAAAATATATATATCAAGGAATCATGTAATCAGAAAATCACTAGCAAGAAATTTAATAAAAGTATAAAGATGTACTGCTTTAGGACAGAAGAACATGTGCAATCAAGCTTATAAAACTCCAGGGCAATTATTCATGTGAAAAGTATTTACTTTATGAAGAGACTCAACGTGGAACACACTCCCCTAGTGGATGCAAGCATTTCAGTTCAAAATGGCGATATTACTAAGTGCCTGTTAAATACCAAAAATTATAAGCAATCCAAGTATGGCTAAGGCAGGGCCCCTGCCCTCAAGGAGCGTATCATTTTATGGTAACAATAATACCTATCATTTACAGAGCACCAGCTACATTCCAGTGACTGTATGAAAACTATTATTTCTCTTACTCCACCATGAATACAATAGGCCAGGCATTGTTCTCATCATACAAAGTGAAAGGCTAGGACACAAAAAAATGAATTACTGCCTCAGGCCTCTTAACAATTCAGTTTTGGTGCTAAGGCTTCAACCTCTGCGGGTCTGACTTCAAAGCCACATTCTCACTTGTACAACACAGTGTCTTCCATTTGTGTGTAATTCATCACCTGCTTGCCAGGGACAGGATCAGGCAACCAGATGCTCACATGTTTGGAACTGTTGCCAAGAGACGTTAAACTAGAAATAGCCACTGAGTGTTTTTAAGATGAGAGGAGCATTACAAAGGCCATTCCCCTTATAAAGAATGTATGAATGAACTAATAAGCCCCAGGAAGCTTGAGTAACTCCCCCCAAGTCAAAAGACACAGCTCTCGAAATCACTGTGTAAATCAGCATGAAAATGACACTTCTTTTACAAAAGTCTGAAGTATGGATCTGCTACCCGAATGAGGCAACCTAGGAAGCCTAATAAGAGCCCGGAGGAGTCACAGAGCAGGGCTGCAAATCCAGCCTCAGGCAGGAGACCACCCAGGGCAGGGTGTCCGGGGAGGCAGTCCTGAGGAGGCAGGCTGGGGAGAAAAGGTAATGCTTCAGATCAACCCCCTAGAACCATCATCATCTTCTGTCCCCTCCTCCGAGGGCCCACCGCGAGGCCCCTGGGGGCGACTGAACACCCAGCCAGCACACGGCCTGAAGTCTAACTGCAAGGAGCACGGCTAGGAGACACAAAAAGGAGCTTCAGGGACTCGTCTCAGATGGGCACAACCTATTCCTTTAGGTCCCAAGATCTGACCATCTACGGTGAGAACAAAACAGGCAGCTATTCACATGGTGCCCCTCACCCGAGGGATGAGTGGGAAGGGAACTCTGTAACAAACTAAACAGAGACCTGAGATAGAATGTCTAGATATGGGTGTTTGGCACAATGGGCAGGCTCTAAATTAGGCCGTTTGTGCCTGAATTTCAGAGACCCATGGAAAGCACATGGGCCTTACAAGTTACAAATCTGAGTTTGAAATGTGGATCTGCCATTTATCAGCCACATGGCCGTGAACAAGTCATTTGATCTCTCTGAGCTTAAATTAATGTCTTCACCTGTAAAAAGGGACAAACAATACCCAGTTCTAGTCTCTTTAAGATGAAATAAGAAGCAGCATAGATTTCCCTCCTGGTTTTTGGTTCACTGCCTCTCATGTTCAAATTCACCCTTTTTGCCAGCTCTGTGAGAAAAGGTATGGGCCCTTGAGTATTTTCCCTTGGCCCACAGGCACATGTTAAGCTCTGTCAGAAGGCGCTCACTGGAGGGACACTGTGGCAGAACAAGCTTCTCCGCACCCAGCCCTGGAGATGCACCCACACTCCCCAGTTCCCACATTCCCCAGTGCCCGCATTCCCCAGTGCACAGGTCCTACAGAGCAGGGTGAGACTTGCGGCTTCCCCAGCACACCCCTCAGGCAGCTGTGCATCAGAGTGCCTCCAAAGAGACACTCTGATCAAGTTTTCCCCAGCATCGTAGAGGACTGGTTTCCAGCAAGTTCCCCAGCAACTCCTCTGCCACAGAGAGCTACAGCTGTCTCCCCACTAACACAGTCTGGATCTCATCCTGGGGCAGGAGGAAGGGGGATCTATCTCAGCCCCGTGTAGTGGCTGCTGCTTGTACCTGCTATTCCTATACTCTATGGAGTTCTTTTTCCTTCTTATTAGCAAAGCCCTCATTATCCAACCCCATTACAGTGAGGGAGCCTACACTGACGTTTCCCTGTTCAAATCAGTGTGGTTTCTCTCTTGATTGAGTTTCCTAGATTAGCGCATGCTATGTAATGTTCAATAAACAGCACTGTCACAGTAACTGTAAACAACTGGGTTCTTCTCACCTATATTCTTAAAAGGCAGACTTTCCCTTCTTCACTCTACTTTGACCAGAACATGGACCTATTTCTACTACAAAAATCCCCATACGCCTAAGTGAAGTAATGAATAAGTTAGGAAAAGAGCATCCCAGAAGTTTTGGCCAAATATCTGAGTAGAAAAAAAATGAAGGCTGGCTCACAATTAACTGTCCCCTTATTCAGCATGCAGCTTAGAAATTTCTCTCTGCAACTTCCCTGATTGACCTAAAGACAATGCAGTGAAGTAATGAAATGCCTTCTTTTTCTTGCCAAGGGATATTCCCAAAATGATCAAAGAACCAATTCATTAGTAAATGAAACTCTTTAAAATTTATACAGTAATCATTTTATTTCATTTCCCAACTCAAGTCAATAAACTACAATATTTTGAAAAATCACAGAAAACATGGAACATTACCTACCCCAGAGCAGCTGATGAATTGTGTTAGGGGACGAGGCTAGGAGAGCTCCACTCCAGGGGAAAAATCAACAGGATGGGCTTATTATTAGCAATATTACAAAGTCAGTATGTATTTACATCTTGTAAATGCACCAACTTAATTCTTGGGTAAAGGTGAATAAAATATGTGATTTGAGGTGCCATGAATTGTTGGCACATACTGTGAAATAAAATTACTATAAAAAACACAGATGGTCTCGAACTGTATTAAAATTCTGTCTTCAAATTCTATATTTCCAATCTCAGAATTATTCTTCCTCTGAAAGGAAAGCTTCAACCTTCAATACAATCCCAAGTCTTCTGTATTTATACTGCTGTCTAAAAGTCTCACCTAATTATCAATTAAACCAGGAGCAGAGACGAAGTAGGGGGTGGGGGGAAAATCTCATCATCTTTTAGGCAGGCACCCTGTCCAACTTCAAGAGCTAGCCCCCATTTTAAAACACCCCAAAATAGATATTGCAGGCCACCGCAGGACCCCAACATAAAGCAAGGCTCCTCATTAAAAGTTGGAAGGGACCCTGCCAGGGAGGCCTGCAGGGACGTTCAACAATGGCAGTTATACCCCGCGCCTTTCCTGACCTAGATTAAATTACTGACAAAATGGACAGACTGCCCAAAACTGGGAGCAATACATTTGCCAATGAGAGGAATGACTGTGCTCGGTACAGCACACATGCTTTCTGCTCAGCTGGTGAGCATTTTCAGTCAAGGGACCCACTGGTCTGACCAGCCAACCTTTTCCCTGCCAAAACCAATAAGCTACCTTCATTTCTTAAGCCCCCTCCAGGCTTTGAATTACTATCCATTTTGTACTTAAGGTCAGTCCTGTAAAACTGTTTCATCCCCCTAGAAGAGCCCTAGTCAGAAGCAGCCCCTATTTAAAACTCTAAGGAAAACATTCAAGAATACATGAGCCTCCTGTAATTTTCTACTGTCAGTTTTTCACATTTGCACTCTTAAAAGTTGCATCTACTGCTTGAGATAGCAAGGTGTGTTTTCTAGTGATGCCATCACTTAATTTAATGCCCTAGGAGCTTTATATGAAAACACGTATTTGCCTAAGCCAATGTGTAACAGAGCAATATTTCAAAATGGCTTAACTTCAGAGTTCCCAACATTCTAGTGAGCTCAATAATCTCATCATACATTATGGAGAAATGAACACACACACACACACACACACACACACACACCCTTTAAGTATGCATTTTGTTGGGTTTTATTTTTCATTTCAAAACAGGGAAAACAAAATGCCAGATCTCCTTATAGCAAACAAAGCCTGCCCAGAAAAAACTAACCTTGTCCTTTATTTTTCTTTCTCTCTTCTTTCTCTCATTCATTCATTCATTCACGGAATAAGTTCCAGTCTGAAAAGCTTCTAAAATCTTTGGATAGAAACAAAGCCCCTTGCACCCCACCCTATGTTTGTCAAACTGCATCAGAATAGGGCTAGTCACTCTATTTGGCAAGTTTACTAAAAATAGGGTCCTTCGCCCTAGGAGGGGTCTGACAGATGCCAATCTCAAAAGACAATTTTCAGGTTTCAGTGGAGGACGCTGGTGAGAGCGCCATTCTTACAAAATACTTGTCCCCACAGGCCCACTTTTCTGTCGGGTTCTTCCCACCGGCATCCAAGTGTGCCTTTCCCAGGCACAGTCACTCCTTACCTTTCCTCTTCCAGGCCTCCAGCAATCTTTAACTTCATTCATAGCTTTAATGCCTGGTTCTAAACTGTGCCTCTACTCCAGGAATACGGTAGGAGGAAACCTGCTAAATATGTCCTTGATGCTGATGTGATCTTTCCAGTTATTGAATGTTTCACTGAATTTTACACTATACAACTTCAAATGCAGAAAGCAGCCAATTCATTTTGTTAACTGTTGTGCAGTATAGATAGCAGCTCCATAACTATACACTTTGATTTGGTTCATGAGAAAACGTACTTTTCATTACACCCCTTATCCTCCTAATGACATTTCCAAACAGGATTTTAAGAACTGTGAAGCAGAAATAAAATTATGCTCAAGTTCCAAATTGATCTCGTGGAATGGAAAATGGCTATCATTGGCAGTGAGTATTAACAGGACTCCATGCTAGCAAGTTTCTAGTTCAGAAACATTTCTCAAATAATGATCATTTTTCAAATGTCCCTTACATTACCCATCACAACAGTTCTTTGAAAGAACTGAAGAGACTCAGAGGCGCTTTTCCCCCCACCTCCAACTCCTTTACACTGCACCCTGGACTTCCCTTTCAGGCATGAATCAGGGCTAACATCTCAGTCATCTGGGTTTACACAGAAACCTACAGGAGCCATGAAACTGCTTCTGTAAAGCACGTTCTGCGGTGACTTTTAAATAGCTTGAAGAATAATTTGGAAATAAAAATACTGCTGTAGCAAGTTTTATGTCTTCTATACACATATTCTGGAGTAATTCCTATTGCCCACAGATAGAAGGGAGGCAAACGTCTAAACTTCCTAATATGCAGCCAATGACGGCCCACTGTCACCTTAGCTGTATTAATCACCTGCCTTCCCTAAGTGATCAGGACCTGAGGGAAGCCTGCCCGCCACTTATTTCACGTTCCAGGTGTTCCACGAAGGAAAGGTTTGTGTTTCTCTCAGGGTCTTCCTGCATTCACACAGGTATGTACACAGCCTCAGCACATGCCCAGAGTTGGGCCATTTGCAGCCATTTGGAGACCTCAGTTACTCAGCCACAAGGCCTACGACCGCTCCTCCCCCACTACCCTGCACAAGCACTTAGATGAGATTTGCAGACAAGCCCTAAATTTCAATGAGTTGATGAAATGAAAACATTATGGATTATTCATAAAGCAGCAGCAACTACTACATATTCTAATGTCCCTTACAGGCCGCTTGCAGTTACAGGCTCCTCACTGGCTTCACCTCAGCAGGCGAGCAATCGCAACAAAAAAGCTCTTCTTGGGAAGTGACCGTGGAAGTGGGGAAACACGTGTCCTCGCCAAGTCAGGTGGAAGGGAGGGAGGTTCTTCACCCGGCTGGGCTTCTTTCCTAACTACACGGAAACAATCGGAGAACGTGTGGAGGAAAGACTGGTACATAAATTAGGGTTACACTCTGGAAAACATTAGAAGCCAGTCCCCTCGGGAGGGTTCTGGGAAGAGAGTACAGGAATGCATCCAGGAAGGGAATAAAAAGGTTCTTAAAATAGCCTCAAGGCAAGAATGAAGGGCCCAGCACTGCAGCAAAGGAGAAGAAATGCAAGGAGAGTAAATCAAGGAGGGAACTAACTGGGTTGACTTGTCTTAACCATGTTAATTTCTTATTTGACATTCTTATTTTGAAGATTTTTCAGAGGAAATCATCCCCCAAAACAAACTGACTTACACAGGAAACGAAGTGAAAATCTCTCTGTTTTTGATGCTCTCTTGTCCCAGTGACCCAAGGTTTCCACTGGTTACAAGAACTAGATTTGGCTTCCAATCCCCTCGGCCAGAAGTTATGAAATCCAGCTGAATCACACCAACTGTACTTTCACCTGGAAACTAGAGGTGAAAGTTAAATGCTTTATCTGCTCAGACAAGCGGCTTCTCTCCAGATCAGGAGCATTTTAATGAAATGAGACTTAAGTGAATTGTTGATACAAGCATTAAATGTTGTCATTTAATATCAACAGTGTGTTTGATTTGTACACAGTTATGAAATGTCATTTCGGACCAAAGAGTTATACTGAGGTTTACCACATTATAGGAATGGATTTCCAGAGGGAAGTGAACTGATCTGTCTCAAAATAAAATGTGTTTACATTAACACTTGGGGTTAAAACACAGCCCTGCAAACATAGATGGAGAGATAAAAATAAGACAAGCACAAAACTCAACTTGGAAAAATAATAGAATAAAATACAATTTCTAGGCTCTGTGTATATGCAATATTTCACTACACATTTTCATCTAACTTCTAAAAAATTAAGTACAAAGTTATATATGGGAAAGAAATATCACTACAGGGAAACATCTATCTTCGGTTTCCAAGGTTTTTCAGGAGGGAAGGTGGAATGATCAACATGGAAATGGAAGAAATGATTCAGGAGGGAGCCTCACTTTCTTAAAGGGAGAACCAAACCTGTATGCATCTAATGTTTGCATGATAAAAGGACATGAATTAGGTGGATTAATTTTACCTAACCCCTTAGAGAGAAGTACACTAGTTGTTGAGTTAATCCAGGTGTGATGTAAATAAATGCACTGGTCACACAGAAGAAAGTGACTCATCAGGGGCAGGTGCCTTGAAGGGTTTCTTTCCAGTTGGTTGGTTGTGAATTAACTAAAAACCTTATCACAAATCCCAGTCACAGAACAGGCCCTCCTGACCACTAAAACAAGTATCTTTCCTCGCCCTCAAGCCAGCAGCCTAAAAAATGAAATTTAAACACTGTAATTCCTCAGTTTGCAAGTTAACCAATTGGGCTAAACAAATACTGCCACGTTCTGAAATGGGTCAACCTTCTTAGGTCCGAAAGGCACCCCACCCCCACCCACTTTAATTTTTTTAAACAACTACATACAGCTTACTGTTTTGACATGAGACTAGGAAAGGAAGAGAAGTAGTCCTTTATTGGTCATTTCTTCTAGAATGTTCTTTTAAAAAAAAAAGCCTTCCTCTCCCAGACTTTTGGAGGCAAAATTAATGAAGGTCACTCTCCTATAGAGTCTCAGTCCTCCAGGTTCCAAGCAATTAAAGTTGACTCAAAGGAAAACTCGAAGGAAGCTCGCAGAGAAAAACAAGCAATGCTGCCATGAGCCCTTGCTTACAACAGACCTGGATTCTTTATCCTTCACTAGAGGAAGCGGTAAAGTCTCTGGCACCTGGCTAAAAACAGCAAAAGTAAAGCAGGTGACAGAGATGAATGGTTCCCAGAGACACAATTCAAAGCAGAGGAATTTAAGGAGAACTTCAGCAGCTGCACAAGACACTTTCCCACCAGGAAAATCAAGGTGGAAGCAAACTGCTCCTCTTGGAGCACAATCACAGTTTGCCAGGCTGACATTTCTCTTTCAGTGTTTCATGTGCACTTTTGTGCTATATTTTAAAAAATATTTTCAAACCCCAAGAAGCTACTTTTGCAACAGGGTCAAGGAAAAGAGTTTCAGTGTGACCTTGTAAGAGGGAAGGACGCCCCATCACAGCACTGTTCCAAGTCCTTGAAAGCTCCAGGCAAGCACACTGAATTCCAGTAGGGGGCAGGAAGCAGGTGCACGGCCGCCATCCCTGACTGAGGGCCAGGACCCACTTGCCACTGTCAAGGCCCCACATACTCTTTGGGAAGCTGAGAAGGACTTGTACCTTTTCAACAGTTCATTTCAGGTGAGGCACCACAAGAAAGGGTCCAAGCCCATTCCTTTAGGTAAATTTCATCCCAGAAGATGAGTCTTGTAGTGGTGCTGAGACTGTATGCCTGCCCGCTTGTCCACCTGAGGGGCAAGCCTTACACCCTATCCTCTGGTATTTAGAAGAAGCCATTTCCCTGCCCCTCGCAGCTTTCTTGCCATAAAACAAGCAAGTTCATAAAATAAAGACTTTTCAACTTCTTGGAAGCACTGGAGAGAAAGTTTCAGACCTTCCTTCCACCCCACTGTGGTGGAGTGACTTCTTTAATGGGTGAAACTGGAAAAGGCCTCAAAGCAGGGGAAGTCAGCTCTTTCTGGCTCTCTTTTCAGATTGTTTTTATTAATGTGGCAAATCTTTCTTGGATCTCACCAGCTACTAGCTTTAGGCCCCTCCTTTTTTTTTTTTCACAATTGCAAAATCAAAAACTCAAAAAGCTTCATACATGAAGCCCCAAAAATCCTGAACCCCCCCACTGCAAAGTTCAGTTGTCACTTCTTTCCAAATCTCCAATGAATTTCAAGAAAAAAGATGGTGTGACAGGAGGGAGCAGAAGTATCTCTAAGAACAGAAGTACTTCAAAGAAAAAAACATGGCGGAAAAAAGAAAACAGAATCACATCCACAGTCTGGTGGAAAATCCCCATATGCACTCTAAATAGTAATGCCCTAAAACTCCAAACATGAACAAAGCCCCTGCAACGTTGAATGACTCTCTCAACTGTGGAACAGGTTCCAGCCGACGCCAGTCCCCAGAGCGTGCGTCAGCGCTCCAGGACGGCCGCATGAGCCGTGTGACGGGTGCAGTCCCCACTCACACCTGAGCAGCCTTTCCTTAACTGAAAGGAGCTTTCATAAAACATCTTCCCGGAAAAACCTAAGAAGATAGCCCTTTCAAATGCTCTTCCTCATGAGAGGGACGACCTGTTAATTTGTCGTGGGCCTAGCATGGTGATGTGTTTCCCAGATCACTGGCACATTAGCATTTCTATCCCTTTACAGCCATTGCGGAAGCAAAGATGAAGCTGACAGCGCTGGCAGGCTCCGCGTTCTTACTTGGAGATGCCATTGACAGTCAGGACCCTACAGCAACCCCAGGGTCCAGGTAGGCACTCTCCAAGAAGTGGAGCCATGCTCGGCCTTCCGTGCCGGTCACCCTGAACTGGCGCAGCGGCACAGTTCCTAGAGAGCAAAGGGAAGAGAGCAGGTGTGTGGGAGTTAGTTTCTGAGTGACCCTCATGTCTGCGTTTGCTTGTAGAGGTGAATGATTGCAAAAGAGCTGTCATCCTGACAGCTTCAGCAAAAATCCAATGTTTTTGAATCAAGTATAGTGAGACAAATGTGGGGCCCTCAAGAGAATACCTCTTCCCCTAAACCTACTGTTGTCATCAGTGGAGAAGAATAGGAAGAACTGGGTAGCTGGGCGGTTAACTGTATACTTGGTGACTCTGAATGTGTGTAAGCAGTGACCTGTCGCTTCTGAGGGACATTAAGAAACATACTGATACAGAAAGTGAACTTCCTGTCGAGTAAGATCAGGAGGTGAAATCTGACTCTACAGTCTCGGGTGGGAGAGAGAAAACAACCTCCCTTTGTTCTCTTTTTTTTTTGTTTTTTTAATTGCAAAGTCACAAGTAGCAGACATATGGAGGCTAAAGTACAGTTTTATTTTGTGTGATTTGATCTTAAGTCAGATGAGTTTGAATAAAAATGTTCAAGCAAAAAGAACATTTTTTAAATCTCATTAAATTATCGTCACAGGCTTAGCACTTGTGTATATATATGGATAAGACATATGAGTAGCTGAAGGGTACAGCAGAGAGAACACAGGACAGGAAATGCAAAATCCTGGATTTTGACCCTGGTTCTTCCACAACCTATGATTTTGGGTGAATCACTCAAATTCCTTACAAAACAGAGATGGTAATCGCAGTCTGCACGTAGAGTTCTTGCAAGGATCAAGGGAAATAATGTAAATCCTGTGTGTTAAGAGTGGCAAAAACACCTTAGTTTAAGATTCCTAATCATATTAGTATTACGGTCGGGCACATTGGAACATTAAGTTTGTCAAATAAGTAAAGGACTTGCATGGCTCCAAACCTACCTCTGCTTTATGCTGTTCCTCTGCTGTAATGCTTTGCCAGGCCAGCAAATCCGTAAGGGCAGCAGCTCCATCCTACCCATCTTGGAATTCCTAAAAGTTGGCCTAGTGCCCGACAGCCTCTGAGGTGGGCTGCAGGAGAGGAAGCTGAAGCTCGCCAAGTTTAAATAACTTTGCAAAGATAGCAAAGCAGAGCCACGGGAAAGCCAGGAGCTGAACCCGGTCCTTTCAGACTCATAACTGTATTCTTTGCCCTCTGCTATGCCCTCTATTGCAGATGCTCTATAGGGTGAATTTGGTGAAGTCTTCATTTTGACCACAATTTACAAAAAAGACAACTTGAAGTAAGCAATTAAGTATAAACTAAAATTTCAAGTCTGGCTTTTAAAATCCATGGACTTTGCATGGATAACATCTCTTTAAAAAAATGTGCCTGCATTTGGAGATGTATCAAAACACAACTGAGAAATTCTTCGTTGGCTGGCACAAAATGGGACTGAAAATTGTGAGTGAGGGATAGGAGAAAATCCAGAACCATTTGTCATGCCAGAAAATCCTTAAGTAATTCAGCTCCCATTTATTTAAATAATTAAGCAATGGCAACTTTATTTAAAGAGCGCTTGCATGAATCTCAATGTCTAGGCTGCCAAGAAAAGTGTAACAGACTTTAAACCACCCCCACCCCCAACCTCCTCTTTGAGAGGAAAACCAGCCTGAGTAGTTTCAGCCTGATAGGTAATTGTTTTGTAAAATTAAAAGCCACAGAAAACTGGAGTTCAGAATGGAAAATGCCATCTCAACCATAACACTAATAAAAACAGCTAATGAATAAGTGCATTCTGGCAAGAATACATAAAAACTGCAAAGCCCAGTGTGGACAGTACAGAATACAGAAGGAATCCATGTGAGGAAACATCAAATGAAGGATCATCCTGATTTGTGAAGAATCCATTCCAGCAAGCAACTGAGCTTAGAGGCCTTCTGCACCCATGAGCAGCTGGACCACCTGTGGCACCTGGGGAGCGGAGTCCTGGGCCCCCCTCTCCTCCCGCCCCTGCTCAGCCTCAGCCGGGGGCACTGTGGCAACCCTCCCAATCTCCAGACTCCCCAGGCACAAGGAGCTCTGATTAATTTTCAAAAGCATTAATGCTCCCAGGTAGCACAGAACAACGTGACAGAACTAGAAAGGCTCTGAAACAAGGAGCTATGCCCTGCGAGCACCTTCTACAGCCAAGAACAAAAATACGCCCGGCCTTTACGGTGAGAGGCAATGGGGTCAACCCCAGCTTCCTTGGCCGTGTCACCTCTAGACGAGAAAATGACATCATCTATCCAAGGCCCAGGCTCCTCATCAGTAAGATGGGAGTAATAGCAGACACCAGAAGAGGTATGAGAACTCGATGACGCAATGAACGTTAAAATGCTTCACACAGTGCCTGGCAGGCAGTATGTCCTCATAAATGTTAGTTGTAATAGTGATACGTATTGTTAATATTAATAGTAATTATTATTGTTACACCCTGCCATGCATTCATTTCATCTTGGAAGTTAGAAGGAAGTGTCTGGTATTGACCTGCAAGCCCTCGCTAAGGTCCCTTTTCTCTCCATCCACGTTCAGCGCTGCTCTCGGTTGTAGGGGCTCATTACCCACACACCTCTCCAGGAATGCCGCTTCTGGAACTCGAAATCTCACACCCCCACACACCAGCAGCATCCCACCAGACATAATTTCCTTTAACAGGCCGTCTGGAATCAGATAAAGGACTAGCACTGATATCAAACTCAACTGATATTTCCATTTACAGAATTCTAAGCTAAAGCATATATACTCACAAAGATCTAATAGATCTTTTTTTAATTAATCAAAGCCCTTGAAAGTTACAGCAGAGCAGATACCCCCTTTCGCTTCATCTTCACAGATGACGCATAACAAGGATCCACAATTCAGCTAATCACTCATCATGTAAACAAAGAAACCTCTCGAGAGCCGAGAGCGGCATGTGCACGGATTCAGGATGTGCGCGGGTTTTTTCCAACAGGAACAATGCCATCTATTCAGCAGAGAAGAGTACACCGTGCCAATTAAGTGGTTGGGTTCCATGACTGTAACTGCAATGATGAATGGGTGGGAGTGTGGGTGCCGTCTGCTCCGATTCCTCAGCGTCCTCTCTCAGCAGGCCTCCCCGGAGACTGCGCTCCCCTGCGCTGCCCACCGGCGCTCACGCCCCCACCCACCAAGGCCTAACCTCAGTGGTAACTTCATGACAAAAAAGAGTATCTTCCCTCGTTATAATCGTACACTTTGCAAACATAAATCTAGAACTACGACATCCCAACTACCTCTTCCCAGGGGAATCCAGGGACTGTGAGGACGAGCTCGTCGAGACCCGCCTCTCCCCCCAGAACGGGCATCAGGGCCTCGCCGCCCCTCCGGCCACACCGGCAGGGCAGTCGCTGCTCTCGCTTCCCTCCGGAAGGCAGGTCCGAGGGGCCCCTGGCCAGCTGTCCTCCGGGCACCAGAGAGCCTCACAGCCTAGACTGGAACGGCGTTGTCGCGCAGAGGGAACGACACGCGGCCTCGCCGTTGGCTGCAACCATCTCAGAAATCCGAAGAATTTCACTCTGGACCATCTGCGCATATGGTTTCTCTTATCTCTTACCCTTCAGCAGGTTCAATAAATTTTAAAAATAGGTCACTTCCTAATCCTTCACCATAACATCCAGACTTCCACGCCTTTCCATACTCAGGCTAGACTATTTCTGCGTGTGTACATATAAATTGTTTAACCACAACAGGATTTAAAGTCTGGAACTGGGCACGTGCTCAAGCGCTCTGGTCCCTGTAGAGCAGCGCCGGAAACCCCAGCACCTTGTCCTCCAGCTGGAAACAGGCCCACGAGGAAGGCTCTGTTTCTGGAGACAGCTTCCCCCAGGGCTTGGCCTCCGAGAGTGCCCGTCTGACCGGGCAGTGGACACCACACCACGGCCGGCCGGCACGGGCCTCCGCAGCCACACGCCGGCCACGCCGCCGCACCTGCCCCCAGCCCAGGCCGCTTCCCTTCAGCCGTGGGTTTTGGTTTGCACAGCTGTAAACAGCTCTTAACACCAGTCCCAGAGGCGAGCTCTCCAGGCGCTGGAGGCGCATCGCACGGTGTCTACACACAGCTCACAACAAGGCAGCTCGGCCTCACACAGCTTCGCAGGCACCGAACGCTCTCCCGCAAGAAGCAAAGCGCAGCAGAAACACGTCTGAGGGCCTGGAAACCAGGCCTTAACCTTTCACCACCAAGTTTCCTGATTCCCTCTGAAGATCTGTAAATGTACTGCACCCGGTATTGTTTAAGTGACAACAATGGTGAAAACGATGACAGCAGCAATAACAACAGTGAGGTCACTTACTGAGCGATCAACATGGCCAGGCGCGGTACTCTGTCTCCCCCGTGTCTTCCTCTCGGCCCAGCCTTGCGGCCACACACACTGCCACAGCCTGGCCCGCACCACTGGAGGCAGGAGGCACCGCGCTGTCCACAGGCCAGGAGGAAGGAAAGCACATCGCTTCTGCCGACAACTGCTCATCAGCTTCCTGCTCCCCGGTTTGCTTCTGCTAACAACTCTGCCCAGCCACAGCCACAGCCACAGCTCGGCTTCCCTCAAGTACCAACTGATCTACTTCCGCTCCTGAGCCTATGAACCCATGCTGATTTGCAGGGCCAGGCAGAAAGGCGCCAAAGACAATTAGGTAAGAGATCTTTGAAGAGATCTTAAGTGACTTTGAGTTAGATGGCTAACCTGAAGAACTTCAGTGTAGTTCATCAATTCATTCAATAGTTATTTACTGGACCCATAATAGACGTGGTAGGGTGCTGGGTGGGCTATGAAATTAAATAGTACACGCATGTGTATATGGATGTCTATCATATAACATGTTAATGTGTGTGTGTGCACATATATAATAAAGCTCCTAATGTCAGTATTTATAGTCTGGCTGGGTGATAAAATAGAAACATAAATAACTCCAAACAAAACTGAGTGTTAGAAATCTCATCAAGAAAAACAGTTCACATGAAATCAAGGTGACCATACAGAAATGTAAGGGGTGAATAGTATCTCAGTAAGGATAGGAAAGATAAATGTTAAAAATAAAATTCTCCAGGGCCAGAAACTGCCACAGTGGATGGTGGCAAGTTGGGACAACAGATGGCACAGGGGAGCAGCTGCTGAGCCCAGCAGGGCAGAGAACCTTTGCCTTTAAGGCACCAAAGCTTTGGAAGCAGGTAGTGATCGGAACAGTGTTCAGGAAGATTCTACGGTCTGCGGTGCATGGGGCGGATGGGTCCGCATGGACAACAGCCACAAAGGAGAAAGGGGCTGGCCCTGCGCTGCGGCCATGGGAAGCCTGATGTAAGAAGTGTTTGCTGAGGAAGCCGGCCACCCGCACATGCAGCTCGAGAGGACGACAAGGCATTGCAGAGGAGTGAGGCCTGCGCGGCCAGGGCCGGCGATGGTTGGACTTGAGGAGAAAGGAAGCTATAAACACACACGGGCCGACGGGCTGAGGAGCTGGCTTCTCGTGGCGGCTGCAGGGGGAGCCTTCCTAGTGCGGGGTCCGGCCTGTCTGGGCGCACTGTTTGCTGGGGAACTGAACTGAGATGGGGAAGAGGTGCGGACAAGTTCTGCTCTGGACAAGACAAGTCGGAGGGACTGTACGGGGTGGCACGAGCGGCAGACGGGTGACAAGGCAGATCAGGGATGTTGTTTCAGAAGGTCAGGCTGGGAAGAAACACAACACTTGAATCCAGGGGAGTGGGTGAGATCTGGAATGCTGAGGTTGGCACAGGAAAGGAGAGAAGTGGAGAGTGGCTGAGGACCACCCACAGAAAACTTCTGCTGGTAGGAGGAGGAGAGAGTCCACACAAATGGCATGCACAGAGAGAAGAAGCGCTGTGCAGGAGACCTGGAAACGGGAGTGAGGGGCCCCGGATCCTGCAGAGCAGCCGGGAAGGCAGTGCTGAACTCCAGGCCACCGGGGCTTGGTGCCCTTCAGCACCGTTTCGGTAAGCGGAGGGGCAGGAGCTAAATGTGAGACGTATCGGGAAGCTGACGGCTTCAGCGGGACACACTGGTGGCTGGAGAGCAGCAGAACTGGGGAAGAACAGCCAGGCATGTCACTGGCATGACAAACAGCAGCTACATGTGAGCTTCGTGGTCTGCCCACCAGACAGCACGGAGCTCCCTCGGCCGAGCCACGCAGCTGAGGCTCGCAGGCGGCCACGGCCTGTGCCCAGCAAGGCAGACCAACGTCATCAGCAGCCGCGGCTGACCAGCGCTGCTCCTCATCTCACAGAATTCAAACAGGGAGCGCCGGGCAGGGCCCCACGAACCTGTAATATTCTGCAAGTAATTTAGTTTTGATGTGGAGAGGGAAAGGGAGGAAATGAAGGGAAGTTAGAAACCCCTCATTACACTGGGAAGTATCCAAGTATCGCCAAGGTGAGGGGCCTGATCCAAGAAGATTTCATCATTCTGTCCCGGCAGAGCCTGGAAGTCTCCTTCCCTGACTTGAAGGCCCAGAAGGCTTGAGGAAGGCCCTTCAGGCCTGTGTGTCAGCGGGTATGGCTCACACCTAGGTCTTTTTATAAAGGGTTCACAAGACAGGTGGTGGGTAAAGGAGGAAAGGGGTGAGGCCAGGGAACACTGGTGTGCTCTGCAGGAGAGAGGGACGGGGGGCACAGCATGACACCGAAGGCTCGTGCCGACCTGTGAAACAGGCACCACATGGCGGGCAGGAGCAGCTCTGTCTCAGTGCACTCTCCCTAAGCTTTGTAGACTCCCATGAGAACATGGATCCTTCCAGAAAAAGCGCGCACAGCATGGCACGTAATTCAGGAGACTGGCGGGAGCGCTGAGGCCATCCTGGGTCTCCTGAGGGACCTCATGGACCCCACGCTGACACCCTCTGCTTTATGTCACCCAAATGATTTTTCACACTTCTGACCACAACCACTGAAACAAGTCTGTCCCTGCCTCAGTTTACTAACATCTCTCCTCCAGAAAAGAAAAGAAGAGCTGAGACTAACTCCCAATATCAACATTTTCTACAATATTTATATTTATATAATTGAGCTAGACCATTAATGCACAATTAAACATAATCTGTCCTATGTACTATAATAATATAATGTACTTGCTTATATGCATGCTTGTATTTCCTGGTTTTAAGTAATTTCTTAACGTCATTGGCCTTCTCTGATTCAAAAGAAAAAAAAATCAAAGCAAAGAAAGATGTCACTGCGGCAATTACTTTTTACTCACACACAGCAGGCAGCAAACCCACTTCAGAAAAGAATGAGGTACACGCACACCCATGTTTCAGAACCATATACTACTGCAGGAAACCTAATTCAGATCTGCCTTCCTTCCCTGTACTTCCTTCCTTCACCGCCACTGGGAATTCTCTGAAAGGTCATGTTTTTATCACGGAACAATTCCCACTGACCCACAGGGGTTTCTACTTCCTCAATCATCAATTAAAATCACCAGCAAATTTCAGCTTGCTTTAGTGAAGTACATTCGGTGTGTTAATGCTCCCACCATGCAAAGGAAACGGCATCGCTGAAACGTCGCAGCCACCTGGTCATCTCCCTATCTGCACCTGAGTCCTGAAAACAAAAAGCTTTGAGAGGGGAAGAAAAAAGAACCAAATTTTCTATAGAAACACTCAGTTTTCCAGCTCCCAGGTGCAAGTTAATTTTCCCCCTATTTTGGCCTCATCACCATTTTTGCAAGAAATGCTGTACTACCCAGAGGGGGGCAGCCTCCGCGACCGATCACCGCCAACTCAGACTTCCCGCAGCCTTGTGTGCCCAGATCTGCTGACTGGACTTGAGGCTCTCCACACCTACTCCTTTTTCCTTTGCCTCGAATCAATTAGCAATGTTAAATATTTAACACATTAGTCTTATTTCACTGAAGAAAACAATTCACAAGCAGCCTGGGCAGCAGCAGTGCAAGACTGGGAATGGACCAGACATGGAGAAAATGGAATGAAGGGAGAAGTATGTTTTAGGTGAATGTGTATTTTTAAAAATATAAAAATCCATTCACAATTCACTACGGATGGATTGCGTATTTGTTTCCTTCTGACAGGTCCTGAATCTTCACAGGGAACGGAGTTAAAGCGCGCAATGGGCTCAACTGGACATGGAGGACACAGCAGTCACAGCCCTGGAGCATTTTCCTCATGGCCTGAGCCGGACTTGAGCCCCACTTCCCGCAATGAGGGAAGGCCACCAACCCACACCCCCCTTGGCAGTCCCCATCGGTGTGCCGTTTTACACTTGGTGCTGTCAACGCAGGCTGTGTCCTGCACTCAAAGTCATCGCAGATAATTACATGTCCAGCACAGTTTACGGGAAACAGGGAAAAACTAACAGGATGAACTGAAGGAAAAGTCTTCTGTCTTTCCTTCTTCCCACTTTAAAAGCCAGGGGCATTAGCAGGGGGACACTGTGGGGGATGGGGGCAGGCAGGGGGCCAACTCACAGCAGCCCTACAGAACCCCGAATGGAGTTGCTGGGCAGTTTCTACTGAAGCACACACAACAAATTCACATGTAGTACAGCCAGGAGCCTGGACCCCACAACGGTAGGTCATTAGGGATGTCGTCTGTGTGGCCCAGTATTCTACGCCAGGACCAGCACACTTCACCAGTCTGCTCATCTGGTGCGATACTTCACAGTGATTACTGGGAGGCGCTCCAGTCTATGGAGCTTACAGAGTTACAGTGTTGTGTTAACCCACGCAAATGCTCTTTAAAGAGACCCAAACTGTACAACCCCTTAGCAGGGCCAACTTGATGCTAACAAGGGAACCAAAAGGCACAGGTTGCTTGCCATGTCGCTGGATTTCATCAGCATTATACAAACTCCTGCATCATATTATTTGTACTGAGAGTGATTCGGGCCCTTGATCTCCACCTGGGAGCACCACTACACCTCAGCACACTGTGTCAGGGATCGAAGGAAAGGGGCGTTTTGATGAGATTTGAAGAGAAAAATATGATGACTGCAGGAAACATCCCCAATAACCTAGTGCATGATCCTTACACCTGGGAGCTGGAAAACTGAGTGTTTCTATAGAAAATTTGGCTCTTTTTTCTTCCCCTCTCAAAGCTTTTTGTTTTCAGGACTCAGGTGCAGATAGGGAGACGACGGGCAGATGCGATGTTTCAGCGATGCCGTTTCCTTTGCATGGTGGGAGCATTAAAACACCGACTGCAGCAAACTTCCCCAATAACCTAGTAATATAGCATTTTATAGCTCTAACTGTAAACACGTAAAGAGATATTCCCACAATCTCACAAGAGATACTACTATCCCAATTTTACATATAAGAAAAAGAGGGGTTAGATGAGTTAAGTCACTTGTTCAAAGGCACACAGTTGTTACGAGAATAAAGTGAGATTTGAATCCTGAGAAGTCTTATTCCAGAATCTACCCTCTCCACCACTGTATTTACATCCTGTATTTGATATCCTTAGGGTTTTTTTCCCCCAGGTGGTCAATTTTGATCAAATAGTCTCTATACATTTTTACAACTATGAAAAAGTAAAACCAGTGTTAGAAGTTTAAATATGGAAATTTAGGATGTGTTTGCCTAGGTTTTTTTGATGTTTTGATTAGCACATTAGCGTTATTTCTAGAAGAGACCGCTGGAAAGGGTACCAAGAAATTGACTGCCTTCCAGTTTAGAGTGGGGCAAACATGATTTCCACGTATCCAATTCATAACACAAAGAATGTTCATTTAGCCATTCAGGTAATTAATAATTTATGTTTACTTTCCAGTAAAGCCTTGAAAAACCAAAAACACTATGAAAGGTCTCCATCATTTCCCCCACCCTGGGCCACTCTAAAGCCAGAAGCACAGTGACTCCAAGCAAAGGTTCTTGGTCCACCACCACAAATGAAGGCAGAACTAGTTTGACATTTCCTGCTGACTGTGATTAGAGCATCTTTTAATGAAGCTCACTTCAAATCATTTTAAATCCATTTGCTCATGTCAACATCAATGTACTCAGCATTATCTACCAATTAGTAAACCGGAAAATATTCTTTAGATAATCTGAAATCTCAGTAAAATATTCAGCATGCCATTCATTTACTATAAACTGCCCTGTAAAAACAAATTAGCAAAACCAGCTGTCACAGGACAACATAAACATCCATTAATACAGCTCAACTACTTCAGTCTCTGGTGAGATTTTTCAGGAAAGAGAAAATGTGGTGGAAATATAAATCAACAAGAATGTCACATGCTTAGCACGCTTTCACACCAACACGCTGCACCAATATCAAAGCATGCATTACCTTCCCTGTGTGTAGGCTCAAACTCGGATTGGGAAGAAAGGGGTTAAATGAAACTCTCAGGCCATTCTTTCTGGGAGGATCTCAAGTCTTTGTGCTGCAGTAAGTCTGGAGGGCCAAGAGACTCAGAACATACGTCATGCTTCATAAAGACCAGAAATGTCGAGCTGACCAAATATGAATATGATTATGAATATGCAAGGGAGCAATCAATTCGATTGCAAGATCTTGTACAACTCACTTATATACACTGCAGACGATATCTTCCAAACTTACAGGAAGCCAGTGGGTCCCTCACTTAGCAGCCAACACTGTCTCATCCTTTCCACGAATCAACCTGACAAAATTCTCTAATTTAAATATGGCAGTATTTCAATAGCCACCTTCCACTTAGGACCCTCCCGATATTTTTTATTTTAATGCATTGGTTATAAATAAACTGCAGCAGACCTGTTAAGAGGGATTAAAAACAGTTTTTCCATCAGGAGAGACTGGGTGAGAGCTTGCTCTCGGAGGAGCACGCTCATGCAGAAGACGGAGGTATTGGGGCAGCAGGATTCAACAGTAGGTTCCACTGAAGAACTGCAATTGGGCTTCGGTCACTCGTGACTACTTCTACCTTCTACACGACATGGAACACTTCTGACTGGGTACCTGACGCAAAGGCTGCCAGTCATGGAATGGCGTACCCTCGAATACACAAACCCAACCGATCAAAGACAGAAAGCCTGGAGGGCGCAGGCCGCTCTTTCCTGTGAGGAGCTCTGATCCGTAATCCCAAAATGTCAGACGGAAGCACCAGAACCGGCACAAAAGGTGTCCACACACAGGTGCGCGAACCGTTTCACAAAGGCTTACAGGGCCATCCAACTATGAAGCAGCTGCATGCTAGGACAGCTCCATTTTGAGTTTTACTAGGCATATCAAGGCATAAAGAAATAAGCACACCCTAAAACAGGCAGCTTACCACTAAGCCCCTCCTCAAAGGCTGGGAGGCGTGGAAAAGAGGCAGGGACCACTTTCACCAATACCACTGCAATTCTAGCAGTTTTTCAAAGGAGGAAAGAAATCTGAAATATCCTCATCCTTTCAGAAGTGAATGAGTTTACAGGCACACCAGGGTTTGCTACGAACTTCAAAAAGCCAAGGCTGAAACATAAGGACCTTCAAACAAACAAAACAAAACAAAAATCGAAGAACTGAAAACAGTGTTTTAAATCACAAGCCTAGTCACATCTGTACGTTCTCTGGAGAGAAATCATACGCTTGTCTTAAGTTTACACTTCACTTCTTGACATTAATTATTAAGAGAAGCTTTCCATTTTGATTATAGCCATTAATAAATTAAAAGTGAATACATTTCTATAAGTATTTCATTTCATAACCAGGTGCTACATTCAGCCTGTAGCTTTCACATACAAAGAAAATTAATTAATACAAAAGCATTCTGTATATAGTATCCATAAGAAAGATAAATATAAACATCAAGAATAATTTACAATTTGCAAATTTTAATGCCCTACCGGCCACATTTACCAGAATTCTAAATCTTTAACAGTTTTCCTCATTCTGTAAAACAGATACACATTCACCTAAAAAAAACATTCAAGCCACTGAGACAATTGCAAAGCAGAAAGCCCATAAGCACCGCAATGTCAGTCTTGTATTCCTCGCACTACCTTCTGTGAGACGCGGCAGGGGGACTGGGAAGCAACAAGCTCAAACACAGCCAGATTTGGAGCTTTCTTTAAAATAATGAAGGCTTTCCTAGAACAGGTGATTTGCCAAAGCCAGAAGAAAAGAACAGACAAAACTTCATGAATAGGTATTTGTTTCACTTGTGAAACTCCTCAAAAAAAAAAAGACAATTTGTGAAGAAAGCAATTTAACACCTTCATTATCATGGAAATGGCTAACGTACCTTCTATCTTAGGGGGTGCATCCACGTGGGTGGTGTGACTGTGTCTCTTCCAGACGGGGCAAAGGGTCTCCCGACTCAGCACAGGGCATCTTATTGTAGTTCTTAAGAGGGTTTTAAATGTTTAGAAACAGAAACCAGGTGCTCCAAATTTTCATTCATCCCAATTTTCATTCATCTACATATGTTCTTTATGTACAATGTAAGTCTATGGAAAGTCAAGATGAGGACATGATACCTACCTAAAATGCCAAGTATATTATTTCTACTCCATCAGAGATGGCTTAAGAACCAAACAGTTCTGTCAGATTAAACTCTTAAGGAAGCTCTGATTTCCAATTCTACAATTACAGTTACGTCTAAGTACAACCACTTACCTTTCATATAAGGCACTTCAACCGCTCCATTATAATAATAATAATAGTTAACACTTATACAGGGCTTACTATGTGCCAGGGCCTGTTCTAATAATTTTAGATATATTAACTTACTTTAATTCAACAACTCTGTGAGACAGATACTATTATCTTTTCTGTAAGTAGGGAAACTGGGCTCAGGGAGAGAAAATGACTTGCCTAAGGTCACACAGAAGGAAGTGGAAGAACCGGGATTAGAACCCCAGGCGGTCTGACTCCAGTGCCTTATAATAAATTGTGGCAGACAGTGTTTCTGGATGGCAGGAAACTATAAGCTGTCTCTCTGTATTAACCCAGGAGGAAGTGGAACTGATTGCATCCCACAGTATCCTCAATTTTCTGGGGCTTTTGTTTTACCTTCTGGTTCTGCGACTTTGAACAAGTCATTAATCTGAGCATCAGCTTTCTAATCAGCAAAAATTTTTAAATAATTCTGCCTACTTCATATGATATTGTCAGATATGGTACATGCATGTTGAAGTACTTTGTAAGCTCTGACATTTGTCTGAAATGTTAGTTGCCATTATAATGATTAAACTTTCCATAATGTCATCTTCTCTCCTTCTCCATGTTAGACCACTGGACAGTTCCATTAATTAGATGTGGTAGGAAAAGAATAAAAACTAAATAAAGAACCAGGTACCAGAGTAGTTTGAAACTGCCTTCAAATAATACTGATTAAACTAGCCATTGACAATGAAACAACATTCTTGGTAGGGCATTGTGTCAGAAAGCCCATTTAGCTAGCCTAATTTATTCTACTGGAAAAAACCATAAAAACTTTTCAGATACTATTAGAAAGTAAGCTATCAACCATTAAAACTAACACTGAATGGAAAAATTTTAAGAAATGCAATAGATTTGTCGAAAAGTCAAGTAATATTTCCTACTATTCATTAACGATTATAAAGCACTAAAACTTCAAAGCCCTGTACAAATTAGGATGCCTGTGAAGAACAGAACCATGAAATGCATATTCATCAGTCAATACATTCACTAAGTTCCTACTATGCAGAGAATAGAGCTGCTTCTGTGAAATGGTATGTTTTTAATGTCCTATCCTAGTGGAGTTAATAATAAAAGGTACCATTTACAGAGCCCCTGATGAAGGACAGGGATTGTCCAAGGACACTACCTACCAACTCTCACGTAATCCTTGCAATACAACCACCATATAAAGTAGGCAGTATTGTCTTCATGTCTCATACGAGGAAACCCCAAGCCATTATGAGCATCAGTCACTACAGGAAGAGATTCAGAGGTGAAAACAGCCCACTGTCCAGAGCGCAAGCTCGCTTCCCACACGTCAAAGCATATGTTCCAGACTTTCTAACCTCAAACATCGACGAAGGGGGAATTAGTGAATACCCCAGGTGGCACAATACATAGCCAAAACTGCATGAGAACAGAATCACTAACTGAAAACTCTTGCTCGTTTTACACTCTACATGACAACGTATCTGTTTTTTTTCTTCCTATCTTCCAGCGAAACTGCCATACCAAAAATATGTACCAAATATATCCTATGCCAGTTTAAAGGAATACACTACACCTTCCTACCTGTTGAAATGACAGAAAGCACACAAAGCAATCAACCAAAGCTTCCAGGTAGCGCGATCAACAAGGAGAAGTGAGCACGGTGTGAACGGAACGCCTAGCATCAGAACGTAAACTGAGCCTTCCTCAGGGAAGTGAATGTTGAGCCCGTCGTGTTAAATGAGGAATTAGAAGTGGCTGCAAAAGAGAGAAATAGGTATTCAGAATGAAAAATCTGACAGATGTGAAGAAAGGAGGTGGGCTGAGGAGCAGGTGGTACTACTCCGTTACTAGAGCTGGGCATACACAGGGTAGTGGCCCTCCTACCAGCAGGCATCAGACTGACCTGACAGGCCTCTTACACACACGGCTGCCCTTGCCCTGCTCCACCACATTTCAGATTCCATAGGTCTAGAGTGGGGTCTGAGAATCTGCATTTCTCACAAGTTCAGCACCGGAAGTGCGGGTGCTGCCAGCCTGGGCACCCTGTGGGCTGTGTTTCAGGGATCAGAGGAGGGCGGGAGTGTGCCCATGGGGGTGCACTGCAGGGTTTTGGATGAGATGGCAGCTGAGTTACGCCCTCACCTTCAGTACGCAGAGATCCTGGAGGAGAAAGGAAGAATTCTAGACCGATGACTGGCATGAGCAGCGGTAATTCAACAAGAAAGATTGGGTTTGGCACGCGTGGCTTCATGCACAGGCGCTGGTGAGGCACTGAAGTAAGCTGAGGGTTGCAGATGCAGGGAGGCGGAAGAGGGCGCGCAGCCCGGGAGGTGCGGGAAGGAGCGCAGGAGCTGGAGGCCAGTCAGCCACGCAGCAGCAATCAGCAGAAATCGGCTGTCGACTGGAGCACACCCGGGCCAGAGAGAAAGAGAGGTCAAAAGTGATTCTGCAGTTCCAAAGAGCAAGCCTACCCTATAGAAAATAAAGGGAAAACTGAGAGTGGTTGCTTATTTGTGAGGGTGAGGAGAAACAGTTCAGTTTTGTAAGTGTCCAGAATCAAAAAGCCATCCTAGTAGTCATATCCTATAGTTAAGTAGACATCAGAGCCCACAGACCAAAGTAAGTCTGACAATGGAATGGAGATGTGGGATTTGGAATCATTTGACTTTTGAAGAAAGTGGATAAATGGGTTTTCAGGAGGAAAAGTGTATATAAGAACAGAGTGCCATCTTAAAAGACATCACAAGAAAAAAAAATGTAACTACGGATGGTGACAGATAAAAAGAACATAGTGCCTTGGCTACAGTCATTAGAGTTGACTTAAAAAACATAGGCACATGGGTGCCTATCTAGTTATTAACCTATAAATGTACAGGCTTAGTTTTTAAAGATCAGAGGTTAACTGAATATGACAGACTTCAAAGTTCTCCAGTTTGGTAATACTGAAGTGCTAACTTATCATTCACTGCCATGTCGGTGTCACCCTCTCACCAACTTCCTTGCATAAGCCATCTGGATGCAAGCCACTCTTAGCCCATCTGTGTGCTCACGTTCACAAATCCGAAACATTCTTTTCTTGCCATATAAGGAACATATATTTCCGTTGCTCTCTTTAAAATAATGGAAAATGATATATAGCTATCCTGGATTTGGAAAAGAAAGATATTGGCAACAAAATTATCACCTGGTAGTGAACAGCCTCATCCGCAAGAAAAAAACTTTGATTCCATATTTTTAGATAATTCAGTGAGATGCACTTGTCACAGCTACTCTTCCAAAAACATACTGCTCAAACATTCCCTTAAAACCAAAAATTTCACCCAGGAGCAAACTAAGGTGAGGGCATGTGCCAACACGCCTGCTCAGCACAACATAGGTTCTGAGTCAGAGAGCCCGGCTGTTCCTTGTTCAGTCACTTGCCAGCCCATCACCTTAGGCAAGGTACGTGACGTGACTGCAACTGAGTTTCCTCGTCAATAATCCAAGGTCTAAAGACTATCTACCTCAACTGGCAAAAAGACAGACACATTAATCATTTACACAGGAAGAGTCCAAAAATAAAACCACACAAATATGGACAACTGATTTCTGACAAAGGTTCACAGGCAATTCACAGAAAAGATGGTGTTTTCAACACACAGTTCTGAAACAACTGAACATTTACGTGCAGAGGAGATAAACGTCAATCTCTACCCGTAACTTATACAACTAACTGAAAGTGAATCACAGACCAAAATGCAAATAAAACTGTAAAACTTTAGGAAGAAAACAGGACAGAGTTTTCATGACCTTGAGTTACACAATGAATTCTTAGTTATCTTCTAAAAAGCACAATCCATGAGAGAGAAACTGATAAACCGCATTTCATAAAAACTAAAAAATCAGTCAAAGACACTATTTATTACGAGAATGAAAAGATAGTCACAGACTGTGAGAAAAATACATGCAAATCACACATCTGACAAAGGGCTTATGCCCAGTCCTCTGAACACTCAACTGTAAACAATCAACCCAATTTTTAAAAATGGACAAAAAGTTTGAATGGACACTTTACCAAAGAAGATACAGAGATGACAAGCACATGAAAAGGTGCTCAACAACATACGAAAATACAAAATAAAACCATAATGAAGTATTGCTATGTATCAACTAGGATACTGAACACATACATAACTGGCAATACTAAGTGTTGACAAGGACGCAGAGCGACTGGGATTCTTCTGCTTGCAGAAGGAATGAAAATGGTACAGCCACCCTGGAAATTAGTGTGGCAGTTTCTTCTTAAGTTAAACATATACTTACTAGATAACCTAGCAATCCTATCTTAGGCATAGAGCCAAGAGAAATAAAGACTTATGCCCATAAAAAAAACCTATACACAAATATTTACAAATTGCCAAAAACTGCAAATCTTATTCAGATTGCCAAAAACTGCAAATGGTCTAAATGTCCCTCAATGGATGAATAAACTGAGATACAGTGGTACCATGGAATTCTGCTATTGCAGGAATGAACAACTGACACATGCAACAACGTTGATGAATTTCAAAGCAACATGTTAAGTGAAAGAAGCCAGGTTCCACAGACTGCATCCAGTATGTTCCATGCACATGACATGCTGGGAAAGACAAATTATAGCAGTGGAGAACTGATCAAAGGCTACTTGTTTCAGAGCTTCAGGATTAAAAGTTAGATGGAAAAAAGTGTATTCTTTAAATTTACACTAAAGGGCCTAGATAAATAAATTTAACACTTAAGGAAGCAAACTTTCTATGCTTTAAGAAGAAATGTAGATATGTATCATAATCACAGAACTCCCAAGTATCCGTTCAAAAGTCTGCAGATAATTTTTTTCACTGTACTCTTGACAAATTTACTAAACCCTCTGCAGAATAAATAAATAAAACTATATGAACTTTTTTTTAGTAGCAGACAAGCCTTTTGGATATAAAAAGTATATTTTTAATAATGATTCCTTTATATTTTCACTTTGTGTCATCTCAAAATCTTAGATTCACATTCAAAATGAAAGATTTATTTTACAAAGTATTTAATTTAAAAAACCATAAATCTTAAAATCAAATTAAACCATTAATTTGTTTAAAGAGTGGGGGACAGGTTTGACTACAAAGGGATAGCGGGAAGAGTTTTGGGCAAGTGAGGGAACAGCACACTGACTGTGGTGGTCGTACACCATAAAGTAGTTAATTCTAGCATTTGTCACATGGACTCTCAAAAAAGTAAATTTTAGCTTATGTAAATTTAGAAACAATTTCCTAAAATTATCAATTAAACAATTATCTTTAGAAAATAGTATCTACCTCATAGAGAACTCAGTGAGATGAATATAGAAATGTGCTCATAATTAGCAGCCAGTACATTTTAAAATTATCATAGGATTACCACATTCTCGGTATTTAACATGCAATTCACATTCAAATCAAATTGATCAATTTATTACATTCATCAAGGACCAGTTATGTCCTGGCCCAGAGCTGGCTTCAACAGTAAATGTAACGCATGTATCGTGCCTATACTCTCAAGAGTCTCAAAAAAGTAACCTATGTTCTTGATATTAAATCTAAAAAGTATGGTCAAAATTCAGTTATAAAATTATTTAGGAGCCAAGTCAACACTGAAGTACCAGTACTAAAAGATGACAAAGGCCAGATAGTCCAAGATCACTTCCACGCAGTGACTGGTGACTTGTTTACCCTTTTACCCCTCTGAGGCAGTTTTACCTGACCTTTGAGGCTTAGGCCCAGAGGCTCGGTCCAGCATTACAAAGGGTTTACTCTGCAGGCATGCATCACTAGATGGCAGCGGTAGGAGGCCAGGGGCATGCTGGGTGGTGAGGGAAAGAGATCCAAGAATTAAACAACTGTAGTGCAGAATCCACACTGAGAAAATGCGGGCTAAATTAGCATCACTGACTACTCAGCCAACTCAACATTTACACAGTAAGAGAACCAGGAAGATACAGATGTCCTGGGTAAGAACTTGCCTGGAAGCAAGACAGCTTAGTAATCAACAACTGTATGTAGCTCACACTGAGGTAGTGCATTTTGGCATCCTACCATGCTAGTGAACAGGCCGTGAGATGGATACCATAACTGAAGTTAATAACCTACTGACTTCCTCAGAAAATGACACTCAAGAAATAAATGTTACACCCAAGCCCTTTGGCAATTTTATTTACTACAATCTGCCATCCTTCCTATCAATGATTTTCAGATGGTGGGTCTTAAAATAAATTTAATGGGCCCCACCCTGTATTTGTGTGAATCAAAGACTGTAAATGGATAGGTCAGAATGGAGTAAGGTACAGCAGGTAGGAGAGGATACGAAAAGTAATGAATAGACTGAGGTGGACAGGATACGTGGGTTTGGGTTGATAAAAACAAGAAAGGAAGGAAAATATGAAAACAACTGGAAAAAAACCATCAAGGCGCCCTGAACGTGGCGGCTTACTACGCACACAGCCGTGCAGGTCATGATCAAAGAGCTTTTTGAAAAACATTGCCTTAAATGTCAATCCATGCTATAACAACCTCTTATATAAACTCATGTTTTCATACTCTTCCCAAGGACAAGAGTCCAGTGGTTATTTCCAAAAAAGAAAGGAGTTACCTATCCAGCTTTATGTAATAATCAAGGCAGAAGGACAGAAAACTAAAAAACAGAAGGCCGTTTTCTCAATTTGTAGTGAGACACCAGACCCAGGAGCCCTGCGATCTGAGTCCGGCTTCAGCCATGCGGCTCTGTCCTGACAGATGCGCCACCACACTGAAGCCACACCGACCCCCGGCGAGTCCCGGACAGTGACACTTCTGCTCCACACCAGGTGCTGGCAAACTAAGCGACACCCCGAGAATGGCGATCCACAGCGGGCCCGTGCGCATGTTCTTCCGAACCCTATTTGCATTGATGGCTTCTCTCCAAAAAGACAGACCGACTGCACTTCTTTGAGAAGCCTCTTCTCCAAGTTGCTGTTGTGGTTGGGGCCCAGACGGAGACTGGGAAAACACACACACACACACACACACACACACACACACACACACACACACACACACACCACACACACACACACACACACACACACACACACACACACACACAGGAATCAGGTCCAGGAACACACACACACACACACACACACACACACACACTGGAATCAGGTCCAGGAACACACACACACACACACACTGGAATCAGGTCCAGGAACACACACACACACACACACACACACACACACACACACACACACACACACACACACACACACACACACACACACACACACACTGGAATCAGGTCCAGGAACACACACACACACACACACACACACACACACACACACACAGGAATCAGGTCCAGGAACACACACACACACACGAATCAGGTCCAGGAACACACACACACACACACACACACACACACACACACACACACACACACGAATCAGGTCCAGGAACACACACACACACACACACACACACACACACACACACACACACACACACACACACACACACGAATCAGGTCCAGGAACACACACACACACACACACACACACACACACACACACACACACACACACACACACACACACACACACACACACACACACACACACACACACACACACACACACACACACACACACACACACACACACACACACACACACACACACACACACACACCCCTATCCATTCAGTACAACAGAGTCAGGTTCTAGCAAATCACAACCAGAAGAAATCTTGAAGACCACCAATTTCATTCCTAAAGTTCCGACTATATAGAGTTTATATAATTTTGAAATAAAATAAATCCAGTATTTGGGCCACCAAAAATTCTTTTAACAAAAAGCACAAGTCCATTAAAGAATCATCAGTAGCAACTAAATAACTGAACTAAAAACAGGAACCTTGCAAAGTGACATCTAAAGAAAAAGAGATGTTGGAAAGCAAACATGAGAAAACAAGAGACGTCTTGCACACAGTTAGAAACCAGTCCCTGCAGAGGGTGCAGGAGATAGAAACATTTCTCAAAGTCCAAGGTATCTAGACAAAATCAAGCGGTTAATAAATTTCTACAAAGCCTCATGTATTTACATGCAGCGTCCATTTCAACTGTTTTTTTAGACCTTTTAAATACCAGGTTTGTATCTTACCTTTTTCTCTAATTATAAAGGTACCACATATTCATTATAGAAATTTCAAATATGCAAATACATTACAAAGCATATTCCTTCATGAACCTGCTCTCCAGAGATAGCATTGTTAACGGCTTTATGTTTATTCTGCAAATTTTAAATGAATATACTGATTAGACAATATGCATTTATAGATTAATTAGACCTAAAATATACATTTTCTTTAAGAAAAGTAGGATCATATACAACATATAGTACTCTGCAAAGTGCTTTTTTCAACCTATTGATACATCTTGAAAACCTTTTCCTGTCAGTAGACATAGATCTACATTATTCTTTTTAATGGCTACAAAGTATTCTATTATGGACAGACCATAATTTATTTAACCAGTGTCTTACTGATAGGCATTTGGGTTATTTCCAATTTGTTGCTATTGAAAACAATGCAGCAGTTACATCCTCCTGGGTATATCTTTTAAGCTATTTCTGCAAGCTGAATTCCTTGAAATAGGTTTTTGTTTGGGGTCATAGAGTATGCTAAATTTTATTTTTTCTTAATTATCCACTTAACTTTAATTCATATCTTTAAGGTAGCAATTGCTTTAATTACTTAATTATTTTGATTTTCATCTTTAATACTTTTTTGAGAAAAATTTATTCTAGTCAAAATTAATTGCATAGGAATTAAATCAAAAGGTATGTTTTAACACGTTACTGATCACTTATTAGAAAAAATGCTTTTTCTACATTCTACATAAAATGTTACAGCTTTAAGGAATTCCATATATACCATGAAATCCCAGGAGTATTAAATACTTTTAAATCCCACATTAGACTCAGAAGTTCTTCATTAACTCAAATAGATTCACTGTAATCACAGTTTGCTGTTTATCTTCCCAAAAAAAGAAAAAGAAACACAAGGATCCCCATTAAACAGTTTCAAAATCCAACCCAAAATAACCTACCAAATTGTTACTCCTAAATGAGTGCATAAGAGACTCAAAACACAAAAGTCATGACATTCAGAGTCTGATTTCCAGTAAATCACCCAGGACACGTTTCATAGCAAATAAAATACTTGCTGAGAAACATGGTTACCAGGGCAGCCATAACTGACCTTTTATGTTTTATTTATCAACCGTATTGTTGAATTATTCTCATTCTTGGGAACAAAGGAGAAAAATGTATTATAAACAATGATAATTAAGTAAGGGTCCCTTGCTCTGCACTAAACCATTCCTGCCAATTCTGTATCCAACAGACATGCTAGTATCTGCTTCTGAGTTCTTGTCTGGGCTAAGGAAATAGATGGCAGACCCCACAGAAGCATTCACAAGTCACTGATACCAAACTTGATACCCTAGATGGACAGAGTATATATAATACGAGAGTCGATTCTCACCAGACATTTGGGCAGACACAGGAATTCTGTGCTACTTCACCACAATGGCTGGCACCTAGCAGGTACTCTCTCAAAATATGGAATGAGTGAAACTTAGAATGAATGTATGTATGAAAGAATAAACCTACCTCTTAGAAAGTAAATACTTTAAAAAACTGGAAATTCCAAACATTTCACCTAACATCTACCATTTTACAAGCCCCAAATATTCTCATCCAAATATCACCACCACTTAGGAAAAAAATAGATAAGCCTACTTATTTTTAGCTTCCTAGAATATGGTTAGACCTGCTTGAACCTGGCAGAGGAAAAAAAAGTTGGAAGAGAAAAAAAATGGTATAGAATTCTCAGTGTCCAAAATAGGATATTAAGAGCATTTTTTATGAATTGGATTTATTTTTAATCCTTATCAAGGAGGCAGAAGGGGTACAGAAAAGAGAGCCCTGGGGCTGCACGTCAGAGGCCTGGGGCTCCTTCCTGGTCTTAGGCTTACGTCACTCATTGCACTTTTCGGAGCCACAGTTCCCTCAGTCACAAGATGAGGCAGCTAGTCGGTAAAGTCCCTTTGGCGCCTAATGTCTGCGATACACTGACCTGCTTTGCTCTGAGAGGTAAGAAGCCATCAAGGACACCTCGGCAGCCCCGTACCTCTCCAGGAAAGAGGAGCACTCCGTCTGCTGCCCAGGGGAGGCCAGCTGGCAGCCCAGGCACAGCAGCCCTGAGCCCGTGAGGCCCCCACCTCAGCCGGTGCCCACCGCAGCCGTCCCAAAGCGTCCCGGCCCTCCCTGCAGCTTCCCACCCACCTCGGCTCCAGCTTCCAAGGCCATGCTTCCTCCGGGTCCCGAGCGCTGACACACACCGTCTACCTACGTCACCCTTGTCCTCAGGGCCTTCCCGTTACCTCCAACTCGGAAGGAAGATGGTCCTTTCCCCGCCTCCTCTCCCAGCACACGCCCTCCCGGCCTGCATCACCACCCTTGCTCCCTGTGTGATCGACTCCCTCTCTTTTATCCACAATCTCACGTACATATAAATATTCTCAAGTCTCCCAATTAAAAAAAAAAAGTGAATATTTTTAGATCTCCCTCAATCCTACATCTCCTTATTTCCACCTCCTCTTCCCGGGCCCTACCGCCACCAGCTAAGTCCCTTCAAACGCTTGTCTACACTCACCCTGCTCTTCTGCACACCCCACCCGCCGCCGTCCGCTCCCCACACTCACCACCGCACTGAGGGTGCTGGGCAGAGCCCCCTGTAACTGCCAACCCCCAGACCACCGAGTCCGTGCTGGGCCCCTTGGGCTCATCTGCCCTCCTTCCGGCATCTGGCAGTGTTTCTCCCTCCCTCTCGCAGGACGCTTTTCTCTCTTGGCTCTGAAGACGAGGGATCCTGGTTTTCCTCAAAATCCGACAGTCCTTCGAGTCCTCCAACGGTTCATCTGCCCGCCTTTCCCGGTTGATACTCCCCAGGCTTCTGTCCTTCGCTCCCCTCCTCTTCTTTCCCAGCATATGTGCTCCTCCTAGGAGAGCGCCCCAGGACCTCGGCCCCAGAGGAGCACAGAGGGGTGCGGCTGGCATCCCCACCGCGGGCTGCGAACCACTCCAAAGCTCAGCACGCCACCCTTAGCCCCCGGCCCTGCCCACCTTCTAATTCCCTACTGGTTAATGGCCCTACGACCCACCTGGGTGGCCAGGCCAGGGTCTGACCGTGAACCTGGACTCCCGAAACCAACTCCCACCAGCACTGCACACCGAGCACCTCAGTAAAGGCCCTCGGCATCTCAGCTCGTCTTTCTAACTGTTCTCCTCTCTCTGTCTTGAAGTTCCACACCGCCAGGCTCTCTGCCCCCTGCTGAGGCTCCCCCTGGGATAAAGCCCAGCTCCTCGTCATTACCGACTTGGTCCTTGGTGGCCCATCTCCCTGTCTCCCTTCACTTTCTCCAGCTTCACATCCTGCTGCTCCCTCACAGGCTCTTTCTCCCAGCCATGCCAAGCTATTTGCAGTTCCCAGAATCTCCTGTATTTTTTGTGCTTCCAAATCAGTCTACATATTATCTCTCTGGCTGGAAAAACTCCTACTACCAGCTACACGGTTATCTCTCCCACTCTTTCAGGACCCAGCTCCAGGGTACCCTCAAAGTCTTCCTGACTCTGTCTCCGTGCTGGGTCAGGGACTCCTCTCCACACTGCTGCAGCCCCCCCGAACGATGTCCATTATGGTTCTTAGCACATAGCTTTGTTGTCCTTACCATCTCCTGCACAGGTATCTAAAATCTAAGTCCCTGCAAGGAAGAGACCCTATACAATTCATCTCTGTAAATCTAGTACCATAGTGCTAGCCCACAGTAGGTGGTCCACATGCCACACGTACACATGCAGTACTGACTCAAAAAGGCATTAAGAAGCCAAGGACAAAATGTACAGTAACATTAATTTCACCTCCTGGACAAACACTACACCCTGAAGCTTCTCTGTGTTCACTATAGCACAGAGCCTTCTTGAGCTGAGTCCCAGGATGATTCCATTTGTCACTGGAAGTAGAGATGGAAGACCTCATGATGTTGTTTTTCTTATAAAATGGTCAATTTCACTTAAGAAATATTTACTGTGCCCTGGACCTCGGGACTCCCCCAGAGAGTCAGCTCCTTCAGGAAATGGACAGTCTCACAGAATCCGTAGGACATGTATCGAGGAAGTTCGTAGTGAGGTTTTGGTACATATACGTTTCTTCACATCAGTATTCTTTAAAATGCAGTAAGGCAAATGGGATCACACACGGAAGTTTTGTTTTCAAATGGAATATTCATTCCTCGTGTTCAGTTTTTGAACAGAACTCAAAGCCCTTCTGCTGCCTCTCAGTTTTATTAGTTGTTAGACTTCAAATCACTGTCACTGGGCAAGCAGAGAATGTGCAGTAATTACTTCATAGTTTCCCCTTCCCTTCTCTACCGTCTTTAAATCCGCAGTATCTCAATCCAACTGATGTCAGTAAATCGAGTCTGTCCCAACCTTTCTCTAAAACTCTTAAAAACTATTTGAATGAGGTGTTAAGCAGCTGTCAGTTATGGATTTGAAAATAAAAAAGAGCCTGAAAATTGTACGTTCAGTATAAAAAGATTAGGTGAAGCAATTCAGAATGTTTAAGAACTTTAAATCAAGTTAAAAGCAGTTACTATGGCCAGACCTCATGAAGCTCCACTTAAGAGTCGCATTAACCTGGCAGTCAAAACTATTTAAAATGAATAATGTTTTTTTCACATTTCACTCACTTTCAGTGTCACCCAAAAAAAAAAAGATAACAATGTGAATTGGCATACGGCAGCACAGTCGTGTAACAGTCACCTTCAAGATAGAGCTTTCTAAGGACAAAGCTAGAGCTATTAATCTGCGCACATGAGCCATACCCCTCAAGGCCAAAAAGGATAATTCTTCAAATGAAGAAAGGATAATTAAGATATTCTAGAAGCTTTAGACATGGAAAGCAAAAGAGAAGTAGAGAGAAACGCACAATTTGGATGCCCACAATAGCTGAGCCCAAGATTCAACCCAAATCTACTGAATTTGGACTGAATGTTGATATCCTACCCCAACCTCTCTTCTCACTTCCTCCCCAGGTTAATGCTATGGGCGATCATGAGAACTTGACTAGTTAATTCTTTGTCTAGTGTGCTACCCAATAATGGTAGCCATTAGCCATATGTGGCTATTCAAATATAAATTAATTAAAATTAAACATAATTTAAAATTCAGCACCTCAGTTGCACTAGCCACATTTCAAGTGCTCAGTGGTCACATACACTGGACAGCACAGACACAGAATATTTCCATCATCACAAAAAGTTCTCTTGACCAGTGCGGGGGAAGCATGGGTGGGAAAAAGACACCAAACTTTGCCAGCTTCCATTTCGGGGTGCCGCTGCTAAACCGAGCTACTTTCTGACCATTCTACATATGAGAAGGCCAGTCATCTTCTAAAAGTAATATGCAAAACTTCCACAAGGATGTATCTTTTATGCAGAGAGTTCAGGAAATGCACAGTTTAACTCAGCAGGTTGCTGTATCAGGCCTGAGCTACACTCTCACTACTTGACTGTAAATCAAAATGCTCCCACACATCAATTTAATCCGTGACCCCCTGGCTGATAATATGTGCTAAGGAACCATGCGCGGTCTTTCTGGACTTGACACAGCACGCTGAAAACTGGGGTGACAAGCATTAATCTACCTAAAGAATAGGAATTGCCGTTAAGCTGACCTAGATTCTTCCTGCCGTCCCAAAAGTGTTCCCTGTGCTACACTAGGATTTCTTGTTCTCCGGTGGTGGCTGTTAAAGCAGCACACTTCCAGAAAAACAGCTTCCATCCATTCTTCCTCCACACTTGCGCCTGCCAACACTGTCATTCATTATATGAAATACAAGGACAGTTGTGAGGTTCATTAATCTGCTCTTATTCAACACCAGAACCTCAAGAATCCTAATTAAGCATTTAAGTATTATGGACGGGCTGAGCAGGCTCTTCACAGTCCCCTCTACCCTGGGAAAGGCACAATTTGATGTCCTGGTGGGCTCACTGCATGCTAGCCCGACAACCTGGAATCTGGTTGCAGTGTAGCCACATCCTCGCTGTGTGACTGGGTAAGTTCCCTGATGCATTTCTTTCTTACATAACCTTCTCCACAGACTTCCTTCACTGCCAAGGTGACCCTCCCCACTTCACAACTCCACCCCACATCAAGCCTGCCTATCTCCCACCTATGCCTCCTTCCTCTTGCGGTGACTCTCACCTCCCGTCCCCTGACTAGTGCTTCCTGGGGGTCATCAGAGCACCTTTCCTGTGCTCTAAAAGACATGCCCCTTAAGGTTCTACACGCACTGGTCTCCAGCACCTAACGGTCTTCGGCACACTGGGTATTTCAAGGGATGTGTGTCAAATCTGACTCAATGCATGATGTTATGAACTTAGTTATCGACTCTTTACAGGAGACTTTCAAATCTGTAGCTCAAGCTCTCAACTTCTCCCCTAAACTCCAGTACCGCATTTGAAACCACATGTAAACATTTCTGCCGTGTTCTGATGGCAGTCAAGTTTTAACATAACTAAAATCAAGTTCATTGTCTTCCCTTACTAAACCTGTCATGTATTTTTATTTCTGTTCATTGGAATAGCCATTTTCCTAAACTACTCAAGTTCAAAATCAAAGCACACCTTCATTTCTAGTCTTTATTTTCCTTCAATACCCATTTCCAGTTAGCCACCAAATCCAATCAATTCTACCTCCATTCTTCCTCCAATACCCTACTTGAAATCATTAAGTCTTATCTGAACTATTATACCCCCAAACCAATCCCTCATTTCTCATCAAAGCACAAACCACTGCCAGAATCACATTCCTAAAGCACCAATCTGATGGTATTTCACTGTTCAAAATTCTGACAGCCCCAACAACTCCTGAATCCAATGTAAACTCGGGGTTCACAGTGTCCCACAGTCTGGCCCCCAGCTCTCTTTTGCCGATCCCTTTTCTCACCGACCCTTCCACATTTTCTGCTGATAAGCCTTTATTTTGTCGTAGGGTTCTCCCTCAACCTGGAATGCCCTTTCACCTCACATCTTGCTCAGTGGAAATCACTCCCAGTTTTCAAGACCATCTGGAGAAAGCCTTCTACACTCTACCTCCAAGATCCCTCCTTTAGGTCCCTCTGGCGGAAAGACAGCGACAACAGTGATCTGAGACTCGAGCTCCTCGTCCCGGGCTCGGCTGAGGTGGGAACATCACGCCTTCGAGGGCCCCGAAGAGAGTATGAACAGAGGAGTAACGCAGATGAGGCGCCCTCGCCCTCTGCCTCGGCAATGGCCTCAGCCCCATGCGCCCTCGGAAGCCTGCCTGGCACTCTCATCCCCACTGTTTGGGACAGGAGGGACTCGCTCTGTCCAGGCCGGCAGTTTCCAAACCTCTTTAAAAGAGTGACGCACTTTTTTCCGGAATCTACAAAGATCCAACATATAAATGTGGAGCTTCTCATGATGAAACAGTAGAGTGCTCTGGGAATTAGCACCAGATAAATGTGATAAAATGAATGAACTCTGATCAGTTATTCCACTGTAAGTAGATTACACATTCATCTTTTCTTAAGTCTATCCTTTTCCACCCCTTTAGTTCACAAAAAGTTCAGGTCCAATCTTCAAGGTGATGACCCCATTTTTAAAATTCCTAAAACCTTGAAAAAAATACTATTAAAGTATAACTCTGTATGCACTCACCTTAGAAACAAGGACAAAGAGAGGTAATCATAGGTAAATTAATAATAAAATGGTAAATCATTTTGGTTTAAAAAAATTAAAGGTGAAGAAAAGTTCTGCTACTATGTTAGCCTGAAATTCTAACTTCCTAGGCCTGATTCATGCTCCTGCATGAATGGAAAATAATGCTTGAGGAGTAATGTTTGGAGAGGAAAGGAGAACTGAACAGAGTGGTTATTTAAAAAAATCATCAACTTGTTTTCATGCAAATGACCAGAATAATGAAATAAGCAATCGCGCCACCAGGACCTAGAAGCAGTTGTTTTTAAATAGGATGCTTGAAGTATTAGCCACCTAATTCTAGAAGAAATTGATTAACTAATCTTTTCTTTTCTGTGGGTAATACCAGTCATACACTGCAAATTAACACACTGACAAAATCTGTATTTCAAAGATATAATTTCTCTTGAATATCGCCATCAAATCATTATTTACTTGACAGTAGGTCATGCTGAAAAAGATACATTACCAAGATTTACGGTGGAAGGAAGAATTTAATGCTGCTAACTTGAAGGATTTCTTAAGAAGGCAATCCCTGACAAAATGTCTACCAAGAAAAGAAAAAATGGCAGATGGCAGAAACCAAGGAGATCTGTCATTCTGCTCAAAACCTCAACTAACTGCAGTGATCCACACACAAAGCCTAAGAAATGCAAGTTGTGTAACCTAAGACAATACAGAGCTATACAGCTACAAGGGAAGCATTGATAAAATACGATTCTCCATAATTCATAGCATTTAAAGCACCAAACACAGACTAAGCTTGATGCACGCCCTAGGCAGGGAAAAGAGAAGTCCGGATGGATGGACATGAATATGAAGGTAACATTTTAGAAAGATGCCATAAAATACACGTTATGAAAGGTCCGCCTCCCCCTCCCAGTAGTGCCAGGAAGTTAGAGTTACTGACACTGAGAAACAAGGCTGGCTCCCCCAACCCCTCAAAAATGCCTTGACAAGGTCACAGATATATCTGTGTCACAAATACATTAAAAAAATATTATAGCAATGAACTCTGGCTAGAGTGGATTCCACCTCTGTGCTCACAGGAAAAAACAAACTCCAAACTTCTCCTAAATTAAAGGATAATGTTAGCAAACTCTCTCCCCCTCTGTGTATGACATCTCCCCACCTTCCATGTAAGACCTATAAGAAAGCTATTTAAAATGAGATCAGTTGCAGGCAATTAATTTTATAAGCTTAATTTTGTCACAGTCTTATTTAGCACCCACCACACAGTCACACGAACAGTGGAAGCATCGCCACAAAACAGAATGCCTCACCTGTCTCATTCTTTGTAAACACAGCAACAAGCCACTCCTCATGTTTGATCCAACAACTATGATCTAGTTTTGATCCAGTAGCCACTGACTCCACATATATCTTTATTACCGTACAAGGAAAACTGTTCCCCTGAGGTTTAAATTTCCCTACATTCACCATGCCTCTCCTGAGGATTTATCTCAGTTTTAAGACCAGACTCACATGAAAACTGAGATGAAGAGGAGCAGATGGCTGCAGAGATAATTTTCTTGGTTTCTTGTTTCAACTCTTAAGTGCCAGTGTGGTCTCAGCAATGACTCAGAGACCTGCCATCACAAGACTGTGAAGTGATTACATAAATGGGAAAGAGGTTCTCTTCTCTGGGCTGGGGGTCCACATCCCTCCAACAACTGCCCAACAACCACACCTGAACAAGCAGACTACAAGTCCGTCCCCCAGGCTGTGAAAAAGTCAGGCATGTTAACAGCCCTTCATCCATTATGAGTGGAAGAACAGCTTCTACTAAGAATTGTAGTTCTAAAAGCTGATGCTAAGAGAACCACTGAATTCACGAACACAAAGGCCTAGGACAAACGCTATACCCCAACTACCAGTATTCGTGACAAATGAGAAAAGATAGATTTTATATATATTGGAGATCGATTGTGTAACAGGAAAATGGTGAGCAAATCAACGGCTTTTGGAGTGATTCATTTTTATACTGGTCTTCAAGAATGAGTTAATATCATTGTGTTCTCTGTTCACATTTACGCTGAAAAGGCTGGAAATGATCTAATGGGCAATGGATACCTTATTCCCGACTCACTCCCTGCTCCAACACATGTTTACTGAACACATACTGTGTGTGCCTATACAAAGATGAGTGTAAGAAGTCCCTCCTATAGTAGGGCTGGGGGACACACACCTATGGATACATGTCAACGTGCAATAACGTAAGAAGCATTAAATGCCATGGAGTGGCTGGAAAAATGGTAGTGGAAACTGAAAGTAAAGCATTACATTCAGGCTGGAAATATATTATAAGATCTGAAAAAGAAACACTGGACCTGGGTCTTCAGGTACACACAGGATTTCAACATGCCGACATGGAAGAGCAGAGGGTGAGCCGTTTCTGTTGTCACAAAGAAGCTGGACAAACACGAAATGCACAGGTACACAGAGGGAACCCGGGGAAATTCAGAGAAGGACACTGACTGGAAGGAAAGAGCTAAGTCAGGAAAAGCCCTAGAAAGGTACAGAAAAGGGGCACCAAGAAACGGCACCTGACAAACCTGGGAGGTGATGAAATTTCCTCGAGGAACTGGTGCTTAAGCTGATCTCCAAAGACAAGTGGGAATGAGCCACGTAGACACAGGTGCTTCAGGACAAGGGACATCAAGAGGCAGAGAGGCCTGAGAGACCCACATGTACTCTGGGAACATGGTATGCAGCCCCTGAAGCTAAGCCCTGAAGCCAGAACACGGGGCGTACAGCTGGCAAGAGATGAGCTGGAGAGGCAGAAACGTCAGGTGCGAAGGGCCATGCTCTAAGCGTATAAGCTTCATTTTCTCAGGCACCATGAAGACATTTAAAAGATTTAAAGCAAGAAAGTGACAATCAATGTGTGTTTTACAAAGATCCATCTAGAGCAGCATTAAGGATGCATTATAAGGGATGGACCAATTAAAGGCCTCTAATATAGGTTTAAATCGACTTTCCTCCTCACAAGGATAAGGGTAAACTGAGACAGTGGCAGTAAAACGACAGGAGTGAATGCAAGAGATAGGACAGGCTTAGTAACTCAGAGAGGGGGAAGGACGGCAAAGGAGGAAGTGCCCCAAGATGGTGGATGCACCTGACTCACTGCATACCCGGTGGAGCCCTTCGTCAGCGTAGGCAGCACAGGACAGAGGGAGGTATGGGGAGGAAAACTGTTAGGTGCAGCTTTAGAAATGGTGAATTTTAGGACAATCTAGGTAAGTGTTTAAAATGATGGGTTTTGAAGACAGACCTGGCTCTGCCCTGTGCTGTGTGTGCCTCCTGGATAAGAGGCCTACCATCCCGTCAGCTTCTCTGTCTGTGAAACGGAACCAGGAAGGTACCTCCTCACAGGGTGACAGCAGGGATTAAATGAGAGTATGAATGAAGACGTAAGTGAATGACAGTTGCTCTTCTGTCTTTAACATCATTGGAGATAACTGTGGAACATCCAGACTGAGATGCCCAATGGGGAGTTTCAGAAGATGGCCTGAGGTTTAGACACAGAGCTGTGCACTTTACAGCAGGTATACCGCAATTTTTTTTAAAAGGTGGGAAGAACTGAGGCACTGGAGCTTGAGACACAGATTTGCCAATTTACTGGATGACAAGAAGGATGAAAGATGACTGATGAGACAAGGTGAGGCCTGGTTATTAAAAAGCATCAGGCACACGTTGTATTACATGAAAAAGGGCAGTCCCTATTTTCTTGCAAGTAATGTGGTGAATTAAAAAAAAAACCAGACTTCTTCTAACTACCCAAAGAGAACTGTTACCCTGGAAGGAAGAAACAGAAGAGGAACAAAGATAGTAAAAGAAAAAAAACATGGCTTCTCAAGTAAAATAAAGCCATAGGCAAGGAAACCATCAAAATAAACATGGGAATCCAGGATTTGTCAAATTAGGAGATTATGGGCAGATATTAACACAGTCTGTGGAAAAGTAAGGGAAAAAAAAAAAACCTAACTATTATTTGTTCAAGAGGATATGTAAGAAAGGAATGAACTGGCCACTATGGGAAGGTGGGTAGAAATGGGTCGAAAGTACAGGGGAGGGAATGAGACTTCTTTATACAGTTTTGATTTTTGAGCCACGTTCATAATTTACATGTTCAAAGTATATAATTAAATCAACAAGGATAGAAAAAGAAACTAATATTAAATATAAACAGAAATAAATGATCCTAACTGTACATCTAATTGGTAACACACACACACAACTCATTTGTGAATGTGTGAACACAGTACTGCCTGCCTATTTTAAAGGCAAAAAGAATGGCAAAAATCCTGAGCTTTACTGGGTAGGTTTGTTGTCTACACTGGCCTCGGTGAAGTAATTCCTAACTACTTTGTATTAATTATAAGACACTGGTGAGGCTGGGAAACAAGATTCTCACCATGGGAGAAAATCATAAAGAAGGAATAGGAGAGTCTCCATGTGTTAGATGGGAATTAAAGGCATCAGTACAAACTCATTATTTAAAGACTAAATGTGAATGAAAAATATATAGGGATAGGGTTTATATATAAGTAAGTAACAAAATTTTATTTATGGTATATGTTATATGTACACACACACACACACCCCAGTTCTATCCACTGAAACAAGTCAATAGCAATGAGCACAGTTCTTTGGTTATCCAAACACCACTCCCTCACTAAAAGGAACCGGGACTTCTGGGAAAAATAGCTGATTCCAAGTCTGGAGCAGGAAAAATAAAGGTGAGCTTAAATATCTTCCTATAATATAAAATAAGAAAGTACTTAAAAATTAATGGAGATACATCAGAAGGATACAAGAGCCAGACTGAAGGGCTCCACTGGCCAAATTTGACTGTAATGAAATACATCACAGTCAATTTTTTTTTAATCTATGAATCCATTGTGATTTTCAAAAAACGGAGAGGAGGGGGAAAGGCAAGCTCTCCCTTACCCCAGCACGTCTCTGCCTACCCGAGGCAGGAACGACAGAATTAGAGAGTCACCATTGGGTAGCCACAGGTGTGGTATTCGCTTCAGACAAGGTTTATCAGTGCTGGTGAAATGTTGTCAAAGAACAGGATCTTCAGTCTCGAATTATCCCACAAATTACTTATTAATTACAAGCGGCAGAAATGGAGCAATCTGCCAGTCCATCTGAGTTAAGTTAGATCATTAGCCACGGGCCAAACCTACCATCCCCACTAACAGGACAAAACGCTGCCGGGTCCTCTCACCGCGATGCGGTCACACAGTGGCACCTCAGCATGGGTGTTCCTGCTCACGCCTGTGACCGGAGCCAAGCCACAAAGAGAAATAATCCAGAGCCTTGAGACGCTGTGCGAAACAGTGCATCTGGACTCAGCAAAATATCCATCCTGCAAAAACCACACCCTACTCCCTAAAAACCTTTAAGGAAAAACGGTGGAGGGCAAGGAACAGCTCCCAATGAAAGGAGGAAAAGACGTGAAAACCAAACCCGATGTGTGGTTTCTGACAGATTCTGGATCAGGAAGGACAAAGAAACACACACAGCGGATGTAACCAAATCTGTGTTGAACTTCCTGAGTGTGATAACGGCACTGAGCTCGCCTAGGAAACGTCCTCAGGGTCAGGAGTTGTGTGCTGAAGAGCTCGAGGGTGAAGCATCACTATGCCTGACACCTGCTTTCACATGATCCAGAGAAGAAGGAAAAAAAGGTATGTGTGCACATATCTAAACAGCTAGAGGAAAATGGGTAAATGTTAGCAGGTGATGAACCCCGGTAAGGGGATACCTTCATTATACATTCCCCTGTCCTGTGGACTTGGCATTTTTCAAAACAAAAGCTGAGGAGAAACAGATTGTGGCCTCTGGAACACAGGCATCAACCTACCCAAACATGAATGCACCCGGCACAACGCCCTGTACAAAAGCAGATACTCAATTTAAGAAGAATTTATTTTTAAATTCTCCTTTACCTGCTAAGTGCCTTATGGGTTAGCTACAGAAATACAAGTTTTTTATTTAAATACAGTATATATCAAATATAAAAGACTAAGTAAGTAAAATAATAAAGTCCCATACATGTGAGAAAGCCCAGAAATTTGGGGTTATAATCGCTGTCAGTTTCTCCAAGTTAATGGGTAATGCCATTAACTTCCCAGAAACACTCAAGTCCGGGGGGAGCTTCTTGCCCCTTTGCTCTTGGGTCCCACCCTGGAGACAGCTGAGTACATCCTGAGTTAAGCCTTCCCACAGAGCATTGTCCTGTATCCCAAAATTTCACAAACATGCGAAAGATTTACAAATGTTGATTAGCAGTACTCCTAGCCAGACATAAATTACCTCATCATTAAGTTGTGGCTGTCTTAGTTAAGTCACATAAAAATACAGGTGACCTTCAAACAATGCAGGGGTTAAGGGCACCGACCCCCCTGTACAGTCTGAAATCTGCATGTAACCTTTGATTCCTCAAAAGCCTTACTAATAGCCTACTGTTGACTGGAAGCCTTAACAATAACAAAGTCGATTGACATGTATTTTGCATGTTATGTATATTATATTCTGCATTCTTACACTAAAGTAAGCTAAAGAAAAGAAAATGTTTTTTCAAATTGTCACAAATACCCAAAAATTATCCGCTATATTTATTGAAAAAAATCTGTGTACGTTGGTAACTTCATGGTGGGGTCAGCATTTCACAATGTATGTAACTCTTCAACCACTATGTTGTATGCCTGAAACCAGTACACTATTGTCAATCAACTATACTTCAATGTTTAAAAATCTGCATATAGGTAAACCCACGTTGTTCAAGGGTCGACTGTACTGCCCTCTCAAGCACGTCCCTACAGACAGTCTTAATGCATTTTAGCGCCCTGTAAGGTAAGTGTTTTTGCTGTTGTAACGCGAGTAAAGCGCGAGGTTTTAGCGTTCTGTAACCTACACTGGCCCAGAGACGGGAGACGGGAGACGGGCTACAGGAGGGGGAGATAACAGCAAAAAACAGTCGTATGGTTCCTGACAAAACTAAAACAAAGGAGACACATGTGTGCCCACAAGAGGTGCACAAGGAAAAGTGAAGTTCAGTGTCATTTAAGCTAATCTCTACTTGAACCTTTGAAGAGGTAAAACCATTTGAGCAATAATTTAGTACTAAATTAACCTGGGCTTTTTTTTCTCCCTATGTTTGAAGTTTTCATTGTTTAAGGGTTTCTGCAAGAGAACGAACCAAATGTTCCTTTCCTATTCAGAAGGGAGAATCAGGCTGATGACTAGGCGCAAGGGCTGGGTAGCCCGGCCCATCACAGGCAGATTCAGCAAAGAGCCGAATGCACAGGCATCTGACACACAACCTGTTCCCCAAGACCGTCCCAAAATACTCCAGGATGATCAAGTTTTCACATCACGGAATTATCATGCTGCACAGCTGCATAACCTTGTACTTGCAAGAACTGAACTCTGCAGGGGAAGGACACCAGATAAGGAAAAAAAAAAGAAGGGAAGAACTGTGGCAGATATTATTACCAGATAAAGCCTTTGCAAGATCCTTCAGATAACAAGTTCAGCAGTTAGACTGGGAAACGAAGATTCCAGTTTTTTCTTAAGTCAGTGACAATTCACCCCCAATGGTATCGACTATGACCCAATCTGCCCCGATCCAGGAGACAGCTGCACTCATACAGTCAGGCGACACTGTCCCCAAAGTCAGGGCTAGTTAAAACACTGCCTAGGATGCCCTTCCGGCTGCCCAGGTGGGGACTTCTTAGTAACCAGACACACCAAACGAGCACCAAATAAACACTCTTCCAAGGTGGTAACTTTTGGATCGCCAGACAAGCTGACTGTGTTTATGCCGAATCAGCAGCTCCAGGTGAAGCCCGCTGGTTGTGCTGACGCTTCACAAGCCTGCCTACTCCTAAAGGACTCAATTTCTCTGTCTGAAAGTCTTACTTTGCCAGTTTGTAATTAGTTTAGTCAGTTATTCCACTTTCTTGCCGTAGTTAAAGGCCCACATTCAAACACATATACTAAACAGATGATAACTTTCAGCATTCTAAAGCTTAAAACTTTTATTAAAATAATGGCCATAATATCTGCACACTTTGGCTTCCTGTATGAAGATACATACTCATGTATATACCTGTAAAGCAGAAAAAGAAATATCTGTACTGGGATATATTTTAAATCAGCACCTGTTAGTCAAACTGAAGATGCAAAGGAAGATGTTCCTTCTCAAGGTAGGCAAGGATCGGCAGGCCTACCTGTAAACCTGAAGAGTTAAGAGGACAGGTAAGAGGGCAGCTTTATGCAAAGGCAACCAGCTGAAGGCTGATGGGTGGAACCACTTTCTTCCTGTTTCCAGGGCAAGTCAGCAGCCTTCCAGTCCCAGCAGGACTGGGCTTAAAAGTAATAATTAGGGCAATTAGCGAGAAGGGAGAAAGCAATTGAGGAAGGAGCGACCTACTGACGAAACAGTGTGGATATGGAATCTGATGCAAGAAGCAAGAATCTCAGATTAGGTTTTCTGAAAGAACCGCGTCATGACGCTGTCCAGAAAAGAATTAGGACTGTGGTCGGCAGACTTACACCCCGATGATTAGAGGCTGCGGTCAGGAGAACTGGCTAGGAAGCCTCTACTGGTAACACACGGTTTGGAGAGGATGTTGAGGCTTCCAGGGAAATGTCGTGGAGAACAGTCAGCCCCATTTTATTCCAGTCCAAGAGCAAAAGCTAAAGAGGGAAAAAAAGACTCCAAATTTAGAGGCCTTGGAGACCAGGATAACGTTGCTGTCATTTGCAATAATGGAGACTTTGAGAAAAGTTGATACCTATGACGGAAAAGATGAACATTCAATTTTTGACATGTTAACTTGTAGGTTAATCCTAGCCAAGCAGAGTTTTGGCACGGACCACGAGAGGTGGGGCTGGTGAACCCTTTGTTTTTAGGCAGACTGCTTCCCACAGCTCCAGGGACCTGGTGACCCAACTCCAACCTGATGTAACAGCCCAGTGCTGGGCGGCTGGAGAGGAATGGGAGTTCCAGCCCAACCTTACCAGCAAAGGCTGCCGAGAGCAAGACACTTATGCGAGGCATTTTTAAAAGTCCATGTCACTGTAATATCATCTTCAAACACTGCATAACATTTAAATATATATCACAGTACTTTCATTTCAAGCCTATTTAACATTTCTGAAATATCTAGATCAAAATGTTGGGTCAAATGAGTATGTGCCAGTAAAACATCTACTAAAAGAAAAAAATTTTCCCCACCCCACATCTCTCTCTCGAGATAATCACCCTACTCAAGACACCTGTCAGTCACCACGGATTTTCCTACTGCCGCTTGCTCTCAACCTTACGGCCAACTTTCTCTTTGAATAATAATGAAAGGCCGCACATCACTTTTGTTGTGCATTTACTTAAATACCTCCATCTCCCTTTCTTCTAACCCCAGTTCAAGCCCAACTGCACTAAAGCTTTTGAGCACCAGCACTGGAAGATGTTCAAAGAGAAACTGCCCATTACCCACAACAGCCGCTGGCTGGAGCCTGCAATTCCAATCTCTGAAAAAGAACTGTAGCTTCTGAAATTTCAACAAGGAGGTGCCACTTGTAATTAAAAACATTCCAGTAGGTTCCTTCTTTGCTGATGGTTTCCAAACAAAGGCTTTTTATCCGATTCAGTGGCGCTCCCCACACTATGAACGCAGGCATGCCTTTGGGCCCCCCTGCATCACGGCAGGCTCAGGAGGCGGGTCTGTACCTGGGCAGGACTGCTCAGACCCCTCAGAATCATCTCATGTGCAATGACTTGTTTGGCCAGAAGCCAAACACTGAACACTTCAGATTTATAGTCCACATTAAATACATCTGAGAAAGAACCTCTTAATACACACACACACACACACACACACACACACACCCCTCACATTTCACGAACCTTGGAAAAAGGAACCAACATATTTTCCGAGAAACCAAAGCAGTTCAGATGTTAATACGGAAGCATTCCAACGTCTGTAGCTGAAATTAAAAATTCATATTTCAAATCAGTGGTCCAAATATCAAATACTAAAAGCAGTAACCTTTTCTCTCCCTACCACTCCATACTCCCAACCTACAAAAACAAGGCCCAAATACTTCCAGCTTGTTTTATGGGTTTCCCACACCAAAGGCAGCATTTTGTGATCACTTCAGTTACAGAATAACAGGCTGAAATCAGCACTTAGCCAGCTAGAAGTCGGGGAAGACATTTTTTTCTTTTTAAGTCATATATTCACAAAACGAAAGGCATTTATACTATGGAGGCATTAAAAGATAAAGATACAAACAAGGTATCCCACAGCCCTCAAACTAAAATAGCCCTTCCTAGAGATGGGATGGACAGCGTTCATCATGAGAACATCTGGCCACGGCCAGCCTCCCTGTGGGTGCTTTCCACAGCACACCACAGTTGAGGGATTAGCTAAAATTACTGCACACCACAAAACTCACCTTATCCAATCCAAACAAAACTGCTCAAAATCAATCAGGCCACATGAAAAGGTCCCCTCCACGCAGGGGGCAATGGTGTTCTGACTTCTCCAGCCTCTGCCTTACTTGTAATAAGCCTTTGCCTACCCTCCCCAGAACAGCAAGGTTGGACACGGATTCTGTATACCAGTTTACAAGATGGACATTCATCAGCTACCGATACTCTGATTATGGGTAGAAGCGAAGAGACGGGAGGCTGCGCCTTACAGAGACAAGACTCATTCTAAAGGAAACTACAGAGGAAATGATAGGATGTCCAGGATTTGTTGAAAATGGCCTGGGAAGGAGAAGCAGAATACAGAGGATAGACTGACCATGGGTGGATGATTACTGATCTGGGTGATTTGCAAATAGGGTTAATTATGGCATTCTTTCTACTTTTATGTATATTTAAAATTTTCCATAATAAAATAGAAAAACTAAATATGATCAATATTTTTTAAAAGTCATCTTACAAAAATAAATACAATGTTTTTGCTTTTAAACAACATTATTCTCAGCTTTTTCTCTGCTTAATGAAAAGGAGTGAGTACTGGTAAGAAAATCATAATGTTCTCTTGTTCTTGACTTAAGAACCCGCTTCCTTTTTTACTTAGTTATGTGCAACCAGTGCTACTGTTAATATTAATCCTTCAAAGGACAAATTGAAAGCTTAAAAATCTAATGCTGAGGCTTCTGAAGCCTAGTTTTCACGCATTTGGCTTATTACAGTGACACAAATCCAGTGCTCTCACCTATGAAGGTGCTCTGGACAACATTCATGTTGTGGCTGTCAAATAAAGTCCAGAGGTTTCAGAATCATTTGTCAACACCAAAGACAACCTTACCAAGAACTGGTCCTTTCTTCCCGGAGGTCATTCCTCTGATCCATGGGTTTATTACCTAGAACAACAATGAATCTTGCTGTCTTCAGAATACAAACTATTCCTAGCCAAGGTATCATCTACCTGTGATCCATATCCCTCTCTGGGCATCCCTGCTGGGAGGTGGAATAGAAGGTTCACTGCCTGGACATAAGGGTCCTGCTCCCCGTCCAGGATGCATGGTTAACTTAGCCTCTGTTCAGCAGTAAGCAAGGACCTTCCCTTTCTGGGCTTTGGCTGCCTTACTGCAAAATAATGGAATTTCACAAGATGATTTATAATACCCTTCCCCTTTCAGAAATTCCATGATTATAAGAATCTCTAATTTCAACAGGTAATGTTAAGAAAAACAGCTTTGGTGTTAAAATGTTACATATTCTATTAAGAATATTAACTTAATATTTATATCACATTAAATTTAAATGTGAATATGAATATTGCATTGAATGGGTTTCTGTACATTTGCATATATGTGTCTATACATATATGTAAATATATATATATACACACACACACACACACACATATTTGTATGAGTGCACACACACACACACACACAGATACTATTAGGTGCTTATGTGGGACTAATTGCTTCCAACTCAAAGCAGCAAATTTTCAATTCTGCAACAGATGTCGCTGTGTGATTTCTCCTTTCTGTGCTGGATTTTCAGTTAAAAACACCCAGCAGAATGGTCAGTACTATTCTTCCCAAGAAAGAGAGACAGCATTTGAATCCTTTGGATTTTTTCTTACAAATTTTCTTTATATGCTAACAAATTTCCATTCAAATCATAGCATCGATTAGTTTGGCCCAACTTAAAAGAGTCTCACAATAAAAAAAAGGGGGGGCTACATACACAAAACCATTTTTTAAATGTAAATTATAAGTGGCCAACTAGGTATTAAAATGTCACATATAGAAACCCAATGAATGGGACAGTTTATATTTACAGCAATATTACCAATTTTTTTAAAGCCTGAAACTCACTTAGCAACATATAGGCCACAGAATAATAAAAATATCACTTATGTATGAGGCCAAAAATGTACCCACTATGGGCAAAAGTCACTAAAAACTCCAAGAGCACCATTAATGATAATGACAATTTTGGATTTAGTGTCCACAGCATTTCTTTATAAAAGTAAATAATAAGGTTAACATTACAACCGCAAGACATCTTACCAGTCTGGTATTTGCTATCAACCACTTCTTGACACAGGTCATAGAAAAGGCACATCTCTTTCCCTTCGACCTCCAACGACCATCAATCTCAACAGGTAGCTAGCACTTTATTCTCTTGAAATTCAGAGCAGGAAGAAAGGACTTCAAAATCTCCTTTTCAGACCTAGGAACCTGCTACCTTCTGGGGCTTTAGAGGGAGCGGAGCGAGATGAGCAGTCAGGGAGCCAAGGACCAACAGCTCAGATTCGGACGAGAAGCCAGGACGGAGAGAGGAGGCGGAAGCGTCCAGTCTGCCGGCTTCTTCCCGGCCCCACTCCCCTCTACCAGGAGGGCCGCTGGGGGAACTGGATAAAGCATGTACAACATCCATATGAATAAAGCTCTTTGTTCCAGAGAACTGCCTGCGCTTTTATTCCCCCCTTTTTCCATATTTGTTCATTTCAAAAGATAGCTCAATGGGTCCCTTGTTCCTCCAAAACGTCCCAGGCAAATAATGCAAGCTTGTCTCATCACACAAGTCACTAAATGAAGCCTTGTGCGTCTCCAGTGACACACTGTAAATATAAAGTGGCATTAATGAGGGATATTTTATCAAAGCTATCACGGACAAGTGCAAGTCCCTCCTGTGGCTATTCAGTTTGGTGCGGGAAAGGCAACACCAGCAGGGGGGCTCTTCTGCACAGTCCCTCTGCCTGGTCCGCAGGCCCCAACACGCAAAGCTCAGCCCCACCACAAACCCCCACCCATCGGCCATCCTAATGCCCCCGACGTAAAGGGGGAGAGGGGAAGGGTGGTCAACCACCAGCTCACTTGGGATGGGGAACATCATGCATGCACCTAAAACGTTGAACAGGTGTGATCTACGCCGAGACAACCCCATTTTGGCTGCATTTCATTAATAACCATTTCATCCTAAGGCCGCAGAAGGGATGGGAGGTTTTCTTCAGGACACAAATGGATCCAGTGACAGGGGAAGACAGAACCAGACGGCCTCCTGTACCAAGGCGATGGCTATCCCAGAGAAGATGTGAATGAAGCAGCTGGTAAAGCCAGGAGGCATCACCAACAGGTTTCCCTAGCCTTGCGAGTGGGAACTAACGGCCTCGGAGAAAGCTTGGACCGAGAGGACTGAGGCCTAAGAGTCCCCAGGTGCTCGCCCGAAATCTACTCTCGGAGCCTAGGAACCAAGACGCCTTCTCAAACTCGTCACACACAAAAAAAAGCATGAAAAGGGGGGCAAAAAGCTTTAAACAAAGTCATCTCATCCCCTCACTACAAATCAAACCCAATTACCTTCCAATTTGAACACCATCTGATAACAGCGTACAAACAGGGGTGCACACAGGAGCAAGAAGCTGCTTCCATGGTAACTGGCAGCAGCGTGTCCTGGTAGCTTTGACACGCACGGCTGAGTTCCAGGCCGCTCATGTCCAAGCCAGCACATCCCTCGCTGCGAGGCAACTTTACCGCGAGAGTTACACACAGCGCCGCTCAAGCAGGTGCCTTCAGCGAGCGGGCGCCAGCAGGAGGCCCAACGTAGCCCCAGCCGGCTGCCCCGCGGCCCTGCACGCCCCCCCCAACCTCGCCAGAAGGCTCGGCCCGCGACCAGAGCTTGCCCCTTTCTGCAGCCGTACGGGCCGTAGCTGCCGCCTCCTGAGCCAGCTGCCCGGCCTTTACTCACGCTCACGTGTACAGGGCCGTGCAGCCGCACGAGGGGCCGCGCTCAGGAGCATTTTACGGAATCCATCCAGAGGCAGCCCCCGAAATGAAGTTGTAATCACACCGGCATCGGCTGAACCCAATTATCTCGTTACTCGTAAATTAAGAATTCACAGAGGAAAACCAATAAACAACATCCGGAGACAGACAGGAGCATGGAAGAAAGGATCCTGCGCTCTGGAACGGAAGCTGCTGCCACACTCCCACCCCTACCCATCCGCACTCGGCTCCCCAAGCCGAGCCCCCTTGCAAGCCAGCTTCGGGGGAAGGCGACCGACCCCGCATCCCCCAAATCCAGCGCTAGCACCCCGGACATCCCCATTTCCTACAGTGTCTCCTGCGGTGTTTACGTAACTGTGTGTCCTCCAGCGTGTAAACAAAAGGCACAGCCCGAGCCGAGCGGCGCCTGGGGGCGGCACGGTGGCCCCAGCGCTGCGCCCGCCGCGGCCTGGGCTGAGCTCTCGGTGTCCTCCGCCACTTGTTGCTCGCGGGTCCTGCAGCTCCTGAGCCGCAGGGAGGGGTTTCGCGGGCGCCGAGCCCTGCGGCGGCTCCTCCTGCACCTCCGCAGCCCCGCGCCCGGCGCCCAGCAGTCCTCGCTCCCGCCCAGAGCCCGCGGCAGGCGGCCCGGGGCGCGCGGAGCGCGGCGGCGGCGGCGGCGGGCGGGGAGGCAGAGGGCACTCGGCGGCCTCTGCGCTGGGGCAGAGCTTCGGCCCCCTTTTGTTAACAAAAGCGAACACTGCCCTCTTCTTTCCCGACCGCGCCAACGCGCCCGGCACGTCGTGCTCCAGCCGAGGCTCCGCGTCTTCAGGGGAGGCGCTGGGCGTGCAGAGCCGCTCGGGACCAATTCCCGAGACGCCTCCGCGCCCAGGGGGCGCCCGGAGGCCCACAGGGGGCCCGCCGGCCGCAGAGGCCGCGAGCGCTCCCTCCGCCGCCCCCGGGCTGCCGAAAAGGACGCGCAGCCTGGACATCCGGTGCCCCCACTCGTGGCGGAGGGCGCCGCGGGGCAGGCGGGCTGCGGGCTCCTTCCCAGGGGCGGCGACAGCAAGCGACCCCGCGGGGCCGGGCCCCGGGAACTTTGGCTGCCTGGAGCCGCGCCGAGGAGACCCGCAGCCGGACGGAGGGACACGGCAGGGACGCGCGGCCGGGGCCGCGGGGGAAGGCGGAGCGCGGGGAGAGCAGGAGGCGCCGGCCAAGTCCGGGGATGTCCTGCGGGCCGGGGTGGAATCACGCCGCAGGCGGCGGCTCGTCAGCCGCGAGGAGGTTTCGGGGATGGAGAAAGGGGGCCCGCTGGAGAGGCGGAGGCGGAAGGGCAGCCCGGGGGACGGGAGGACCTCCAAGTTACGGGGACGGCATTGAGTTTCGGAGGGTCCGGAGGTGTGGAGGGTGCTGGCGACCCACCCCTTCCCCGGGGCGCTCGCGCCCCAGGCCCCCGTCCCCACCCTCCTCTCCCCGCGCAAGCCCGCGAGGAGGTGTCGGAGCGCCATCCCTCGGGGCGCCAGCTCACGCCAGGCGGCAGGGAGAAGGGGGTCGCCGGCCCCGCAGCCCCGAGTTTCCGCGCTCCCTCTAGCTCGGGTTTAGGAAGTGGGGGAAGGTTGTCATGGAAACGTTCCCCCTCCGCGGCTACGGCTCCTGGGGTGCCTCAGGAGACTCATGGGCCGGCCGGCCGGCGCCCACACCTACCTGCGGGGATCAGTGCCGCGGCGGAAAGGAGCAACAGCAGAAGCCGGAGTCGGAGCCCGGGAGGCGCCGGCGCCGCCGCACGCTGGGATCCGCTCGGCAGCACCGCACTCGCCATGTCGGGCACCTGCCTCAGACTGGCGGCGGAGGCTTCCTCGGGAGCCCGAGCGGACCGCTAATGAGATGCTAATGACATGCGCCAGAGGCGGAGTCCGGGCTGCCCAATCACAGCGCCGCGAGTCCCGCCCGGCTCTCAGAGGACTCGCCCCTACCCCCCACCCGCCCCCCCGGCGCAGGCGTTCGGCGGCGCGCCCGCGCCACCTAGGGGCGGGGCCGGGGGAGGGGCGTATGCAAATATTATGGTGAAATTCCTTGTAGCTCCCCGGGATCAAGGGAAAAGTGTCCTCCTGGCGCCGGGAGTGTGGGCTCCCGGGCTCCAGGGGCGGGTCTAGCTTCCCTGCACCTTTATTAGGAATGTATATAGCAGTCGCCGCATCAGACCGACGACCGCAGACTCTCCCTGGGAGGCTCCCCTGCCCAGTCCGCCGAGCGCATCTGGCCTGGAAACCAGACGTTGCAAATTTCCGCCACTCACCTGGCACCAGAGGAATAGCTCTTTGGGAAGCGGGGGCTGTTCGGGAGCGGAGAGTGAGAATGCAGGTCCCCGGATTGACAAAACAATCTGGAAGAAGTGCATGCGTGCTTTGCACGTCCGGCGGAGCGGGAGAGCCCGCTCGACAACCTAGCGGTAGATTTGGGCATAGTAGGAGGAAGGAGCCCCAGGCGGGCTGTGGGATTTTCGAGTCGGTGTCTGCGGTAGATTCTGGGGAAAGGTAGATCGAGGGGGTCGGCTAGGGCTCCCCAGCCTGCTCAAGGTCTCCTTCCTGGCTTTACTATGTCTGTGTATTTAATACATATGATACATGTAATATACATTTGCGATTACACACACTTAAAAAACGTTTATCTCAAGGCTTCTGGGTGGAGGGTGGAAGGGGGCTGAAGGTAGGGTCTGCCATCTTCCTCCTTCAGGGCTCAAGGCGGCTGCCTCCTCCCCTAGGCCCCTAGTCCTCCTGGGGCGGCTGGGGACCAACAGGTGCTCTGAGCTTCGTGTGTTTCCGGGAGAGGCTCTCCCAGCTGAAGCGACTTGCTTCTATGGACTCACCCTCCCTTCCCGAAAAATTGCCTTTGCTTTCTTTTCAAGCAGGCAGCCGGCTCTCTTGTTTGTCTGCTTTTTAATTACTTATTTTCTTCCTCTCCAGAAGATCGTGTGAGCTCTGACCCTCTGTTGCTCAAGCATCAAATTGAAGGACGAGCCATATTAAGTGTAAAGGTTTATAATAATTTAAGTATTCATAGAATGCAGAACAATAAGATGTAGGAAATACAATTTGCATAATAAATATCAATATCACAACAGCTAAAACAAACCATGACAAATTATCTGTGGCTAAATGACCAAGAGATTACTGAATGTAAATTGCTAAATCTGAGCTACAGACTAGAAGACATGCACCAAATGATTTGCCAGGCCCTCTGTCCTCTGCTAAAAAAAAAATAATAAATAGATAGATAAATAGATAGATAGATAAGTATTACATATCAAAAAGGAAGTCAAGATCTGCCAACCCACCAAATGAGTTACACTTACAAACAGCCTCCTATTATCCATTATGCATAAACTAATTTCAGGACTGTCCTGTCTTCACAGCCCTGGATGTTCTGCTCTGTAATTACAGGCCCTGATGCATGAGCTGCAGGCAGTCCTCCAGAAGTCTGGGAAGCTCCAGCAGGCAAGCAGTACTACCTGAGGCAGGAAACCATCACTGCACGGGCGCCAGGATAAAGTCCAGTCTGCAGTCTTCCTTATTCTTACCACCTCTGAAAGTAAAGCCACCTAGATCAGACCAAATGCAAAGCACAGTCCCACCAAAATCAGGATAAAAAATCTAAGGCCATACGTGTGCTAAAAGTGATACGTAAACTATGAAGTAAGGTCCTCTACGCCAGGACCTCTAGCGCCCTAGCACAGAGTAATATTTATATTTGCCATTATTACTATTACTACTTTTTTGCATTTATTGAGTTCTGTTATTTTGCACACATAATCTCACTTAATCCTTTGGAACAATTCCCGTGATATATATTATCTCCCATTTTAGATTTGTAAAATATGGTTTGAAAGCTTAAGCAACTGCCCCAAGGTCAGAGTTTCCAAGGTGCAGACAAAACTTAGGTAACTCACCATGATGCTATACTGTGCCTCAATAAATATTTGTTAAGTGAATGAATAAATTTTGCATTACAATGCATGAATAATAAGCATAGGAGGGCTACATTTTTAACATAAAGTGAAAATATGCCATCAATTCAGAAACATTTTCTAAAAAAACAGGATTGCATTTGACTCCTAAGGAAAAGCATTCCTCATAAGGTTGAAACTCCAGGAGAATCTCGTCAGGCCCCAGTCCTCCCACACCAGGAACACAGTCCAGGGGCACTGGAAGATGTGGCGTGTTTCTATCTCCCTTCATTCTCCTGGCACATCAAACGAACACCTACTCAAATTCCCAGTTGGCAAAGAGCAACATGGGAAGTCTCTGTAGGAAATGCTAATGCCGTATGACGTACCTCACCAGAGGAATGCAAATCGCTTTAGAAATTTCCACCCAAAAAGTGTCACGTGTGTCCTCAGTTTAAGGAACTGGCACATTGAACTTCCCAGGTCGTGGGACACCTTGAGTGCTGGGTCTGCATGGAAGGAGCCAGGGCTGAAAATTTAGGATTCAGCTGTTGCTACCCTGTGGACTTGCCACACTCCTCTCCCACCCTCAGCTCTTTCACACTGAAGATCTTGCCAAGCGAGTTAACATATGGAACATGTGACGAACGGATCAAATTCCCGCAGCCGCGAAGTACAAGTTATGACTACTCTGGCTTTCTCAGAGTAAAGCGCGTCATTTTCTGCTTCGTGGACTAGAACTCCTCGCCAACAACAAGTTCCAACATTTTTTCCCTTTGCTGCATGGATGTAACCAATTTTGAAAACCAGATGGTGTTTTTGCCATTTATAACTGATAATCAATTGTTTTGTGAATTTAATTTTTCAAGAAAGTACTGAAATACTTATCAGAATTACAATCTGGGTGCTACTTGTGTTAGAATAAAGTTGCCAGAAGCACCGAGAGCTTGTTTTGTTTTGTTTTTTTCCTGAGAAAACTTTAAAGAGTGAGACGGAGGGAGACCCTGTTTTGTTTGTTTTCACTGTGGGAAATATGGCCAAACATACATGAAGAAAGCAGTAAGGGGAGATTCACGTTTGGGGGAACATACCAGAGGTAATGAGAATGAGTAACATTTTGCTTTTTAAAACGCTATTATTTGAGTACCCATGTATACAAAGCAATAAAGACAAATTATCAGGGAAAAGAAAACAATACTTGGAGTCAGCATTGGCCCTACTACTGGATTATTTGAGTATCCATAGGAAAGTGGTTTAATCGGTTTATGAACTGAATGTTTTTGTGGCCTCCTTCCCCCCACCAGCTTAGTATGTTGAGGTCCTAATCCCTAATGTAATATTTGGATGTGGGGCCTACAGGAGGTAATTAGGTTTAGATGAGGTCATGACCGTGGGGGCCCTGTGATGGGATTAATGCCCTAGGAAGAGACACCAGAGCTCTGTCTCCACATGCAGACTCCAAGGAAAGGCCATGTGGGCCACACAGCAGAAAGACTGCTCTCAGCAGAACCCAACCTTGCTGGCACCCTGATCTTGGATTTCCAACCTCCAGAACTGTGAGAAAATAGCTGTCTCCTATTTAATCCATTCATACTATGGTACTTGGTTATAGCAGCCCGGGGAGACTAAAATAATCCCTAAGCCTCAGCTTCCATTGTCAAAAAGTATATTAAAATTATAATAAATGCCAGCTTTTTACAGGTCTTCCATAAGTTCAAGTAAGTTGACAGTATGTTAGAATTCTGTCCTGGATAGGTTCGGGGTCTATCTAGTAGATAGCTCATCTGTACAATTAAGACAAACAGCTCATCTTTAGGGGCATCAGTCTATGAATCTTTATGAAACATAAAGCCAAGTAAATCTGTATTCCTAAATGAGTAATTAAGCATTTTGCCCACAGGTTTATTCTTCTAGAATCACAGAGTTGACAGTAAACTCTTGAATTTCAGGAGTTGAATGTCAGTTTGAAGTACTGACATAGGTTGCAGAAAACTACCTGTAAACTGGGTCAAGGAACAGCCCCACTGCCCATGGAAGGGAAATTTTCCATAGGGACCCACTCAGAGTTTGTTCCAATCAGATATCTAAGAGTATACCCAAGTATATGTGTCTGATCCAAATATATATTCAACAAAAGAAAAAAATGTATAGAGCATCCCAATGGAACAGTCCCTGCTAAATTCTGGTAATACAAAGATGAATGAGAAACTCTTTCTGCTGTCATAGTATAGCAAAGAAGACAGATGTACACCGCAATTGTTATATATGTTAAATGTTTTATATGTGCACACAGTTCTGTATCAACAGAGAAGGGTGCCACCTCACTATACCCAAAGGACAGGAGTAAATGTCTGTGTAGTGCAGGAAAATTCACAAAGGAGAATGTTCACGAGCTGAGTCTTAGAAGAACAAGTGGAAGAAAGAAGCTGGAAAGATCTCCAGGGACCAGGGAATGCTTTGATTGACAGCCTAAATGATTTCAAGTATTGATTTCAGGTAATGAGAACCCATTGAACTTGTAGAAGTCCATGGTCAGATTTACATTCAAGGAGGACTATTTGAGTGATATCATGATAGAAATGCCTCAAGATGAGTCCCAGATGTGTAGGTGCAGCATTTGAGTAGATGTTGGTATCATTTGCCCAAGACAGATATGGGGTATGGAAGGGGTCTAGCTGACTGTTTATCAGTCGTTTACAGAATGGACCCTGAGGTGAAGATGATGGTTTCCCTCTGGGACAAGCTGACTTCGAGGTGTCTATGAAATATTCAGTCAGGCAATAAATCATCTGAAATGCTGTGCTAGAAATCAGCAAAGCGACTGAGCTAGATCAAGAACATGCAGGTGGAAGGTGAAGCCATGGGCTTGGGGGGTAGGGGGGGAGAGCTGGTTCCCAGCTTCTCTGGCCACTATTCTCTGGTGAGCTGTGATCCACCCATTCTGTGTGTCACTCCCCAGATGCATACCATGCTTCCTGAGCTTTCCAGCCCTGCAGATGACCTCTCCTCTAGTCACGCCTTCCTACGCCCTCAGTAGTGTCTGCGTCTACCCTGCGGAGCCTCATTCAACCTCTAAGACTCAGCTCATGAACAATCTCCTGTGTGACTTTTCCTTCAGTACGTAGAGTACCTACAGACAATATATTGGAGGACTTTTTAAAAAATAAGTCAGGAGTGCCAAGTATGATGAACGCCAATTATTTAAGGAGTGGATGGGGCTTGAGAAGGGGGGACGTGGGGACAGGTAAAGAGCAAAAAGAGAGCTGAATGAGGAAAAGGTCATGATTGACCATGTCAGTGGCTACAAATCACATTAATACATTTGCACAAAATTATGAAGAGTTGCCATTAAAGATCAAATGCTGAGGTCAGGTATGTGCCCCCTACCCACCCATCTCACACTCGGTATAAACATTTTGGTTAAAGTTTGACAAAACAAGGAGAGAGATATGTGCTAATTTTGCTTATCTTGACAGGCGTGCAGGAAGATGTGATTTGCTACTGATTTTCTAATATGGAAGAAATAGCTTTAGAGTTTTTCACTTTGACATTCAATTTCATTGACACTGACAGACAGCCTTGGGTTGGAGAGAGGGACTGTTGCAACTGAGGTAACTCAACTAATTATCACATCTAAACCTTAGTTTTTATTTCCAAACTAAAATATGATTGGTCATGATGCTGTGAAAGTTTCCCCACACACACACTTTAAAAGTCATATTTTCCTGATATGATATCATAATTGTCAGATCTAGCTTTGTGATAATTCCACAGCAGTGCAGCCCAACTTCCCAGGCAGCAGGAATTCAGCAAGATCCATTAAAAACAGATATTGATATCTATAGATTTTCATAAAGCTGCAAATATAAAATAGCGATATTCTAAATATGAGATTGTATCACTCATGCTGCTAAAAGATGACGATGGTTATATAACTTTTTGTAATACGGGTTGTAAACAAGACAAGTTCTGAATAGAAATTGTCTTGATAGTCTATCTGGTAGTTCCAGACAAGAGAAGTTTTTAGGAGAATGGTCTCAAAAGCCCACCCTTGGGGTCTTACAATGACCCTGACCACATTTTTGTGTTTGTCCTTTTGGTCTCAAATGTCGTTTGAAGCCTCACCAGCATTTTGAATTGGATATTCTATTTTTGTTTCTTCTTCTTTCTGGCTATCCCTGCCTGACTAGTGGGCCACTAAGAGATTTTGTATTTTTGCAGCAACGTAGCCATGTTTATTCATTCTTCAAACTCTAACAACTTAAAACAGACCATTGTCTGGCTTATAGCAAACACCAAACCCTAAATTTCCAAAGGACTACATGTAGTTTAGAATGCAACTCACATTAAAGTCAATGGCTGCCTAAATCCCATGTAACTCTTTGAAAATGTTGGGGTTTGTCAAGAAGGTTCCAGAAGAGGAATATTCATCTTTCTCTTTTGCAGAGTTAGGTAAGTTTTTTTTTTTTAAAGTTATTTCACTCTCCAAGGATACCCTCTGTCGGCTAAAGAACCCCACGTGGTGCTTTGAATATCTTCTTTTACCTGTCCCCAGACGGTGAAGAACTGAAGTTCAGTTTGTTGAAAGATCGTGTTTTGAAGAAAAGCAAGGCTTAATTTCTGTCTTTCATGTTCACTGACAGCATTGTCACTCACTAAGCTATTTCTCTAAGACTTTGGTTACAGTGCTAATATCTCTCTATATATTTTATTTATGTGACTTGGTCTGTGATGAATAACACATTTATGCAAAAATCTCAATATAGCTTCCCAATGCTAGTACACAGAACAGGCAAACTCTTTTACGGTGTAGTTAATAAAATGCAGTAAATAGCATATAGTTTCAGAGGCAATTAGTACAGTTCATGACTTCAATTACAAAAATAAAAAAGCCCTTGTGATTTCTTACAATTGTTATTTATCTTTCATCTAAAGTGTTCCTCTTGTCCATGTCAGTTCTGGCCCAGAAACAACAGCATTGCCAGTGGGGGTAAATACAGCTGCTGCTGACTGTGCTCGGATGAGGGAGGCCAGGCCAGGCCAGGCCAGGCCCTGAGCACCTACCACTCTTCCTGGAGAGCTGCTCAGTGGGACCTCAGACCGATCTTCCTCCAGGACCCCATCCACTCATGTCCCCCCATCCATGTCAGTTACATGCCTTCTCTGTTCACACAGCCATCCTGAGGAGTACCTTTTGCTTTGCTAATGCAAAGGAGAAGAAAATCTCATGAAATCAGTTCAAACTTAGAAAAGGTTGGTAATTCCAGGTTGGTAAGGTCTCTGGCATATAAGCCTCCTGAAGAGGCACTTTGTAAAACAAGGTCATCTTCATACGAGATGCCCCCAACTCACTTCATCGCACTGCAATCCTGCTGGACACGAAACGAGCCCAGGGTGGGGGTTCTGTAGTCCTTCGTCCAACGTTCCATCTCCAGGCAATGCCAGAGCACCTATGTTCTGCTCCTGAAGTCTCTCCCAAGGAGGCTCACATTCCAGAGAACCTAGAAACATCATACTTGATATTTAAATCACTCTGTCCCCTCTTCTCAAATGTACAGGGCACCCATCACACTTGTATTCAGGGTAACAATGTTATGCTAGTAAATTACATATGTTCAGCATCTACTGCAAATAGAATTTCTGATTTACAACTTACAACATTATCTCTTCCACCCTCTGGGTTTGCATTGTGGCTCATCCAGGGGCTTTTACTCAATATGTGTTTGTTTTTTATGAAGATGAAAAAGAAAAAAGAAAAAGGACTACTCCTTTCTCCTTCCCCATCCTCCATCAAATGTGCTAATAGAACTGTCTTGTGATTTAGAAGAAATCCTATTGAGGACCTAAAGGCGTGTCATCATGGCAGCGTCATTATCTGATTCTATTCCCGATTGGCAGTGCTTTACAGAGAGCCATATTCTTTTGAAAACAATGATATAGGGTATTTGAAATAAACAGAAGAGCCCTAGTCAGTGAATACCTTGCCTTGCTATGGACTGTGACTTTTAAAGCCAGTTCCTAGGAACTCAACCTTTTTATCTTCACATGTTCAAAATTAATTTGCCGACCCATAGAGGCAGGCTCTCTCCCCTCACTAAAATAGTCTTTAAAACCATTGGAGTTTAGACTGTGCTTTCCATATGGAAGCAGAGAGGAGGGGATTTCCAGTGTTGTTCTTCTTCTTTTTAACTATATCACTGATTTATTTATTTTGAGTAATTGAGAAAAGAGATCTGTTTTGCAGAGGGCAGAGGGCTGCAGCTAATGCATAAACTCCTAGTACACCACGCTAGCTGAACTCAATTATCTGGGGTCTGGGGAGACTCCAACCTGCCTGTTTCTGTTTCTCAGAGGCAGGCTAAAAATCACCCAAATGGAACTGGTTTGCTGAATCAGGTTACAATGGCCAATTCCATATTCTCATTATTTCAAAAGATTGCTCCTCTACACTGAAAAGCATTGCAAATAAACACTAAAAAGAAAAGAAAACCTCAACTTCTCCCTGGGAAGACTCCGCCTTAAGGCTACCTTAGCATTCCTGTTCGCTAGCATTCCTGCAAAGCACCAAAACTCAGAATCTCTGAAAGCACACTGAGAGGACGCTGAGCAGGCACGTCAGGAAGGCCAGCAGCACAGCCCCCTACTCACAACTAGATAGTCTTTTCATTTCAGAGTATTTACGCGTGTCTTCTTAGCTCTCTGGCTTCCCATTAAATTCATCATTTTTGCATTTCAGTTAAATTCTCTACTCTTGAAGGAATTATCATTTTTCCGAAGGTTCGTAGCTTGTCCTGTTGGCTATTAAGTTTGTTTATTAAAGCAAAAGGCAGAACAGGAGGAACTCAGTATCGTAGAGCACTGACTACGTGCCCAGGATACGTCTTAGGCTACCTTCCATGCATAATGTGTTCTTTTTAAGAAGCTCTCCCTTTCCTTTCATTCAAAACATGTCAGACAAAAGCCTTTCTGGCAGAAAAATTTGAAATAGGCTTATTTTGATCCCCAAAAAGGTTAAGGGGACATTATTTAAATTTTTGCTTAGGGGATCCAGATTGTCAAACTACTTCACTGGATAAAAGGAATAATGCAGATAGAATCTGCATTCAGATGCTTTATTACTATTTTTCTTTGGTTTGTGTGAAATGTGTTCTGGAAACCAGCAACAAAATAAAAAGACAACCTACTGAATGGGAGAAGATATTTGCCAATCATACATCTGATAAGGGGTGAATATCCAAGATATATGAAGAACCTTCACAACTTAATATCAAAATAACCAACCAACCAACCAACTCACCCGATTAAACATATGGGTCTAAAAAAAGGACTTGAAAAGTCCCTCTCTTTCCAAAGAAGACATACAGATGGCCAACCAGTCACATGAAAAGATGCCCCACATCGCTAATCATCAGGGAAATGCAACTCAAACCACAATGAGATACCACCTCATACCAGTTAGGTTGGCTGGTATCAAAAAGGCAAATAACAAATGTTGGTGAGGATGTGGAGAAAAAGGAACCCTGTGCACTGTTGGCAGGAATGTAAATTGGTGCAGCCACTATGAAAAACGGTATAGATTCCTCAAAAAATTAAAAATAGAACTACCACATGAGCCAGCATTTCTACTTCTGAGTTATTTATCTGAAAAAAAACCCTGTAAACCCTAATTCAGAGATACATATGCACCCCCACATTCACTGCCACACTGTTTCCAGTGGCCGACATACTTGAGCAACCTGAGTGTCCATCAGAAGATGGATGGATAGAGAAGACATGGTACATAACACTGTGGAATATTACTCAGCCCCGAAAAAGAATGAAATCTTGCCATTTGCAACAACATGAATGGAACTAGAGGGTATTATGCTAAGTGAAATAAGTCAGACAGAGAAAGACATATACCACATGATTTCACTTAATTGTGGAATCTAAAAAACAAAACAAATGAACAAACAAAACAAGCAAAAACAGACTCATAGGAAACAAACTGTTGGTTACCAGATAGAGGAGGGGCACAGGGTGGTGGTGGTGGGGGAGGTAGTGAATAGGTGAAGGGGATTAAGGGATACAACTTCCAGTTTTAAAATAGATAAGTCATTGGGATATAATGTGTGCCATAGAGAATAGAGTCAATAATATTGTAATAATCACTTTGTATGGTGACAGATGGTAACTAGACTTAACGTAAGGATTATTTTATAGTGTATAAAAACATCGAATCACTACGATGGACACTGAAACTAATAGGATATTATATGTCAATTATACTTCAATAAAAAAAGGAAATGCACTTTGACAAAGGTACACAAATTTTAATCAGAGGTGAGAAGTATGAAATTAGAGAGAGAACATCAATATTTCCCTCCAGATTTAGGATATTTTTTCCAAATATCTTTCTCCATGAAGCTCAAATGTTGAATGGACCTGCCTTTATCTTCCTTTAAAATTGCTTTCCTGGATATTTTTTAATTAATCAGTCAAGCAAATATTTATTGACCAATATACTATGTTCAGCACTGAGAGAGCTACAAGGCTGTATAAGACATGACCTCTTATCTCAAGGAATTTATAATTGAGTTAAAGATCTGTGAAAAGTAAACCAGAAGTTCAAGGCAGTATACAAGAAGCAACCAAAACAGAGAGAGACAAAGCCAGGCAGTATATTTAATATATTAAAATTCTGTTCAGTGATTCCTTATTGCACAGATATAGTTACTTGAAGAACCAGAGTATGTCCCTTATATGAATAAAATTAAAAGATCTCCTATAACATAATTGACTATAAATACAACCAAATTTAAAATAAAACATTACTACACTTATACATCCAAATGAAATACCCACTCAAATTAATGCCTTGGTATTCTGAGTTGCCAACTGGAGGGGAAAAAAAATCAGAACTAGATGCTAAATTTGCATGTGATTTCACTTCATATAAAAAGGTATCCTGTCCCTTCCTGCCCCTTTCTCACTCCTTTCCCACCTTTTCAAAACCTGAAGACATCTTAGAACGCTGTTAACGGTGCCCCAAAATATTCAGGTCCTAATCCTTGGAACTCGTGAACTTGCTTCCACAAGGAGCCTGCACCTTACATGGCAAAGAGGTCTTTGAAGACATGATTAGGTGGGGAGAGTGTCCACGCAGGCCCAAGTGCAATCATGGGGGAGACAGAGGGAGACTGGACGTACACACGGAGGACGTGGTGTGAAGGTGGGGACGAGAGAGGTTAAAGGTGTGGACCTTGAAGACTGGAGTAATGCTGTCACAAGCCAAGAAATACCAGCACGGACCAGAAGCCAGAAAAGACAGGAACAGATTCTCCCCCGAAGCTTCTGCAGGTGGGGCAGCCCTGCCAACACCTTGATTTGGGCCCAGGGATACTGGTTTCAGACTCTTGGCCTCCAGAACGATGAGAGAATAAATTCCTCTTGTCCTAAAATATCAAGTTTGTGGTGATTTGAGAAACTAATATAGACACGAATGTTTATTGAATGTTCACTGTGAGGCACTCTATATGAGACATCTCATTTAATTCTTGTGACAACTATTATTGTTATTATTGTTATATGGATGAGAAAATTGCTGCTCAGAAAGGTCAAGTAACTTGCACACATCTATCTGACTTCAGAAGCCCAGGCTCTTCCACGATGCTTTATTTGCCCAGTGCCGCCTCTTCTCTTTGACTGGCAGCCCTCCTTGTGTGGGGTTGGGACAACCCCAACCCATTTGAAGTGTAACCCACTCCAGCATGTACATGAGTAGATTTCTTTCCTTTTGTCTGCGCCACACATTGCATTCTAATCCAACACTGATGCTCAGATCCACACTTAGTTTAAAACACAGCACACCACCACTGCCTTCTGGCTGTGTGACTTGACAGTGGTTTGGTCCTGGGAGTCACGCTATGAAACAGGCCCTTCTGGCTCGGCCCCAGCCTGGTGGGGGGAGTCAAATCTCAGCTCCAGACTGAAAAGTTCCTCCTGGCCGCTGCAGACATACAGCTGATAATGACCGTGCACACTGCTAGTTAACATTTTGGCAAAGGAGGCTAATAGAGAAGGGGGGCTGAGCTGGGGTGGGGGGATGTTCATGTTATCTCTGTTTCCTCTTCCTCCCTTTGATGGCTGTCCTGGCCTTTGAAGTTGGGTAAATGCACGGCATGGTGGGAGGAGATGCCAGCTGCCCCACACCACTGGCAGAAGACTGAAGAGCGGTTGCCTTCTCTCCCCAGCCTGGGAGGGGTGCCCTGTTACAACACTTCCCCCCTGGGGGATTGCACATGGGGAGCTGTCAAATAACAAGTCCCAACTGGTATACTGCTCGTGAGGCCTTAACAGGATCAGCTCTGGACAAGGGCTTCCTGACTCCAGCGTTGACTTTTCAGATGGTATCTCCCCTTCAGGTCGTCCCTGTGACATCAGAAAACACAGTGGGAGAGGCTCTCTGCCTTCTTCCTTTGCCTCGGTAACCCCCTCTTCTCTGTACCACCTCCTTTCCAAGTCCTTGCAGTTTCAGGAGCTGACCTCTCTATGTCTTCTTTCCTTTCTGTTCAAATGTAAACTATGTGGCCTGTTCACGCCGCAAGCACTCAAAAAGCACCTACAGGAGACAGAGCAACATGTTATGATTCGTACCTTGTTACAGTACAAGGAGGCACCAAGGGAACCCAGCGGCTGCATGGAAGGGGCAACGAGGGAGTGGCCAAGGGCTGGGAGCTGGACCCACCTGGCTTTTCCTGCTAGAAAAAGAGAAAAGCTTCCAGGGCATTGCTTCCTACTAAAGCAGACACTCCCAGACGCTGCTGGAAGCATCCTGAGATGGCGAAACAAAATGCCAGGAGACACTTAAGCCCTACTGACCCGGATGAAGCAACAAGGCTAGAGGTCAGAGTGGAGCAAAACTAAACCAAATGCAAGAGAGGAAACTTTTGAAAGGGAGAAGGAGATGGAGACTTGAGGAAGTTAAGAACGAAGGGTTGAGGAGATGGGGCCATGCTCAACAATGCACAGATTAGGAGAAAAAGATGATTAAAAAGCACATCCTTTTACAAAGAAGCAACAATTAGCCATGAGCCAGCTCGGGTGGAAACTTCTGGGTCCTCTTGCTGGATTCTAGTAGGTACCACCCTTCTGTCCTTGGAACTCAACTGAAACCTCATCTTCTCCAAGAAGCCTTCCTAGTTTAAGGAAATATTAATATCGCTACTATGTCTATTAAGAATAATAATGAAGTTGATCAAACACTGTCCATATACATGCCAGGGTTTATCCTCAATGCTATATTAAATCCCATACTCTCTGTGATAGGGAGATATTATTCTTATTCACAGTTCCCTTATCTAGAGAGAAGGAAACTGTGGGTTGGAAATAAAAGTAATTTACCCAAGGTAACTATTAGTAAGTGGTGGGACCAATTAGAAACCAGTTAGGAATTTGAGCCTGAGTATATCTCATTTTGAATTTCATGCTATATTGCCAAATACTATACTGCAAATGGTCAGTAATATGGATGTATGCACACACACACATGTGTGCACATATATGTACCCTTTTTAGCATCATTCTTATGGAGATGGTTCTCTGCAGTAGCTCTTTGGTTCTCTTAAAATCCTCTGATGTCATGACATGTCTTTCACCAATTTCTTTCTGTTACTCTTTTAGGAAAGGTTGGCCAACTGTCCCAGGATACAATGATGTTTATCATGCCCTCCATAAAATAAGAAATATCTACCCATCTGTAATTCTCTGTTTCCCGGACCATTTCTTTTAACATATCTTGATCCTCCATGAAGCCTTTATTTTAACACTCAGCATAAAATTCATCCTCTCTTTTCCCAAGGTAAATTCAGTACTATTACATGCACAATTTTTTCTTGGTCATTAAGGGTCAAAACCAGAATACAAAATCAATGGCAAGAAGACAAGCTGCAGGTTTCCCCACAGGACAAGGGGGAGCCCCGTGAGCGAGTGCACTGCAGTTTGGTGCCTGTAGAGTCACTGGCTGAGAATGCACCTTCCACTGTGGTAGCTCAATAGTACCTAGAGGTTCTCAATCTTATACATGAATCAGAATCATGCAGACGGCTTGTTAAAACAGGTCCTGGGCCCCCACCCTAGAGTTTCTGATTCCGGAGCCTGGGGTGGGGCTCTGCAATTTGCATTTGGAACAAGTTCCTAGGTACTGCCGGTGCCGATCTGGGCCATGTTTTGAAAACCACTGGTGTCAAAAAATGGATTTATGTACCTATTTAGAACTAAATAACATCATAACCAACCGGGCTGCTTGGGACAGTGTTAAATGTGTGTGTGCGTACCTATAATGTATATGTGTATTCACATATATATAATGCATATGTATATTCACAATATATGTGAACATGTATATATAAATAACTGTCCAAAGCATGTTCATTCAGATCATTTCTTTTTGTCCTCCTAACTTCTCCTTGAAGTAGCAAAACTCAGCATGTCTAAGACAATGGGGACTTAGTGCAAACAGCCAATTTTCTAGTTACTAGCTGTGCTATCTGGGGCAGCCCACATTAAGCTTTTTAAGACTCATTTCTAAAACTGAAAAAATATGAGAACGTGCTTTTGGTATTGTTGTGAGGATTAACTGAGATAATGCAGGACAAGCTCTTCAAGGGCAGTCTGCATTTGATAAATCCCATCAACACAGCTGCTGTTATGGTAGTCCTGCTGCTGAGGCCCTAAAAGATTAGGGGACTGGCTCAAGGACCATGACCTGCTGGGAGAGGAGCTGAGCCTCTTGATTTTCAGGCCCAGATTCTGGTTGGGTGATTTCAGCACACTGCAGATTCTGCAGGCAGCTGTGGGATGGTGGTGCCTTGGTTAATGAAGCCTTGGGGAATGGAGCTCTTTTATTCCACATTTTAAAAGCAAACAAAAAACCCTTCAGAAATCATTTGAAGAAAAGCTGCATGTATTCACAGGTGCCCATGACAAAAATACCTGTGAGCACAGCTTCTATTTGTCCCATCCCAGGTGAATGCAAAGAGGGCTCATACTAGGCAAATCTGTAACGATGAAGAAGATTCCTTCTGTCCACCTCAGCTGCAAGCGTCAGGGGTTCTCTTTCCTCCCCTTCCTTCCAGAGTAAGAAGGGGTCTGCTATAGTCACTTATTGTTAGATTGGCTTTATGGTGAAAGAGTTTTAATAAACAATCACATTTGTATTTTAAGTCTTTCATATTTAATTAGGAGAATCAGAACTTTTCTTCATTAACATAAATTTCAGGCATTAGCTGGTAGACAGAGAGAAATGAGGGAAGTTAAGAGAACCCTGGGCTGTCTTCTCTGTTTCCCGGAGACATTAGAAAGAAGGATGAACTGGGAACTGCTAAACTCTTTCCTCCCAGTCAAGGACGTGCTGGGGTGTGGGAGAGGTTGGGGCGGGAGTGGGACCTCCCAGAATCCCCATCACCTAGCCCCCCGCCAAGGTCCCCCAGTAAACATGTAGGTAAAATCAGGGGGCTGCCCGGCGCTCAGACTTTCAGGACAGGTCTTCAAACCCCACTCAACCAGACTGCTGCCCCTATCCTCCTCCTTTATAGGAATTCTGGAACAGTCAGTGTTCCACACTCTCCCTATGGCCTCCCCTGTCCCTTTCTTACCTGACTACAGATAAGCTTCTTTCCTCCTGTCTAGTGTACGGACTTACCTAGCCTTCCTGAGTCCTAGGTGCTCCAGTTTTGAAGTAAAAATGACATCTCCCTCATTGGGAACAGTCTGAATGACAGGAGATACTAGAGACAAGGCTCCTAGGGCAGAGCCTATACCTGGTGGACACTTAATAAATGCCTACTCATTCATTCCGTTTGTCGGGCTGCCATTTGGTCAGCTGTTAAAATAAACCTTGTGTGCATCTGCGGTGAGCCTGGCACACAGCTGGCCACCGGAGACACAACAGCGAGCACGACATTATTCCCCTCACGGAATGTGTGGCTTGGTGCACGGTTCTCAGTCCTGGGTGCGCATCACAACCTCTGGCAAAGGGGCGTCCCCAGACCCCACCCCGCATCTGCAAACTCCTCTGGTGTTCCTGATGCATAGCTGGTGCTGAGAACCGCTCTGGGGGCTAAATCTCGTCCCTTCCCTTCCCTCCATCCCCCCATATTAATCTGTTCCTTCCCCTGCCCCCTTTGTCCCAGGGAGGCAGCACAGTTTAGGATTTCTGGTACGTTCCTTGTTATTTTAGTTGCTATTTTATATGTTAGTTATTTGACCGGGTTTTGGCCAAATCATCACTGTTCAGCATCTCGGCACACATCCCTCTACTGCTATATATTTCTATGTCAGGTAGTAATATTTACGATGGCTACCACGGAGACGTTCGTCGCTGAGCTGCGTCTTCTTTGTTAATAATGCTCATGCTTGTAGACTTGACGGTGGTGTCTGGGTTAGAATTACTGTTTCGAGAACTGCGGGTTGCCTTCCTGGTCCTTTGCTCCCCATCTTCAGGTCCTGTCCTAGCGGCGGACTTCCTTCAGTTCTCGTTAATTAATGTAACAAAGTGGAGTCTGGAACTCAAGTGTCCCCTCTGTATCAGGATAGTTAAGGGTCGGCAAAACAGAGCTTTGGGAACCAGAAGCCTTCTGATTACTAAGTTCATACCAAGTGCTGTAATTATTATGATGATTTATCACTCAAAAAATCCTTGATAGTGTAACCAAGTCCTTCAAAGACCCATCCAATTTAGCTCTGAATCAATACCAAATGTTATCCAAAAGTCAAGTTCTGTTGTAAGGCACTAGACTCATGACTGATCAATAGACAGAGACAGATATGCAGGCTGTAGGTGGTCAGTTATAATTCTAAGCTGCCAGTTTAAAAAAAAAAAAAAGGTAAAGGTAAAGAAAGGAAGAAAAAGGTTAAAATCCTTAGATTGGATGGAATGGGCTGAAGTGTTTTTCAAATGGATTTGAGATGCTGAACTGTTCCCAGGCGGAAAGACAAAATGTGAAGCTGCAGTCAGCCTGCTTTTCTGGCTCGCCTAACCTTTTTACTGCCGGATAATGAGGAATCAGCTATAATTTAGACACAGTATTCTTTCCACAGATTATATTGAGGTTTGGGGGTGGCGGAGGGAAAGGGGAAGGGAGAGAGACTCACTTTATAGCTCACTCTCCGGTGGAAGAGACGAACATGCTCTTCCCCAGAGATCCGTCGGGGGAGAGCTGCCCTCTGCATGTGTCGTGACGAATTTCAAGTCAAGAGGGTGCTTGGATGGGATTTATTACAATTGGAAGAAAAGAAATTGTAATCTTTATGGGCCAACGACACGGAGCCTTATAATAAGAGAATAAAGGATCATTTCAAATTTAAAGCAAATTAGATTACAGGGGTCAAATCTCTCAGCAGAGAGACTTCATACCTGCAGGGTATTGCTCATACATTTGACATCCCCCCTCCCCAGGTTTTGTATTAACATTTAAGAGTTTTTTCAAAAACATGTTTAATACTCGCATGGAATGAAAGTGTCTTAGAAAACCAAGTAATGCTCGGATGGAGAAAGGGGAACCTACTCACAGAACTCATGGACCCATACGATGAACCAGGGTTTGCGTTCCTTTGCTTCTGGACCTATGAGGGGCCTCACCGGGTCATCTGGTCAAGGTCAAGTCTTAGGCAGGAGCGCACCCATTCATTCCGGAAAGAGTGTCACATTTTCAGCTTCTTCATGAAAGAGGCCTTCTAGTTTTTCCAGTTGCTTGCTCTGCTATGATCTCTCAGCAAGACCAGTAGGTTCTGTTTGTCTTGCAGAACTCTTGCCTTCCAGCTTAGATCTGGTCTCTAACCTGTCCTTGTCGTTTACCCCTAGTCCTTCAAAACACCTACCATTCACATGGTTCTGACCCAGAACATTTCCTACAATTAAGCTTCGCTCCCAACCAAAGATGTTCCCCATATCATTCATCTTTTAGGAGGTGTGTGACTCGACATCTCTATGGAATATGTGCAATACGTATCCATCTTGCTGTAGATCTGTTCCTCACCAAAACAGGAGCATGGACAGCTCCCTCCTTCGACCCCTAGTCTAGCTGTGCCTCCTTGCTCCCATTCTCAGCCATGAGCCCGAGGTTCCTGGGGTCTCTCTACTTTTTTTCCACATTCCATTTCTTATGTCTTTCAAGACACTGGCAAAGTAACAGGAAAAAGATTCTAGTTCTAACCCAGTGCTGGTCTATGACTCCTTGAAAACTGAAAATAAAGAATTTGAACCCAATTCTGGTCATGGAATTAACAATAGGGCTTGGGAGTGCAAAGATGAAAATAAATAGATGACATTTCCCTTTCTCCTGCAATTTCGGTGTCAGGACTATAGGTGGTTGGAAGTTCAAAGCTCTTCCTCTTCTAGCTCTGTCGAGGCTGTGAGGATAAACAACGACATTTGCCTTATATCTAATGGTCTCGATACATCTTGTTAAACATCAAAATTGCCCCAATGGCAGAGGCAGAGAGTGAGAGACAATAATTAGGAATTAGGCCAAGTTGTTCCTGGCAGCAGTGGCCAGAATTAGAGTCCAGGCTGTCTAACCCCCAGACTATTTACTTTTCAGCCAATTCATCCCAAAGGGACCCCCCTTGCTCCTTTCACCAGCATCTCCCTTGAAACACAAATGGGCTGAGGAGCCCCACAGTCAGCTCTGGAATAGTAATTTCCCTGCTCCTAAGAAAGGTCTCTCTGGAGATCCTTTGTGCCAAGTGGAGGTTTAGATGATCCAAACATTTAAGTGCATATTGATTACAGTCGGATACTGTACCCTGACCTGCATCACAAGCTCTGGACTGTATTTCTATGGAATATTAGCTTTTTATGTATTAACCTTCCACCAGCTCCCCATGGAAGAGAGCAGAGGCCAAAATCAAAGGCCTGGACAGGGGTCAAAGGTATACGTATTAAGCCGTGTGGGAGCTTGACCTTGAGAACTGAGTTTGCATTAACTTAATACTGCCACAGATTCTTTAAAGAAGCTAAATAATTCCGCAGCCATTCTGCTTAATTCACTCTTGTTTCATCATTCTTCTTTTCAAAAAGAAGGCTAAGAAAAGACAAGACACAGGAAGTACAGGTCTCTCCCTTCACCCAAGTTGTGAGGTTATGATTTACTCACATCCAACCCTCACTGTGGGAAGGGTAGTGATCTCTAGGGAATGCTGACTCTACGGACACAGGAAAAAAGGAGCGTTCAGGATGGAGGACAGTGAAAGAGGTTGGTAAAGTATCAGAGCACCATAAATCCTTGAGCTGTAAGATACATAAAAATTGCCTGCATTCAGACAATGAAAGACATTTGAATTTCCTTTTATCTGGGGGAAACTGGGGTCTTAACTTACCCAAGGTCACACAGCTAGTGAGGGTCGGAAGTGGCCACACGCCCTGGCGCCCTCCCTCCAAGCACAGTGCTGGGTGTGCTCCAAAGGAGAGCTCAGCTCAGCCACGGAAGGGCTGTAAATGTCTGTTCCTTCATCAGAAACCAGCTACCTTCAGGCCAGATGGCTAGAATTATAAAATTAATATTAATTTTTTCCAAAAAGCTCTATTTAAAAATGGAGAATGGAGCAGTGCAATCGAAAGCTCTGTGCAGGAAACATGAGAGGTGCATAGGGTACGATGCTGTCAAGGACAGGCTGGCGAGAGGCCCTCAGGAGGCTTCATGGACTTCAAACCAAATTATTATAGTGATTTGAATCAGCAGATGGGATTCCACAAACAATAACATTTATGAGGTGATCTCCATTCTAAGTACACAATTGCTGTTTCCCAAGAGCCAATTGGTGGGCATGGCCACCCCCGTGAAGATTCACCTGCTTCGGAATAGCTTCCTTATTTTCAATTAGCTTCTGGTTCAACACATGCATAAAACTCATTGTTGTGCTCCCTTACATGCAAGCACACGCATGCACATGCGAACACACAGGGCTCCTCCAAAGGCCACAGGATCTCATCGTGGGATCTTAATCATTATGTGAGTGAAGTTGCAGACTTGCCCTACCAATCGTGGAGCAAAACAGTGCTGGGCGGCAGTGTTCCGGTATCAAAGAACAAAGTTGAAACTCCCATACAATTATGTTTGATCACAGTAGAAGGTGAAATCATTAGATATTAGCGAGGTGCAGTGGAATAAAAATGATGTGTTAGCGGGGGTTCATTACACTGTATTTTCAGAGCCAGGAAGATCAATGCGTTCATGCATCATGAATTAGGCCCCGGCTTTAGCCTTCCCTGTGCTCCGGAAACCCAACATGATCTATCACCAGCCATACATCACCATTTCAGGATCACATTAACGAGAAAGCTGCACTTTCCTGTCAAGCTGAGCAGCTGCCTCTTTTTCTGCAGAAGGGGGAATTTTTCTGGTTCAGGATTTTACTTTTAAAACAAAAAGGGGCACAAGAGGTCAGTGTCAGCTGGACAGTCACAGGGTCTGATCTTTGTGTCGTCCCAGTGCTCTGAACGACGGTCTTATCTTTCTTGACCTCTGATCAGGGTCCAGGCCTGCAGGAACTCACGTTATGGCTTTAGATGTGGGTGAGGACACAGCTTGTGTGTCATGCCCAGGATGCCCTGGAGCACACCCCCTATACCTGCAGGGTTTGCTTAACATCATCGGGCATACGTAGAAGTCTCAGAGGGACATCTAGGACTGTGCCCTCTTCTGTGCCCTCTCTCCCTCTGTCCTCCCCACCCCCAACCCCTCCTTGACAGAGAGGATGTCACCACCCAGCCGTTTGCCACTAACACTTGCCCTTCGCTTATTCGCAGTCTGCCTCCCATCCCCCGGGTGTGCCCCGCACCTGCCAGCGCCGTCCCTCTTCCCGGCTGGTGTTCGGATACCCGCAGACAGTTCTGATCGCTGCTTTTAATCGGCGTTTAGCTAGTCTGTCCATATTTAGTTCTTTTAATCTCTCCTCATCATTCAATCCTTCTAGCCTCTTCATCATCTTTTTCTTTTTTTTTTGGTGTATTGCTCTTTCCTGAGCTTCATGCAATTTGTCTACATCATCCTTCTGGCTGTGACATGCCCACCGGCCCTGAACTCTGTCACTGCAGGACGAGGGGCTGGTAGGGGCTCGACCCACCTTCTCTTCCTCTGGCACTTGCTCAGGTCTGTTCTTCACCAGCAGGAGAAGCTGGAGAAATTGGGGGTGAAGTTTGGCTGGGCCGGACCCTTCCTGGCCTGGCTCACTGTGGAGACACAGAGGCCGCGGGAGAGGTGGCACTGGGACACACAGACTGATGAGGTGAGTGTGTGGAAGAACTTCCCAGTGATCACCCTTCTGTTGGGGAACAGAAGAGGCTGTGACCTCGTCTGCCTGGATTCCGGGGAAGGAGGCTGTCGGAGGGGGCCCCTGATCTCCCATTTCAGCCAGCAGGTCTCACGGTGAGCAACGAGATTGATGAATCGGTGGCTGTGTCCACCTTTGGGAAACCAGCCTCCCCCAGATAACATATGACATATGATGGAACGAAGCACCTGGTAGAAAGGGGCTTCCAGCTCCATCTATGAACATGAGTGGGAGCTGGCTGGCCTCGGAGGGCCTCAGTCTGGGGGTCACACCATTACAAGGAACCTTGAGGACAGCCGCAAGAGCTCTGGACCATAGATGCCATTTATCTGGGGACATTTACTGAGGAAGGCACAGAGCAAGACCCCAGATCCAGGCGGCTTACACCCCAGAACCACTGGGAGGCAGTTCCTGGGGAAGGGAGTTGGGTTGGGGCTGGTTAGGACAGGGCAGGTTTTTTGACATGAACAGGTAAAATGAAGAGTCCACATGGCGGGTCAGAGGCTTCCCATTTATTAGGAATTTGGAGTCTGTTCTTTTCTTTCATTTAAGCTTCTTCTCAGATGTCATTTCCTAGAGGGAGTTTCCACATTGTACCCCCTTAGCTCTCTGCCCGCTTCCCCGAAGACGTTCTCCCTTCTCTTCGTGTAGTTTCTCATCTTCCAATCCCTCAGCTAGAGCGGATGCAGTCCCGAGAGCCGGGATTTCCCCAAAGAAACAGTGGCGTGTGGGGCGCTGGCCCCGCGCTCGACTGGGGACCGACCATGTCCTGTCTTCCCGTTTTGCTCCCCAGGAGTGTGAAGTGTACACACCCAATACAGACTGTTGGGTCTGGGGCACACACGGGCTGGCGAGGTGTGGGGCGGCCCCGTGCTCCTGAGCTCGCCACTCAGAGCCCTGCTGAGCTCGGGGAAGAGAGCCTGAGTTGAGAAAACCTGCCCTCTCCACGCTGCTCCCTTCTGAACAGCTTGAAGCGAGAGGAAAGGAGCCAGTCGGTTGTGGAAGGAGGGAAGTGGGAGGCTCGCTGCCCCCCTGCCTCCCACTGGTTGCCATCAAACCCGTTTCTCCTGTTTTGCTTTTAAAAGCCTGGTACCAAGGAGATCTCTGTCACTGGCTCTTTCCCCCAGGAGAGCACAGCTACTGTGCTTTTCAACGGCCACCCTGGTTTTATGAACGGCTTAAAGCTCAGTAAGAGACGGGGAAAGAGTTTCTGATTCTCTTGAATGGAGTCTTTCCCAACTCCAGGGGCTTCAGTGGGGTCCCACCTGGTCTCCATTCCCCCGATACCAGTAACCCACACGTGTGTCCTGCAAACCTAAGTCCAGGGTGCCTGAGGCTTGTGGACATATTACAAAAACCCATTTTATATATTTTATTGCTACTCCAGCTCTAGTTACACAATTATACTTCTTGTTCTCTTTTTTGTTCCCCACCAACCACTGGAAACTCCAGAACAGGACACTTAACTGATTAGTTCACTGCATCTTAGAATATGCCTGGCACATAGTAGGTGCTCAATGAACACTTGCTGAATGAAGGAGTAAATGTATGCTTATATTATCTGGTTCCCCTTAACCCTGGATACACATTAGAATGACCTGAGGGACTTAAAAAAAATATTCCCATTCCTGGTCCCTATCCCAGACCATTTAAGTCAGATTCTCTGGGGATATGGTCTAGAAATCAGGATATATAAATTATATAAATATATATATATAATTGGCTCACATGACTATGGAGGCTGGCAAATTCAAAATCTGCAGGTTGGGTCATGAGGCTGGAGACCTAGGCCAATGGTACAGAGGAAGCCTGGCGGCAGTCTGCCAGAGAATCCTCTGGAATCTGAATTTTTTAAAAGCTGCAGGTGGTCCAATATAAGCAAGGACTGAGAGCATCCAGCCTAGATGCGTCTGTGTGTGTTTGTGAGCCATCTCCCAGCCTAGGCGGGCCCCTGTTTGTGCTGCAGACACAGCCCTGGGTACAGATGTCGGATCTTGAGATTCTGTGGCTGTGGCTTGTTACTCAGAGTGGGGCAAGGGAGGTGGGCGATCCCAGGTCCTCTCCTTTTGGGCACAGGATGGGGGAGCTGACCCATTTGCAAGAACCACTGAGTAATGGTCTTTTTAGTCACAGTGCAGATATGAAGTCAGTAACAGGGGGTCTGTGGGAAAGTTACAAGGTTACCTTCCAGGAAGGAAAAGCATACGGTGAAGGTGAATTGGGTAGGGGGTGTGTGGCAGCTCAGGAAGATAGGCGGTGGCCATCAGTGGGGTCTCCCTACGGAGTACCAGCACCCCAGACAGTGGGATGGAGTTTAAATAGGAGCCACTGACACTGGATGTTTAGAAAGGCAGTTGTTAGTACAAAGCAGAGTCTAGTGGGACAACAGGAGATCGGCCAGTCTGGTGGCAGAACAGGAGCTCAGGGTGCAGATGAAACAGATTTGGGTGCTGCCAATGAGCTGAGACCCAGAAATAAGGCTGGAGCCATACATGGTTTTAGGGAGGAAAACATGAGGAATAACATAAAGGGATGCTCAACACTAAAGCTGGAAGACTTAAGCTACTTCACCAATTCGTGCCTCGTCTATGCTGTCCCTCAGTGCCTCGTCTATGCCGTCCCTCAGTGCCACGTCTATGCCGTCCCTCAGTGCCTCGTCTATGCCGTCCCTCAGTGCCTCGTCTATGCCGTCCCTCAGTGCCTCGTCTATGCCGTCCCTCAGTGCCTCGTCTATGCCGTCCCTCAGTGCCTCGTCTATGCCGTCCCTCAGTGCCTAGTCTATGCCGTCCCTCAGTGTCACATCTATGCCGTCCCTCAGTGCCTCGTCTATGCCGTCCCTCAGTGCCTCGTCTATGCCGTCCCTCAGTGCCTCGTCTATGCTGTCCCTCAGTGCCACATCTATGCTGTCCCTCAGTGCCTCATCTATGCTGTCCCTCAGTGCCACATCTATGCTGTCCCTCAGTGCCTCATCTATGCTGTCCCTCAGTGCCTCGTCTATGCTGTCCCTCAGTGCCACATCTATGCTGTCCCTCAGTGCCTCGTCTATGCTGTCCCTCAGTGCCACATCTATGCTGTCCCTCAGTGCCTCGTCTATGCTGTCCCTCAGTGCCTCGTCTGTGCTGTCCCTGGCGATTAAAGGTTCTCAAGGAACAAGGAAGGAAGAAGCAAGAACAGGCCTGAATTGCCTGCAGGTCATTAGTAAACCTAGTAGTTGTTTCTTTTTCTTTAACCGGCTTTACTGATATATAATCCATATAAAGTGTACAATTCAATGGGTTTTGGTGTATTACATTGCCGATTTAAAAAATCACGGTAAAATATAGATAACATAAAATGTGTTTTTGAACCATTCATGTGTTCAATCCAGTGGTGTTAAGTACACTCACAAAGTGCGCTCGTCACTGCTGTCCATTTTCCAAACAGTTCATCACCCCAAACAGAAACGCTCTAAACATTCGCCCCCAGCCCCTGGTAACCTGTAATCTACTACCTGAAATCATCTATTCTAGATATTGTATGCCAGTCGAACCATGTAATATTCGTTCTTTTGTGTCAGGCTTGTCTCACTTTGGAGACCCAGGTTTGAGGACTGGGAAGGGGATGCAGATGGAAAAGTACGTTTTTCTTCATATTGGTGGCTACGATCACATTGCTGCTTCTGCTCGTAGGATCTTGTTTCGTCCTGTTTGGCTAATGCTCTGAGGGGTTAGCATCGGCCCCGTCCCACCTCTCCTCCCACTAGCTCAGCCATCTCGGACAAAACTGGATTTTCTCTTCAGAGGGGTTTTTCAAGCTAGTAATAAAGCGAGTATTAAGACGCTACTGGCAGCCTCCTAATACTTATCTCCACAGTAATTAGTTGAAGGGATGCTTTGAAGTCCTGGGACAGTGTTGAAATTATTCTTTTTGAAGGAAGTTCCCAGAGCTTCCTGTGCATTGTCAACCCAGAGGGAGAGTCGCTCTCAGCTCTGACAGTCGCTCATCTTAGGCTGCTCCTTCTGGAAGGTTCTCCTGCAAGGACCCTTCTCTCAGCTCTCTGCCTCCGCGCCCTCTCCCTGCTGTTTTCTCCTGTCCCCTCAGCTCTTTCTATCTCTTAGGACAGCCACCAAATTCCCTTCGTGCTGCTGGGGGCCTAGGCGAGCTACTGGCATTCACGCTGGGCTCTTTGATGGAGGTGTGTTCTCACGGCACCTACTGAGGCCTCGTCGTGAGGAGGGGCTGTCACGGGCTGCATCACCTGCAGCAGAGGGTCAGGGTCCTTTGGGGCAGGAAGGTGCCCCCACCCCATCAGGCCGGGTAGGCAGGGACATATCCAATGTGATGACAGGCTGGCGGCCTAGATTCATTCACTCCACGCACTCTGGGAGAGATGGCGGCTGAGAGATGGAACTGGTTGGGCAGAAAAGGAGAGTGAGGTGAGGGAAGCAAGAATTGGCAGGTGGCTTACTCATCTCACTGCCCAAATCACATTCGTCGCTCAATCAATTGAATTCCACAAGGGTTATTTGTGAAGCAAGAGCTCCCATAAACTGGAGATATTTTCTATGAAATTATATAATATGTGCAACACACTCACAGAATAAAACCTGGCTAGGTTTTCATTCTTTTAGCATGCTGTGGGGTTGATCTGCCCATTTGGGACATAAGAAACTTGATTGCAATTTTTAGCCAGGGTCTCCATCTTGAATGGTACCTGATGGCATTAACTGCAGACACACTTCAAATGGTATAGCATATTTAATGTGGTTTTAATTCCAGTTCCCTTCTCACTGGGGAATTAAAAAAATCTTAAGACAAGCAAGTCCTGTTTCTTGTAAATTTTTTTTCATATTCTTGGTTTTGTATCTTTGACTGTATCTCCTGCTACAATAGACAATCCCTCTAATTTTGAGTGGATGCTTCCTTTTATATTAATTGTAAAAAATTCTCAGTTTCCCTGGCAGTGATTTCTTAAAGTTTTCCCTCTGAGTACAGTGTTCCTGCTCCACTACCTGCATCTGTAGGCTCTAGCTACTGCTGTTTACGACAGTCCCAGGAAGATCCATGCCACACACAACCATCTGTGTATTCATTCTATGAATTTTCTGTGAAATTATTTCTAACCCCAAGACCATTATCTATTTAGACCATAGCCGTTCTCTGTCTCTTTGCTTTGTATGTTCTCCGAGCTGATGCGAGATCCTGGGAGGAGTTTTACAGTCCCTGGTGGTTTTTCTTGGCGAGGGGTGTGAGGGGGACGGTGAAGACGAGGAAAATAAATCCTTGTTTCAGTAATAAGCCGTAAAGTCTTCCCCACCGTACAGAGCACATTGACTATGTATTGTACTGTGTTACTTTATCTCTAGGTGCTTTTAACTGAACAATTTCATGTCTGTGACCACGTTTTACTGAACATTTGTGTGCAGCAAGAACATAGACTCAAATGACTGAGTCAGTTGCTTATTCCGATTAGAGGTTTAACTTTCAATCCCACAAACTGAGCATCAGAACAAGCAACCCAACATGTTCCAGAGGAGGTATCAAGATGCTCAAAAGTGGGAGGGTCTGTGTTCATCCAATAGGAGAACTTGGTTGCAAGGAAGTGGACATCTTTTTGTATTGTGTTGCTCCCTCCATCTGAAGTGAGACTCAACCTGGTGTAGATTAATCCTCTTCTTGGGGCTTCCGGAGGTGAGCTTGATGGTGGGGCTACGTAAGCCATGTATTACTTAGGACAAGTAAGACTTGCCACCGTGAGAGATAACCCCCAACACGGCAGAGGTGCGCTGATCGCTTTGTCCGGCAGTGATGAGTTCCTCGCTGAGTGGCTTTCTCCGTGGCCACTCGGGGGCTAAGGCTCCTTCCAGCTGGTGGTCTTCCTGTCTGTAGACCTCCGGGCTCCTGGCCACTTGCCCAGAAGAAGGGAAAGGAGGTTGGGGATTGCAGGGGAGATGCGTGGGCCAGACCCGTAAGGGAGGAACATCTCTTCTGGCCATGTTGCTAGGTCTGGAGCTCAGTCACACAAACTCACCCTAAGGGGAGCTGGGAAATGTCTGCCTAGGAGGGAAAGGAGATGGGATCCCATGAGAATATAGCTGCTTCTCTCGTGGGCCAGACCAGCCTTCTGGCTTATACCAATTCCCTTGGGTTGCTCCTATGCACGGTCTCCTCCAATCCCTGTGAGGGGAGGACAGGTCAGCAGAGAACGTGTCCTTTCTGCCATTGAAATCTCTCCATGCTCCTCATGGAAGGAGCAACAACCTATTCTGTGCCTGGCTCTGTGTCAGGGCCCGGAGACCCGGCAAGCCGCGTCCAAACAGGAGGACTTAGAACAACCTCATGAAAATGGGTGGCAACACCTCTGAAAACTCCACCGGAGAGGTTTTCTAAGAAGAACCAGGGAAGAAAGAGAGATCATTCCAGAACACACTCCCCTTTTTAAACCCTCCAAAGGGCACCTTCCACCTTCCTGTGTTCCCACCCCACCAGTGACAATCTGCCTAAATCTCTGAAGCTAATTTATGAGGTGCTGCAGCGCCTGGCCTCTGCCTGCCCCCCTTTCTCACCACTCCCTCCCGCACCCTGCAGACGGGCTCATGCCCCGGATGGACCAGGCTTTCTCCTCACTGGGGCATCGTGCCCACAGTCCCTTCCTCTTGGAATTCTCTCTCTCTGCTTGCCGAATCCTTTCCTTATTTGGGTCTCAGCCTTGATGGCATTCCTTCTAGGAGGCCTGCCAGGGCCCCGCTCCAGCCCGCAAGTCCGGGGCAGGCGCACCTCTTTGTGATGCCCGGGACCCTCTATTTTCCCTCTTCTGGTTCGTACATAGTGTTTGCCTTTCACTGTCGGTGTCTCCACGTCCCGGGCCCACCTCGTTTGTGGTTCGTGGTCAGCGGAACCCGGCCAGGGCCACGCCCTCACGCAGCAGATTCAGCACCCGTTGTCTTCCGGCCCCACTGGTAACTGCGTCCCACAGAAGTATATGTCAGACTACCCACTTCCAGAATGGGTTTTTGTTTTTATTTTTGTTATCCTTGAAACATGTCACTTAAAGAGGTCCCCAGCCCCCAGCCCAGAGTTACCTGGCACGATGAGTTGTTCAGGATCCCGTGGACTGGCACGTGGTATGCACCGATGGGCCACGGGGGCCCACGGGAAGGCAGTCCTTCCCCGGTGGAAGGGCTCCTCGCCCAGGGGCTCCAGGGTCTCACAGGCGCTCCTGGATGGTCCCAGCTGGAACTGCGAGGAAGGAGGCAGACAGCTGGACATGGCGCCTCATCCTTCCTCGGGCTTCGCTGCCCAGATAATGGAGCAGGGAGGTGACCATTTGGAGAGGCCAGCACGCCTGGGCGCATTAGGCTGGCTGGGAAATAGGGGACGAGGTTTTCTCGCACAAACCCTGAGGAGCAGTCCACCTGTGCCTGGAGAGCCCCGGCTTACTTTGGGGACCCCGCCAGGCATACATTCATTCATTCAACAAGTACTTAGGTGGCCTAACTGAAGTGATGGGGGAGAAGGAGTTGGGAAAGCCCTTGCTGGCTTCTTATGAGGCAGAGAGAAGCTGAACAAATATACAGGAAAGAAAAATAAAAAACATAAATAAAACTATTTCAGATAGTGAGAAGTGCTTTCTCCGGGTTCCTGCAGAAGCCACATTCTTGCTGTAGATGGAGGACTTGGGCCCTTATTCTGAGTCCGAATCATGGTTCTCCTCTCGGTTGATAAGGCCCTTCACCCTCTCAAGACATCTAGGTGCTCTGATAAATCTACGGGCATGCATTTCTCCCTCACCCACTCCTGGCAAGAGGCAGCTGCCCTCCAAGGCCCACGTCAGCCCGTTTCCTCATCTTCCTGAACGTCTGAGCCAAAAGCCAGGCCGTCAGAAAGAGCTGAACAGAGCCGGGCATCATTTGTGTTGCCTGCAGGCCTTACCTGCTGCCTGGACTTTGCCCCCTTCTCCTCCCTGAGGTCATCTGCTGGGCTGAGATGCAGATGCAGGCTCAGCTGTGCCCCGGCCGCACCATCAGCTCTCTTCAGTCTGGAAGAATGCAAGACGCTGCCACCCAGCAGAGCCGACTGGCTCCTGTCACCCTGACTACTTGCCGGCTGTCCTTAAACCTGTGACTCATTCTGAAAGTGGGCAGCCGGACATATACTTCTGTCCCTAAGCCCCGGCCTCAGTTATCTTCCTGGCGCTCAGGCCCCCAGAGGCTGCTCACACTCCTTGCTTAAGGCTCCTGCCCTGGCCCCTTGGGGACGTGTCTTGCCCTTTGACCTTGCTGCCTGCAAACAGACATCACGAGAGGTGGCCTCCTTCCTCCTAGGGCTTCTGAGTGGTGCCCCTATTTGCTCTATTTCTTACGGGCATCTCTGCGCCCATCCACCCTGCAGGTGACTCCCGGTACCTCCCACGGAATCTCCAAAGCTAACTTCTTGTCCCCAGTCTCGGGGGGCCTGTTACCCGGTCTGCCGAATCCGGTGTTCCTGCTTCTGGACTGCTCGCCCTGCCCCCTCCTTGGTGTCCGCCCCACTGGGGTAGATGGCTCTCATTCCAGCTCTCAGAACCCCCGCCATCTTTCCTGTTCTAACGCAGTTACTCAGTCCATGACCAGATGTATTCTAAGATGCTCTGCCTTCCCCTTGGGATGCACCATCCTTCTTCCATCTTTTAAGTTCCCCCAGAATCTCAGTTGGGTGACCAAGAGGTACTCAGGGCATCAGACAGCCAGGGTACAGAGGGAGGGGCTGCCAGTGAGGCTGTAGTAGGAAAAATAATTCACCAGAAGGCCAGGGCAGCTGTAAACGAGACATGGCAGCCTCGCTGAGTAGGGACCTCAAATCCCAGGGGTCTGCAGACAGATGTCCCACTAACCCGTGTGCAGCCTGATCGATACTGTCAGGGGAAGGTTATCTTGCTTGTTCTGGAAGCATGGTGTCCAGCGGGAGGCTTCCCCTATAGCCTGTCACATGCCCAGGAACAGGGCACCAAGCCTTCTCTCCAAGGGAAGGGAGCATATTGAAATCTGCAGACGCTGTCCTAACAGCCCTGCCCCGGCAGCCCTTGCTCCTTCCTTCCCTGACTTGGGCCTGGCCCCCGCCTCTGCCCTTGCAGTTTTCTGTTGGCACAGTCACGTGGCCAGCACTGGTGCCTCCGTTTGCCGGTTTCATCTGGCTGCATCTGCTGCTTTTTTCCCTCTGACTTTTGGAATCCATTCGTTTATTTATTCAAGATCCCTTCTCCCAAGGAGCTTATCATCTAGAGAAAAGATAATTACATAAACTGTTACTTGGTACAGTGTGATAACTGTCGCAAAGGAAAACTTGAGGACGTTATGGGAGGAGACTGACGTCAGCCGGTGGCCTGGGAATGCTTCTGGAGGAAGGGACTTTGGAAGCGAGGTGAAGGGGCTCTGGGGGCTGGATGGGGAGACAGTGGGGTATGAAGAGTGTTTCAGGCCAGAACAGCATGGCGGAGGTCCTGAGGCAGGCAGGGGTTTGTCTCCATCTTTCTTCCTGGCTCAGCTTTGCCCACACTATCTACCCAGCACCCGACTGCCCAGCTTCCTTGGACCTAGAACCTTCTCTTTTGCACTATGACATGGAAGCCCTGAGGGTACATTCCGGAAGTCCCAGCATCCAGCCCTGACTTGACTTCGGCTCTGGGGATGGTGTGAGACTTGTAGGGCATGCATCTGGGAAATTCTGCATCTTCATTCTCCCCACAGGGCCTAAGTGGATGCAGGAGAGGGATTGTGGCCTCAGGAAGATAATCCAAGGCCCTGGCTTTCTTTCTCTCCCTTGACTCTGACTCCATGGCCTCAATCTTCTTTCTGCTGCACGTTTCTGAGATGAGGGTCTGTGTCTAGTGCAGTGCCTGGCTCATAGTAAGCACTCCACAAGTGCTGGCTGATTTGATTAGATTTGATCTGGGTCAATGTAAATAGGTACAGGAGGAGAAACAGAAGAGAGAAATCAAAGGATGATGACTATAAGGGGAGCAGTGATGTAATTTTAACCTGAAAATGATCTGTGAATAGACTGCACAGTTTATTCAAGCTTCAGTCTTTCATAATCTAGTTATATGCAAATGCCCCTGTGGTCTTCCCACCATCTGGTGCACCTGGACTGATAGTTCATTTGGAGGCTATGAGTGGAGCTCCTTGAGGTCCGAAAAAAAATAAAGACAAGGTATTTAGAATCTTTGAGTTGAAAGGCAAAAGCAGTCATTAAATACCAAATGGGCCCATTTCAAGCATTTCTTAATGCTTTACTTCTTCCATCTTTTAAGTTCCCATTGCTTTACTCCGTTACTGGAAATCTCCAATTGGTAGAAAAGCCTAATATTGGGGAAAGTTCTAGTTTGTCTTATTGGTCAGAGTCCTGTCTTCTGAAACCCCTTGGAATAAACTGGATTCTTTTTTATATGATTTCCATTCAAATGACTCTACCTGGGCCTCATTACCGTGGTCTAGGGTCTTGTCGTCCCTCCTAAGGCCTTCCTAGGACAGGAGCCAAATCCCAGTCCCTGGGAAGGAGTCCCCAGCATTTGGTGGCAGGTGCCTGTCCTTGGCCCCTTGCCCACTGCCAGATCCCCTCTGGTCCCTTCTGGCCGTGCCTTTGACGTCCACTTCCTGAACTACCTCTGCTGCCCAGTTTCCCAGCCTGTAAACTGGATGGATTTGAGTGTATTGGTGGTTATAAGAATTGGCCATACCTTAGAAACGGCTGGGGGAAGCTTCACAGAGTGCCAGCCCCCGGAACGAGGACTGGCTCCTGGGGTGCACAGTGTAAGGGGACAGCACTGTCAGGTTCAGCCAGTGCTGGCATGACTCCTGTAAAGAGCTGTGCCCGGGAGGCTGGCTTGGTTGGTCCTGCTCCTAGCCTGGGCAGCACCAAGGCTAACCCTCAGAGATTCTGATGTATTTGATCCTGGATGAGGCCTAGGTAGGGCCTCTGGGAAATTCTGCATCTTTGTTCTGCACCAGGAATAAACCCATGCTCAATCCTGCAGCCTCTCTCATCACTTGTGACGTCCTGTGCTCTCCTGGTGGACCTCTTTTACTTCCAGATCCCAGCCGGGCTCAGTCCAGCCCATCCCCTCCCGCCAGGACTTTGCTCTGACCAGCTCTCTCTCCTAGGCAAAGCCTCCTTTAGGCAGCCGAGGTTGTAAAGTCTTCCCCTGTGAGCTCTCCTTTGGACGTGTGCTAGGTGCCTGCGCACTTCTAACATGGCATGATTTGAAAATTCTGTGAGACTGTGGCATTCTGGTATGTTCTTTGTCATTCATTTGACAATCATGCAGGGAGGACCTGTGGGCCCTGCCCTGTGTTGCCTGCTGAGGACAAAAAAAAATAGGATGCAGTTCACGCCTGGAGTAGTTTATGGGAGAGCAGCCCTTCCCAAGGTGTGCACTGACTGTGAACAGGGTTATACAGACACACACACACACACACACAAAAAAAAAACATTTCTTGATAAAATAATTTAGGAAGACCTTTATTCAGCACTTTTCACCACCTTTAACGTTAGTCTGCACAGTGCAGCTTCCAAAGGGAGCCAGTATAAAGTGATTCCCAGGTATATACGACCACCAAACTCTCATTTAACATGGCATAGCTTCCAGAAGACACTTTAGAAAATGCTTTCATAGACTAAATCTGGAATCAACATTAAGTCTAGACACAAGAACTCTATTAATACGACCCTGGGTTGCATTAGCTATTTGAGCAGCCGCACTGCTCTGTTGACCCACCATGAGCTCAAGCCTTGCTAAGCTGCTTGGGTCTTTTCTCACACAGCCATCCTTTCCCACTCTTTCCCTTTTAGAATCTAGGATATAGATATTTTTGGAACCTGAGCATAGAACCTATGAAGTTTGACTTTATTGGCTTTTGGCCCATAGTTAAAGACTGTTGAAATCTTTTAAATCTGTATCCTGTCTCCCCACATATCCGTGAAGGTTCCCAGCTATCCACTGTCTCTGACTCCCGTAAGTAGGTCTCCCAGGAAGGCCTTCGGTTGATGGGGCAGATCCCGGACAGCGCCACTGGAGACCCGCCTTGGAATTGGCAGGGGTCTTTCAATCAACACTATTAGGCTTTAGTCATTCAACAAATCCACCAGTTCAGCCCTCGCTGAGCCCACAGCATGAGAGGTTTGGGGAAATGCTTCCTGGAAATCCACAGGCCCCTGGCCTACCTGTCTGGTAATACTTTCAAAGAGAATGAAACAAGGCAAATTTGTCATGAGCGAGCCTTTCAAAGAGGAGAGTATTTTTTATTTTTGTGATTATAAAAGTAATCAATGGTCATTATAGAAAATATGAGCAAAAAAAAAAAATAGTATTAAGAAGACACTAGTAAAAAAAACCCTAGTATTAAGAAGAAAATTAATACCACTGAACATTTGACTCCCTCCAGAGATAATCTCAGTTAACTTCTGTTATGCCTCTTTCCAGTTTTTTATCACGCAGATACATTGATGATTAAAAGATTTCTACTGAGGGCTTTTTATGTGCCAAACATTGTTCTAGGAACAGCAGTAAACAAGAGCCACTCCACCCAAAAAAGCCCCTTCCTACACGAAGCTCATTCTAGTCGAGGCATATGAAGAGTGACTGAATAAAGCAATAAATATATTAAACTCTATCCTAAATATATAGTTTCATTATAGAATCTATTTTATGAATTAAATGTATAATGTAACTATATAATTTATTAAGCATATATTAAAATAAAATGTTATATATAAAAATGATATTTTAAACACAATCTTTATTAAAGATTAAAGCACTTTAAAAAATACACTGCTTTTCTGTCCCTCTTTCCTCATTATTTCAGAACAACTATCCCTGGCATGACTTTGTGTTCACGGACCCGGGCCAGCCTCTGATGACTCCTGTTTCCCTACTGAATGCTCCCAATCTTCTCATTAACAGCGGGAATTAGAATTTTTCGGGGTGGAGGATACGCAGCTCAGCAGCTTATGATTTACAGAATGCAGCTTTTACCTCTCTCCCCAAATTGGGACAAACATGCTGATTTCCACTCCCTTGGCACCTCCGCCTTTTCACTCTTTCTGCAGGATTCCAGGTCGTAGTTTCACAGTCCTGCCTGTCTGGGAGGCACTGGCTCAGGCCTGAAGGCTTGGACCGTTTACAGGCACTTCGCGACCTCTGCAGCCACTGCGGGGTTGGGTCGGTTCCTGCCCAAGTCTGTGCTGCCCTCTCTGTCCAGACTGCAGGTCAGCCTCCTCGGTGGGGGAGGTGGACGTAAGGGAGCGGAGAAGTTCTGTCTCTGCTGTCTCTCCTCATGGCGTCATCTGCCCCGAGCAGTGTCCCCTTCTCCCCTTCCTGCACTGAACTTGAAGGAGGAAGATCACAGAGAGGTCTAGAGGAAAACTCTTAATTTTCATCAGTTTCAGTAACTCCCTTTAAAAAAACATTCCAAGTATTCTTATGGGGCTGTTATAGTGTTACCCTTTTGTAGTTACCTACTTCTTCTTTTAACAAATAAGGAAACTGGGGCTTCTGCTCAGTAAAGGGCGTTGCATAAATCTCACCCTGATTGGAATGACAGTATTCCTTTGAGTCAACCTTGCAGTGTCTGAGGGAAAAAAGAAAAACAGATCACAAGGGGAGGAAAGGACCTCAGGAGACACGTGATGGAGAGCCCCTCTCGGAGGGGCGGACGGCCGCGCTCGCTGAATGAGCCCAGACTGCGGCAAGCCTTCCCCGCGTGCCCATGTCCCGGCGGGACCATCCTGGCCTGTTCTGCTTGGGGGAGAGGCAGAGCCCGTTCCCTTTGCGTCCAGCTGTGGGCTCCCGCGTCGGAGGCCTAGCAGCTGGCTCTTCTCCATATGTGGCCTCCCAGCCGAACTGTGCGCTAACGGAACGCCTTCCTCAGGGGAGCCACTGACGGCTGCCTTTGACTGGCTACTGACAGTCATGCTGGGGCTTCTGAGCAGCTCCTTGTTAACCTTGAAAGATGACTATTTTAGTGTGTTTGGAGTCTGTCACCACCTGCAGACAGAAGCAGATGATTTTAAGAGGTGAGCAAGTAGGAATTCTGTGACCTTCAAAGAGAGATGCTCCCAGAATCAGGGGATACAGTCAAATTGCTCCTTCCCTGTCTGTCTTTATGTCCTGGCTCTATCCCCAGCTCCTTGTGGTAGAGAAGAGATTTCACGTGGCCCTCTGAAGGGCTGGGATTCCTGGGCAAGCTCAGGTGGCATCTACAGCCCTGTTCTCCAGTGCCAGTAACAGACCTGGGTAGATGCATCGTGGCACAGGAAGTGCCATCTTTTAGAGTGAAGGTGAGAGGGGTAAGTCCATAAAACATAAAAAGCAAGTTAACTTAGTCTACTTAAATGTATAAATAAATAGAGCTATTTCACTTGTGCATTTTCCAAACCAAGACCAGGGGACAATAAATTCCCTGTGATAAGTAATAACATATACGCTTTAGCTTCAATGTGTAGCCAGGAGAGTCCAAAGAAGGCCAAGAAAACGAGAAAAGATGGGGTTTTGGGGAGAAGAAAGGAGATGGGAGACCATGCGGGAAAGGAGGAGCAGGAGCGGGCTCGCGGGGTGCCACCTCGTCCACCTGCTCTCAGATCACATCTGCTATTAATACCGAAGGAGGCCTTCAAACTCCGAAGGAACAGCAAGGAGGAGGGTCAGCCCAGGACCGCTCTGCCGGGTACCCTGGGAGGGCTCTGGCCAAGTCCTGTACTGCCTTCCCCTAGACGTGGTCCCACTCTCTCTGGACCCCCTCTTCTCTCACCCTCTGGATCAGTCCTGGCCACAAGTTCCCTTCTGCAGCTTCTGCCAGTGGGATTCGGTCCCATCCTTTCCTTGCCGCAGAGCCAATAGGCCAACTGCAGAATCGTAGTTGGCCTCCAAGTGCTCACTCCAGAGCGTGCAGATGCCTCCCGCATTTCTTGTGCTTTAGCTGTTTCTGCTCCTATTTGCCACCACACATATTCATGCAAATGCAGGAATTTCTGGAGATGCAATTCCCTTCCAATGTAAGCATGTTCTGTGAGTGCCTTCTGCAACCAAGTACCTCTACAAAATGTCTGCGAATGTCTTTCCAGCTGTGGAAGAAGGGATTTTATCATCTTTCACGGGTTTAGGGAGGGAGGATAGATTTCATTGAAGATCTGCCTGGAAGACGGCTCCCTCCCTTAGCGGCAATTTCCTCCACAGATGCTCAGCCAGTGTCCAAAGGTCAATGGCCCTGGGCCACCGCAGCTGCGGCTGAAGGTGGTTGTGTTTTAATTAGCTATTTCTTTCCTGTTACATGTAGCCTATGTTTTTATGCTTTCCGCTGATTCCTGACCTTGTTTACCACCCTCTGTTGTTGGTTCTATCAGGCGCCCTGTCCCTTCCACCCCAGTGGCATCCACCATTAATGCTACCCCAGGCCTCAGACCCCGACTTCTTTCCCACTGACAGCCTCGGCCAAATCACTGTCACCTCCACCTCCTTCCCAGTCCCATTAATGCTCAGAGGCTGAGATCACGCCCACACTCCCAGGTCCCAGGGTTGTAACCAGCACCCAGCCTCCGGACCACTTAATTCAACAAGTTGGTTCTATTTCTTCACTATCTATTTGTGGATAAAATGAAAGTTCCTGTAGCCAGGATTCTCACCTGGACCTGGTTGGCTAGCTCACTGCACACGTGTGGGCAATACGTTGCTATTGACTCTATATAAAGAGCTCTGCCCAGTAGTGTGTGTGTGCAATACAGTGGCAGGGCTGCAAGGCTGCAGGAGAGCAGAGCAGAGGCTGGAGTGGTGGCAGCACCGAGGACAGAGGCCCGGAGGATGGCTGCACTGGACGACTGTGCAGAGGGCTGTGTGGGCAGAGACCGGCTTGCTGCATGCAGACTCGCTCTGAGTGAACGGGATTTTAGTGATTGACCTGCCACCATGGAAATAAAGTTGGGTATAACCCTTTCACCCCAAAGGAACATTTTACTGCCATTTCGTTGGTCACACTGAATCCATAGTGAACTTGCCCACGGCTAAAACCTATTGGCAAGACATTGTTTTTCAGTATCTCTTCACTCCCTTCCTAGTACTTATTGCCAACTCACAGAAGGCCCAGTGCCCCATAACGTACAAGCACCTGGGGCTGAGTCAACGCTATGGACAAAACTATCCTCTTTCTTTCGGCCCCTCCTCTTGTGAAAACCAGCCATTCACCGACATCGTCCACAGCTGTGTCTCGTTTGAGCCGCTGCAGATGAAGCATCTCTACACAGTGGAGGTATGTGCACACGCAGTCATAACAACCTTAATCTCCAGGAGGTTGTCAGGAGCGGGGTGCGGGCCAGGAGAGAGATGTATTTACTAAAACTTAGAGGGGTTCCAGAGAGTATGAAATAATGAGGGTTCTGAGGTTTAGAGAAATAATCTCATTCCCTTGGCCGGTGTAGAAGCAGCCCTAGACCAACGCTTTCCAACTTGAATGTGCAGATAAATCACCTGGAGATCTTGTTAACATGTGGATTCTGACGCGCAGATCCGGGGAGCAAATCTCCATGTCAAGTCCCCGGCCTGCAGATTACATGAGTGGTAAGGGGCTAGTCTCCTCTCCCACTGACTTGTTCTTGACTTGTTCCCATCCCTGGTTCTTCCCATCTGCCTACGATTCACCATTTGCAGGAGGGTATGGAGCTGCCTGATCTCTTAGCCCTTCACAGTGCAAGCATGTAATGCTCTCTAATGTGCTATTTCCTGTCCAGCTCCAATATCACCTCTTCTCTAGAATCTTCCTCAGTTCCCCAGTGGAAATTCTCACCCTGAGCTCCCTGCATGCTTCAATTCAATTCAGTTTAGAACAGCTCAGGATAATTCAGAAGCCTTCCCTGACCATTTTTGATGTGTCGAGCCATGAGTCGCTTTCTTTGAGGACTATTCTGAAGGGATGATGATGCCATCAACAGAGGTGGAAGGTTTGGTTAAACAAACGGAAGAGTAGACTTGGGGAGAAGATCACCAAGTCTTTCTCCCCCTACACATATTCATTTTATTTTGTTCCATATGTCTTCTTTATAACCAAGTTTACATTTGCCATGGTATGTGCCGTGTGCCTATAAAATGTAGAGGTGGACAGGCTGCATACTGTGGCCCCCTCTAGAGCCAGGCCATGTGTGTTTGGAACTCAGTGCCAGTATTCATTAGCGGTGTGATCTTGGACAAGTTACTTAACCTCTCTGTGCTTTGGTTTCCTCGTCTTTAAGAGGGGGAAAATGATAGCACCCACCTCATAGGGTTGTTATGTCATTAGGAGGATTAAACAAGTTTGTATTTCTAAGGCACTTAGCATATTATTGGCACATGGTATTTTAGAGAACAATTTGTTCAGCAAATCTACCTACTGGAGGTGTCATTCAAGAAAAGCCTGGGTAAGAGGTATGAGTTTGGGAGCTGTCAGGATATGGGTCGGGGCCCAGGATCAAAAGATATTTTCCAGGGAAGATGTGAGCTCCAGAATGAGTGGCAAAGAGGGGGAAAAAATGGATTCTTTAGGGGGTCAATATTCAGGGGGTGAACAGAGGAAGAGGATGTGGTCTGGGCGTGGTCTCAGGAGTACCGATGACCCAGGAGAGAGATCAGAAGCCCTGGAAGTGGAGCATTTCAAGGAAAGCATAGTGGGCAGCAACGGCCAGAGCAACATCCACTAGGATAAGGAAGAAAGCGAGCCGTTTGTTCATATAGCTGATAGTGCCTGCTTCAGGCGTACATGCAATTCCTGTTGGCCTCTGTCTTCACCCACTAGGCCGTGAGTCCTCGATGTAAGGGACAGAGTTTATTACCCAGGGCCAGCACTTGCCTGCAGCGTAGCAGGGCCTGCTCAGTGTTGTTGACATATGGCTTTTGTCACTAGACTCTCTAATGCTCCTATTCCCTAGGACGCATGCCCCATGCTGCCTGTCTGTTGGCTAACGGGACAATAGATGGTGTTGCAAGACCTTGATTCCTGTCCTGTCCTGTCCTTTCTTCCTGAGGGGCCCAGAGGTGAGGGTGGGGCCAGCAATTCTTGGTGCCGGGGGGGCTTTTCATGGGGGCCTGAGTTCATGGTGGAAGTCTGCAGTGAGAACATTGTCTTGGTGTCCATGGCATCGCCAGACAGTGCTGGCAGCTTGTCTGTTCAGCCCGAGGGGTGCCAGCCAGGTCACACAGCCACAGCCCTCAGTTCTGTCTGCCTCAGCAGCGGTCTGGTGGCAGCCACCTGCATTCCTAAGAGACCAACTGACCACGCGGTGCTGGTGCCAAGGTGCTAGGTGCCTGGCTGGCCAGCTGGCCTTTAAGTCCCCTTCCAACTTCAAGCTTCTAGAAGCCTGGGCAACCACTGGCAGTGACCGTGAAGCAGAACTAAGAGCTTGTCCGGGTGGAGCAGACGAGGGCAGAGCAGGGAGTCCAAGGCGCACAGGCCTTGCTGGGAGTTAGTCTTCTGCAGGGTTGTGGGATTGATTTAGACTGGCAGGGAGGGGGTGGTGAGCTGAAGGGGGGTGCAGCTGCAGGACCGCAGACCCCCTGCTGCGGAGCTGTCTCCCTCGGGGCCCAGGTAGGGGAGGGGGTGACGCTGGTGCGCTGGGCTGGGTGCGGGAGGCTCTGACTCTGGTTAGTGTTGACAAACAGACCGCGTTCCTTTAACTCCACCGGGCTTTGCCCTTTCAAGATGTACAGCCAGTGCCAGCACACTGCCAGTGGGGCTTTAAGAGGCTCCTTTTGATGGGCACATCCCAGAAAGCAGGTATTAGCCGTTTCTGCTGGAGAGGCAGTGAAGGCTTTTGCAGCTGGAATCGGCTTTCCCGGAGGCCCTAATGAAGCAGAACACCGTTAGCAGTGTGCCGGCTGCCTTATGTCTGTACCCGACCCGTTCAGGAGGGGAGCACTGGGCACCCATATCCTAGGCCTCAAGGAACAAACTGCCTTCAGACCAAAGCCAGCTTCCCTGCCAGCATAGACTGTGGGCTCCTTGGGTGCGAGAGACCTTGTCTCCCCTTCCTGGGGGCCTAGTATGGTGCCCAGGACACAACAAACTCTCAGTAAATGCTCATGGAATTGGCTGATGTCCGTGCATGTGGCAGGGGGCGCCCATCACATCATGAGCAGCCCCAAGCAGGGTGCTAGTCCCCGGTGTGTGCTCGGTATCCGCGTGTGAGCTGGAAGATGGCTGGGGCACTGAGAGGGGACGGAAAGGGACCGTGTGGCGGACAAGGAAAGCAGTTCCTCCCTCTGCCCCACCTGCCAGCAGGAGGATTCTTGTTCTCCCTCAGCCTGAAGCGCCTGAGCTTCTCTGCAAGCGGTGGACCGGAGCCTCCGCATCTCCCCAGAATGAAGCCAGAGAAAGGTCTCTTCTCTTGTCAGGTCCCAAAGGTGGGAAGTGGCACGGGGACACAGGGGTCCTCGTTGCCAGATCTCCCACAGCTTTGTGTGCAGATCCTGCTTCTGGGTGAGGTAACTGAGCCTCTCAGAAGTCACATGCCTTGTCCAGAGTCACCCCGATGGAAATGACGGAGCCAGAATTCCATCCAGGTCCGCCTGCCTTCTCAGCCTACACCTCTCCGACCACCTCCCATCTTCCCTCTGGCCACAGAGCCCAGTGGGCTGTCGTTCTGAGTGTCACCTGTTTCTAGACAGCTGGCCCTCACCTGCCTCACCCATGCACACAGGCCCTGTGTCCGGCAGCAGTCTGGGGGTGCGCCGCCAGCTGCCCATCGGCTTCTTCCTCTTCCACCATCCGAAGCCAGTCCCCGGGGGACTGGGGGGTGGCCCAGGGCAGCGGCACTCTTAGCCACGTTTCCACCTGAGCAATGCTTCTCCAGCTGGCCATGCCGTCCCACCTCTCGTCTCATCCTTCGGAATGCATGTGGTTTCAGACAAGATCTTCCTAGGAGCTCTGGGCAGGAAAATAAATAATACATGAGTGGCATGGAATGGATACATAAACGCCTGGCCACCCAGAGCCGCCTGCCCTCGAGTGTTTATGCAGGTTGTTGGTTTGACTCGTGGCGGGCCTGGTCCCGGGGGTCTTCTGTACGCCGCTGGTGGGTGACCAGGGCTCTTCGCCCCATCGTGCTGCCATTTGGATGTTTCCGGCCAGGGTGTAGTCACTGCCCATCTCTGAGAGCCCTCTAATCAGAGAAGTTAGCTCCCAGCAGACACAGGAATTAATCTGGGTTAGCGTTGCTGTCAGACAAACTTTGCCTTCCTAGGTGCCAGGCATGGAGAGGGGCATCCTCGGAGGGGGCTGCCGCCCCTGCTGCCAAAGGCCTCAGTGGCGACGCGAAGGCTGCACCTTAGGAATGGAGGCTGGCACTCCTCCTGCCCACATCAGAGACTTGAGGGATCCTGAGGAGTTCAAGCAGAGCTCTGGGCAGGGCTTGGAAAACACGATGGGGCCCCACGTGCCAACGCTGAGCCACGGACGGGAGGCCCTTTGGGGAGGATGAAGCAAAGTAGCACCAGCTGTATATCTGGGGTAATGACACACACTCACTGGTTGGCCAAACATGCAGACATGTTTCCTGAAGCCTTTCTGCAGGGGCTGCATGTGGGGCAGGGTGAGCAGGCAGTGCAGAGTGGGGACAGACCCTCACTTGTGTTTGTGAACCGTCTGGACAGCGTCCAGGTTCACAGGGTCATACCATGTTCAGGCACAAAGTGTATCATGAAGATTATTAGGCTGCTGCCAAGTAAAGAAACATGACACTGATACCATCTTCCATAATATATTCCATATCCTCTTATTTGCTTGTGAAAAATATATTGAGAATTGTCTGTTACCATCACACTAAATGGCAAAGTGGTGCTTGACTTTGCTGCTGTCAAGCGATCGTTCTACTGGTCCGTAGGCGTCGTCGGTATCGCGTCCCACCAGTTTCCACTCTGAGTCACAGCATTCTCTCAGGTACGTGCTTCTTCCTCAGGATGAGAATCATGGGAGGGCCTCTGTTTCTGAGTGAGGGGTGGGTGGGACAGTGCCAGCTCGGAAGTCACGCAAGACCGTTTCCCTCTTGCTTTGTCACAGTGCGCTCCGTGACCTTGGAAAAGTCACTGACCCTCCCTGGTCCTCCGTGTCACCCTCTGTAAAACATGGTTGTTAGACCAGATCTTCAGTGAGCCTTTGAGTAGTTACTGAGGAAGCAGAGGCAGGAATGGCCTCAGCCGTCTCTGGTGGAGAAGAAAGGCCATCAGGGTTTCTTTATAGTTTGGGGCCTGGTAGCCAGAATTTACGCCACTTCCGTGGCCACATGTCAGAGCTGCAGGAGCCTCTCACTGAGGCAGGGTGTGCTGTTTCGCACTCTCCATCTCTTGGATGATTGCTTTCTCTGCCACTGGGATTAAAAACAAAAGAAAAAACCTCCAAGACAAGCCACTTTCTCACTGGCCTGTGACACGCTACATGAACCATCTATATTACGGACGCAACCACGGGTACCGCCGACGTTGATTCATACCTTGGTGACCTCATGGGCCACTGGCAGCCATGCCGCCTGGCAGGCTGCCTGGAATTCCCCGGGGCCTGTCGGAAGCCCCAGCTGCACCTCCGCAGGGACCATAGGCCCAGCGGCTACCCCTGGGGTTCATGTCCACTATTGTCAGTCTAAGGCACAGCCACACCTCAGATCAAAGTCAGGAATTCTAAAAGGAGCGGTGCCGCTTGCAGAACTGAGTGGTGATCTGCAGAAGTACAACGACATAACAAAGTCTCTTTTCAGACATCTTTTCATAATCCCAAGCCCTAGGTAGCCGATAAACAGTGCACACCAGCCAGCTGCCGTTCTCGCTGTCTTGTTGACGGAAGCATTCATCGCGAGGCTTCCTGGGCATCCTACTGCGGGTGGAGGGGGGACTCTGACCGCTTCTGCATGGTACAGAGTAATCTACGGGTGGGGACCACGTTTGCTTTGTGGTCTTCCTCTCGTCGGGTGTCACGAGGGAGGGTGAATGCTCTCTGGTTTTGGACACTTGCTTTTTAATCTTTGTGCTGCCTTTAATTTTTACTTTTGGCTCCAGGGAAGACGGGTTGTCATGGACAGAGCCTGTGCAGGACTTAGCACGCTGTGTACTGGAGAAGCAAAGCCCTGAACACTTGCTTACCAGTGGGTTCAGGGCCAAGGTTTCCAGATCTCTCTTCTTGGCCTCCCCGCCAATGATCTCATCAGATCAAATGCGGAACAGTGGTTCAGAGCGCCTCCCCCACGCCAACCACAACCACTTCCCCCGCGCGGCTGCGATCCTACCACCCCTCCCACCAGTAGAGTTTCGGGAGATTAAGGAAGGATTAATGAAGAACAGGCTGGGCTGGGCAATGCAGGTCAATGTCATTTTCTGAGAATACTGGTATTTAGAGACCATTTGGCACCAGAGAAGCTCATTATTATTTCCCAAACTGGCACACTGGCTCCCTATTTAAGGCCTGGGTCTTTAAAGAAAGAATGTTACACACTTAAAATAAATGTAAAATAAGATTCCTCTTTTTTTTCCTTTTCCTACGGTTCTATGAGAGTCAGTGTTGGGGAGGAAGAAATTTCCTCTACCCCTCAAGGTTCTTCTAGCTGGTCTAAGAATCAAATTGACATGAGACAGATTAACAGGGGAAAGAAACCCAAAGTTTAATTACATACATATGGGGAAGCCACAGACACGGGGTCTCAAGACAGTCTGGGAGACTGAGGTTTGTATGTCATCCTGAACCAAGGAGAAGGGGGTAGGGGTCTGAGACCTCAAAGGAAAAGGGAAGCAATTCACAGGAATATGAAAAGGGTAGCTGTTTGAGAATCAAATATTCACTGGGCTGCACAATAACAATGATGGGCACAGCAAGGAGTTTTGACAGACTCAGCCACGGGCCTCCCTGTCCACCACCCTAGTGTGCACTGTGCCACAGCTGTCTACGATGATGGCTCTTCTCCTGGGGCAGGTCCTCCAGCTAAATTCTTTTTATGCAGTTGTGGGGTGCGAGGTCAAAGTTTCTTTCTGAGTCTTTTGGGCTTTGATGGTGTTCAGCTCAAAATAAGCTGCATGTCACAATGGCACATCTTGGGGGCCTGCCCTTGGTCCTTACATCAGCAAGCAGTGCTCTGGAGGAAAAAACAGTGGTTTGGAACCCAGACTGGGGAGTTGTCTGAGTTCCCACCCTCTCTATGTCTCCATTCACAAATCTGCAAAGCAGGAATGATAAAGCCTTCTTTGTTCTCGCTGTTAAGTTTTGGGAGTATATAAAGGGCTTGGCGCATAGTAGGGGCTCAGTAAATAGAAGTGCTACTTATATGGGGGCATAATGTATTTAGGGACATAAGACTCCAGGCTGCTTGTGTTGCCTTTTCTGTACAGATTTGCCAGGAATCAACAGTCTGGATTTAGAAACAGATTTGATCTCCGAATGGCAAAGTAGGCAGACTTCTCTGCCTGGGAGCTCCCCACGATTTTTCACAGAGATGCGTGACTGCTTTACAGCCAGTAAGGACATCGACACTTTCTGTATTTTCCTAGCTGGGGAAACATAGTAGTGGCTTGGGTCCTGCACTGTGAGATTTGTCTGGTTTGAAAAAGAATATTGGCCACAACCTTTATCAAGCTCCCTCGGGGCCAGATGTATTTCAGAATTCAGAATTTTTTAGATCTTAGAAGAGTTATATGGGATAGTGCTACTGTATGTTATGTGATGACCCCGGCAGAGTCTGGGGCAGGGGTGACTTGTAAGGAAAAACCAGTTCAGATTTGCGTAGCAGAATTCATTCTAAGTGGGATAAATGAGGTCTGTGAAGACACTCAGGTCAGTTCAGATCAGGCTTTACTGCCAAATGAGTTATGAAAAATCTTTCAGTAGTTAGAGCCTTTTGGGTTTCAAATTTGTAGATTGTTGATTTATAATAATACTAGAGATGATCATAAATAATAACACTTGCATTTAGTGAGTGTTTTCCTTATATTGGGGACTCTAAGTGCCTTACATATAGTTTCTTATTTCTTCTTTAACAGCAAGCCTATAAAGTTAGTATTGTCTTCCCCTTAGTGATGAAGTGAATAAGGCTCAGAGATATTAAGAAATTTGCCCCAGGTCACACAGCCAGTAAATGGCAACCCTAGGATTTGAACCTAGGTTCATCCGTCTGCAAAGCTGATGCTGATAATAGATTAATGCTTTTCCTTGCATAGTACAGGTTGCCTTGCCCTGGAGTCCAGAGAATTTGTCTTGCAGATAATAGAATATTTGCAAAGCCATTTCAGCCCTGTCATTTGAGCCAGGCTGGAAATGCCTTAAACTGGCTAATAAGTGAGAAGTATGAAGGGACAAGAGGTAAATGGGGCATAGATGGTGTAAATCTGGCCCTTTTGATATTGGCAAGTGGGCTGTGTTGGTGGAGGCCCAGCCCAGAGTGCCCTTGACCTTGGTTTTAGTTTCCCTCCCTTGAGGAAAAGCTTCTTTCAGTTCCAAGTGGCTTTACTCAGAACTCAGCTGTCCAGAAAGGGTGAGGGACCTGCCTCAGGCCCAGACCAGGCCTGGTCTCTGCCTGTGACCTCTGTTGTGTGGGTGGAGTACTACAGAGAAAAAAATCCTAATGAGTCTTAATGTGGGAGGAAATGGTCATCCTAAAAATAGTGCCAAGCCCCAAGGCGTAATGACATCATTAGTCAACTCCAGCCTTGAGGGATTCTAAGCACTTTTGACTAGACATTTTATTTTAGCACAAGAGGTATCAAGTAGATCTATGATGCTTGTCAGCCCAAGCAAGGGTCACAAGGCAAGAATTCAGTGAAAGGCGCATGTGAAGGCCTGGCACTTCCTTTTAATCACATTTTACACAACTGGAATAGTTGTTCTTTCCGAATCTCTGGCTGGGCAGTCTGCATGAGCACAATAAAACAGATCTGGGAAGAGAGGAAATTCTGTCGTCTGGAGAGGACGTGACATTTTCATTTCATTCTGAGTCTTGGGGAGGAGAACAGACCTGGGACACTGGGTTAACCAAAAGCTGCCGAGAAAGAGACATAGAGGCCATAGAGAATTGCTCCTCACCAGGCTTATCCTCCTGTTTTTGGTGGTGAGTGAGCAGAAGGCTTCCTCCATCCCATGGCCCTTGGCCTAACAGGGTCCATAGGACCGTGTGTGAAATGGCAGAGCCTGTCAGCTTCTGTTTGGCCGCCTCTGCTAGACCATGGGCTCTGGGAAGCCAAGACAAGGCTCAAACAGACTTGCATCCCAGTGCTTGGCAAAGTGCCTGGCAAATACGGGTCCCCGCAACAGAAATTCGTTCAATTAGATCAAGTGATTATGAATCCATTTCATAAATGGTGAGGGATAACTTTGTGCATCTCCGTGTGTTCACTTGCAAGAGGTCATGGTGAATACATGCCGGCCCCGAGAGTGGAAGACAAAGCCAGCGCTCCTCCGAGGAGGTAGAGGAGCGCAGCGCGCGCTGGTCCAGGGGCCTGCATGGTGCTGCCTCACGCACAGGCTTCAGTCAGCTCAGGCTCCCATCACGTAGGTAACGACAGCGCCCGTCGCGTCTCTTGGCTTCACAGAGGGACCAGAGCAGTAAATGACATTAAACCTGATTCTGGTTCCAAGACAAATAGACTCCCATTGAAGCTCAGACCTGGGGCTCTCCCCTATTCCACTGCAGGGGCCCCACGGCAGGCATGGCAGCGGGACCCTGGCAGGCTCACCTTCCTGAGGGTGAGGGAAGGGGCCCTGTGGCCACTCTGCGTCTGGCCATGTGCTTGTTTCTCCCCAGAACAAACGTCTGTTCCACCTGCCTCCCTTCCTTCCCCCCTCCTCTGCCCTCCTTTCCCACTTGCCGCCCTCACTCAGCCTCCCCCTTTGCTCGGGCCCCCCGGGGCCTGTCATAATTAGAAAAGGAGGAAGGAGGGGAGCCGTCCTGGTCCACCAGGGCTTTACAGGGAGCTGGGACTGCGTGCTGGGGACCCAGTGTCTCTCCCCTCTTCCAGCCGCGGTACCCGCTGACTGTGGCAGGCCCTGTGCTGAAGGCAAGGAGCATCCGAGGCCAGGAGCACGTTGCCCTGCGTGTGGGTGTGCATACAGGACAGTGTGAGTGTGACTGTGTGTATGCAGCATAGATTTATGGTGTATTGTGCTTCCAAAGGGGGAGCGATGCGGAAAAGGTTTTTTATCTGGAAACTTTAATCCATGTCTACTTTGGGAGCATGAATTCTCTGGAGAATTCCCATGTGCTGGCCCCTCTTTCTGTCCTCCCCTTGCCACCCCCAGGGCCTCCATTCTGCCTCAAGGGTAAAGGGAAAGTGGTTGTGGGAGAAGACGGTCAGAGCCATCCCAAATCCTTTCCTCTAAGCCCAGGCGCTGGCAACTCAGGGGTCCGTTCAGGCTCAGCCCCGCTGCACCTTGGCGACAGATGCAGGGTTTCCCAGCTTCCGCTGCACCACAGTCTCACGCCCATGCCGGCATTTTCCTGGGCAGTGCTGAGGAGATCATTAATCTGTCTCCTTGCTATTTTTCTGCCCAGCCTAGGGGATGACTCTGGCCTATAAATCAGCTCAGCAAGAAGTGGGAAAATCAAGGAAGGGATACAGTCAGGAGGAAAATAGCCACTCAGAAAAGATATAGACCTGAAGTGTGAGACCCAGAAAGTCAGGGGGAGAAAGAAGAGTGAACTTTTGAGGAAATTAACATGAAAAGAAAAAAATTGCACCAACCTGGCAGGGCCAGATCTGGGGCAAAGGAGATCTAGAATCTGGTCTTCAAGATGTTATTCTAAGCTTCTTGCTCCTGCTAATCTCTCTGGGCTACAACTAGGCCATCTGTTAGGGTGGGATCTTGCCATGCCCTCACTCAGCATTGTGCATTCCTGGGAACTAGAGCATGAGCAGAGAAACAAAACAAATCTGTACGTGCCAATTATTCAAAGCTACTTATTTGCTCATGCAAGTTAACTAATAAAAAGTACCCATGGCGAAGATTTCCGCTGCAAGTGCTAGGAGGTGGCATGGAATGTGGGAAGAATGTGGGTCGTCAAGCCTGTAGCTCCATCTCTGAGGCCTTGGGCTCCATCCACTAGCCCCTGGTCAATACGTTAGTTTCCTCAGCCTTTAAGATCAGGTTGAACTCCAGACCTCTGTGATGATAGCAATTGTTGTCACCTCAGTGATACGGAGTGCTCACATTCTCACACCTGTCAGCGACTCTCCTACATGCTGGCACCCACCGAGGGGCACGGTGGCCCGCAGGGAGAAGGGGTTGCCTCCAGGTGTACCCTTTGGGTCTTGGCTCCAGCAATTGCTCTCCAGGTTGAGCGTACTTGACCCCTCCCTTCTGGGGCCATGCCTGGTCAAGGGGTTTTCCTATTTTGAGAGGTGCTTTGGTGGCATAAAGGGCTCAGGCTCCAGAAATAGACACACTTGCATTTAAAAGTCACTGATGAACTGTGTGGCCCTGGGGAGATATCTCCAGTCTGTCTGCAGCCCTGTAGCCACATCTGTAAAATGGGGTCACAATACCTGCCTTGGCGGTTTCCTGAGGGCTTTCGGGATAGCACACAGAGCACATGGTCTGGCTCCTGGAGTGCAGAGGTGCTCAGTCAGTGGTGACTGTGACTATTACTGGACCCCTGAGGTGGAAGACTGGGAAGTGGACAATAATGGAATGAGCATATGTAGGAGTTCTCCAAACGGACTTGGCCTCGGAACATGCTTCTCTCTCCCACGAATGCCCCTGTCTCCCCCTCCGTTCCTTACATGCCCACAGATGTATGGAGATGATCATGGCCTTGCTGCAGCCATGTCTGAAGTCTTCGGGAAGAGTTGACTGTTCCCGCCTCTGTCTCCCTCTAGGCTCACATATCACGGATTGGAATTTCAGCTCTGCCCCTGGTCGCCAAGGGATCTCAGAGGACTCACCTGGCCTCTGGAAGCCTCAGCTGCCACATCTGTAACGTGGGAGAGCCATGCTGTCTTCCTCAGAGGGTCAGTGGGTGCAGGAGGTGCAGTGCAGGTGGGGCGTTCCATGCTCCCTGGAGCCCAGCACCCAGTCCCCGGGGGGCACCATCATGACTCCTCTGCCACATGTGCCACGCAGTGTCATAACCTCAGAATATTGCATGTACACGTTCATTTCCCCAAATCGGGCACTCCCTGAGAGCGAGGACGTCTCTGGCACGTACCCCGAGCCTGAATCGCTGTGGCAGTTCAGTAAATGCAAAGGAATTAGACTCCTCCGCACCTCCTCGCTACCCTGTTGCGCATGTCCCATCGGAGGCATCTCCTGCTGTGCCCCGCACCGCCATCAGCAGGCGGACTTGGGGGCCAGAGCGCAGCCCACCCTACCCACAACACATTCTCAGTCGTCACACAACGGTCCGCGCTGTATCTGTCCTGGGCGGGCACTTGCCCTTCCCCTCTGTGACATCACCGAGGCTATTTTCTTCTGCAGCTGTCTTCAATAGGCTCCATTGAAACACCAGAAAGCCCCTTCTGGCTCATCGATGAGCCCGAGGCCCAAACTTCTGGTTAGACAGTACCCCACCATTGCTGCCCCCGGGCCACCCCGGTCTACTCACTCCCCACACACGTGACATCAAACCACGCTTGACCCCGGGGAGAGAAGGGCCAGCACACAGAGCGCTGACTCCTGGATGACACACGGCAAAATGCACACAGCGGAGCCACTGCTCAGACATCGGCGGCCAGTTCCCCCGCCCCCTTGTGCCGCCTCACTCTTCTCCCATCCCTGCATCTTCCAGAAGGATCTGTAGGTGAGGCTGAGCCTCCCTAGTTTCCAAGGCAGTCTCCACTGAGGCTGTGACTTGCATCCACCTATCCAGCCTGCTGAGAGTGGCACTAAATCATATGTCTGCACCCAGGATGTGGTGTGCTTGGGTGACCCCGGGTGCCAGAAGCTTGCTAGTCAGACCACTTCCTGGGTGGCTTCTGTTCTTTTGTCCCCAGGCCAGGACTTCTGCCCTGATATCCCACCATGGAATTTTCTCCAGCTTGATAATTTTCTGGGCTCCCTGTCTGGTAAGACCAAGCCCCTTGCAGCTGGGACCAGCGCCCTGAAGCCTGCCCATCAGTGATGGGGTCTCTAAGGGTCCTGGTCTTACTTCCTGGGGGGGGGTTTCATCTCTCTCCATTCCTGCACCTGAAAGATGGTCAATGCCGTACCCCTTCCCTTTGGCATCCCCTGACCTCTGACCTTTAGAATCCCTCAGACCTGCGTTTGCCTCCAGTTCTGTGTGGGCACATACGTACACACCATACCCTTTGGTCCATCCAAGGTTCTAGCCAGGGAGGTTTGGCCAGGTGCTCTCGGAGCACCAGGGGCTCCGTGGAGTGGGGACTAGCTTATAAGGGAGCCTCCCGATGAAGGTGTCATTCCTGAGCAGGCTTGGCGGGGTGTGCATGCGTGTGCACACACGTGAGTGTGGAAGAGAGAGAAGGGGGATTCAGCTTTGGATCTGTTCACAGTGACATTCTTAGAGAATATTCACAGAGAGGTTTCCAGCAGATGATTGGGTATATGAGCGGGGAGCTCAAGGCAGAGGTCTGGCTGCAAACTCAGGCTTGGAAATCACCCAGACGTGTGAGGTCATTGAATCCATGTGTGCCTAAGCAGATGGTGCAGAAGGAGGAGAGGTGGGAGCCGAGCCCGAGCCTAGCAGACATGGGATGGGCAGTGAGAACGAGCTGCTATGGAGCCTGGGAAGAGGCTGGAGAAGTAGAAATAGAATTTGAGAAGGGTGGTCTCCCCAGAGTCAAAGGGGAAAAGAAGTTCTAGAAAGAAGAATGGTAAGGTAGGGCTAAAAGGTGACTATTGGATTTAGCCTGAGAATGTCACGGGTGATCTTGGGAAGAGCTGGTTCAGGGATCCTGGGGCAAGTCATCCTGAAGTAGGCTGTGGAGTCAGTGATCACACGGGAGGGTGCTTTGGAAAAGCTGGCTGGAAGGGAGGAGACAGGAGGGTGGGAGCTAGAGAGGAATGTAGACAGCAGGAGGGCCGGCATGATTGTTTTTTAATGGAAGAGACTACAGTATTTTTGAGTCTCGAGGGAAGCAGACAGTTAAATAGAATGAATTAAAGACAATGGTTAGGGAGGGGATAACTGATGGAGAGAGGTTCCCGGTGAGGCTGTGGGGCCCGGGATTCTGCGCACAGACGGTGAGATCATCCTTCAGCAGGAGAGGGGCACCTCTTCACCTTAGATCCAGAGCTGGCAACCTACTATTAAGGGAGGAGAGCGGCCAGAGAGTGTCGGGTGGCGGGTCAGAGGCTTACACTTGAACATTGGGCAGAGATAATGCATACAGACAAATTTAGAGTTGCCTGAACTTGAAATTTCTAAAATAATGAAACTCTCAAAGTGGCATTTCCGGGGCTCTGACCCACGTTCTGAGTGACCCACTGTGGGAGAGGAGGGGTTGCAGGCGACTCTGAGATGCGACCGCCGGCACCTGCCTTGCGCTAATGGCCGATGTGCACCTGTCCAGGAAAAGAGGACCACCTGGGAGGGGCTGTTCCCCCAGAGGCAGTGCTGGGCAGGGGCTTCCTCAGGGGACCGATCGCAAGGCTCCTCGGAAGGGGCCTCTCTTTGCCCACTACCATTTTTCTTCATTATTTCTGCTATGTCAACCATCATGTTGTCAGTTTCCTCTCAGAACGGCGATAAATGGCGCCTCTCATGTGGTGTCCTTAGGGGACACCTGTTATTTATTTCGATGATGGGCAAAATGCCATGGCTAATTAAGAAAAATTGTGGGCTGCTCACAACCAGTACGTGGTTTCTTGTCAGCTCAGCCCCACAGCCCTTCACCCCACACTGGAGCCATTTCCCCCACTGTGGGGGGCAGGAGACAAGGAGGATGAGCCACACGGCCTTCCTCCGGCCTCAGCGGGTCCACACCCGTCTTTCTGCTCAAGTAAGTGGGAGGCGTGGGCCTCTGCGGGCTGCCTCTCCTAATCTAGGCTCTGGGTGTGAGTGTCAGCAGGTCCCTCCCTCCTGTCCAGCCCGGGCGATCTGCGGCCCAGCCAGTGGAGTGTCTTCTCCCTCCGGGCTTGGCAGGGAAGGAAAGGCGACCTCTGGGTCCAGGGCCTCTAGGGCGCACTGGCCTGAATAACTGACATGACCCGTCGCTTGTGCCTGGATCACCTGACTCAGCTTCTCCCGCGTTTCTCCAAACCGTCGATACCGCCACCCCGCCCCGTGCGGCTCGTTTCTTCTGAATTTCCCAGGTTTCTGGGCCTGTGAACTGTGGGGGAAGTTTTGCGTTGTGGGTGGAGGTCTTACTGGAGGCAGGCAGCTCCCGCCCTCCGGGCCCAGGGTGCAGGGAGGGGCCCAAGCGTGCAGGGTGGGATGACGGCGCGGGGTCGGGAGGGGCCGGAGGTGCAGAGGCGTGGGGGCTTCATCAGAGGGCGTCGTGCACGGTGGGGGTTGCAGAGCCTGCCCCTCCGGATGCCCCCCGGAGACTGCGGAGTCCTTGGCTGAATTCTTTTTAATTCAGGTGCGCACATCGCCGCGTGCCTTGTGGACTTCTTGCAGCTCAGACAAAGGAGGCGAGCGTCGCTGGGCTTCAAGGGCCGCGCAGGGGAGGCAGGGAGGGAGGGCGGAAGGGCGGGGCTCGGGAAGGGGCCTACGGGAGGCCGGGTCCAAGCCCAGCACGAGGGCGCGAGCGCGGGGCGGAGAGCAGAGCCGGTGCTGGGTGCTGGGGCCGCGACCTCCCGCCTCCCCTGCCGCAGGCTCCAGCGCGCCGCCCCGGAAGCGACCCCGCTGGGAAGCAGCGCAGCCTCCCTTCCCTCTGACTTCACAGTGTTTGCTTGGACGGGGGTTCCGGGGGGCGGCCACTCGGCCCTCCAGGGCACCTCCCCGCCGCACTCCGAATTCCCCTGTGTGAGGAAATGTTTCCTCCAGGATTGGGATTCTCCATCCAGGTCCCTCTTTCCTTCTCTCTAAAAGAAGTTTTTGTTCTTGGCTCAATTCAGTTCATTTAGAGAGAACTGGGCCTTAACGCATGTCCAAGAGTTCCCCGGGCAGATGGCTTTTTTTGCTGCATCCACGCAGCAAGCATTTACGCCTGATTCTGAACGCCAGGTGCTGTGCACGTTTGGGGTTTACAGAGATGAGGTCACTGACTTCCAGGAAGATGCAATTTAATGCAGGAGACAGACATAAAAATAATTAACTATGATAGAAGGTTGAATGGAATAGGGGCTAGATAGCAGCATTTGAAACGACTTCTGCCTGGAGATTCAATCTGCCCCGGTCGGAGTCTGGCCCGGTCAGAGTCTAGGCTGAGCTCTGCCTACCTGAGAAGTGTGGCTACTGTCCTCCAGCTCTTTGGAACTAACTTAGTATCTCTCAACATTTAATTCCTTCCTCTGAATGTCTGCCCTACTCCTCCTGCCGAGAATACCTTGATGGGGTCTCCTTTCAAGCAAATGACAATAATGATCATTTTTGAATGCCTGCTGCTTCATGAATATCTTCACGTGGTGGAGAAGTCATTGTTGAGTAAGTGGGAGCACCTGGATTTACACTCGTGTACCTCTGATGTCTAAGTGTTCTTACTATGCTATCACCTTGCTTTCATGTAAGTTTTAGGGGTGAATTTAACTACTCAAAACCATTTTGGAATGAAATGGGGTATAAACAATTTTTTTAAAAATCGTCTTTAATTCTTATAATGACCTTATGAGTTAGATCATGATATAAGCTTTCTTAGAATCATAGACTTACCTTGTTTCAAATTAAGAGTGACAGTGATACCAGACAATTCCATAGTGCTTGAAAGTTCCCAAAGAGCTTGCATTCACATTACACGATTTCATCCAGTTAACCACTTACGTGTGTAGTCAGATGGCACCAATGTTTGTCATACCCAAAATATCATGTGTTCAAGGAACTCTGAATAATGGCTAACTCTGACTTCTGACAGGCACTCTCCTAAGTGATTTACATGTACTAATTGGTGAGAACCTATAAGGAGGCATAGTTGTGATGACCATTTCAAAGATTAGAAGACACAGGAGGGTTAAGTGACTTGCCCTGGATCACAGAACCAGTAACTGCAGAGCTGAGATTTGAACTCAGGCCATCTGTTCCTTAGGTCCTGAGAACCTGCTCTACTGAGAACTCCTTCAGCTGTTTTTTGAGTCACGTTTCCAGCTATAAGGGGTCAGCTTTTTATCCTAGTTCCCAGCTAGCTGAAGATCGAAAGCTTGTATATTTGACTTATTTCTTAAGGGTCTCCAGGGGCAAGATGCACTGTAAGTCTTGAGTGGTGGACCAGGTGGCTTCAGGCAAAAGAAGCTTAGACATGAAGTTATAGAAGAGCATGGCATTTTGGGGAACAGCGTTCAGCAGGTCTGGCAGTGGATGAAAAGGCTAGAATAGTGCAGATGAGCCTGAGAGTAGCTGGGAACCACACCGTGCAGGACCTCACATGTGGTGATGCTAAGGACCAATCGCACGGCACTGATGGGGAATCCCTGAGGACTGTGAGGCGTGGGTACTACTAGCTTTGTGCTTTTCTCTTCTGTGCCAGAATAGGGAAATGATTCTTATGTTAATATGGAGGACGAAATAGAGCAGGACAGCTGGCTTTCATTAGGAGGCATTTGTGATGGTTTAAACAAGAGATGGTGAGGTCAGGATGCGAAGTTTTGACTCTCACCAAGCCGAGTGGTGGGAAGAATGGAGAAGGTGGGACAGACTTGAGGGCTGTTGGAAAGTAAACAGACAAGACTTTGTAACCTGATTGGAAGAGAAGGAGAGAGAGGGGATTCTTACTTCTGAAGTTTCTGTCTTGCTTAACTTGGGAGAGGATGATACTATTAGCTAAGAGAGGGAGTATGGGGGTAACTGGTTTTTATGGAGGAGATAATCAATCTGGGTTTTGGAAATGCTGATCTTGAAATGCTCTGGGGAAATCGAGTTGTAGCCAACTTATAGGTTCTTAGAAATAGGTATTTCTTACGAATCAATAACTAAAAGGTCATCTTTATAGACTAAAATGGACAAAGAAAACAAAAATGCAATTTTCAAGGGAAGTTACACAAGTAGAGAACAAACACAAAAAAGTAAAGAAATGCCATTAAAATGATGAGAAAAATACACAGGCACGATTCAAATCAATGTTATTTATTGATTCTTGGCAAGTCTTCGGGGAAACTGGTATTCTCACCCACTGCTGGTGGGAATACACATCGGTACCATCTCCTGCAAGCGTGATGTGACAGTATCTATGAGCAACTGTAAGAATGTGTGCTCACTACTAGAAATGTAGCCACAAGGACGCTCATTGCCGTATTGTTTATGGTAGTGAAAAATGCTGAAAGAAGGCTAGTGTGAAATGTGGGAAAAAAAGTTTACAAGAACTTTGATACAGTTGTACTGTGGAATGCTGTGCAGCCATTCAGTAATGGTCTGGATGTACGTTTAGCAGTTTTAAAGACAAAAATAAAATAAGATTTACCAAGTCATATGTCATGTATGATCAAAATTTTTGGAAAAAGAAAACTCTATACCAAAACCTCAATATTTGGCACAGCAAATATCTGTAAAGTTAGGTGTACATCAAAATATCAGTAGCAATTATTTCTAGGAGCTTGAATTTCAGGGTTTTGCATTTTGCATTATTGTGACTTACTTGTGTTTCCCAGTCTTCTGTGGAAACTAGGTATTTCTTGTGTAATCTCAAAAAGTAACATTTACACTGCTAGCCCTCTTTTCTCTCTCTTTTTGAAACTTTATCGAGAAGTAATTGACAAATATAAAAAAAAAGTATCTTAACATCTGAAGTGTTGGGTGATTAGGAGTGTATCTCCAAAATGAATGTGTCTGAAGCTTAGGAAGAGGTGGGAACTGAAGATAGAACTGGGAGTCCCTGGCTGATGGGTGAGGGTTTATGAAAACCAAGCGGAACAGCTAGAAACAGAAGCAAAACCTGAGCCCTGCAGAATAACAGCCTTTGTGGAGTCAAAGCAGGGGAGCTGGTTGGGGGTGCTGAGAAGGCCTGGCAGAGAAATGATGGCTAAGTAGCATGTCTTCAAAGAAGTGATCGATTTTTTTGTGTGAAAGAAAGAATTCAGGGACGTTGAAGGCTGAGGAGCAGGTACTGAGCCTAAAAATGAGCAAGTCCGGAAGATCTTAGCGGGAGAACTTTCCCGAGAGTTTGGATGCAGAAGCCAGGCGGTCTGGGCTGGGTGGTGGATACCCAGTGGGAAGCTGAAAATTGCCAGTGCAGACCAGTCTGGGAAGGATCTTGGCGGGAAATGAGATGACAGTAGCTTTGGGAGAAGCAGAGCTGAAGAAGGGAGCGTTTTTAAAGGGAGGAGTATGTCTCCAGGCTGAGTTAAAGGAACCGTTATCAGAGAAGAAATAGAAGAGATGAGGAAAAGTAGGGATCATTAACTTGACAAGAATTGAGGGAAATAGAATTGGAAGGAATGAAGAGCATGTGCAGAAGGACTGACCTTGGGGCTGACAAGGGTTTGCTCTGGAGGGGAGGAAGATCATCTCTTTCCCTGGGTGTGAAGGAAGGTGTCCTGGGTGTGGGACTGAGCTGCCCGTGGCAGCCCTTCGGGACTGCTGGGTTTATCCCGCACACCGCTGGGCATCCCCTGCTTCTGTGAGAACTGCCTCGAGGAAAAAGAATTGCTTCAAGCAAGGCCACACCCTTTCCTGAGGCTTTTGATGTACAGTGACTGGTAAAGGTGGTAAAGGTGGGATGTGGGGGTCTGGCTCCTTCTTTCTGACCCAGACAGTTCTGAGGGCCATCCCAACCCCAGGCAGAACTCGGTGGACCCACAGTGCATGAAAGGTCAGTAAGACTCAAAGTGGGTACAGATTTCATTATGGAAGCTGCACACCAACGTCCCAGCTGTATTCAGGGTTGGCTGAGACCTCCCCGTGACTGCCCCCCCAGCCCAGTCTCTCCCTCTGCCCAATCCTGATGGCTCCCCTCCCCACACAGGTATTGCTCCTGAGGGCACCCCGTTAAACTCTCTTAATGTTAAGCAACTCAGAGTCTGCTTCCCGGGGACCCCAACCCGTGAGAGAACGAGTGAACTTAGATGCGGATATATATATACATTTGGGAAAGAAGGAGTTCACACTTGCGATGTTGTATTTTCTTCTGTAAAATTGGAGGCAAGTTCATTTCTTAAGAGTAAGGCTTGCATGTTATTCATTGCAATGTCATAGCATTTGAAGAGAAATTAAAAGTAACTGTGCAGCAGTAAGTTAATGACTGAGTAAATTCTGACGTATTATTTGCATATAGCATTCAGCATATGCAGCTCCCATAATGTAGTTTGTACTCCCTGGGAGTTCTGCTGAACTCTCATGCTTTGTGGGTCCACCAAATTCCGTACTCAGGTTTCATATCAACGTGTCTCTGACTGAGCAGGCAGGGGTACCCACAGCCCAGCCAGACCACGCTTTCCCGTCCACCAGAACTTGCTCAGCACACAGAAGGCAATGGCATTTTAAGAAGCATGGTCAGCCGAGGGACCTACCGTATCCTTTTTTATTTATATTGCTTTTCCTTCATTAGCCAACCAACCTCTTATGCTGAAAATCATGACAAACGAGGAAAGGGAAAGACAGGGAACCCGTGGTTCATTTTCCTTTCAGTCTTTCCTCACCAGTAAGGTGAAGACAAGGGGTGTCACAAGACGTTTGCATGTCATGAAATCAAGACAGCTGGTTTTATGCGGTGTTTCCACTGTTCTGATAAGAGTCAAATCCAATGCCTGTACAAGTGATTCTGTGTACGTGTAAAATGCTTGTATATTTGCCTTGAAGATTGGCATTGCGCAATATAAAGATGAACAGTAAAACTTAACGCTGATAATTTAAGACTTTAACTTCACTTAGAATGATGATTTCTCCTATAATTTTTTTATAAGTAACAAAATATTTTTAAAGGGAGAGGACTTTTTCAAGGACATTTCTCTCTCTTGCTTTCTTCCCCTGGTTTTTGAACCAGAGGCCCTGCATCTTTATTTTGCACTGGGTCTTGCAAATCATCTAGCCAGCTCTGGCTGGGAAGCCTTAGGTCAGTTATTCAAATTCATGTTTTTTTCATCTGTAATCCGATGAGGAAAGTGAAGAAAGTTAGTCTGTCTAAAGGGCTTTCAGTAGGGTCCCGCACAAATAATGCCACGTGTTTGCCACTCTTGTCAGAGAAATGGCTGCAGGGCTGGGTCTGGAGGTAAAGGAAGGCGGGTCAGAATAGCTGAGAGAAGATGGGGAGAGTTTGAGGGCCTGGAGGTCTTCAGGAGGAGGATGAACAGTCCCAGAGGATCACAGACTGGGAGCTGGGTTTGCACGGCGGGCCTTTTGAGTTTCAGAGCCTGGCCACGGTACAGTTTTGGGTGATGATGAGTTCTTGAGTGTTGCCATGGAAATGGGTCGCTTAATGGAAGGAAGGTAAAATTTATCAAAGTAAAGGAAATCAAGAAACTTGGAGGGTGAGTTATTAGGTGAATCATGTACTTGAAGACTAAAACCATTTGGGATGATGACAGAGGTGCAGGTGGGGAGAACATTTACGAGCCAGGGTCAGAGATCTATAGGAATCTGTGCAAGTGGTTGAGGTTGGTGCATGGCTGCCGTGGGAGCAGGAAGAGGGTGGCCGGTTGGATGTGCTCAAAGCCTCAAGAGAGAAGAGCTGAACATGGCCGTTTGTTCCGGCGCCAAGCCAGACTCCACAACGCTGAAAACACGAGTAGCTATAGTTTAATACAGGAAGGACAAAACACATACTCAGCCCTCAAGGCACCTAGGTTGAAGCCAGGCATTAACAGGGAAAATACCAAGATCTAAGTGGGAGATGACAGGAGCATAGACACAAGTGTGAGCCAAAGATCAGAGAACAGCCAAGCAGAGGAAGCGGCAGAGCACGGCGTCCGGGAATAAGTGTGGAGAGGCCCGTTAATCAGACTAATAAGGGACCCAGTTAGGGGCCTGCCGGCGCCTGCCGTGGACATTCTTGAGCAGCTCCTGGGGGTCTGTGTGAGCTGTTGAAAACCCATCTTCCGTCTGCCCCCAGGGGGGAACCAGCAGCCCACCCCCACACAATGGGTTGGTGAGCACGTGACGAAAACACGTCCAGAACAGGCCCCAAGGTTGCCACGGTCTGCCTTTCTGGGGGAGTCCTCACGTGCAGTAAGGAGCCCTTGGGCCTCCCTGGTTTCAGAAGGTGGAGGTGAGGCGTCCTCAGGCTGGTCCTGGTCTGTGGGGCCACCTGGCTGCCCGGCGCCCAGGCCCATGCAAACAGGCCAATACCTTGGTCCCGGCGGCCTTCGCGGTGTTCCCAAGGGCCCCGTCCGAGCGCTCAGTTTTCTCACGCACCCAGGAAGCTCTCCCCACGCGAGTCCTTCCTCCTCAGAGGGGCTGTGGTCTCTGGGGCCAGGGGTCTGCCTGTGTACAGACTTCAGGCCTCTTGCTCCTCCGTCCCCTCTGGGGATCCAGGCATCCTCTCCGGGGTAGGAGGCGGGCCCTCTCCTCCTGCCAGCCCTTTCCTTTCCAGACCCTGCTCTGTAAAGCCTCCAAGATCCTCCCCATATGACAAATCCTATTTAATCGCTTGATTGTCCCTGAGTTTTAACAAAAATAATGGCACCCAGCAACTTCTCCTTTGTGCTATGAAACAGAGGTAAATGTTATTCACCGAGTGGTAAACTTCAGCTTCAAGGACACAAAGCCTGGGGACGGGAAGGCAGGAGGGCAGGGAGAGGGGAAGGAAATACCTTCTGCTCTGTGTGCAGAGGAGCCTTCTGCAGAGAAAAATCAGGCAGAGGTGATCTCGGAGTCTGTCGTTCTGCCCTGGGAAAGCCTCACTAACCTGCTCTGCTCCATGCAAGTTCCGTGGAGCGGGAGCCAGGCCTTTGGTGCCCTCAGGGACCGCCCCGGAGGGGAGCAGAATGAAGCCATGCAACTAGGTAGGTGCCACCGAGGCCAGCGCTGTGGTGGGAGAAGGGTCTGGGGCCTGAGGCCGAAACTGACTGGGTCCTGGGCAACTAATGCCCCAGAGGAGCCAGTTCCTCCCTGTGCGCAGTGACCCTCTGCTTCCTGCTGCTCCCAGCGAGCTGTCTGCTCCCGGGGCTAAGGCGGGCACAAGGGTTATCAGAAAGCATTTGCCCGAGGCGGGGGTGACAAAGAGAATGTGTTTCTGAGCCAAATGCAATAAGCAAAGTGCACAGATCTTCTCAGGATTGCGTACTAGCAGAGGGCCAGGGTGTTGGGGGCGGGCCTTGGGCCGTGGTGACGCTGGGAGTCCCGCAGCCCCAGAAGCCAGGCGGACCCTGGTCCTTCACTCTCCTTGCTGGCAACAAGATGGAGAAGTTAGAGTGCTTTTTTGAAAATGGGAAAAGAGCCCTTTTGGGTCTCTCATCCCCAGTTAACACTCACCACACCGCCTGAGCTCTTAACTCAGTGCCAGGGTCACCGAGAGACTCTGAAAATAATAGCAGCTGCTGCGTTTTGCCCAGAAGCCATGTCTTTTTTTTCTTTGTGCTTTCTCTGCTCCACCTCATTCATTTCCGGAAGTGGTAGCAGGTCCTCGCTTTCTGTTTCCTGTGGCGTGTATGTGTGTGTGTGTGTGTGTGTGTGTGTGTGTGTGTGTGTGTGTGTGTGTGTGTGTGTGTGAGACTTCAACCCTGGCAAGGGGCATTAGTAAGGAAATCAATATTTGTTTCAAATGTGAAATTTACCAGAAGGGCCTGGGGGAGGAGCTGAGAAATGGAGGCAGATAGCTGGACTGCTCAGGAAGACGGCCGGCTTGGAGAATGGCCAGCCAGTGCCCCAGGGAAGAAGCCCCCCAGGAGTGGGGGCTGTTCTCTGACTGCAGACTGCAGGCCCAACTGGGAGTGGCTCCAGGAAGGCCCGGGAAGGAGGTTGCAGGGGCTGATGGCAAGAGGGAAGGCTCAGGATGGGGCTGGCAGGCGGACTGGGTAGGCCTAGTGGGTCTCCTTTGAGTGAAGGTGGGTAAGTAATCCTAGGCCCACCTCCCAAGGACTGAAGTCAGACTGGCGCCAGGCCAGGCCTGGCCTCCACATCAGGAATCTGCAGACAATGGAGAGTCTAGAACTCGGTCAGGAGGTGGAGCTTTGCTTCGAGAAGGTTTCTGTAGTTTGCCACAGAACCCACTTCAGTGACTCAGAGTTCTTGAGGGGGAGCCAAGAGAGCGGGCAAGGGCTGGGTAAGGTGCTGCCACCATGGCCAAGTGGGCAAGAGTTCAAGGTCATCCTGCAGCTCTGACTCCAGCAGGCAAACCAGAACAGGAGGCCACCGCCTTGCCTGGGCATCATGAGTGGGGCCAACTGGAGCTTGGTGAGCATGTGGGGCACCTGAACCCACCAGATCCTTGGGGTTAGGACAGCCAAGTTCAGACTGTGCCTCCTGATGTGGGTGGAGCTCTCGCGTGCCCCGTGCCGGAGTCAGGTTCTGCTCACAGCCTGGCAAAGACTGCAGTGCAAGGGCCGTAACTGAATGGCGCTGAAACCCGGCAGGGGCCGCTGGGCCGAGTAAGCACAAAGGCTGCGAAACCCACGTTCGGTGTTTCTCCAGATGAAGGGATGGCAGGAGCCCAGCTGCCTCTGCAGGTGGAGGGCAGGACAGAGCTGTGCAGCAGCAGGTCAGAGCACCACCACCGGCTGGCTGCTAAGTCCCCAGAAAATAACTGAGCCTTGTTACGCCTGTTTCCTTACCTTAGGAAATCATTGCCAGAATATGAAGCTCACCAACAACTTCAGTTTATAAGATGTACTCTAAAAATTTCTTTAAATCAACTAGAACCCAATTCTGAGTTCTCATTTTTCTGAACAAATCTTAGTCATGAATGGACCCTGACCATAGGGGCTGTGGCCTTAAGCAGTTAAGGGGTCTTGAGCAGTGCCGGGGCATTCGGAAGCCTGTTTTATTCATTCAGCAGATACTTTTTGACACCTACATGAACTAAGCAGTGTTCCAGACACAGAATATAGGAGAAAAAAAGAGAATTCCTGTTCTCAAGGAGTTTACATTCTGTAGGAGAAGGCAGAGAGAGGGGTGAGAGTATGTGTCTGTATGGGGCAGGGACAGGGCAGACAATGTGTTCATAAACATGATGATTTCAGGAAGAGGTAAATGTGCTTTAATGAAGCCCATTAATGACATGGCTGTTTCAGCCTGGGTTCTGAACCACCGGAGGAGTAGACACACATGAGTCAGATGGTGGAGACCCAAACACCAGCTGCCTGGCTCGTCGCAGCTCTGTTGGAGGATGTGGTTCAGAACCACAGCAACAATGGGCTCAGGGCCTTGTACCCTGGAATTAAGCAGACACCCAGCCCTGGGCAGTGATGGTCTATCACAGGCCTCCCACCAGAGGGGCGGAACCTTTCCCGCAAAGCCTGCTTCTTGGTCCAGAGCTGATCAGCATTCAGGAACTCTGCAGGAAGCACATCTCCAAGAAAGAGAGAGAGGCTGAGCCGCATAGTCTCAGCAACTTCCCAAACTAGCCGATCAGATAAGATGCACCCACCTTGCAGGGAGGTGAGTAAAGGCTGGGGAGAGACCCACAGTGGCACCCTGTCTAGTGGAAGGATCCTGCCCGTGGAAGGGAACATTACAGTGTTCCCTCCTAAACTGTGAAGAAGTAATACAAAACCAGAGACTAGAAAGTAAGGGACGGGGAGGGGGCAACATCAGGATTACTTTAGCCAGATGGTTAGGAATGGCTCTGATAAGGTGACATTTGATCGGAAATCCAGGTGGTGGGCGGAGCTACCATGCGAATATTTGGGGAGAGGGCTCTCAGAACGGGACAGTGCGGGTGAAGGTTCTGCAGGGTGGGTAAGCTTAGTGTGTTCAAGAGCAGAAAGGAAGCCAGTGTGTCTGGATGGAGTGACAGCAGGGAATGATAGATAGATAGGCAGGTTCTGGGTCAGGGGATTTTTGGGGGGCCCTGGTGAAGAGACCATGTATTATTCTAGTTGTCAACAGTGGCCCCCTGGAGTGCTCAAAGCAGCCTGGGAAGTTGAAAGAGGAGATCAGAGATCTAAGAATTGGGAGAACCCCCAGAGATGACAGACGCCAACTTCCCCATTTTCGGTGGAGCCCGGTCCAGGTGGGCAGAAGGTGGGGTACACCCCAGGACTTTGGGTTCCTAGTCTAGAATTCTTTCCATTGCACTCTGTCATATTCCTAACACAGACTGCATCTCCTCAAAGACAGAGAGAGAACATAGCATTCAGAACATCTAGCATGTGGAAGCCCCTATCTGCCCCAACTCCACGTTCACTGCCTCATTATTTCCCTGTCCCTCTTCTCTGTCACCCGCTGTTGCTCCCTCCCTCTCTCCTTTGCATGCTTCTCAAGCGCCTGCTAGGTGTTGAGCTCACTCTGAGATCTGGAGCCTCTCTGATACCCGGTGCCCCTTCTGTGAACACGCCAGTCATCGTTCCCTCCCGGTGCCACTGGGTGGCTGTGAGAATTAAGTGAGGTAACCTGTGCGGAATGCTTTGTAAATGGTAAGGGTTTCTAAGCTGTAAGGGGAGATGTTTCATCAGCGGCTGATGGAAGGTAAGCGGCCCAGGCTTGCGTAATAGGCAACCTTGTTCCCCACTTTCTTGCCCCGACTTCTCTCCAACCCTCCGGCTCCCTACCGGGGACTTTATCTTCCTGGCCTCCGATTTCTTTTCTCCCCCTGCCCCCACTCTCAGGGGAAACAGCCTGGACCCAGCAGCTGGTAGTCAGCCAAGTGCCTGCTTTTCTGACCCGACTATCTCAACGGGCTTGCCTGGGGGCGGGAGGTCACACCCCGGACCTCCCGGTCTGCGGGGCAGTGGGGGTTGGGGGGCCTTCCCTGGGCAGCCTCCCAGCACCCGACCAGTCTCACCAACAGGCAGGATTTCAAATCCAGGCAGGCCTGGAGGAGGAAACAAAAACGGACGAGTAGCTCTACAGCAGGGGCTTCCCAACCTACTCTAATTTGCGCCGGGTTTTCTTTGTCCTGGAGGTGCGCCTGTCCTGAGCTCTGTGGAACGTTTAGCAATATCCCCGGCTACTAGATGCCAGTTGCACTTCCCACAGTGTGACAACCAGAAATGGCTGCAGATAATGCCAGATGCCCCCTGGGAGGACAGGTGATTACCCCCAGTGAAGAGCCACTGGCCTGGGGCATATTGCAAATTCTGCTATAATGAACAGGGAAGTAAACACCACCCAACTTTTGCATTATTTTAGTGTTGACCTACAGGTCTATCTTTAAACTTTGCTCTTAACGTGCTCTCTGTGTGTATGTGACCCTGTGTGTGTGTGCGCTATAGTATGTTATTGGAAGAAATTTCCCTGATTAAAGGTGAATTTTTCCAATGTGATTGGCATATTAGTGAACAATTTAAGCATAATGAAAAATTTGAATTGCTTATGCATGATTTTGTCCTCCAGAAACACCGGGTGAACACGGAAAGCTGAGCCCAGCCGAACTGAGCCGCAGAGGAATACACAGAACACAGGCACACACAGCAAACGTAAGCCAGGAGAGGAGGGTAGGGGGTGGCACTTCCCTTGGGGGTCAGAGAAACCTTTTTACAGTCAGCCTCCTTTTTATAATCAGCCTCCTGCCCTGTTCCTTTTCTGCCCAGTAAAGGGAACAGGCAGGGCAAAAGTTGATGGGAAGCAGGGAGATTGGGTAGAGGGTGAGTTTTGAGGACATAATCTCAGGATCATTAGGAACCTAGAAGAAAACAAGGGAGGAGACAACTTGAATGGATGGGTGGGAATTAAGAAGACAGCCGCGGCCGCCTGACAAGGGTTTTAACAATAAGGGCAACAATGGAATGGACTGCTTGGGGTGGGGCAAGCTCCTCATTCCTGGAGGAACTGGGAGAAGGCCGCACTGCAGAGGAGAGGGTGACAGTGGGTAGTGTTGACTCAGAGACCCACCTGATCTTTCCTGACTTTAAGACTCCGTAGTTTTGTGCAAGCTGCTGTAGGGAGTGACAGTGCTGGGCAAGGGCATGAGTGCCTGGAACGGGCGTGTGAGGATTGATTTGGAAGATCTGGGACGTCCTTTAGAAGAGGAAGAGGGTGTGGTGAGGCTTGCAGAGGAGAGACCTCGTTGCAGGGGTCTTGTCATAAAGCAACAGTGGGCCTGGACGTACATGCTGAGGCCAAGGATAGGAAGGAATGGATGTGAGGGACGCTAAGGGAGAGAGGACCCAGTAGGATTTGGGGGCCAGGGTAAAGATGGAGGAGTAATAGGCAAAAACCCCATTGCTGTGAACATGGACAACTGAGATGACTGTCAGCCATGCGGGAAGATAATGAGTTTGGTTTCAGGCTGTGCTATTTTTGAGATGGCACATGCAGTAATCTGCTTGATGACAGGTTTTATGTACCAATCATCATTGTATCTCAAGAAGCTTCTAGCACAGTACCAGGCACAGAGTAGGCACTAAATGGTGATTTCTTGACAATCAGTTCAAAGAGTTCTGGTACAAAATATAGGCAACATATATTGCCTGAAATATATAGATAGAAATACAGATATCTCCTTGAAAAGTGAGCGCCTCAACTGACTTCTAAGGTGGGAGAAACAGGTTCAGGTGACATTCTGATAGAGACCAGATTAGTGTGGAGGTGTGAGTAAAAATGGTATTTTATATTTTCAGCTCACATTATACAGAGGTTGCACTCCCAGGGTCTACAAGGACTGAATGCTAAGTGACAGTGAGATACCTAAGTAGAAATGTCCAGAAGGCAGCTGGAGACACTCAACTGTAGCCAAGGAAAGAAGTCAGGGCCGGAGCTTGAGAATCAAGAGACATCACACTTCAAGGCAGAGGCTGCAAAGGCTGGAGAGGCCAGGGCCACCCCCGAGCCCCAGGCAGGCCCAGGTGGGACAGGGGTGATGGGGTGGGGACGGGGAGGGCCAGTGGGGAGGGCGTGCTAGGAGGGTGGCCAGCTGCTGCTGTCAAGGGTCAAATGTCAAGTGCCGCTGTGAACAAGGTATTAGACCTGTTGAGGTAGGTAGGGCTGCGGGTAATGACAGAGAACATAGTTCTAAAGGAGAGGTGAGCATATGCTCTGTATTGTGGGATGTCACCAAATCAGCGGGGGTAAGAAGATGGAGGTTGGGGTATAAATGACATTTTTGTCTGTGAACAGGAGGCGGAATTTAGAGGTGTGTGCTTAAAATATGTGGTTCATAATGCAAAGCCTGGAAGGATACAGAATAAGTGCAAGTAGACATCTTAAAGGAGAACTGGGTGTGAGTTGGGTCCTAACAGTGAGCAAGACCTGACTGTGCAGAGAGCAGCGGGTAGAAGGGAACATGTGTATGTCTGCCTCATGGTGAAATCTGGAAGTCTCCAGGTCAGTAAACTGATGTAAATGGCAGAACTCTGAATTGAAGGCAGTACACGTCAGGACAAGGTTCTTAGAGGCTACCGCGCTGTTTACTTCCAGGGTCCTCTGCAAATTGGAAGAAAGTTAAATAATCAGTAGCAGCTATCAGTTTACACATGCAAATTATGGAGGTGATTGTAAGCTTGGGCCTTGGGATCTGGGAGGCTGACTTCTGAATGCCTTGAGCTCTCTAACCTTGAAATGTGCAATGCTGATGCCCCTTGCAAGGTTGCTGTCCAGGGTGAATGAGATAATGTACGTAAAATCCTCGAGAGCTGGTGACCAACCCTGGGTAACCACTCAACTATTGTTACTTCATACAGTTATCAGACCTCCCGTCCCACCACCCCCAGCTAGGGGTTATCTTTTGTGAGGGAGAAAACTGCGCTTAAGTAGTTAACCAAGGTTGCTCAGTCTGAGTGCTGCTGGGCGAGATCAGTCCTGTTCCTCAGGGGCCAGTCTGTCCTCTTTGCTGTTTTTTCCATCTCCACTCCCTTACATTTGGGAACATTAAATGTGGGATGCAGAGAAGGCCATAAGGATAAATAAGGCAAAGACTCTGTCCTTGAAGTGCCCACGGCCCAGGCCAGCAGGAAGGCGCCCTGTGGACAGGTGGTCAAAATGTGCTGAGCACCAGCGCAGTCTACAGGCTGAACATGCGGCGGGATGGATGTTGAGAGAAACGATCCCTGGGAAAGCTGGGGGAGGCTTCCCAGGAGAGGCGATGCTCGCCGTGGATCCTGGAGAAGAAGCCGGCATTTGACGGGTGGAGGCCAGGGAAGCGGCAAGCAGGCGGCAGTCACACAGGGCGAGGGCCCCGTGTCCCGGGCAGCGGCCACCTGCCTGTGTGTCTGGAGCAGGGGAGGCTCGCGGGCTCCGGGTTTAGGTCGCCTGTCAAGGGAGTGGAGGATGCGTCTGAAAAGTCCAGTAGGACCCAATCACCCCGGAACTTTCTTGAGTGTGGCTGGCCAAGAAGCTTGGGCTTTATTTGGGGGGCGTGGGAAAGCAGCGGAAATCTTTGGTAGGGAAACAGGCAGATGTAACTTTTCTTCCTCTATTTTTTCAGTAACGGTTCTATGGGGTTATGATCCACACACATGCAATCCACCTATTTAAAGTGGACGAGCTGCACCACGGTCCATTCTAGAACATTTTCATCATCCCTCACACCCTTCAGCGTGCTCGCCCACCACCCGTTCTGCCAGTTTCCCGGGCGCTGACGGCCACTCACCCACCGTTTGTCCAGCGCTGTGCTGGGCAGTTCCTGTGCGTGGGCTCATGAAGCATGTGGCCCTTTGTGACTGGTTTATTTCATTAACACAATGCTTTCCAGATTCGTCCATGTTGCTAAATAATGCTCTATTGTACAGTTACACCACCTTTTACTCACACATCCAGCACCTGATAGACACTCGTGTGACTTCCATCTTTGGGCCGTTATCAACAGTGTTGTTTTGAACACTCACATGCACGTTTTAGTGTCGATATGTTTTCATTTTGCTTGGGTGTAAACACCCAGGAGTGGAAATGCTGGGTCCTATTGTCGCACTGGTTAACCCTTTGAAGCTTCTCTGGAACACCTGCACCCTTTTCACTCCTGCCAGCGATGTGTGGGGGTTCCAGTCTCTCCACATCCTCGCCAATGCCTGTCACTGTCTGTTTGATTTATGTTTCAGGAGGGTTACTAGAATAGCAGTTTGAAACATAGGCGGGCACAGGGAGAGGTCCATCAGGAGGGCTTTCGGTGGCCTGTGTGAGAGACGGCGACGGAACTGGTGGCTTATCTGGCTCATGTTGCTGCAGAGTGTGTGACCTTCCCGACTCAGCCTCTTATGAATTGACAACAGGGAGGTGAGCCTTCTTCTGCGATTAAAATGTCTCCTCTTCCCTTACATGGATGGCAGTGGGTGCCTTTTAGGGTCCCTCTTACGCCATCAGGAAAGGCTTTTCATCCAAGAAGGAACGTGTTTTCTTTTGGGTTTCTTTGGGGTTTACTGTTGACAGCCCGTGGGTTAGACGGTAGTATGAGGAGCTCCCTGGTTTAGCTGCATGACCAGAGACTAAGGTGTCGTCACAGGGAGGGCAGTGAGCACAGGGTAATGGTCCAGGCCGCCCTGGAGAGCAGACCCGAGATCCTCCTGATGGGCTGGAATCCGGTGGGGGCTGATCCCTGTGCAGGCTCCACATCAGCCCCTCCTGCCCCTGCAGGGCGCTCCGCCACTGACGGGCATTTTAAGAACGCCACTTTCTGTTACGTCCCTGCTGCCGTGCGGGTGCTCTCCGAGGCTCTGGTTTACCCCCGTCTCCACTCTAAGTGATGGCCACGTGGTGGTCTTCTCTTGTCCCATGAGGGCTAAAGCTCACTTCCTGGGCCATCTCTCCCTGCACAGCAGAGCTGTGGGGGCCTCTGGGCACCATCACCAAGTCTGAGCCGAGCACTCATTCATTCAACACTCACTGATCCACTGATCCCCAACCACGTGCTGAGCTCTGTGCTCCATCCAGGGCACACTGAGCAAGACAAGCTCCTGCTTCCAGGGAGCTTTCAGTCCAGACAGAACATCTGCACAGGGGGTGTGCGTGATGGTGGGTGTGCACCTGCCGACTTTGAGTGGTGTGGTCACGGGCTCTTAGAGTCATGCTCTTGGTAATCGGGAGGGCTGTGGGGAGAGAGCAGGCTCTCCTCTCCTCAACAAAACAGAAGTGCGTGCATGCATCTGTGTGCATATGTGTGCATTGTGCATGGGTGCACGCGTGTTTCCTCCAGACATGAAAATCCAGAGTCTAAAGCCCTCTCTTCAGCCTCCATCCCTGCCTCCCACCAAACGAGCTAGTTGGTTACAGGACAAACGGAGAGGAGACTGTGGATCAGCAAAACCTCAAAGTTTATACAAATAAAGCACACGCCAGTGTGATAAAGTGTGTAAGACAAAGACTTCCCTTTAAAAAGCAGGAGCTAGAAAGTGTAAGGGATGAGGAAGAAAACAAGGGAGAGAGGCTTCTCTCCCGATTATTGTGCACTTTCAGCTGTATTTTGTTGACCTCGCTGATTTCAATCAGCTTTCAGCACATCCAGCCTTTGCTTGCTATGAATCAAAACCTGGAGGGCTCTCTGTTCTCTGCGCTCAGAAAAAAACCCTTTGATAAGGTTGTTATGATGCAAGGCAGAGAGGTTGGGCTGGGTGCTTTGCTGAGGCTGGCATTACACATTTATGATGCAATGCAGCGAAGAAGCAGGGGCTTAGAGTGCAGGGTGTGGAGAGGGGGCCAAGTCAGAGGTGCTGGGGGGGTGGGGTTTGGCTTAGGGAGAACTGGACCCTCGGCCCTGTCTGTCTCACACTCTAGGAACAGAAGGCTGGTGAAGGAAGGGCAGGTGCTGGGGGGGATGTGACAACAGGTCCCACTTAAGGAGCAGGGCATGGCAGCTCTGTCATTATCTCTGGGCGCCCTGGTGGACGGGCTTCCTCTGAGGAAGGTGAGTGGACACCTGCTTTGTTCACTTGTCTGTTCTGATGTCTGGAAATGTGCCTGGTACATATGAGTATACTCAATATATATTTGTAGAAGGAATGAATGCTAGGCACCCTCTTTTTTAGAGGCACTCTGCTGTGGGTGCATAGAGAGCAAAGCCATCTCTTCTAGGCCCTGGTGACATTAGGGACTATTCTGCGCTCCAGGCTGCTATAGTGACTGGCTGCTGGGGTGGGTGGGGAGATGACAGTGCATGTGGGAGACAGATGGTGGAGGAGAATCAGGTGGTCCAATTAGCTTGTACGGGAAAATACAGATGCTCATGTACACATCACCCATTCCATAACCCTCTGCTGTTTCCAAGGGAAGAAAGGACCCCCTCCTTACTTTCTCCTGCGATTAAGCCCCCAAGCATGATTTTAAAAAAATGTCTTTTCTTCCTCAAGGCCCTCCATAATGTTTCTTTATTCCCATTTGGATGCTATTTTTATTATTTATTTATTTTAATTTTTTAATTTTGGTAGCATTAATCTGCAATTACATGAGCAACCATTATGGTTACTAGACTCCCCCCATCACCAAGTCCCCCCCACATACCCCATTACGGTCACTGTCCATCAGTGTAGTGAGATGCTATAGAGTCACTACTTGTCTTCTCTGTGCTGTAGAGCCCTCCTCGTGCCCCCCCTACATTATGTCCGCTAATCGTAATGCCCCTTTTGGATGCTATTTTTGTAACCTTGGTTTTAACCTCTAACATATCAGTTTCCTCATTTGCAAAATGGGGTTCATAAAATTAATCTCACAAAGGGGATGAGAGGAATACATGAGGAAATGTACATAACGTCATGGGCAGAGACGTGCTGTGCGAGTTCCAGCCTTCGTCACTGCCACGTGGACAGCTAATACCACTAAAACGGGTTGTGGCCCCTGGATACCGACGGGGGTCTAGGATCCCTCTTTGTGAGTCAGGCCTGAGGTCTGAAGATGGAGATGGAAGAAGATGGTCATTGCCTGTGGGGCTGTGACGTTTCCAGCGCTGGGCAGGCGCCCTCCTGATAATAGGGAGATGGCCTCCCAATCTCTCCTCCAGGTCGCGGGTGCAGGGGGCACTGCTGGCTCTCCCTGAGCGGTGGAGCCCGTGGCCTGGGCTGTTCTCCGTGCTCTCCAGTCCCTGGTCTCACCATTCTGGTGCTTCCTCAATGTTTGCAGGGCCCCTTGCAGCCAGAGCTACCCAGGGCCATTTGGCTACTTTTACACGTGCAGTGGTCATGCTCCAGATTAGAAGTTGGATCAGATGAGCTGATGGAGGATTTGGGGTGGCTTCAGGGGGAAGAATCAGACTAAGGGCTTTGTGGAGAGGCCGCAGGATGAGCAGGTTAAACACGCTGGCTGTGCTGGGTGGCGGCCTGGCAGGTTATGTGGCAGAGGGAGGTTGTCTGGGTTCACATGCCCATTCAACCCTGCACTGGCTCTGTGACGCTGGACGTGTTATAAAATATCCCTGTGGGTTAGTTTTCTAGCCTAGAAAACGGGGCCAGTGATTCATTCAACAAATATTTATTGGTCACTTCCGTGTGCCTGTTACTGTTAATAATAGTAAAGCGTCTACATCTCGGTGGTTGTGAGAATTAGCTGAGTGTCAGTGAATTGTGCTGAGATCAGAGTTTGCTCAGAGAGGGCGTGGGAGAGATGTCGGCTATTGTTCTATTTCATATGGTGTAGGTCTCTGGTTCTCTTTCATTAAAGAGAATATTTAGAATCGGGATTGTCCAGAAAAAGCTAAACTACATGGTCAGCGGATCTGTCCTCACAGGCTTTTTCTTTCACTGTGGCTTAGGTCTTCCATTTATTCCATTTCCCATATATTCCTAACGCCTCCCCGTGGATTCATCCTATCTGCATGTTTAGGTAAAATCTCATTATACTATCCTGAAATCTCACTGTTTTCAAAATGCTTTTGAGATACAGTACCTCTGTTGCTCCAGTGGCTGGGGGGCCTTTACCCGCTCGGAGTGTGTCTGAAGGTGATGCTAAGCCCCTTCAGCCTTCCGTAGCTGCGCTCTGTTTGAGGTCTGGGAGGGTGGTGATCCGCCCGTGGCACTGCCTGTAGTGCCTTGGCTCTTGGCTAAGAACAGCTGTTAGGAATGCTTCCCCCCTCCGCCCCCTCTTGTTACAGAGACATCCTAGCAGACTGTGAATGGATTTGGGGAATCAAATGGACAAGGATTCAGTTCCAGGTCAACCATTTAATAGGGAAAAGACCAAGTAGTTCATTGCCCTCAGTTTTCTCTGCGAGAAAATGGGGCAACAATATACATTCTAAAGAGTTGTGCGAGGATTACATATGTGCCTAGTACACGGGAGAAGCCTCAGTGCGTACCCCTTCCCTTCCCTCTTCTCCCCCACCCCCAGCACTGCCTTCCCTGTGGGCCGCTGTGTGCTCTGGGCCCGAGCAGTCCTTTCCGTCTGCGCCGCGCCCTGAGCGGTGGAGTGTGTGTGTGTGTCAGTGGAAGTGGGTGGGGAGAGCCGACTCGGAGCCTGGCACCTTCTCTGATCTGTCCTGCGGGAGGGGCCCAGCGCCGCAGCCCCACGTGGTGCACCTAATACCATAAGTAAAACACAAACAAAGCAGAGGTTGTTCTGCTTGTCAGCCTCCGAGACCACACGGAGCCGAGACATGATTGTATTACCTCTGCTGTACAGCAGTGGAGCTGAACAGAAAAGCCCTAATAAACCATTCTGGGGAGGTCCCTGAGCTGCGCACACGAAGCACATCCAGATAAACAAGAGGGTGGCTGCTTTTGTTTGTTTTTCTATTTTAAAGGAAGGAGCACCAGAGGAAAAGAAGGGGGAGGGAGGAAAAATGGAGGGAGACAAAAATGGAGAAAAGGTGAGAGGGGGTAGGTCCGAGAGCCATGTATGTGGCAGGACTGCTTCGGAAAAGATGTCTGCCCCTCGGGGACTCTGTGGTGTCCTGCAGGTGGGCGGTGGAATCCGACGGGAGTCTGGCTTTCTCCACAGTATGTGTCTGTGTTTGTGGGGAAGTCGGGAGCCCTGAGAGGGGAACGTGCAAGACGGCAGTCGGGAATACTGGGAGCAGCCGCAGATCCCGGCAGAGCGCCCCTCTTCCTCCCTGCCCCTGTGCCCCTCACGCACGCTTTGCTCCCCGGCAAAACAGGCTGATAACACCCATATCTTTTGATACTGACCAAGCCCTTGTCTCATCTTCAACAGGGTTGGGTCCGATGCTCAGGGAGTGCGTGTGTGTGTGTGTGTGTGTGTAAGTGTGAGTGTGTGTGTGTGTGAGTGTGTGTGTGTGTGTGTGTGAGTGTGTGTGTGTGTGAGTGTGTGTGTGTGAGTGTGTGTGTGTGTAAGTGTGAGTGTGAGTGTGTGTGTGTGAGTGTGTGTGTGTGTGTGTGAGTGTGTGTGTGTGAGTGTGTGTGTGTGTGTGTGAGTGTGTTTGTGTGTGAGTGTGTGTGTGTGTGTGTGAGTGTGTGTGTGTGTGTGAGTGTGTGTGTGTGTGTGTGTGTGTGTGTGTGTGTGTGTGAGTGTGTGTGTGTGTGAGTGTACGGGGAGTGGGGGGGTGGGGGGAGGCTGTGTGGTTCCCATAGAAGCTACCTTGCCCCTTTGGCCAGCAGGCTGTGTGCCCACCGGGAGTCCTCCCAGACTTCATGGGAAAGATAAAGAAAATAAGCAAATCAGGAAAAAAAAAGCCCACAGCCACCAGATGTTGCTTCTGAACAGAGGCTTCCAGTAGGAAAGACGGATTCCCAAAGTGGCAACAAACGCACGGGGAAATGTCTGCGAGGTTACAAAAAAAAAAATCCCTGTTTGCCTGCTGTTTCCTCCAGGTGTGAAGAGCAAATTGCCGCACTTTGAGGACTGTCATCTGTTTGGAAATTGTGCGCAAGCTCTAGAGTTCAAAAGCAAGGCCGCCTCCAACAGGGCGCTTCCATGGAGCCGTCACCCCTGCTCACGCTTCAGGCCGACCCTTCAGAGTGCGTGACTCACAGAGGCTGTATTGCAGGGTAGCGAAGGGGCTGGGGTTTGATGTAGACAAACCTCGGCTCAAATCTGAGGTCTGACACTTACCTGCTGTGAGGCCTTTGGGTACCCAGTGCAGAAAAACGGCAAAAGTGAAGTCGTGGAACAACAGCCCTACACCCAGCTGTAAGGGGAGAAGTCCAGATTGGAGTGGGAGGCCGGGGGACTGCGGGGAGGGAAGGAATTGACAGTTATAAATGGTTTGAAAATGATTGTCAGGCGATCGATCAGTTGGAATATTTGGTGGGAAGAAAGGAAAACTTAGGTCTCATAAAATAGCAAATAAAAAGAGTAAGGTAATTATAAACTCTAGGAAAAACAATACACGGGAGGTGACACAAGATTATGATAAGCTACCTGGCCCAGTGGTGAGCAATACTGTGCAGTCATAAAAGGACAAATACAGACTATTAATTTAACCCTGAGTTGTGATATCATTACACTGAAAGGACAGGGGAGAGAGAAGAAGAAGGGGACAGTGTATTCAAGAGCGAAATCCTCAACTACAATAAAAGGAATTTAGTAGAAACTGCCTGAAAGTGAAAACCCAGCAAATAGCATTTTAAATGTTATTTAAAAATTGTAGGTAAATAGCACTAGCAAGTAGTGAGAGCTGAGAGGTGACCTCTGTGGGACTGAGGAGCTGATTAGGGGCAGATCAGGGGATGGCTATTTTTGCCTGGGTGAGAATGTTTGAGTCTTTTAGTACTATTTGCTTTTTTAAACTATGGACCTGGATTACTTTGAGAAATAGCTTTAAACAATAATACATATAAAGGGCTCAGCATTGTCCTTGGCACATAATAAACGCTTAGTAAGTGTTAGCCGTCATTATAGAATTAGAAAGGGTATGAAGGGTTTGTTTTGTCCATTCTCTTGCCTGCAGCCAGCACAGTACCTGAATTCCTCCACGGGGCTGGCCACGGGGGAAATCCAGGGCCTGTGCCGCCACCAGTTCGTCATGTGCTGTGGGCCAGAACGCCCTCCTGTAGTCAGTCCTCAAGGACCTCGACGATGTAGAATGGCGGGAGTATCCGGGCTGCAATTGCCGACTAAGAAGAGTTGCTGTAACAGTGTGTCTGTCCTTGTAGGAGGCTGGATAATGGCCCCCCGAATATGTCCATGTCCTAACTCGTGGAACCTGGAAATATCACCTTAGATGACAAAAGGGACTTTGTAGGTGTAATTAAATTAAGGATCTCAAGGTGGAGAGATGATCTTGGAGGATCTTGAGGGGCCTGATGTAGTCACAACACTCCTTGTGAATGGGGAACGGGAGGAGTGAGAATCAGAGGCGGCAGACATGATGACAGAAGGAAGGGGCTGGAACGACGAGCTTTGAGGTTGGAAAAAGGGGCCACGAGCCAAGGAAGATGGGCGGCCACTGGAGTCTGCAAATGTCACGTGCAAGGCTCTCCCTGTGGAACTTGCAGAAGGAAATAGCCCAGCTGACATCGTGACTTCAGCCAAGTGATGCTGATTTCAGACTTCTGGCTGCCAGCAGTGGAAGAGCACAAATGTGTGTTGTTTTAAGTCGCTAGACTGGTGGTGGTTTGTTACAGCAGCAATAGGAGGCCAGGGGACTCCTTCATGGAGCCACGTAAAAATGTCCCTCTTCTTTTCAGCTCCTACCGTCTCTGCAACATATACCAAGCCTAGTAACCAGGGCCTCCCTGGGAGATGGAAAAATGTATCTGCATTAAAGTGTTATGAGTTGTCGTATATCTTTCAAAGAAATTTTACATCTGGAAAAAGATTCCAAGGGGAGAGTCTCAAGGGTGGAGAATTATTTTTACTCAGGTTTGTATTTCTAGTACCTAGCACAGTGCCTGGCTAGTAAATGACTGTGGAAAGGAGGAGTAAGTGCATAAGTATATCAACAAATGCAAGACTGAGTAGGGACCCTGGACTCAAAGAAAGACTTCATCATCCTTCATTGGTCAAAGATATTTAATACTCCTCACTGCTAAGACTGTCTTCCTGCTGCCTAACTGGAATTCCCCCAAGCTGAATTTTCAGGGCTGTCTGTTTTATCCTCGGTGGATATAGTGAACATATGGTCATCAACCAACACCTATTAAGTCACTCTTGGTTTCCTTTGTTCAGGCTAAAGAATCCCAGTTCAGTGAGCTCTGCAGACCAGCCCTCTCTTTGTCGTGGTCAGAGCAACTCAGTTCCCATGATGGGTTTGCTCAGGGCTCCAGAGCAGGTGGAGCTGGGATGAGGGGAGCATCTATTTCGTTCTGGTTCTCTAATCTTCGCACACGTTTTGATGAGGGACTGGGCAGAGGGATGCCCTTTCCTTTGTTGTCTGCAGTGTGCTTAGAGAATGGAACCATCTGAGCAGTGGAGGGACGGGCCTGGCTCAGTGGCCTAGCTCTGAAATGTGCAGAGGCCACACAGTGAGCGGTTAAAAGCGTAGATTTTAGTCTCTGGTGAACGTGGGGTCCAGGCCTGGTTCTCTCAGTATCTATGTGACCTTGGGCAGGTCACCAAACATCTCTAAACTTTACCATGATCATCTCCAACACAGGGCCCTTAGAATGTCATGGGGTTTGAGTTGGATGGTATAAATAGCACTCCATTGTTGCTGATGATAGAAGTTGGTGCTTGCTAAAGGTCAACTATTATGGTGACGACATTGGGAAATGGTGTAGCAAAACTTGTTTTTCTACTTTTATGAGAAGGGAGTGGGAAGTCACATCAGGCCATCTAGCAAAGAGTATCAGAATTCATTCATTCATTCAGCCTACACACATTCATTTTGTTCCCTAAAAGAGTTCTCAGTCTGGTAGGGAAATATACAGATAAATTCAACACGGCAATGCAGTGTGATAATGGGTTCCGGAGTGGCTTTGAGATGGGAAGACACTTGAATGAGTCTTAAGAAATGAAATGAATAGACGTTTTCTAGGAAGAGATAATGGTAGTCCAAACAGAAGAAACAGAATATAAGAAGCCATCGAGCATGAAACAGCATGATGGGTCCAAGAAAGAGTCCAAGGAATCACGAGTGATGGATCTACTTCCAGTTCTCTGCCTTCTAAACATGTGGTAGAGTTGCATTTCTTGGCCTCCTGCAGGTTGGGTCTGAACATGTGACCATGTGACAATCAGTTGTGAGCAGAGGTCACAAGTGCCACTTCCAGGCCAGAACATTTTATTATTGATGCAGCATCTTCCAAAACTGCCTTTACTTTTTTATCCCAGTGCTGATATTTGGAATGGTGGCTGCCCTCTTAGTCTAGTCCTAGAGCAAGGAGCCATAGACGAAAGTCCCCAGCTCTGTTCTGTATTCTATTGTAGTATCTGCAAAAGTACGCCCCCTGTTGTCACATCTCAGTAAGACTTAGAGGTTGTTACTGCAGCGTAACCTAGCCTCTCCTGACTGATAGACCATATACGGTCTGGGGAAGTAACAGTGATGTGTGTTTTTCCTCCTCTCCTCTCCTTAGACCCTTCAAAGACACAGTAGAGGTAAAGTTAAATTAACTTCAAGGGCAGCTTTGAATGGGAAACATCAAAGATGGAGCCTGTCAGTGTAGGTGACGTTGGAGTTTCTATCCAGTGCTTTGCCTCTGGGGAGGGCAGGCATCGTTCAGGGATTGGCTGGAGGTTTGGGCGCCCTTGTTCCCATCGGCACCAGCCTCCTCCCTGAGTCATTGCCCAGCGCCTGCAGTGTGGCTTCCTAGAGCTGAGGCCCAAGGTAGTTCTTCACAATAATGATGATTTCCCCCTTTCCACACTTCTCTGCCCAGGGGCACGTGTTTTCACATATTTTAGTTCTTTGACATCACAACAACCCATGAGGTCAGCATTACGATTAGTTCTGTTTTACAAATGAGGAAATGAGAGGTAGAAAGGTTTCACGACTCATGTGAGATCACGCAATTAGTAAATTTTAGAGACAGGTTTCCATTGGGGATGTGCTGACACCGACTTATGCATTCTTCCTGCTCAATTTCTTCCTTCCCCCAATCCTTAGGGTGGTTCAGCTTGCCTTTCACAATACACTCAGAAACAGAGAGTTTTCAGCTCATAATCATGGTAGTTTCAGCGACAAGGTGTAAAATTACCAAAGTTTAGGACGTTTCCCAGCCTTTTGCTCTTCTTCCATCAGTGGGGATGTATTATTATGGCCGCCAAAGTGCTTTTATTGATATGCCAAAATCTATTGCTTTGCACTGACACAGACTCAGATTTTAGCTTCGAGGAACTTAGTCTTTTCTACTCCAGAGCTTTTGTTCATCCTGGATGCTCTGGGCAGAAGCATCCTTTCTCCACCTCCCTTTGGTCCAGCTCACATGCCTACTTTCCATGGAGCCTTCCCTGATGACCCAGAATCTCCATGATCCTGCAGCACACAGTTCTGGCTTGCTACTTACATTATTCTGTTTCCTATTACGGTTAGGTGTGAATATGCCTGACCTCCTCACTAAAATGTAGGCTCCTGAATAATAGAGACTGTGACTTACTCATTTTTGAGGGGGGCAGTGTGGCAGAGCAATAGACGCTGGGTTCTGGCCTGGGCTCTGTCATTAGCTGAACTCTGTAGCCTGTCACGAATCACATTACTTTTCTGCGCTTACCTTTTCTCTTCTGTAAAATATGAGGGTTGAGCTATAGGCTTCAAGGGTCTATGGCCCCCTTTAAATTATATGCAAGCATCTACATCTCTGTGAAATTTCTTTGGAGGTGGTCCAAAATACTCATCAGATTTGTGAAGGGGTCTGTACAAACCAACCGATTAAGGAATTTCTAAGTTTCCTTCAAGCTCAAACATTCTAAGAACTTGTTCTTACAAATCATTCCATCAGTGGAGCAGAACAGAGAGTCCAGAAACAGACCTACAAATACATCATCACTTGATTTTTGACTTAAGTGCAAAAGCCTCTAACAGGCAAAGTCTGTCAACAGGTTTTAGTGAAGCTGGTTATTCATAGGACAAAAATGTGCCTTGAAACCTGCTTCTTGCTGTATACAAAAATTAATTTTACCTGAATGTAAAAGCTAAAACTATAAGGCTTCTGCAAGAAAACCTAGGAAATCTTTGTGACTTGGGAGTAGGTAAAGATACCTTAGGACACTGACAGCAATAGACATACAATTTCAAAAAATTAATAATAAATTAGATTTTTAAAACATATAAGACTTTTGCTCACCAAAAAAGACAAACAAAAAAAAGTCACATAATGAGAGGAAATACAGTTTGACACTTGAATAATGAAGGGTTAGGGGTTCCAATCCCCCTGCACAGTAAAAAAATCGGAGTATAACTTTTAACTCCTCCCAAACTAGTAACCTACTATTGACCAAGAAGCCTTAGAACAGAGTCAATTACCATATATTTTGTATGTTATATGTTATAATTGAATTGCCATATTCTTACCATAAAGTAAGCTAGAGAAAAGAAAAAAATTCTTTCAAATTGTCACAGATCTCCAAAAAATTTCCCAATACAATTACTGAAAAAAATATGCATATAAGTGGACCCACATAGTTCAAACGTATGTTGTTCAAGGGTCAACTGTATTTGCAAAACATATCTGACAAAGAATGTCTGCAGGGTATATAAAGAATTGCTACAGCTGGATAACGAAAAGACAGAGAACATAATCAAAAACACGGACAAAAGACGTGAACAGATACTTCACCAAGGGAAGTTTACAAACGGCCAATAAGCTCATGAAAAAATGCTCAGAATGAGATACCACTGTGCGTCCATTTGAATGTCTAAAACTAGAAAGACTGGAAACGTCCACTATTGGCAAAGCTGGGAGGCAGCTGTCATTCTCATACTCTGTTGGTGGCGGCATACAGCTGCTTTGAAAAAAGATCTGGTAGCTTTTTTCTAAAACTGAAGAATGTACACTTATCTTATAATCAGCAATGCAACTTCTAGTTATTTATCCAAGGGAAATAGAAACATGTATCTACACAGGGACTTGTAGAAGAAAGTTCACAGCCGCTCTTTACTGATTATAGCCCTTCGCCTGGAGGCAGCCCAGGTGGCCATCAGCAGGGACTGGGATACGTACAGAGGGAAATCCCTCGGCAGTAAAAAGAAACCAGCTCTTAATATGTGCATCACCATGGATGAACCTCAAAAACGTGTTGCATACGTTGTGAAAGAAGGTGTACACCAGCATACATAGTGTATTATTCCATTTATACGAGCTTCTAGAACAAGCAAAACTAATATGCAGTGAAAAAAATCACAGTGGCCGTGCCTGTAGGATGGGAGTGGGGCTTAGTTGGGAGGCACATGAGGAAGCTCTGGGGTGAGGTCATGTTCTGTACTTTCGTGGGTTTGGAGTTACACAGCTGTATGCATTTAACAAACCTCATTGAATGATACACTTAAGGTTTGTGCATTCCTTAAGTAGGTATGCAAATTTTACTTCCAGGAAAAAAAGACCAATAAACAAATATTGAACTCTAATGCTACGCATGCTGAGGTTGCTGAGGTGTCTAAGGGTGAAGTGAGCTGATGGCTGCCGTGTACTTTGAAATGCACCCAAAAACTTAAGATAGATGGATGGAGGATCTGGGAGGTGGCTAGATGGGCAGGTACGTGATAAACAAATCCAGCAAGATGTTTACTGTAGAATCTAAGTGGTGGGTATAAGAATGTTGACTGTACAATTCTTTCAGCTTTTCTGCTATGTTGGAAAATTTTTAACAACAAAATGTTGGGGGAGAAAAACCTATCAACCAAAACAGCAGCAAAGTAACCAAGGAGCTAATACAGTTCATCCCAAACTTTACTCATCTTGACACTCTCTGTACCATTATTCACTTAATAATTTCCTGAAACTCGACTCACGTGTAGAACTTACAGCTGTCTGCCTTTGCTGCATCCCGAGCAGTATGTGTGAAATGATGTCTGACCTATTAGTTGTATTTTTAATAATACACACAATATATATTAATATAAAAACCTGAACATTAACTTAAAAATGTCCACTCGTATCCCGAGTGTAAAATTGTTGCACTTACCCCCCCAAGTGTGCGTATCACACTTCAGATGTTCTGATCTTTGCAGCCTGCTGTGGGGGGATTAAAAGAGGAGCATGTGGTCTCTGACCTCAAAGAGCTTTAGTGGCAGCCCCATAAATCTGTGGGAGGGGGAGAGCACAGACTGTGCAAATGGGAGCAGCGGCCCGGGCTGGACCCAAGTGGCTGGGACGTGTCTGCAGCGGGCGTCACCCCATGGAAGGCAAGGACAGATAGCCCTGGTGACACACAGGTCATTGTCCTGTCTCCTTGCCCAAGACAAGTGGGGAGGAGACTCTTCAAAGCCTCAGGAGCAGACACTAAGTTGGACAGACCCTCAGATTTGGAGCTTTGCTAGGGCTTTGAAGAGAAGGAGAAAATACACACACAATCCAGCCACCTAATCACAGGCCACCCCCCGCCCCCGCCGTGGCTCCCACCCACCCTCTACCTATTCCACTCCTCTCAATTGTCAATTAAAATAAACAGCCTTGCATTCCGCAGCCTGACTTCAATCTATCTTGGCCGCCAGGCTGCACACAGATCTGTGGCAGCGCTCGAAAGTCCTTGCTCAACCTTTTTAATATCTGAACAAAGCAATCAAACCCGATAAGATCTGGCGAAGGCTCGATCACTCTCTGTCCCTGGGATGGAAGCTTGTTAGTCTGTGGCCCACACCATCAGAGTTATTGTGCCATGTTAAATTTATTGGTACTATCTCACCTCATTAAATACTTAAATAGACCTGACAGGACAGAAAAACGGGCTTTTTAATTTTTTCCCCCTATCAAAAGGGAGCTGGTGTTTCCCATGTCCCAGTTCACCTCTGCTACAGCTGTTGGCAAAGAAATAGGAAAGCAGGGCACTGCGTGGAAGGTTGGGGCTGGCTGTTTAGGGGTTCTGGGGACCGTCCCAACCCCAGCCTCACCTGGGCTGGCAGTGAGGAAAGTGTGTGTGGAGTGGGGTGGAGAAGAGGTGGTGGTGGGTCCACAGTGTTCATTCTCTTTGCTGTGTTACCCAGATCTGCCTGACTGCATTTTCTGGGTGGAGCCTGTCAGTCATTTGGTCAGGACAATGGTCAGAAATAAAGGTCAGGGTGACCAAGGAGAGGTAATCAGGGTGTGTGGGGTGAGGTGGCAGGCTGTGTCCACCCTCCAGCCCTGGGCCTGTGCTCTTTGTTTAGCAAATAGCCCTAGTCTCAGGGCTGGGTGGTGGCCAAGGCCAGGGTTTCCCAATTCACAGTTAGAGAACTTGGCAGGTTGAAGCCTTGCAGGGACTCTCTTGCCTGAAGGCCTCAAGCAGGTTACAAATGAAAAGAGGCGGGTGTCCGAGAATGCTGATTGGGCCCCTTGCCCGTCCCTCGCCCTGCCCTGTGCCCTGTGCGTGTGGTGGTGTGGGGCCAGAGTGGAAAGTCAACCCCTGGAGAAACTTTACAACCTAAAAAATGTTCTTTTAAGAGTTTCATGAGAGGTTGATGATTTTTCCTCATTTATCAAGCCAATTTCTTTCTCACCAAGGTGATGTGGGACACAGGCCCCCTGCGTCTCCTTCCTGTCCTCCTATCTCTACCTGCAGAGAAAGCCTCTTTCCTCGGCTGTTTCCCTCTCCCAGTGCAGGTCCTTGTTTGAGCCTTGTTAATAAGGTGGGCAAGGGGCCAGGGGGCAGCTCCCCGGCGCCTCCTGTTCCTAACTCCCTAAACGGCCATGACACCGCGCTTGATTTCCGTGTTAGTGCAACGGCTGGCGGGACATCGGCAGGCCGAGGCCTGGGGCCGGGGACAGTGTCTGCAGCTGTGACCATCAGCCTCCCTGTAATTAGATGCCACTTGGAGCCTGCTGTCCTGTGGAGCTGGGTGGACTTACATAACTGTCCCCCGCTCAGAGCACAAGGCTCTTTACAAGCTCTGCGTCTCCCAGCGTTGAAACAGCTCTAATCCCCTGCCCTCGCTGGGAGGGAAGGCAGGCCGCCACCAGATGGGTCATCCGTGTTATCAGCTTGGAATAGCGCGGGGCACGCAAAACCCAGGGCTGGTGCAGGAAACCTAGATGGTTGACATTTACCGACAGGGGAGAGCTGCTCTTTATCTTTTTTAGAATGTTCCACGGTAGACTTGGGGAAGGGAGACGGTCAGGCCACGGGTGGGGGCTTCTGCTGCTGGGAGGGCACATGTTCCGGGAAGAGCTGGGTGGTAATTAAAGCATGTCAACTGCTGTGAGGTTTTGGGGGAACTGGAAGTCTGCCTGTGCATGTGGATATAAAGGCCCATTTGGTCTGAACCAAATACTGGCTGGGGGGCCAATAAGAGGTGGGGTGGGTGAAGGAGGTGGTTAATTACCCCCCGGGGGGCAGTGTTTCTCCATTTAAATGCTGCAGCCTCAATCATCTGTAATTACTTCCCCCATGGTCTTAAACCAAGGGCTAGTCCAGAGTGGGGGTCAGCTGCTCAGGTACCTGTTCTGGGTGGGCTGGCGAAAGGCAGATGGTGGGGTGGAGAACCACTCTGGGGCACGCACAGCGCTGTTCCATCAGTGTTCCCCCAAGGACTGAATGAATGCTATAACTAATAATAATTAGAATCTGAATCAGTAGTACCCCAGATAGATAATACCCTGGATAGACAGGACCTCAGGTAGGCAGGACCCCCGATGGGTAGGACCCCAGGTAGGCAGAGCATCTTAGAGGAGCCCAGCATCTTTAAAGATCCATCCATCTTGTTTGTTCTCACTGTGGAGGTCAGAAGCAGGGGGTGGGGGTTCCTTCCCGCTGTGTGGATGGACATAAGAAACCAGCCCACACATGCAAACTCGAGAGAGGTTTCGGGGTTGGGAGTGTTTCCTCCAGGACAGTGCTCCCAAATCTAGGGAACAGAATCACCTAAGGTGCTGGTGAGAAAGAAGTAGAGATTCCTGCCCAGATGTGTGGAACCAAAGTTTCCAGGGTGAGCAGGGTCATCAGCATCTTTGACAGGCTCCCCAGGTGCTCCTCAGGGGGCCAGGTGTGGCCCCCTGCACCAGGCTGGCTGTCCTTACTTCCTAGGTGGGGAGGACCAGCCCCTCACCTCATCCCTCCTTATCCCTCCTCACCCCTCCAGTGGCCAAACTTGTCAGGGCTGGAGACTGTGTTTTCAGAATCTGGGACTCCTTGGAAAGGCAGAAGGAAAGGAAAGCTCTACCTGAGAAGTGGTGACCTTTCCTGGACTGTCAGCCTCTGGGTGAGGATGGTGTCGGTGGGGAGGAACTTCCAGAGCACTCTAGAAAAAAAGATGATTTCAGCGAGAGCGATTCGCTCTCCCCTCTCTGAGCTTGAGTCTCCCCATCCGCAGGGTTAGGGGGCTGGGCCGGGGTCACCCAGTCTCTTCCTTCCCAGACACTGCGGGGTTCTCTCGTCTTCAGGCCCAGCTTCTCTGCCCCCATGTGGCCTGCTGTCAGGAAAGGAAAAGGTTTTGGGGCCCCCTAAACGTCACTCACACAGAGCCTGTTGCCTCCCTCCCGTCTTGTTCTCCCCCTTGGTCTCTTTCTCTTTCCATTAGACAGAGAGAGTCTTGAAGCAGCTCACCGTGTCCTCTGCCTCACAAAGCCCAAGAAAATGATCTCTGGGCTGTTTGGGATCTCTGGCTCATTTTCTGCTTTCTTCCCAGGCTGGAGAATTTCTTCTGGCTTCCTACTCCATATCTGACCCCCAGGAGGCCTGTCTCGATTTATCGAATATAAATTATGCTCTCAGAGGCAAACGTTTCTTCCTTTCTTTCTCCTTATGATCGTACTGCCCACAGATCAAAGCACAGGACCCTGTCTCTTACTGGAACCTTATATATCCAAGCCCTCAGCCACCTCAGGTTGTCAGGAAGCATTCACTGGCAAGTTGCTCCTTCTTTTAGACTGGTTCACCGGTGCCTGTGGAACTTAAGAATTATGTCCTAGGGGGACGCCAAGGATGACTCCAGGCGATTTGGTTTTAAACAACAAACTTGCTATTTACGAATAACCATCAACTGACATGTGCTGTAGCCTGATGAAGCATGGTCTTCGGGAGAAAACCTAGAACTCTGGACGTGACTATGTTGAATTTAAGAGGCCACCATGTTCCCACCATCGTGCTGGGAGATGCCAAGAGGAAGCAGACACAGCCCCTTCCGGAGAAGCTCACCCTGAACATGAGCACGACCTAGCGTGTCGGTACGTGGGGGGGGGGGGGTTGGAAGGCGGTTGTGCCTGAATCATGCTGAGGGGGAAGCACGGTGGACCGACCTCCAGAAGTCCCAGCACTCTGAAATGTGACCCTGCCCTGTGGCTAGGTTAGGGTCCAAGTGTGCCGTGTCTGGTTTGAACTCAGGATGTCGGGCTCTATCTCCTTCCCTTCCTTTAGAAACCTTGTTCTGCTACCTTGTGCTTCTGCACAGACGGTGGGGGTCTTTCCCATATTTTTATGAGGATGTAGCTGGATACCGGCCTTTGGTGGTGATCAACTCCATGTGTATTTGTTTTTTGAGGATATCAACCTTGTCGAAGGACAAAGATGAGGAGGTTTGTGTTTGGGAGCCGGAGGTTAAGAAATCTGAGTCTGTGCCAGATTCACTGATTCCCTAATTCATTCTCTGATTCAAGTATTAGTTCTTTGATATAGTGGCTGATGGGCTAATGATTCATTCACTTATTTATTCAATAAACACCGATGGATTTCGTGATCTAGGTTCTTAACCAAGAAAATCAAGCTGAATGTTTTTCTTCTAGTTTCTCTTTTCTTGGTTTCCTTCCAAAGCAATTAAGAGGAGGCAGAGAGCAGCAAGGGTGAGAGATGCCGAACCGGAGTCCTCTGGGCTGCGTCCCCTTCGCGGCGCCAGTCCCTGGAGGAGGAGAGGCCCTTGAACGTGGAGAGAGAGAGAAGCAGCACCTTCCTGGAATCTGACTTCCTCTCCTTTCCTCTGTCCTCCTCCTCTGCAGGCCCCTGGGCCCCTTGGTCCTTTGTTCCCTGAGATTTCCAGCCTCGGGGTGGGTGTCCTGGAGGGATCAGCTGCTCAGGGGGCCCTGGGGGCTCCCCAGACCTCCGGTCCTAACTCCTTCCCCAGCAATCCAGGGAGCTGGGAGCATCTGGTGCTCTTGCCTCCTGAGAGCCTTTTTAATATTATTTCATTTCTTTTAACCTTTATTAAGACAAACATTGAGCAGAGAACAGTCTATACTCCCACTAGAGACACTCTCTATTTCGATATTAAAAAACAAAACAAAACAAAACCTAAACCCATCCAACCTGAGGCCCAGAGGACAGAGAGAGGAGATGGGGGGAAAAAAAAGAAAAGAAGAGAAAAAGAATATCCTAGAGATATTTTTACCTTCAAAGATCCATCACTCATCACTGCGTAGCACAGACACGTCTACAATCTCATTTTCTTACAATTCTCCGTGAAATAAGTGTAAATGGAAAATAATACCCCATTTTGAAAGTTCAACAAAATGTCTTTATCCACCAAATGTAGCCCCAGCTGTCTCATTTTCAGAAACAAAGCCTGATTTTAAATAGCAGCTCCCACCCAAATAAACACCGGCGGCTCTCCCTGGCTCCCGCGGCAGAGGCTGCGGCACCCCGTGTCATCGCCCACCTCCCAGTCCACGCGGGACGGACTTCTGGGGAGGGAGACGCGGCGGTGGCCGGCTCTCACCCCCCGGGGAGAGCGTCACCTGGGTTACTGGTCCCCGCTTCCTCCGGCCCCTGATTTCCACGTCCCTGAACAGCACACCTGCTTCCCCCTTGTGAATGGAGAGGCGCCCAGGAGCCCCGAGAAGGGGGAGGCTCCAGTGCGGAGGGTGCGACCCCTGCTCGCTGACCAGCCCTACGACCCTGGGCGAGGACTTGAGACCCGCAAGTCCCCCGTTCCCTCCAGCTCTTACCTCTTACCACTGAGATGTCCACGAGGGTGTCCACACGGCGTGTCCCGGACTCCCAGGCTCCTGCTCCTTCCTCCGTGTCCTCCGCCCCAGCCAAAAGCCACTCCAGCTGTCCCTGTTGCTCAAGTTAAAAAGAAAAAAAAGAAAAAAACAGGAGCATGACTCCCCTCTTTCCCTTCCCCCCTACACCGGATCTGACAGCCAGATCCGTGGGCTGCCCCTGCAGGGACAGCCCGAGCCGGCCGCCTCCAGCACCACCACTGCGCCCCCGGCCCCGGCCGCCTCCGGGACTGCCAGCCGCCTCCCGGGACCTCGCGCTGACTCGCACGGAGCAGAGCGGGGAGGCCACGGGGCCCGGAGCCACGTCCTGCTCAGGTAGGTCCACGGCCCTCACTGGCTGTGCGACCCAAGCCAGTCCCTCCTGACCACTGCTGTCCTTTTCTCACCTGAAGGTGGGAGCCTCGCACTCTAGGCACAGGGCTGATGCCAGATGCACGAAGCCGAGGCGCACGAAGCATGCAGACGCGCCTGGCTCTTGATTCCCGCTGTGCGATCCTTAGCTGTTATTATTATTTACATTATTCTCAGTCTGGCACCAGGATGATCCTGCGCTGGGAGATTTCCAGTATCCCCCCTCTGTTCAAAGCCTTCCAGTATCCCCTTCAGGACCAGACCCAAAATCCATCCCACGCAGCCCTCCAGGAGGGGAGGCCCTGGGCCTCTCTCGTCCGTGCTCTGTCTCCAGCCCCATTGCGCTTGTGTTTCCTGGGGGATCCCACCTGCCTTGGGCTCTTTTTGCTCGTTTCTTCTGCCTGGAACACACTTTCCCCAGAGAGCCTCGTGGTTTGCTCCTTTATTTCATTCAAATATCGCTTTCTCAGTGGCCAAATGTCACCTTCTCCACGGGGTCACCTCTGACCACCCTATTTAAAATTAAACCCGAGTACTTGGCAATCTTTTTCTTCTGCTTTGGTTTCCTCCCTAGCACTTACCACTACAAACACTCCAGATTACACTTATTGAGTCGTTTACTGTCTCTCTCCCCAGGAGGGTAGGATGTTTTGCTATGGTCGCTGGTATTTCCCCAACACGAGCATAGCTGCTTGGCACATAACGGACACTCAACAGGCGTTTGTTCAAAGGATGAATATAAATACAGTTCAGCCTGACAGTCTTGAAGATCTCCCCTTTTATGTTAACTTCCGTGACTGCTGTTATGTACCGCCTCACCCATGGAGCAGAGATGTCTGCACTTACTCCACCCAAAAGAGGTCAGCTGCTGTTTTAAGAGGCACAGGGACATTGGTGGACAGCCTGCATTGGGACCCAGATTTGTGACGCTGACTTCAGGCCTCTTCAGAGCCTCCTGCTAACACTGGATTTGACCTGGACATATTTGCTAAACACCTGGATGGACGGGGAGCAAAAAATCACCCTCTTCCTTGAGAAGTCAGCCATAGATGGCAAAATTAGCCTGGTCTGAGGGAAAGCCTGGAGTTGGCTTTGACAGTGAGGTCAACCCGGAGCCCAGCCGGGCAGGGAGGGACCCCCGCTGCTCACGCCTGGCCAGGACTCAGCCCTGGCGATTCAGGACCTGGGGGGCCTGTCAGGGCAAGCTCAGATGGAATCCATGCACCGAGGTGTCACATCTCCAAGTCGTTTCTTGGAAGCGACCCAGAGGGAGACTGACAGGTAGTCGCTGGACAAATAGGCAGATCAGAGGCCCGCAGGGATGCCTGGCTGCCCCTGTTGCATGAAAGACTTGAAGCTTCTGGAGAGGCCATGGCGAGCTTGGCCAAGAGCCCTGCGGAGATGGTGGCAGGGGCGCTGTGAGGGGTGTTGCGGTGGAATAGTGGTGACCTCGCATGGGGTTCTTGGGTCACACAGGGCGTGGGGTGTTCTCATTTTTTTCCTTCAGCTTTATTTCCTTTTGCTTTTTTTTAGCCGGACCACCCATCAAGCCTTATGAGGTCCCCAAGAAAGGGGCCCACAGGTGTGCAGAGAGTGTGGGCAGGCCAGAGCCTCCCAGGGCCGAGGATGTGGAGCCATCGCATCTTCTCAGACCTGCACCAAGCTGCTCTCCACCTCCTTTCAACACAGGAATGATGACTGATGGTCACGGAGCATGTACTTCAAGCTAAGCCCTTAACATCCTTAGCTTCTTTTACCTTTACAACAGCCAAATGAGGCGGCGATTATAGTCCCTGTACTATAGTTGAAGAAATGAGACTCTCAAGGTTAAATCACTCTTGTGGGTCATATGGCTGGACGGTGGCTGGACCAGGATTGTGGTCCAGGTACTTGTGATGCAGGGCCTCATTCTCAACCCCTGAGCATCACTCCATGGACTGTCAGAACCAGGCTCTTGTCCTGCTGCTCAGCTGGGCTGTCAATGCCCACCACTGTTAGGCATGTCTCTAGTACTTTCCATTCTCCGTCACCATTGTTCTGTGTAATGCAGACCCGTAGCCCTTCTAAGTCCATTCTTGGGGGTTTCTGAAAGGTCTTCTTGTCTTTGTACCTCAGAGCAGAGCGCAGTGCCTGGCACAGTCGGTGTTAAATAAGTGTTGGTTGAATCAAGGAATGAATCGTTCAGACCCCACCTCTATGCTCTCTACCTGCTTTCCTTGGTGCCAAATGGGCCCTGTACCTTTCGTGCAGTCCACATTTCTCCCTCCCTCCAGAGCCCAATTTAAAACTTAATATTCTCCTCTTGGTTGTGAGTGTGCCTTGGTGCAGAATTTAAGTGGGATTAGACAGAGCATAATAAGCACTTTAGGAATATGTTAATCCTTTGACTTAATAATTTTGTTTCTAGAAATTGATCCTAAAGAAACAGTTGCACATACACATGAAGAGGTAAGTGCCAGGATGTTCAGCGCAGCGTTGTTTAAGACTGCACAAAACTGGAAATCCCTGGGAGGTCCAGTAATAGAGGACTGGTGAAAAATTCACATGTTATCTTTTATATTCATACAATAGAATACTTAGTAGTCATTAAAAATAATGAAGATATATATATCTATTGACATAGGAAATTAAGTGAAAAAAGTAGGTTATAAAATAGTACACCCAGAATAATTGGATTTTTATTAAAATTGTATGAATATAAATATATGCATCAAAAAATGTCTAGAAGGACATACATCAACCTGTAAGCAGTGTTTATCCTCAGGTAGGGATTATGGGTGATTTTTTTCTTCCTTTTACTTATCTATTTTCTAATTTTCGGCAAAGCCTGTGCTGAAAAAGAAGGAAAACTGCATGTTCCCTAAGTAGTATTCCGATGGCTCTTACCCCCCTTAGGCCTCCTCAACTGTGACGGCCCACCAGCCTGGTACTGGACTGATTGTAAGGGTCTAGCACTGTCCCCATAGGCGATGATTTTCATTCTCCTTGTAAGCCCCTTGGGCCCTTGTTTGTAACTGCAGATTTCAGAACAGGACCTAGTACATGGACATGCTTACATTTTTTTTGTCCCTCCCATCATTTATTCCTATGAAGGAGAACATGAAGCATGGCATTGTCCTTGAGGAAGGAAGGGGGGTGAAACCATTTCCCCAGGGCTGGGCAGAGGCCCAAATTAGCCCATGAAGCCAAAGGCGATAAATAATCCTGGGCCCTCTGAGGTCAGGGCCCTGGCCTCCTCTGGTGGCCACCCTGACCTGCATAATGGGCCACAGGCTGTTATGATTCATGCAGACGCCAGTTGGGCTCCTGCCAGCCTGGCCCGAGGAGGCTCCACAGCTGGAACTGGATAGGCCTGAAAGTATGGCCCCCCAGGGACAGCCTGCACCACGCACTGGGGAGCTGGGCAAGCCAGAGGCCTGGAGGGGCTTCTGAGAATGGGGACGGGAGACACATGGCTGCCTCAGCCCTCTTCTGTCTGTGCAGCTAGAGCCCCAGGGGCAAATCTACAGCCATTACCCAGCCAGACAGAGCAGGAAGAAATGAGTTTAAAGCCACCAGAAGGAGGGCTTAGATAATAATAATGTAGCAAGTGGCTTGGACAGCAACTGTTGCAATAATATTCCCTCCCATTTGTATAGGACTTCACTATGCACAAAATGCATTCACATATATTATCACATTTGACCCTCACAGTAACCCTGTGAAACAGACGGTCTTCACCTGGAATTCCAAGGGAGAAAGCTAGCAACTCAGAGCAAGATTCATTTGCTGAAAGTCACATATCTCATAAGAAGCCAGCCTTCTAACTTGTCTCTGCTGAAGGAGGTCTACCTGCAGGAACCAAAAGACAGCATAGCTCAGTGCTAGAGGAATGGCATAGGTTTGCTTCAAGAACAGAGGCCTCCTTACTAAGTGTGGTTGAAGTTCAGGCAGAAGGGAAATGAAATGACCCCTGAAAGCCCCAGGTTGGTGCCAGGTCAGCCAGGGGGGCAGAGTGGCCATGGCTGTGGACCCAGGAGCCTGGTGTCCAAGCCATCAGACACCTACCTGGGATGAATGATGATGGAGACTTTGCTCCTACTTTAGATACCAGTGGAAGAGGATGATGGGCCAGAGTGGGTGGGCATGGGACTCTCTGCCCAGGCTTCAGACAGGCCCCCGTGGGCAGTGTGTGAGGGCGTGAGTGTATGAAGCCAGGGTATTGGAGCTGGGCTGGAGTGAGTGTCGGCCTGGGGCCCAAGAGGTCTCTGGAAATTAGACAGAAAAACATCTCTGAGTTTGTCCTTGCGAGCTCCACAGAGGGACGGCAGGAGGCTCAGGTGGGGAAAGCCGGCCCAGAGAACAGCTGCTGTGCCCGTTCTGCACACAAACCACATGCACCCCGGCCTGCGTCTGTCTCCTGGAAGGAAGGGCCCCAAAGCACAGGACTGGGTGGGTTTCCCCCGCCTCACCCCACAGGGCAGTCCCTCCTTGGCCCCTTCCTGGTGGTGCTGAGGGTTCTAACCACAGGCGGCTGAGCCATCCTCAGAAGTATTTCCGGGTGGGACTCCACGGGCCTCTCCTCTGGGGTTCTGTGAGCCTCAGGTTGTGGCCCAGCCACGCCCAAGCCCTGGTCTGCATCATCGTTGCCTCGGGCACCAGGGAGAACGCGACCCAGAGTGCTCAGGACACGTGTGTTTCAAGGCGCTTGTGTGGCTGGGGTCCCGTCAGAAACCATGCTAGGCCTTTCTACAGAAATGATTTTACACAGGGGATTGGTTCAACGGAGGCAAGCAGGTATTGCCTAGGTCTGGGTGAACAAAGAGGAGAGCTGGGGGCTATCAGAACATCAAAGTTCCCAGGGGGGACCCTGCAGAGCTGAGTCGAGGCCTTCAAGGAGGGAGTGCAATTGATGCACCTGCTCGAACGAAGGGCCCGAGGCTCGGAGCGCGGGGTGACCCACTGCTGCCAGCGTCTTAGGAGTTCAGAGAGGGGGCTCAGCAGAGCTGGACGCGGACTTCCAAGGAAGAGCTCCTCCTAGCTGGCACTGGGGCCTCCGAGGGGGTGTGGGGAGGCTGGTGCTGGGAGAGCCAAATGAGGCTGGAGACTGAAACAACTCCTGCCGCTGGGCAAAGGGGCTGCGTGCTGGGCCAACACTGGGCCATAAACGGAATAGGAGGCAGCAAATCTTTCCGGTCTCAGTCTAGCTCCCCCTACTGGCAGCCAACGGGAGCCAGCTGTCCAAGGGGACATGCAGTTTGCAGAGTCCCAGCCCGGCATCCGGAAGCCAAACATAGAAAGGCGGGCTTGAAGCCTAATAACCGGCAAGCAGCCTCATTCCCAGAGGATGTATTAGTGGGGGGAATATTTTCCAGACAGGCACAGCGAACTTCAGGAAGTAGTTTGGGCGCTCTTATAGCCCAGGCCCACGGCCAAGTCCTTGAGTCACCATGTCTGGTCTCCGAGTTCTTAGCTCTCTCTGATAGGTCCCAGAGCTTTTATGAATTGCATGAAAAAAGATGTGGCATGGGCATGTCTGCATCTTATCCCTTTTGGGACCACCCTGAGCCTCTGCCCCTTGCCCCAGACTGAACAAAGCACCCTTCCAACTCATAGGAAAAAGGGAGATTCAAGTGTCAAACAATAATAGCAAGATTTTATCAATGTAGGCCTGTGATTGTATCATATAAAAAATAAAATACACACCAGTTAATCAAAGCACTACAGACACTTTTAAGTAATCCCACTTCGGCTTTGCATAACTCCATATACCGCCGGCAGCGCTCTTGTCTACCACCAGAGACTGTAATATACATCAAAAATTCTCCTTTAAATTTATTTTCAGTAAAGATTGGTCTTTTGAACTGCGGCAGTGGAGGCTTAAGGGTACAAAATCTCTCTCTCGCCCCTTTCTTTCTTTTTCTGCCTCCCTGCCTTTCTCTTCGGTGGGGAGGCGACTCCGGGCCGGGGGATGAGAGCCACAGCGGGCTCTGCACATCTTGTCGAACCTTCTGTCCTTTGCATGGATCAGTTCCTCTCATCTGCCACTTGATTAAGACATTAAAGCAGGAAGGTGAAGGAAGGTTGAGCTGCAGCAAGAGGGAGTGAGAAACAATTCCCCCCATTCCCTTTGGAGGAAGGCCTCCACCTCTGGGCCCAGGGTGGTGTGGGGATAGCCCAGCTGTGATCGTGCAGCCCCCGCGCTTTCTCAGAGCCCCAGATTTTGTAGGGTGCCCAGCACTGGATACCTAGGGGTACTGATGACATCCCTGCACCAGTGGTGAACTCGGCCTTGCTGCTGCTACAGTGGGACAGCAAGGAGGATAGCTTTCCCAGCTCGCAGAGGGTCGGTGGCAGGTCCCTGGGTTGCAGTACATGTTTGTGGCTTGCACTTAGACCTAAGTTTGAATCGGATTCATTACTTAATAGTCGTGTACCTCAATGCCAGTTTTTGTGTGTGCTTTTACTGTGGTGAAGTATATGTAACACAGACTTTTTAAAGTGTCCAGTTGCATGGCACTGAGCACATCCACACTGCTGTTCTCCCCTCACCCCCATCCATCCTCAGAACCTGCTCACAGTCCCAAACTAAAACTGGACCCACTGAACACTGACTCCCTACAACCCTCGCCCCGAGCCCTGGGCACCCAGCGTTCTATTTTCTGTCCCTGTGAGGCTGACTACCCTAGGGACCTCACATCAGTGGAAGCTGATTTCACTTAGCATGATGTCCTCAAGGCTCATGCATGCTGTAGCATGTGTCCCTAATGCCAGTCTTCCTTCTCAGTATACGGACAGTTGCCAGTTCTTATACTCTGCTACCTTGCCCTGCTGCAAACGAACGGTGGGTCAGGGGAAACCTACAGGGGGACAGATGAGTCCATAGACTCTTAGAGCTGGAAGGGACCTCAAATATCATCTCACTCTACCACCCAGCACCTCTATTCTACCTCTGGTTAGAAAGTTGGGCTAATAAGAGTATTAATGCCCCATATTTTTAAAAGTAACTAACCTCTTTTCCCCCAAGATGTTTGTATTTGTCATCTCGCTTGTTCATAACAACAATTCTAAACATGGGGCCGGGCAGCTCTTACTTTCCCTGTTTAAGTGAGGGTGACTTGAAAGCCTAGAGGGTGGAGATGAATTTGCTCCTGCCCCGTTGTGTGGAGGCTCTTGTTTCCAGCCTCCTAGCCGGTCTATAATACCCCACTATCGCCACGGTAACCCCACTTCTATTTCGTTCCTTATCCAAGGTTCACTTACCTCTTTCTTATCTTCTTGATGTTGTCACCTCAGACCCCCAGCTCCGCTCTTTGAACCTCTTAGATCATGTCCTAGGGAAGGAGAGGGGCGAGTCAGGCACTGTCAGATGGAAGCTAAGGCCGTGGAAAGGGCTCCGAGTACAGGGACCAGCGTCAGTGCGGAAGGTCCCCGGGCTCATCAAGGCTGCCATCTTGTGAGTCGGGGGATTCTCTAGCATCTGCCCTAAGTCCCTTCCACAAACAACACTTTTCTTCCCTTTTGTTCTGAGGTCAGTGGGAACAGAAAGGAACTGCTACCGTCATTTATGCTGTGAAGATAAATTCCCCACTCTTCTTCCTTGGCCCGCGGCCTGGTCTCCCAATCCTGAGCTCCCAAGGGGAGGGAGGGCTCCACAGATGGATTTCCCCCCACCTCTGCTGGCAGCCGCTGTCAGTGTGGGGGTGCTCAGGTGCCAGGAGGGCTCCCCCCGGGCCTTGCTCTCCAGGGGTCTCCCAAGGACTGGGTGAAATGTGAGAAGCACAGCCGCCTTCCGCCTGCGAGCTCCAGGGGTCAGGGGGCCCCAGATGGTGCAGGGCGGTGGGGGCGAAGGGCATGTCGATAGGAACAGCAGAAGAGCACAAATAAGGACCGCTCTGTTTGCTGCCCAGGCCTTTCTTTTGACCTCGTGGAAGGAACATGACCCTGTGATAAACCCTGCAGCCTTCTATAAGGAAGAGTCGGCCTTCAGCTGTCTCTCTAGCCAGCCCCCTGGGTTCCTAGGAATGGAAACAGGTACTTTCCCTAAAAAGGTGTCACCACTAAGAAAGATAAAGGGCACCCCACAGTGAAGGCGGTGAGAGGAGGGGCGGAGCCACCAAATAGTGTGGGTGTGGGGTGGGGAATGAGGGGGTTGCTGCGGAATCTGCTTCTCTGGGCTCAGGGAAGCTTAGGAGAAATACGGATTTCCAAGCCGCTGGGGGAACAGGTGTTAGTTGGGCTTCGGCAGCCCAGGAGCCCTCCCCTCCCCTTGGGGGCCCGGGATTGGGGGATCAGGCCACGGGCCAGGGAAGGGGAGCGGGGAATTTGTCCTTACAGCATAAATGACAGCAGCAGTTCCTTTCTGTTACCCCTGACCTCAGGAAAAAAGGGAAGAAAATCACTGTGGCTGTGAGAGGGACTCAGGCCAGATGCTAGAAAGTGTTCGGACGCCCAGATCTGAGCCCCCAGAACTTTCTTCTCAGCTACTCCGAGAAGCCAGGCCTGTGTGCAGCACCTCCCAGCTCAGGCATGAGTCACGCCAGCTTTTCAACAGGCCTGACCTCTTCCCGGGAAGGGAACCGGGCATGGAAAGCCACGTGCTGGGAGGTGACCCTGGACCGGGGCCAAGGGAACCGGAGGCCCCCCTGCAGCTCCCTGCAGCCTCCTTCCCAGAAGCCGGGTGTGAGCGGAGGCTGGAGCGGCTGTCGGCCCTCACCCGGCAGGCACGGGGCCCCGCACAGCTGGCAGCTCGTGTGCCCACTGAGGGCCCGCTGGCCGCTGGACTAGGGGTAGCAGGGTAGGGCAGGAGGCCCTCTTTCTCCCACTTTCTGGGGCTCTGGCCTTGTTTTTAAGTCCACACCAAATGATCCTGAGGGGCTCCCGCAGCCTTTTGAGGACAAATGGACAGAGGGAGCACAAGAGCTCATGCTCACGCGGCCAAACGTATTTAGGCCTTTTAATAATTCATATCCCCGTTTCCATACAAGCCCCACTTAAAGACAGATCCCAGGGAGACCTAAAAGCTTCTCTGGTTGCGCGGGCTCATCCAGCATCTTCATAAAAGGTTCTCAAGCTGGCCGCTCAGAATCGACAGCATCCACGCTTATAAAGAAAAACTAATAGTTCCAGCTGGTAGTCATTGAAAAGTCACTTAATATTTCTCAGTGCAGGGAGCCACACTTAATGGGACACAATGTTTTTTCCCTAAGCAGTTGGGAAAAAAACCCTTGACATCATATTAATAATGTCAAGTTTTATTGGCTCTCTCATTTGACATGATATTAAACTTTTCAGACTCTATCTCGACTGAGGTACAGGGTTGTTAACATGCGGGCAGACTGGAGCGCTCGGGAATGTGGCACGGACGGGATGCCGCCGGGTTGAGTGGGGAGGCGGGCGGCAGAGAGCCCGGGGCTCAGCTGGCAAATCCTGCTTTGGGGAAAACCTCTGAGCCCCTCACCGCCTGCCCCACGCGGTGGTCTTCTTTCTAACACGGAGGGATGCCGGCACCTCAGGGCAAGATGGGGGTTTAAAACTATGTGGCATTGGGCCCCCCACCATGTTCTGCAAGTCCAGTTCTCTGGAGAGAACACAGTGGAGGCATCCACGCTGACACAGAACGGTCCGCGGAGAAAGCACGGCGTTGCCCCATGGCCCTTCCCTTGGGACAGGAAACTGCTGGCCTCCTAGTAATGACAACAGGCCTCCCCGGGCTGACCCCATTCTAAGGGCTTTGGCGGGTCACCCTTCTTGACTCTTCATACCAAGCCTGAGCTACATGCTACTGTCCCATTATCCTCACTTGCACCCCCCTGAAGGAATGATCTGCCCCCATCTCATGGCCAGGAGGTGGCAAAGCTGGAATCCTGCCCCAGCAGCCTGTAGCTTGACACTCAATCACCACTCTTCCATAGAACAGCACCCACTTTGGAAGTGCCAGGGGTCACATTTCCAAAGGCCAGGGACCCTGTCTCCCTTCCCCTTTCTCCCCTTTCACTAGGGGTGCCCAACACAAGGCCAAGCAGGAGGGTTCCTACAGGCAGGCAGCGCTGACGTCGCCTGTTAGGCGCAAAACCATCAACAACGTATGTTAAGCAAAGTCACCCCAGCCCCCCGATAATGCATGTCTAAAGCTATTTGATGTTGGAGAGAGACAGTAATACTTTTATGTTTTGTTTAAGGAGATTGTTGCCAGCATATTTGTAGTGAAATCTCTCCAAAGAGTTTATTGTGGATGATTGATTTATAGGAATCCGGCTTGCACGCCCAGAGGATGACACTTAAATCATATCTTCTTTTCATTTATAATAAGGAACAAAATGATCATATTTTGACAAGTCTGATCATTTTGCGGGTTGAGCAGGTTTCCTCGTTGGGCTCAGTCTACAGTTCACGGAACTGAGAGGATATTATTACGTCTCATTGAAATCAGCCTCAGCTGCTTCCGGGGGCTGTCCAAAGAAAACCGAGCTGTTGGTGGCTTGTTCTGGAGAAATCTACCTGCTGATTTTAAGGACAGAACAACTGGAAATCTCTTTAGCTGTGTCTGTCCAAGCCCGTCTTCCTTGGGTGTGGAATTAGAGCTCCCCCTTAGAGCAGAACCCTGCCTCCCCCACCAAGGGGCGACTTGCGACTCTCACGTATTTCTTGTGTCGCCCCTTCTCCTGCCCCACCCTTAATGCAGCTGCTGGCTCTGACCCTCTGACCCCTGACCCTCTGACCCCACAGAGGCCCAGTGGGACCCTAACTTCCCAGGCGGTGGTGAGGGTGACATTTGCCCTTTCGGTGGCATCCACAACAAGTTGTTTTGTAGGCCTTGTTTTTTTCCACATTCACAGCTGGGCTGGAAGCTGCCCGTATGACAGCGCTGCGTGCCCGCTGCTGTGGCTGTTTGGGCTCAGCACGCAGCTGGGTCTGGGGACCTGCCCAGCCCCCCCTGCCCGCCCACTGTGTTTCCCCTCTCTGCCGTGGCAGCTTGGGCAGGCCCCCGCCTCTGGTCTCCCCTCTGGGAGGTCCTGGACCTCCCCCACTCCCACTTCTCAGGGAGAAGAGACTTCAGTCTGTGACAGCCACACAGTGAGCAGACCGGAAAGTTCTGCAACTAAGCCTCACCAAGTCCAGGGGCCCCGGCGGTCTGTGGAACAGAAGTCCGTGAAAGATCTTGCTTCTCTCATCTCCCTCTTTCATCTTCCCTAATCCCCTCCCCTCCACTTATCTTTCTTTTTCTCTCTGCCTCCAGCCCCCTCTTTTTTCTATTCTCCATCAAGAACGGCCAATTTAGAGGGCGGCCATATGGCTTCAGCGAAGTCCCTGGGACCAGTGGCTGCAGGGAACGGCACAGCCAGAAGGGAAGATTAAAGAAGAGGGGCATTTTGGTCTTGGTGAGACCGATGCTCAGCACCCTCCATGCATGATTCATGTGTGGCACTGTCACCCTTCCCCTCCACTTTCCACAGAGCTGCAACAGAGCCCTGAATCCTAGTGGCTTTGAAAAACTTTGCACTATGACACGGATCTATCCCCAAGCCTGCAGACGGCCCAGACAGGGCCATGTTCCGGCCGGCCTCAGGCACAGTGGCCAGCTGGGTGAGCATGAGCCTTAATCCTGCTCCTCTGACGAGACCCGCCAGGCAGAGGGTAATGATGCTCATTTGGTGCTGAGCGTTTGATGCCTGAGCCAAATGGTTAAAGTCCTGTGCAAGCTACTGGCCTCTGTTGGATTGTTTTGAGACATGAATTATTGACCTTGGGCAAGTCAGTAGGTTTCTCTAACTTCAATGTTCCATATTTAAAAGTTGGAGCTCATAATGGCTTCCTTACAGGGATGCAGTGAGAATTGAATTAGTTAATCCGTAGAAAAGTACTCTTTCTAAACTATAAAATACTGAATTAGTATCAAAGCATTTAAGGAGGGCTGACACGTGTTGGGCCTCCACGGCGTGCTGGCTATTGTAATGAACACTTGCTCATTTGATTCTCACAAATACCCCTTGAGGTTGATACCATTATCATTTCGTTGCTTGCAGATGAGGAAATGGAGGTGACACAGAGAGGCTGGGGAGAGTCCGCAGCCCACGGGTGGCCGAGCTGAGTGAGATTCTACCCCAGGCCAGTCTCCAGTTTCCACTCTGATCCCACAATAAGGTATTAATACTTCTACTGGCATTTCCACCGTCATAAACATTCTGCTCTTCGCTACCACCCTGCACCCACTGTGGACTGAGGAGCCGTTTACCGTCCTAGCTTTGTGCACAAACACAGGTACGATTTTACCACCCTATCAAGTGCCCCACCCTCCCGAGAACACCCCTGGTGGGAGGCAGCCAATGTCCCAGGCCTCTTTGCTTCCCTACACTACCAGTTTTCCACGGACCTGGATGAGTGGGCTGGTGGCTATTTGTAAGGCTGGCCGGGAGGGGTTGACTCCAGCTTGGGATTCCTGGAGCAGAAGCACAGGGATGCCCCCCGCCCCTCCATGGACCCTGGCGCCGGTCCTCACCCATCTCCTCTGGGACCCATCTGTGGGAGCTGCCTGCTTGGGCAGGAGTTAGCCGCCTCCTCTGAGAGCCCGCAGAGGACGCAGGGAGCTGACCGTGAATGTGCGCCCCTTCTGATGGAGCCCAGGGGAGGTCTTCCCAGAGGACCGCAGTGACATGACACTTAGCCCTCTCCACGGGCACATGTCCGGAATAATTACCCAGAGCAGACGCACTCAGAGGCAGTAAGCTGGTTAAGGCCCTTGGAAGGCCGGCCTGATGACCTTGTTCTGTGTCTGTCCCAAGGCTCAGGATGTGGCCGGGTGGGCTGTGGGCTGATTATCTGATTCTGTCAGCAGAGAGCTTTTAGCGCTCCTCCCGAAAAGCCAGCCCCCATATGTAGTCGGGGAGATGCCAAGCTAAGACACTGAAGAAGGGCCCTGATGAGGACTCCTGCCCCCGGAAAGTGGAAAGTCCTGGGCACTTCCTGGGTTCGTGCAGAGTGGTGGAGGCTGAATGGCAGAAACGGGTTCCTGGAGATTTGGTGTCGGGAATCTGAACTTGGTTCCATCCCTGCTGACCTGGAGCCACAGGTTCTCTCTCCTGTGGGAACCTGTAAGGTGGCCAGAGCCTGGTCTCAGCTGGCCAAAAATTCCCACCCAGCCTTGCTGGGGCTCTTGAGGGTGTTGTTGAATGGTTGGTAGGAGGAGGGAAGGAAGAGCCAGTTCCGTGACAGTTCAAGATCCAGGGCAGGAAGATGGGGAGGTGGACATGGGGGCCTATTTGCTGCAGGCAGGAGAGGCCCAAATGGCAGCAGGAGGGACTCAGCTTGGATGTGAAGGACTTCCTTGGCTCTGGCAGTGAGCCAGGGCGCCTGTAATGATCGTGTTAGGGGCTCTACATTTCATTATGTATATATTCACTGTCCTAAGACTTCCTTAGGTTATTTCATCTAATCCCTCCAGGGAGAGGTATGAGCGTTGGATTTCCCCTTTACAGCCGAGAAGCTGAGGTTCAGTAACATAAACAACTCACCCACGGTCAGCGGCTGGGAAGGGGTAGAGCCGGAGTTTGGACCCAGGCGGTCTGATGCCACGGCTGCACCCGTCCACCCGCCTCCCCGGAAGGAGTTAAGACGTGCTGCGGAGAGCTCCACCTGGCCTGGCTGGCCGCATACCCAGGGGCAAGGTGGTGGGAGGGGGCCCGTGGGTTTGCCCGACTCGCACCCGCTGAGTTAGGTCCCTGACTCGGGCCCAGGGCTCAGTCCCCTTTTCCATCCATTCTCCGACCTGATCTGAGTCACCTGGCAGCATCCATGTGGCAGACCCTGCAGCTCTGGCTCTTCGGGTCCCCTCCCCGGCTGAGTGTCTGTTTTATCGGGCCCACTAAGTCTCGTCTGTTTCAAGAGCCCCCTGACCTTTTAATAAACATTTCCTACGTTATCGGAATATTTCCTAATTCATTCCCTTCTGTGCCTGAAATCTAAATCCTATTTAAGCTAATGCCCTTCATTTTCATTTATAAAGACAGATACAACATAATTATTTCCTATCTCTCTGGTTTCCTTATCTCCTGTCCTAATAACGCCTTCGGCAGACGAATATTTCCCGTCAGTTGAAACAGCTCGAGTGTTTGTTTTCTGTTCTTTAAAGAAGAAAAATAAAAATGCTTTCTCGGGCTCTGTCCCATCTCTCTCCCCTCTTTCGGCCTCTCCCGGCCCATCGGCCTCTCTCCCTGGGCGCCCCTCTCTCCTCTCCCCAGTCCTGCTGCCCCGCCAGGCCGGCTCCTCTCATTTCCCTGTGGACGCTGCCGTCTCTCCGCAGCCTCCCATCTGAATTTCATCAGGCCCTGAACATGCCTTTGAGCCCAGGTCCCCCCAGCTAATGAAGCTGGTCTGGAGGAGCGGACGCAGCCGCACACAGAAACATTCTTTGGTCTCCTCTGGTGCAGACGAGTGAGCGGAGAATTCACAGTTCCCATCTCCAGCCGTCTCTTTGAAGTACTTGATTGAAAGGACAAGAGATGAAAAGGGATGGGGCCAGAGGTGGGCGTGAGGCTTCCAGGTTTCAGTAGCAGCTCTGAACCCGGGGCCCTGACTTCCCCGGGCCCTCTGGTCCTTGCCATTTGGGGTCAGGGCAACCCTGACTGCTATTTTTGGCTAGTCTGTACCCAATTCGGTCTCTCACCCTCCTCTCTTTTATTTTGGGACGGTACAACTCAACCTGCAGTTTACATCTGGGGATTGAGAGAAAGTCATTAATGGAAGCTGGCTGATTTTAAGGGGAGCAGTTCTGTTCCCAGCAAAGAGTTGTTCACACCACACAGTTGGAGTCGTTGAGTGCCTCCCATATGCCAGCCATGTAAATGATCTCATTTACTGCTCAGAACAGCCCTGTGACCGAGGCACCCACGAGGAAACCGAGGCTCCGAGAGACCAACATGCTCACGGCCCTGGGCCAGCCGTGGCCCAGCTGGACCTGGAGCCGAGGTCGGCCTGTCTCCTCAGCCGTACTCCCTCCCTATGCGTCCTTCCTTGGGCCCCTCCATTCCTGATATCCAGGCCATCCTGGGTATCAGAAACAATTTCTGTCACTCTTCCAGCTTTAAAGTCTTTGTCGAGGCCAGGAAGGAACTCTGAAGCGCTCTTTTGTGAGGGCATCTCACGGGTGAACCCTGAGAGTTTTTATCATTCATAAGGAATGCAGGTTATGAGGCACAGACAGAAACTGCAAGAGAAAAATGTGTGAAAAAGCATGGCCCTTAGGAGAGGTCAAGGGCTGTGTGATGGGCACCTTAGACTGTCTCTAAATCAGGTCCCTTCACTTTACAGACAAGGAAACTGGGCCTAGGAGGGGTGGGTCTGGTCCGGCTTGACTTGGCTCAGCAACTGAAACCTATTGATCCTGCCCCCGCCCTGGAGAGCACTGCTTCATCTTCTGAAGAAGCACGGGGAAGGCCCAGAGGGATCAGCCATGGGAGGCCAGGGAAGTGGGCACCTTCCTTCGTGAGACACAGACTTGGGTAAAGAAGGGGCTTTGGGGTACCAGCCACGGCCAGAGGCTCCCTGATGAGAAAGGAACAGTCATGAGGTACTGCTAGGCTCCCAAACTCTGAATGGGCAAGATCCCCTGAGGCCCTAACTCCTAGGAGAGGTTTTTGGTGAGTGCATTGGGCTGACCAGCAGTGCTGTCTTTTTTCTGGCTCTCTGGAAGGTCCTGGCCTCAGGGACACCAGGGACCTGGTCGCCAATGTTACTGGGATCAGTGAGTGCATAGGAACCTTACAAAATGGCATCGGTATAGCGTGCGTGTGGCTTAGGCCAGAGGGCAGGAAGGGTCATGTCAGCAAGGAGGGTTCATTAGTTGGAGATGATTTGCAAGCAATGTTAATTGAACAACCCTTTCATAGAATTCACAGAATGGGGCGCCTGAGCCCCAAACCACATTCCAGCTGATGTTTGAGGTTGAAGGCGGTCGGAGGCCTCGCTCTCTCCCTGCCCCGTGACCCTTTGATGCCACCGTTAGAGCTGTTCTCTCGCTCTGAGGAAGTACTTCGCAAAATCGTATTTGTGACCAGCAAAGAGAAGCGTCTTAAACCATTGGTATAACCGGTTTGCAATGGGGCCGTGACGGAACGGGGCTGCAGGCCAAGCATGGTGTGGTGGGCGTGGGAGCGCTAGTGACGGGTAAGACGGGGATTTGGTGACTACCTGAGTCTAGGTTACTTCCCGGGCGATTAGGACCTTGGAGGGGAGGAATAGGAGAAGGCTCGGGAAGGGGGCAGCCCTGCAACCTGGCTTCCTCGATGCCATCTCGTTGTCCCTGCCAGCTCCTCCGGGGTGACCGGGGATGGTCCAGAGGACAGGAACCAGGGCCTGGGAATGACCAGAGCTGCATTCTGGTCCCTGAGATGCCTCTCTGAGCCTCTGTTTCTGGTCCCATCTGTTGAGGGTGTGTGTGGCTCTCAGTCTTTCCCAAACTTCAGTTTATTTCAAGTTCTATATTTGTGGGTTCTGTATTTTTCTTTCGGTTGGCTTAACTTTCAACGTCTGTCTTCACTCTGACCAAACTATCCAACACGCATGGGGTTGGTGGCAAGTCGTATTTCTTTCTACTGCACGTTAACATACACTCAGCTATTACTTTCTCTAAGGCACATCTGTGTAGCACCTAAGACCGGCTTTTGAACTACCCTCTGAGGAGCTCTGGGCTAAGGGATGGCAGGTGCCCTCGGTCTCTGCAGCGCCAAGACATGTTCCTCGGGGGCATACGTTCTTCTTCCCTCTAAGAGGAGGACAAGATTGGCAGAAGCTCCCAGTCCCTACTGGGAAAGAGAAAAGGATCTGGACGTTTCACGGGCGCTGAGGCCAGATTCTGAGAGGAATGACAAGTCATTGCTAATTGCAGCCAATTACCCTATCGGGTGGCCCTGGTAAGGAAAGTGGCTTGAGTCGAGAGCATTGTCTAGGAAGGAATTACCATACTGGTAAATAAATTTGACTCGAGTAATTTTTAATGCTAAATTTTGCTGCAAGTACTTAGAGAATAACCCTCCCCCACAATGCCCCCCACCCCAGAGCTTAATAAGTCAGTTTTGTATTTAATAGCCCACCAGTCATACCTGTGATTTGGGGTATGACACAGAAGAAACATTAGCTGTGTCTTTTTCCCTTTTTCTTTTTTGAGGGGCAGAATTACTTTCTCTAAGCCCCCCACCCCGCCCCAGGGAGCCTGCGAGCCCCCACGGGAAGGTGTCTGTGGTGAGTCCAGTGCAACCCGTATGTAAACGAGCAAAGACCCCTCGAGGTGGACTGTGTGCTGTGTATCTCCAGCTGGGCCTCTGCTTCCTTCTGCGTCTTTTCCCACCCAGGAGAGAGTGGCTGGATCTGTCTCTCTTCTATGTGTCTCAGTTTTATCATCTGTAAAATGAATACGAAGTGAAATTGCCTGAGGGCTGTCATGCTCCAGTACTGCATGTGCGTGTGTATATATATATTTACAAAAGCTGTAAGTTGCTGATGCATTTTCTAAGCAAATGCTGACACCAAATTGCTTGGAATAATCTTATTAATTTATCATTTTGCTTATTCTCATTCATTAAGTACCTATTAAGCACTATCATTCACCATTCAGTCCATCCGTCCATCTAGCCACTGATCTAGATTTTCAACAAATATTTAACAAGCATCACATACGCTGTATCCTGAGGGACATACAAAAGAGGTGTAAGAGGGAGGTCCTGCCCTTCAAGGCCTGGGGATCTTCTACCAAAAAGATACTGACAGATGATAGTCAACTAACGATACAACCTGGCAGGAGCCGGTGAGACCATGAGTGACCCAGAGGGTAAACAGTCTAAGGAGAGTTCAGAGGAGGGGAGAGAGGTCTTTGCATGGTGGTGACTTTGAGAAAAGGATTTGTGGAGGATGGGAGACTCAGGCAGGGTCATAAAGGATGAACTGCATTTGGGCTGGCAGAGCAGATAGTAAAAGGTCAAGAATCAAGCATTTTAGGTGTCAGCTCTGCCATTTCCTGACTGTGTGATATTTGGCAAAGATTTTAAACTCTTTGGTTCTCAATGTTTTCCTCTTTAAAAGGGGGGCTTGGACTGGTTGCTCCCAAATTTTATGATCTGATGAGTCTACACCGAGAAGAGCACGAGTGATTTCAGTAGGAGTCAGGAGAGAGGCTTCATGACCTTCTAAAGACCTTGCCCAGTTTGCCCAGAGCGCCTGCTCTGCAGCAGGAAGAACGGGCTCTGTCCGAATTGAGGGCCCCTGCCTGGAGCTCTGACCCCTTTCCCTGGACAGACAGAAGCACGGCCTCCCTATCTTGCCAACAACTGCCTGTGGCAAATTCAGCACCCAGCCTGATGCAGCATTTGGAGGAGATTTTCCATGAAAACAAAAGTTTTTGCTTAATTATTCAGCACACTCATATGCTGTCCACTGTGTAATGAGCTGTCTTTTCAGCAAAGCTTCTTGGCTCCGGAGGAGCCCGTTCTCCATTGTCTAAGGCTTCCTCATGAAGAGCTCGGGGCCAGGCATGATCCCAGCCATCCCTGGCTGAGAGGAAGCTCCCCAGGCGGACGGAGGTACCCGAAGGGCCTTGCCGCAGAGATAGGAAGGCACCTCCCCACTCGCTAGGGGCTGTGGCAGGCCCAGGAAGGATGACACAGGCAACGAGGAGGCAAGGTCATTCGGCCCAAGTGTGGACGGTGAGTTTTAGGGCATCAGAGAAGCCTTTCTTCACACTGTCTCTAGGCCAATTTTATTTTTCCCTCCTTCTGACATCTATTCATCTCAACCTCCATGTACCATATTCACTGACTGCTCTGCACCCCTTCCTGTCCCGGCTCCTATCACCCCCGTGCATAGAGGAGAGTCAGTGTAGAACAATTTTCAGAGGGAACTGGGAATTTTTCTAATGGGCTAGAAGAAACCTTGCATTTTTCACCTCATCCAATTTATCTCCGATTGTTTTGAAGCTTTCTAATCATAGGCAATTAGGAGGGTTTGGCTCAACCAATGGAGGCTGTCCAGCCTGAGGAGGGGTCAAGCCTCAGCTCCCAGAGGGCACGAGCATGTCTGCGTCACTCTCTCCACACTCGGTTCAGCCCAGCACTAGATCAGCAGAAGCCCCAGTGACTGCAAGTGTTGGATGATGAAAATGCTACTTATCAGAACAGCAGCCCACTTAGGTGCCGAGTCACAGCGTTCAGTACAGTCACCAGCCTACGGGTGTGCCCTTAATATTCTAGCCTTGCTTCCCCAGCCTCCTTGCTGAAGCTGCCAATATCAGCAACATCAGAAACAAGAGAGGCTCCCTGACGCTGGGCCTGAGCCTGGCTCTGCCAGGGAGCCGGAGGCTCCGGAGGGACTGCTACTTTGCCTGTGACCCTGCCCCGGAGTCTTCCCACCACCACTCACCTTGCCTGGGGAGCTGCCTTCCTTCCCTGGGGGCAGAGGCCCGGGCTGAATGGCCGGGGGAGAGGGAGGGATTGAGGAGTGAGATTTTCTGCTATCTCCAAACTGGGGCCACGGAAGGTACTTCAAGCTTACCGATCACTTGATGCATAACTGGAATAGAAGATGAGGAGAGGAGAGGAGCGTTGATCAGGCACTGAGGTAGACATCTGGAAGGCTTCTTGGAAGGTCCCCAAAGAGACCAAAGCGTGATTAAATCAGCCATGACCTTTTGCTTCTTCATCTGTTAAAGTGGGGGTGAGAGTCCCTATCTCTAAGGCATTTACGACGGAGGGATTTAAAGAGGTACTGTACGTGGAGGCACCTAGCGCAGTGACTGGTACACAGCGTGCACGTAACATTTTGCTGCTTGAATCTGAACCTGAACCGGAGAGAGTGGAGGAAGGCCTCTCACAGAAGGTGGCCTCTAAGCTGGGCGATGTAAACTCCTAAGAATGTTTTGGCCAATAGGATGCTGCCTTTCAGTGGTCCCCCTCATGGACAGTCCATCTTGCAAAGGGCTCTTCTGATATTGACTTTAAAAATGAAATGATTATCCTGAGCCCCTTTTGGAAACATAAAAACATAGTTCAGAGACATCACCGCCTTCCTCAGACTCCATGATTTGCCCGTGCCGGAAGTCAGGCGGTCTCATGGGCCGTTGGCACGGAGCCCTGGACGTGAGCTATGGCTTCTGAGCAGGCGGGAGAAAATAAAACGTCTAGTATTTTGTCAATAAGTATCTCAGCTCTGAATGGCTAAGCCTGTTCTTTCCAATTCCCCATTCCTTTCTTACATCAAAAGGTGAGAAGGTAGGGATTCTGCAGCCCCACTAGGGACAAAATAATAGAGAATAGGTTGTCGCTACAAAAGTGAGGATATAAAGTAGACGTTGGCAAGAACTTCCCAACAGAAAAGGAGGGACTGAAGTTGGAATGGATAGCCAGGGCCACCCCTAGATTCTTTTTCAGGCATCTCCAAGAATGGGGAACTGCTCCAAGAGCTATTGTGTACCTAATGCAGGTGCACCCTAAGCTCACCTTGAAGGGTCTCTTCCCGATTCGCCCGAGGCGCGGCTGGGAAGCAACTGTCAGGCTTAACATAAGCTGCTGAGCATGCCTGGGGGCAGAGGCAACCCTTTAAAAGGGCACATTTCATTTTTGCTGCCATTTGGTAAAGGAAGGCACTGGGCTGGGTGATTCATTTCACAAGAGGGGTCAGGAAAATGGCAACTTGATCCCAGGTGGTCAGAAAACTTCCCAGTGAAGGTAAACAGAAGTTGAAATAGGTCAAGGGGTGCAGGGACACCTCGTTAGGGAGCTGAGAGGCCAGCTGTCTTCTAGGAATGTCTGGGGTGATGGGTGCACCTGTGATTGGCCTCAGAGTCAGGATGGGGGCTGGGGTGAGAGGCAGAGGTCAAGAGCAACTGGACCGAGGAAGGGGACCCCAGCGGCAGCATGGCGGGGGGGCATCTCTAGCCCGGACACTGTTTCTCCTTGAGGCAGGGATACCGCTTGCTTTGGGCGCATATGCCTTGTGCCAATTGGAGTTGAGTGGCTGGCTAAAAAAAAACCCTCCACATACTCGTTTGCATGTAGTTTTGCATCTCATTTGCATCGTGTTCACTGAATGTCACATGCACACGACTTCCCAGCTCCTGCTGCTTCTCCTCCCCGACCTCCCACCAAGCTCCTCACTCTCCTTCCTTTCTCAACCCCGCTGCCCCCATATTTTTTCCTTCCCAATTTGTGCTCCTCTTCCTCCCAAGTAGTAAAAAGAACACAGGCTTTGGAGTTGCGCGGACCTGCATTCCCACCTAGCCTTCTCTTCTTACCTACCTGCTGAGCTTTCGCAAATCCGTAATCTCTCTTATTCTCACCTGTAAAGTGGAAACAATAATGCCTGTGTTTCAGGATTGATGCAAAGAATAAATTAAATACGTTCAGCAACGGAGCATGGGGCCCAGGGGCAGAGCAGGGTGTCCGCCCTGGGCCCCACTCGCCCCTGACGCCTTCCTCTCGTCAGGAAGACGGCCCCGGGAGGACCTCCTCGCTGTTTTTCTCTCATGGATCACCGGCTGCGTCTTCTAATTCTCCTCTTTCTTGGTCATGTGCCCAGGGCCACGGGGGGACCAACACTGTGGGTACAGTGTTCCTTGCTGGTATACTCCAGTGTCCTCAACCGAGGGCTTTCTGTGTCGTCTTCCCCAGAGCCCACAGCCTGGGGATGTCCTGGTCCCCAGTCCCTGGGCGGGCCTGCTTCCTCTGCAGCTTCCTTCTAAGGCGTCATGTCAGCCTCACCTCGGAGGCCTGGGGCACCTCCCCGAATCCCTGGCTCCCCCAGGGTCCCTGCTCAGGCCACCTGTCCTGCCGGCCCAGGGGCAGCCGGCGCAGCTGCTGAGAGGCCCTCGCCTCTTTGCTCAAACAGCATCCTGGTTTCTCCGCAGGCATCAGCTTCAGAGTTTATGTTTTGAGAGATGCATGGCGAGAAGAAAACTCTTCCATTTCTACTCTCCTTCCTCTGCGTCCTCGCTGGCGGACTCTCCTCCGTCTCATCATCTGCCAGCCATTTGGGTTTCTTCTTTTTTCCTAACGCAGGGGAAGAGGCTGTATCATAAAATAGTAAGAACTTCTAACACTTGAGTAGCATTTACTGTGTGCTAACCACCCTGCGCATATTGTCTAATTTAATCCTCGTGACAACCCTGTGGAGCAGCCGTCATTACGTGTACTTTACAGATGAGAGGGAAGTTAAACAACTTGTCCGAGGTCTCACAGCCAAGATTCCAGTCTGGGCAGCCTGCCCCAAAGGCCGCTCTCTGGACCCCTTGTCATGGTGGGTCAACACTGAGGCCCCGCGTGTAGGAGGACCAGCAACTCTTGTTGGCGTTTCCCTGGGATCAGGAAGAGCAGACATTTGCTGCAGTAAGTGGGGTAACAGGAGTTGCCAGGAAGAACTACCTGTTTCAGAGGATTAACAGCAAGGCCACACTATTGTCTGTACGGGGGCACTCAGGTTCCAAATGGCTCCCTTGGGGGTCACAAAAACCATGTGTCTCTCAGCTTGGAGGCATCTATTAAAGTCGGGGCTAGGGAGAGAATTAAGGACTGCTGAATGGTGACCAGAGAATCAGTCAGCCAATCAGTCAGTGGATTGATCGGTAATTGTTGTGCATTCTGTAAGCGGTACTTTAATAAGAATTGGCAGAGAGGGTCTTTTGTGCAAGGCCCTGTAGTCACGGAGGGAGAACAGGCCGGGTCACCTCCTTGGGTCCTGCCCAGGTTCAGAGACCACAGAGCCTCCCCGTCTGGGCAGATAGAGGGCAGACCCCACAGCCTCTCCTGCGATCTCTTGTTCCTGTCACCATGTGGTCCAGATCTCTGTCCACACCTGCTCAATCCCAAATCCCCTGCCACTGGGTTGGAACAGCCCACAAGCTCTGGACTCACTCCAGACCTACTCCCAGAAATCCTCCCCAAAGGGTTTGCCCAGAACCACATCCCAGATGAGCAGGCCTGTGGAGACTTCTTCTACCAGGTTCCCTCCAGAGGTTCCTCTGAACCTGGCCTAGTCTGTCCCCAGGAGGGCTGAGTGCCCATTCGTTCTGACCCTATCATCTGTCATTAGCTCACAGGGGAGCTGTGCATTCACTTGGCCATTGGTTCACGTTTTCTACAAACAGTTATTAATAGTGACAAACCCAGTGCTGGAGCCCAGGGACAGGGATCAGAGCTCTGCATGCTCCGGCTCCCTGGGGCTCCCTGTTAGAGGGAGGGAGACAGCTTCAGAACAGGCGGCACCGAATCCCCAGGTCCACCCCGGCTTACAGGGGCAAGCTACAAAATCTGTCCCTTGATCAGGGTCCCTTACCCATCCTGTGTTTTTAGTATGGCTGCACTTGCCATCCATCATACCAATTAATTAATTAATTGCATTTTATTTTATATTCTGGGAGTTTGGGTGTTTTGAAGGCAAAAATGCAAATAAATGCAAATCAGAACACAAATTTATGCAAAGTCAACATGGAAATGTGTCCTCAGATTTCCTGGGAAAAAGTCGGGAAGCCTCAGCCAGTCCCCTCAGCAGGTTGCCTGTCCCCAGGCCTGTCCTATCTTCCCTTTTGTTTGGATTCTTAATCTGCGCTGGGCTCCCCGCCTGGCCACTCTGAGGTCAGTAATGCAGGTGGGCAGACGGCAGCCTGGCCATTCATTACCCTGAAACCTCTCAGCTTCCCAAGCCACCAAAAAACTCCCTGACTTCCTGTAATCGGCTTTCATTTGGAACAATCAGGAGATTTCCTACCACACTCCCTCATGACCGGGTCTCATAAAACACTCAGACACCGAGTTGCGGGGCTGGAACTTGGCTTGACTAAGGGGCTTAATGGAGGAGGTTGGCCATGTCTGCTTGTTGTTACTGAAGAATAAATCCAAACCGTTTCCTGCCCCATCGTCTGTGAGCCTAGCCTTGGGTGCCCTGAGAGCTGGGAGACATCGCCTGGGGCTGGGGGAGGTGAGGGCTGGGAAGGTTGCGGAGGCTTCATGGCTTTGCTAGGTAAGCTGCCCCGCAGGGGTCACAGGATAAACAGGATGCCTCACAGAAGCAGTGTGGCGGGACAGGGGGGTGAGGGCAGAGGCTGACGCAGACAGGACAGCCCGAGAGGAGAAGCCTCCTCAGCCTGCAAGCGCCACGGGATAGTCTGATTTTGCAGGGCCAGAGAGCAACGCGGGACTTGAAAAGGGGGCTCAGAGCAGCCGGGGCTGGAAAGGACAGCGGGGGGGAGGGCCAGCCTATGGGGTGAGCCGGCTACTGGCTCACGTACCAGGACAGTGAGGACAAGACACTGTGGCCAGGCCTTTGCTTAGCACGCACAGGCTCACATACCAGCTTCCCAAGCGCAGCCAGAGCCACATGAGAGGTGTAAGCTGATGCCTGCCTGAAGGATTTGATCTAGGCTGCATGTGAAGGACTTCCGGAGGGTGGGCGTTGTAAGACACTAGAATAGGTGACTAAGAAAGGATGTGAAATCTCTTTGAAACGAATTCAAACCCATTTGTTGTGTGGGAGGGGAGGCACAGTTCTGCCTGGAGGCAGGGGGATGGCCGGAGGACTTCTAGAAGTCCAAGGAGCCTACAGATCGGTCTGCCCAAGGAGATCTGTGTACAGTGCCAGCTTGCCCGCCCATGTGTGGCCAAGCCCCCCACCCCTACCCCCCCACAGTGCATTGTCCATCTCACCCTCTCCCTCCTCCTGCTGCTGAGAGTCTCACCAGGTCTGTGGGTCAAACCAGCCCCTCCCGGCTGAACTAGAGCTCTGCTTTCTGCGATCACTCGGGCCCTCTCCCTTCTCTGTGCAGATGCAAGTGCCTCCCTCTCTGGGGCAGCTCCCCTCCAGGGCAGCCATGCCGGGCAGCTTTGCTGCTATCAGGCCAGGGCCTAGAGCTCAGCCCTCGGAGGGGCACAGGGCAGCGTTCTGGCAAGTAAGCATGTCAGAGCGGCTCTGGCGTTTCCCTAGAACAATTCAAATTGCTTTTTTTACACCTCACTGCACTATGCCAACCCTGATTCACATTATTTGTGCACTCGCTAAGTGTACATTATCTGATCCGTCACCCTGTAAAACGCTGCAAGAGGAATCCGTGGCTCCTGTCTGCTGCTGACTGTGGGTCAGACACAGAAGTCTCTGTGCAAATATTTTTGCAAAATGGGAAGGAAGGAATAACCCCAGTGCCACCACCAGCAATGGCCGCCATGGCCATGGGCTGGGAGAGAAAGTGCATGCCTTCTGGTCCAGCCACTAACTTGGACTGTCCTGGAAAAGACAGCTCACCCAGAAAGCCCCAGCACCTTTCCTTCCCATGGCCTCCTTTCTGTGTCACATCATTTAACAGGAAGAGACAAGCAGGAGGGAAATGCGTCTTTGAACTCAACTATGCAGATTTCCTCTGACTGGTGCTAAGGGGTCTGGAGAGAGCTGGAGGCAACGGGCAGAGTGGGGTGGGCACGGGAGGGAGATCGGGAGGGACAACACTCTGTCTTGTGGGTATCTTGGCTCCCTGTCCTGCTCGGCCCGGGTACTCTGAAAAACTCATCAAAGACCCTAGAGTCCTTCCATTTCGGGTCAGCTGGGAGTTTTGCTAGCTGGCCACCTCATTCTCCTACCAGTTCCTTGGGAGAGCTTATTTCTAGAGTTACTAGGAAACGGATGGGGTCCTGCTTTTGACCAGATACTATCCCACCCTTCTCTCTCTTACGATGGAGATGAATGGACACTCTTTTGCCCTTGGACATCTTGCGCTGTCCCAAACAGTCACTGGAACCTTGACAATCCATCCCACGGAAGAGCAGGGTCTAAAGAAGAACAGCTAGGATCTTCTGCAGGTGGGATGAGAGCCCCTTGTCCAAATTTGAAATTGGATCCGTCTCTGTAGGGAGAGCTTCAGATTCATCTTCGGAAGGCAACTGATTCTCTCCAAGAGTTCAGGCTTCTTGCAGCATCTCAGCTGAGCTGAATTCACGGCATGTGCATGGCGAGCCCACAGGGTGCGTGAGCCCATCCCAGGGCCTCTGGGATGGAGGAGGCAGAGCGAGGAAAAGACCTGGGCCCTGCCCTGGGGTTGCTTGTGATCTGGTTGGATTGACAAATAGCCGTCTTTCCCAGCTGCTCCTGCTTGGCTCCGGCCCCGGGGCTCCTGAAGGGCATTCTGCGGCAGTGAAGCCCAGGGGTCACCCAGCTGAGAACCACATTTCCTTTCTGTTGGCAGGAGCCAGCAGCTGTGGAGCCCACATCTCAGGGAAAACAAGAAATCTGATGCCTCACTGACAACTCATTTCCTCAACCTTCATCCCAGGGAAGGCAACTTGGCGTTTCAGCTGCCATATTGTAGCTGCAACCCCGATGCACCATCAATTAAAAACAGCAATAATTATGCATGGGAAAAAGCCACAGATAATAGGCTTCCATTAGATTAAGTAGTTATATGAATAAAAAAAAATAAAACCTATACTTCGGCTAATTAAACCCGCTCACCATCTGATTAAGATGTGTTGTGAGACCGTGGAAAAGTACCGACCACTAACTGTAAGTAATCCGGCACAGATGGGAATTAATAGTAAATTCCCTGGCACAGAGATAATGGATCTCCACAGAGGTTAATCAGAATCTCTAATAAGCACTGACAGGATGGACAGTGCAAACAGCTGGTGCCTAATGCTGGGGTCAGGGCAGGCCATGCTCCTGATAAAAATGGCTTCTCCATTCCTTCCTCTCCACCTGCTGAGATCCGTTACCGAGCAGGGACGCATGTGCTGACCTCCTGAGATGCCGTCGGGTCTGAGGCTCTGCTCCAGTCCCAGACCCGCTGTCTGGGCTCGAGGAAGCAGAAGAGGAATTGTGACCCCATCGAGCATGGGGGAGTGAGGTCCCAGCTGCCAGCCCACCGTGCCTCAGGGGTAACCAGGAACCAGGGCAGGGGGGGCCCGGGGAGGCAGCAGGCCCAGTACTGAGAGCTTGGCTCTCCTTGGGTGGGGGGGTGCCTGGGTTACCCTGGGCACCAGACCTCAGGCCGGGCACTGCCCAAGGCTGCTCCTCTGGGAGCTGAGAGTCATGGGCAGGTCCCAGAAATGGTGCGTGGGACGAGCAGCTGCCGGGAGACAACCGCGCGCTTCTGCGGGGTGGGGTGTGAGGTGGGGATGCGAGGAGCCGGCTGGGCCCCCTTCTCGCAGACGGTGCGCCCTGCGCCCGTTCAGCGGCCCCTCCGCGGCGGCTCTGCCCTTCCCAGCAGCCGGGAGGAGGGCACGAGACCTCGCCTTCTAATTACCACTAATTGGGTAAACGCTGAGATGATCCCTCTCCTCCCCTCCCCTCCCAGAGGCATCTGGGAGCTACTGAGGTCAGAGAGACTCCCAGAGGCAGCCTGGCTGAAGCGAGGATACCAGGGAGACGCCTGGGGGAGCCTCCAGGGAGGTGCCCAGGGGGCAGAGGGCAGCCCGGACCAGGCGTGGGCGCACATGGCCTCCAGCCCCGCTCCCTCCCTCCTCGCCTGGGGGGCCGCCCGGGTGGGACGCAGAGTGACTGGCCTCCCGAAGGCTCCTTGGCGTCTCCAGTCTGGATTTCTGGGGCTGGCCTGGAGGGCAGGGAGGCAGGGGAGGGCCTCCTGGCATCAGGAGCACTGGGAGAGCGTCAGGGCCGAGCCACCCGTCTGCCCTTCCGTCCCCTCAGGCTGTGGGTGGGAGCTCTGCCCGGCCTGGGAAGGCCTAGAAGCTCAGGGATTTTAGGCTTGAGGTAGTTTCAGGACAGGTTTTGTTTGCGTTCATTGTTATTTTTGATAGGAGTCACTTTACCTTCCTTCTTGCTTTGTAAAGCTGGGAGGTGAAGAGGGAATGGCCACCCCATTTTACAGAAGGAAAAACAGAGGCCCTGAGTAAAGTGACTGGGAGCCTGTGCGTCTCTCCTTCCGAGCCAGGACAGGAACTCGGTGCCTGCAGTCCTGGGCAATCTACTAATAATCCATCATGCTCAGAAAATTACTGCTTTGGTTTTAAGTCATGAGAGGAAAACTTGCTTGTTTTAAAAATCGTTTTTCAAATAGTACAGAGGCGTTGAAAATAAGGAAAAATCCCCAAGCCCACTCTTTCATCATCCAGGTCCCATTATTTATTCTCTGAGCAATTTCCCTGCTGTGTAAGTGTGCATGTTTATCTCTGTGCATTTTCCTCTCTTCCACAAATTATAAAAATACTTTGTACTACAACTTCATTTCTTCGTTATCTATTACAATTTTCTTTTTCTTTACAGTTTACAGAGTGTTTTCACTCTCACATGAGCCTGTCAGGGTAGGTGGGATAGGCATTATTATGCCGGTGTTCACATAAGGTAACAAACTCTGAGAGGTTAGGTCATCTGTCCACCGTCAGGTAGCCTTTTATCGCTGGAGCCAGAACTCAGACCTGAGTTTCTGGATTCAAGTCCAGTGTTCTTGCTGCAAAAACCACAGTACCAGAGTCTCACGCAGGACTTCATAGTAATAACAGTGAACTCCCTCAGCCCTATGAGGGCCAGGGACTTCTCTGCATGTCCTGTATCTTTTATCTCATTGAATCCCCACGACTCTATGAGATGAGCATCAATATACATTTTCAGTTCACGGAGGAGGGCACCAAGTCAGGGAGAGCTCACGTCACTTGCTCAGGGGCACACTGCTAGGACCTAGTTTGTCTCCAGAGCCTGTGTTCTTCACTTAGTACACCACACTGGCATTTACTCTGTGTCCGGCACTGCGAAGTGTGCTTTACATAGGGTAGCTCATATAATCCTTATGACAACCCTGTGTCAAGTACTAATAACAACACTGGACCATAGGACATCTTCATCGATGGCCCAAGCTCAGAAATAAGGCATCTCCCAATAGCCCTGGGAAACTTCTAAGCTACATGGCCTGCCTGGATACTGAATAAATCAATCAGTGGCCCCAAAGGATCGTCCAAGCAAATCTTAGCCAGGGATACTATTAGTGATACAGGCTATGAGTGTTTGCACCACTCCGGGTCTGTGCTGAAGGCTCTCCATACACCTTTGTGTTTCACCTTTACAACAACTTTGTGATGGAAGGATTGTTATCCTTATACTGTAGATGGAGGACTTAAAGCTCAGAGAGGTTATATAACTCCCCCCAAAGCCACACAGCAAGTGGAAGAGCTAAACTTGCACCCAGGCCTAGCTGATCCCGAGGCCTTTATTTCTGCCCAGCCTGTATCTTGTTTACCAGAGTCATTGAGGGCATCAGTTTCCTTCCCGTTCCATGGCTTGGGGCAGCCCCAGCTGCCTGCCTAGGGAGAAGTGATCAGCCTCTGGCCATAGCCTCTGATTCAGTCTGCTCCCAGCACTGCTGGAAAAGCAGCCCCCAGACTCAGTGTGTTTGGAGGCTGATTTGGCTGGATACAGTCCCAGGCGTTCAGCAGCTTACTCACCCTCTGGACCCTGACAGCCCTGGCTGCATCTGTTGATGTGCATCTGCCCTCTATTACAGTGAGTTGGGTCCTTGGCACCTGCCCTCCTAGACTGCAGGCATGGCGGCACACCTCAGAGAGAGCAGTCAGGTGCATGCAAATAACAGGTGCGCAGTCAGCGCGCCCTCCGGTACTGCGACTTGACTTTTCAGGGGTGGACTGTTCTGGCAGGAGCCCCCTGTGTGGGACATTCTTCATGAGCAGCTTGCACTGAGGTTCCATCCCTAGATATCCTTCGTCCTCACGGCCTGTGCTGGAGATGAGAGATTCCATGCCAGCTCTCCGCCTAGTGCTTCTGGATCGGGGGCTCACCTGGTTCCCCCAAGTGGACTGCCAGTACTTTGGCCTACACTGCAGAGGACTGCAGAGGCCAACCCGTGATCACGGGTTCATGCCAACGAGGCTGCTGTTAGTTTGGTTTCCCAGCATTCTCGGGGGCCAAGGGTATGAGGCGTGCAAAGCAAGACAGCCTGGAAATGCAAAGCCTGCAAGTCGATGCACAGCTGTACTTCTGTGCACAGCAAGGAATACAATGCCTGTGTGAATGTACCTCTCTCAAACGCTGTTCTGCAAGGCAGAGACCAGACGCAACTTCTCACTGGTTGTACTGGGGATGGGAAGGTCCAGGATGGGGCTTAAATCTACTTGGCATGCTTGGTGTTTTGGGATGGCCTGAGACCTCGTGTCCTGTGGTCATGGGGGAGGGGCAGACTGGTGCACTCCCAGGGAGGGTTCTTAGGGGTGCCGGAGGACTCCCCTCTGCTGTTCTCCCTCTTAGGGAGCCTTCCTGATCACCACCCCCAACCAACCTCATCCCCTGGCACCCACCATTCTCCTTCCTGTGTCTGAGTGTGGCTATTCTAGGGACCTCGTGTAAGTGAAATCACACAGTATTCGTCCTTATCTCACCTAGCATATTATCTTCCAGGCTCACCCGTGTTGTAATGTGTCAGAATCCGCATCCACTTCTGGCTGAGTAAGAGTCCGCTGTGTGCGTACACCATCTTTTGTTCTTCAGGCGTCCGTCATCCGCTGGACGAGGCACCCTTGGCGCCTTAAGCCCTGCGATGGTGTAGTTTCCTCCTCTTTCCACCTGCACGCAGCTGGCTGCTCATCCTTTTGCTTGTTCACGTGTCAGGAAGTGTATGCGGCATATCTACAGGGTCTCGGGATCACTGGTAAGCCCTGTAGACTATTATGAGAGAAGCCAAATAGTGTCCCTGCTCTCCGAATGCTCACAGACCTAGAGGGGAGCTAGTTCTTTATGTTGGGCACAGGCAGGGCTGCCTAGGGGGGGAATGTTGGTGTCTCTGTGGGGGAGAGACCGGGCATGTATCAGGAAAGGCTTCATAGAGGAGGCAGCATGTAACCTGTGTCTTGACGGATGAGTAGGTGGTCGGCAGGCAAGCAAGCCTGGGAGGTGGTACAGGTCGGGGCAGAGCACAGGTGTGAGGATGCAGCCTGGGGTGGAGGGCTGGGACAGCTCCGGGCCTCTGAGAGGCGCAGGCAGTGCCCGGCACTGGGGCATGGGGAGATGCGCTGGGGAAGAACGCGGACAGAGGGCTTCCGGGCCAGCAGGGGGCCAGATTAGGACGGGTCTTGTTCACCATACAATTGCTTTAGAGTACTGTAAAGGAGCTGAAGCTTCTAGGGGAAGAGGGGTTGAAAGCAGGCTAGAAGTCCTCCCACATGGGACAGCAGGCTCTTCCAGGAGGCAGGTGTCAGACAAAATGATTTTCACAGTTATTATACCTTTGAACTTGGTGATTCAAAGTCACAGGATCCTGGCCTAAGGGGAATCAACTGGGTCCCTAGTATGGGTCCACACGAGATGTTGGAGGTGGTATGGGGGCTGGTGGCAGCATCTGGTAACTAAGGAATACCACCATCTACATGCTGGGAAGAGCCCAGTTGCTTTGGGCCAAAGTAGTTAAGAAAGGCAGCTCCAGCTTTCAAGTAGGAAGGGGGCAGGAAGCCCACTGAATCTGGAATATTACCAGCCTGAACGTGTAGGAGTGACGTGCGACCACCCAAGACTTCCTTAGAGAAGGAAAGAGGACCTGGACTTGAGTCAGGTCACCTGATTCAGATCCTGCTTCTGTCAGTCACCAGCTGTGTGACATGTGAAAAATCACTTGACTTCTCTGAACCTGTTTCCTCATCTGTAAAAGAAACATAACAAGACCCATTTCACTTATGTTTTCATTAGGAATGAGCCAAGTAACATAGGCGATTATGTCTGTGAGGCATGGCTCGCCCTCCGAGAGCCCTTGTCGGGTGCTGACATGAGCTATGTCCTGGAAATGACAGGGTGGGATGGCTTGTGGAGTAGACGTGGGAGGAGTATGAAGGAACATGAAGGAGTTGAGCTGGGGCTCCAGGGGCCCAGACATGGGTGATAAATCCTCAACCCTTGAGTGTTGGCAGCAGAGATGTCCTGGGAGGCTGCCCTGGGATACATCCGGGCAATGGAGCTGGGACAGGAACCTCATGGGGTGTGACCCCCTGCCTGGGACCTGTCCCTGCAGGTAGTGGCAGAGGTCACTGAGAGTTAATGCCGTGCCAGGCCATCCCAGGAACAAAGCATCATATCTGAACGCAGGTGGGACAGCTGGAGTCTGGGTCCTGACTCTGCCACCAACGGTCTACACAACCTCTCTGTGTGGGCTGTGAATCTGAAATAATACTCGCTTCACTTGGTGGAAATCAAATGTCGAAGTGCCCTTGAGGCTGTCTGTAGAGATGTGAAGAAATGTCACCTTCTTGCTCTGTCCTTCCTGTTCAGGCAGCTAGATGATGGTGTTATCTTCACAAAAAACTTGCAGCTATTCCCACCAATTCATGGCCCACCCACTGACCCAGACACTTCGCTGCTCACTAGCCTTGGCCACCCAGTACACCTGTCAAAGCCAGGAATGGGTTATAAAACTGCCGTAAGGTTTTATGAACCCTCTTTCTTTCCCAGGGACCAATCCTGAGGCTGTGAGTCACACCAGCATCTGTATGAGGGGCTCAGAGTGTGGGGCCAAGAGGTGGAGAGCGGATGGGATGGTGAGAGGTGGCTTCATGGGGGCGTTTGGAGCAGAGGATTGGACCCCTCAAATGGGGTCCCGCTCTGGGGGACCTTGGCTGACTCTCCTGCCACCTTGGTTGGGCCATTTAATACGGCCTGAGAGACAGGAAGGAAACAGGGACGGAGCAGGGGAAAAAGATGCAGAGGTGCCCGCGGAAGTTTGGAGTTAGACAGATGTTTGTGCCTGCCTCGCCCACTCCATTTTCTAGTTGTGTGACTGCGCAGGCCACTTAACCTCTCTGAGCCATAATTTTATCATCTGTAATATGAGGATAGTAATAGTAATAAGCTTATAGCATTGTTCAGATGAGATAAATGGAGCAAAGTGATCCATATGTGTCAAATATTATTTTTTGCATGGTGTTTACTGAGTGGGTGAGTCTACAAAAAATCTTTTCTGAATGAGTAAATAAATGAATGAATTAACAAATGCACAAGGTGAAATAGTCGAGGAAGAGGAAAAAGAGAATGGGAAAGAAGGTTTAACTCGAGTGTCACCCCTTCCCTGGAGCCTTGTCTTGCCCCCCCCCTTTCTTCACCCATGCATTGAGGGGTTGCGATCAGATCCCCCAGTTCTCCCAGTTGAAGATCCTTGGTTGATTACTGAATCCATTCCTTTACCCATTCTTACTGTGTATCTACTGTGTGCTAAGTAGTGTTCTAGTTGATGTTAACAAAATACACAGAACCGTCGTCCTCTTGACACTTGCAGTGTAGTGGTGGCAGAGTGCAAACTCACACAATATCGTGCGTAAGGAAGTCGTACGCTAAGCTAGGAGTTACTAGGTGCTGGAGAATCGGAAGGCCCGGTGGGGGCATGGCACGTGGTGGGAGGCAGGTAATGCAGTTTTAAGCACGGAGGTCAGGGTAGGTGCCCTCTGACACAGCCCTTAAAGGAGGTGAAGGAGTAAGTCACCTGATATCTGGGCAGTCATGGGGGGCCCCAAGGCAGGAGATCGCTGGGCATGGTGCAAGAACAATCAGGAGAACCCCAGCCCAGCCTCTTTTCCAAGAGTAGATGCGAAATGCATGCCCTTCAGCTTACCAGGGAAGGACTCCGGCTGCAGCCACTGTCCCTCTTCCCGCCGTGTCTCCCTTTCCACCTGTCCCCTGTCTCCCCACTTCCCGCCCTGGCCAACCCTCTCCTGCCTGAGAATAGATGGTGCTGAGGAATTTCTTTTTAAACTGAGTAGCACAAATGTTATCAATTCCTCCACTGGGAAGAAATGGAACACGCATCCTGTGCCGGGCAGGAAGGACTGAGGAGCAGTTGCTCATCACGCATCTTAGGCTGGAAGAAAGAAGCAGGGGAGGAAACGGCCAGGGCGAGGCAAGGAAGCCCACTGCCCTGGCTGGGGCCGAGTGACGGGGCCGGCCCTACTTCATTCTGCCTTGTGATGGGAAGAGCACTGGACTGGGAGTCAGGACATCTGGGTCTAGGGTGCCCCAGCCACCAGCATGCTGTCCAGCCCTGTCACCTTAATCTCCACCTTCTTTTCCTCTTCTCTATAATTTGAATTTAGAGATAGCTGATATTCTCCAAGTCTGGAGGCCGTGTGTCTCTGCAGCAGGACCATGAAGTCCTAGGAGGGTAGGTCTGATTCATTTTCAATCCTCAGCATCTGTATCACAGGGACCATTGAGGGCTTGGCCTTCAGGGAAAGGGGCTTCTCCACAACCTGGGGCTTCCGTCAGGAGACAGCCCTAAGCTCGGGCCCTTTGCCTGCTCTGGCCTCAGATGGCCTGGGTGACTGCCGACTGACCCCTTCAGCCTGTGGGATCTTCTCCCACGAGGTAGTTGGTGGGAAAAGTCAGTCAGTTTGTTTACTTTTCATTAACTTCTCTTGAGCAGGCTGTGTGGAGAGGGAGAGGATGCTGGTTGCTGGTCAGACGGGTGAACAGGCTGGGGTCGGCCCTCCCCCCGAGGCCTCTTCTCTTCCTCACGCATCTGAGTTCAAAGCTGTGCCTCTGCCCGTGCCTCCCAGCCCCCAGCCCAGGGAGCCTCCAGCCTCACTCCGGTCTCCCTTAGAGGCCAGCTGCCCTGATGAAGGGCACCTATGTTCCTGCATGTGTCCCACGCTCCTCCAGAGCAAGGCTCTGCTGGCTGCACGCCAGGCCCAGGAGCTGCCCCGGGATCCACCTGTGGATGGGGGTGCTGCAGCAGCCGTCGGTGCTCTGTGGGGGGAAGGTGGTGGTGGTGGGGTGGTGAATGGTGATGGGGGGAGTGGCCCCAACTGCCCAGGAGTCTCCATGAGCTGCGGTGGCCCTCAGCTCTGCCCGGCCTCGCCAGGTTCTTGAGGAGCAAGCCTCGGAGCCTCCCCAGCTGTGGCAGCAGCTGGGATGGGCGACGGGCTGGGGGTCTCCCTCCTTATCCTGATCGGCTGACGGCGCGGGAGGGGCCGAGAACAGGAAGTGGACTCTTCCACCCACGACCTGCCGCTGCCGTTTCCCATCATGGAGCTGGGGCGGCATCACGGGTGACCTGAGGCTGACACCCCAGGCTGGTGCACCAAGGAAGTCCCTTCCCGTGGGAAAGCAGTTCGGATGACTGGGCCACTTCCAAGAGGAGAGAGTGCCTGAGCCGCTGACTTAAACAAGTAATGAATGTCAAGAAGATAATGAAACCCAGCTTCCGCACCTTATTTACACATCCTAGTGCCATGCAGAGAAATCCCTCAAGTTTCCCAAGAAAGGCTGGAGGTACCCTCGGCCTAGAGCCTCAGATGTCCCAATGACAACTTTTGGGGGCCCTCTGGGAGGCTCTTCACCTTGTCTGAGTCTTGTTTAGCTTGTCCAAAAATGGGGATGCTGAGAGAGCAGGGCAGGTGAGAGAATAATGTGAGAAAGATGGGAAATGCTTTCTAAGCCATCAAGCACTAACAAAAGTTAACTGTTGTGTTGTGTTGTGCTCACTGCGAGCAGCTACTGGTAAGTAGCATTTCCAATCAAGATTTATTAACACAAGCAAGTTTTCCCAGTTCCGTCACAGACGCCCACCACAACCTGTCCCCCAAAGGGAAAGAGGGCTGGAAGCGCTGAGCAGCTCCCCCCACGCATCCCCACACCTGTCAGCTCCCAGGACCCCGGACAAGCGACCCTTCTCTGTGGTCTCACCTCACTCCGGCAGTAAGCGCGGACATAACTCTCTGGAAGATGCATTGTTATCCTCTGCCGCCTCTGTCCCCCCTTCATTTCTGCCCCATCCTGTCCCCAACTTCTTCTTCTCCTTCCTGGAGGTCTGCATTTGCCCCCCTGCATCTTCTGTCTGCCTCCCTCCCTTCTTCGGTCTTGCAGATTTTGGCCAGAGAGGTAGGTCTGTGCCCTTGGACGGGAGAGGCCCTGAGAACTCTTCAAGGGGCTGGCAGGGGAGGAGGCGCGGCTCATGCTTTTCCGGTACCAGAGACAATCAGATAATCGTGCAATTAGCAGTAATTTTATCGCTCCCGTAATTTCCTTTTAACAAGAGCCCCCTTTAAAAAAAAGAGGGATTCCGTCCTTCCCCTTGCTGCTGTTTCGTCCGGAGCGCCTGCACGCCCACGTGCTCCGCGCGGAAGCCGGCGACGGGCTGCGGCGTCCGGGGAGCAGGCGACTCGGGCCCGCAGCGCCTCGCTGCCTGCGCCGCCGCCGGACACGCGGGGAAGGCGCGGGGGGCTGGGGCGGGCCTCGGGGAGCGGGAGGCGGCCTCCGGGGCTCCAGGCCGCACCGGGGCGCAGGGGCCCCGCGCTCGCCGCCCAGCCCCAGCGGGGCCGCTCACCCCAAGGCCCCGTGCCAGGCAGTTACCGAGCAAATGCCCGGCGATCGCCGCTCCTCGCCGGGCAGTGCCCGCTGCGCGCTTCCCGAGCCGCCCGCGCAGGTAGCCCCCGCGGACCGGAATTGCTCGCGTTGCCTGGGACGAGGCCAGGTAGGCGCGGCTCTCCGCCCCGGCGCGGTTCTGGGGGCCTGGGGCAGGGGCTGCGCCGAGCAGGGCGGGCTGAGCGCCGGTTCCGCCAGGCCGAGGCCGCAACTTTGCGCTGATGGGGCCGGGGTCGGGGAAGCCGGTGGGGCAGGAGCTGCCTGTGGCGGGAGAGAGGCCACCTCGCCGTTCCCCGGGGAAGAGGGTCTTGGGGGGACGTAGGGTCCTCCTGTCCGTTCCTCCGCTGGAGGGGCGCCGCACTGATGAGCCCTGTCATCATCCTTCAAGTGCAATTTTTTAAAATTGCAAAAATCTTACGGAGCTATTAACCTCAAAAGAGTTTAACATATGGCAGACCGGGTCTCCCTCTTACCCTAATTATAAGGCTCGCGGTAATGGGGCTGTCTTTTAAGTTACAGCTGCTCTGCTCTTGGCTTTCGCTAACATTACGTTCTATTAAAGAGCTACATTAAATGCATGCAAATTGCCGGAGCGACCGCGCTCCCCCGACCAGTGAGGGGCCGGATTGCAGCCGAGCTGGCGATCTCGAGGGTCAGACTCACCCTGCTGCGAGCGCCATATGATCTATCAATCAAACTCCTCTCATTAATTAACTAATTCATTAAATATCTTTATATATGAAGGCCCGGCCAGGCGGAACATTGTGTTGACAGGGACTTCCCATCAGCACTTAGCCAGGCGCGCTCCCCTCCCCGCCTGCACAAATCACCCCATGACTAAGAGAGGTCAACTTCCCTGTGTCTGCAGGGGCTGGAAGCAACCTCCGTGCGGGTGCGCATCCCTGAGGGCACCCTCCGAGGACTGTGGTCTGTCCTGCTGCCTCCTGGTGAGCGGGTCCTGTGCTGACCATGTATGATGTGAGCAGCTGCGTGTGAATCTGGTGCCTGTGTAGGACCCTGGCATCCCTGGAGGGCCAGGATGGGCCGGACTGGGCCGGACCATGCTCGTCCTGTACCCTGGCACCCAGCACAGGCCCACCACGTGGCGGATACTCTACAGGAAGTGGAATGATGCAAGACCTGCTATCCTGGAGGGCTTTCTTGTCTGCAGCACCCGTGAGGCCTTGCTTTCCTGTGCCGCCTGGTAGACTGGCAATGCCAGGGAGGACAGGAGGACAGCCATGTGAGCAGAGGGGATCCCTGGAGAGGGAGGCGGGAGGAGGGAGGGCTTAATGTTGGTGCTGAAGGAGATACAGGGGTGGGGAGAAGGAACTTTTGAAGTTCAGAGCTGGCAAACCTCATTGCCACAAAACTGAGGCTGAAGCAAGCACTTGCAAGAACAATGAAGCTATGTCTCTGTGTGAACACCAAAGAGACATCTTGAATGGATGATGGGCTTGCTTAGTTGTTTATATGACCCTCCACACAAATATGTATCTGTCTGGTGTACATATACACATATGCATAGTTGTCGAGCAACTACTCTAATCACTCCTTTCCTGTATTGTCTTATTTAACTCTGACAGCTTTGCCAGGTGGTTAGTTGTGCTTCCAGGCTGCAGGAGAAGGGCCAGACTCAGAAAATGTTAAGTCTCCTATGCAGGGTCAGAACGCAGACTCTGCTTGCTGGCGGCAGGACCCATGCCTACTGCTGTCATCACCATGTAAGACACGCACTGGTGAGAGAAGTGGGCACCCTGCTCTGCTCAGCCACCTGCTGCTCCCCCCTGTTCACACAGGTGCCTTTGTCTCCTTGTTTTGCAGCATTCGCTGCCACCACTGCCTTCTCCACTGGGCTGGGGGGTCTTGGTGCTGTGTTTGGGAAGATGGAGCTCACAGCACACCCCATGGGCAAGGCTGCTGGCTCTTGACTATGCTCAGAATGGCCTGTAGTGATTTTCCATACAGAGCACCTCTGGCAGACAAACCAGCTGTCTTTCAGTTGTGTCTGCAAAGACATGGGCCCTGAGCAGCTGGGTGCAGGGAATGGGGATGGAGGGTGCCTCCAAGCCAGCTCCTGGAAAATACTCCTCTGCCAGGCTCTGCCTCCTGTTAGAGAGGGCGGCAGGTGAGGGCTGCAGGCCCAAACAAAGAGAATTTATTCAGGTGTTAGCCTTGGTTCCTGCTATTCAGCTCATGCAAGTTCCCAGTCCACCTAAATGAAATGAGGCACGCAGGCAGACTTCAAGTGCCTAGGGATTCCTGGGAAAACACATGCCCAGATCCTATTATGTTCTCTCTCCACTGGCCTCTCTCCATCTCATTCTTTTGCCCTTCTGAGACATGGGGCTAATGGACTTGGGCTGTTAGCACCCGTGATGTTGGGCACCAACCTCACCATGGGCCTCTATAGCTTCCTCCAGCCCCCTCGGTTCCCAAGAATAGTTTTGGAATGGAGCGTGCTGTGCTAATGGGGGTTAATGGTAACCTCAGAATCAATTTTCCCTCCCAGAAGAAAATTCTCCCAGCTTAGGCTGCACCGACTGTAATAGTGAAAATGGCTCAGATTTGAAAAATTGGCACGTTGTAGTCCAACAAGGCAATTTTTCAATTGTTCCATGCAGCTGCGCACCTCTGGACACTATGCTGCTTGCGCTGTAACACTGCAGGATGGAGAGTACTTTCCCCCCAAAAGCAGCTCTGAGGTAGTTTTCTCCTCTCCCAGCCCAGCCTAGATTTGTTGTTTTGCCCACCTGCTTGGAGCTTTGGCTTCTGCCTTAGCGGCTGCCAGAGCTACTAGCGAGGAGAGTGTGCGGTGGCTTTCGGCAGACCCTCACACCTGAGGGCAAAGGGCCTGGGAAAGAGGGTTTCCTGCAGACCACGGGTCTGTGCACAGGCTGCAAGGGAAGGCTGGCCCAGCCCAGGAACCCAGCTCCCAACCGGCTTCCCCTGGCCGGTGTCAAAGCTGCGCCTTTCTTGGACACAGTGACGGGAACCCAGAAGAGGAAATGTCCATGATCATTGGGCAGGGCACTTGATTCTGATGAGCTGTGTTTCCTCTATTGTCAAATGGAAATCATTTTATCTTGTTTTCATGCCAGGCACCTTAGGATACAAATGTATGATATGTATTTTGAGTAACAGAACCACAGGGTGGGAGAACTGCAGGGCACTTCATACCAGGTGTTTAGTGCACATCCTAATTGTACAGATGGGGGTATGGAGGTTGCCAGGTCACACATCTGGTTGGTGGGCAAGAACTCGCTCTCAATATATGGGCCTCTTTGTGGCTAGTGACCCCGGAAGGCCATTGTTCAATTTCTCTGACCCTGTGGCCACAGCTCTCTTCTCTCAGCTTATTTCTCCTTCCAAGAGGCCTCTGCTCGCAGGCCTTATTTGGTGACTTGAGATTAGAGCCATGTAATGTGTGGAAATGGAACATGGAGCAAAGCTAAACTGGGGCTCGCCCTGCCAGCTGGTGTCCCTGCCGCCCACCTTGCCCCCTGCCATCCATTTCTCACAGTCCATGCTGTGAGCCCTTCCAGGCCCATGGAGCCCACACCCGTCTCTCACCCCTCTGGACGCTGTCCAGGCTCCCTTCTGCGGCTTCCCATGTATCTGACGAGTGCCTGTTTGTCCAGCCTCAAGTCCCAGCCGTTTGCCTCCTCCCTTCACCATCCGGTCCTCACCCCTCATACCCAGGAAATTGCTTTCACTTCCTGAAATGCATCTCGCCCTCATCCACCTTTGCGCTCCCCATTCGCCCTTGTGGATTCAATCATTCTCCCTCCTAGAAGTCTCTCTACTCCAACCTGTCCCCTCATTCTCACCTCCTTCCACCTGGCCCTGCCTAGCTGCAGCTCCTCCTTCAGTCCCAGCCGAAACACGGTCCCCCTCACCCAGCCCCATAGTCCCTACCGGGTGCTCTTCCTCTGGATGCATCTACTGCTCTGTTCTGGAACCGCCCGCTGACTGGTTTGAATCTCCCAGTAGAATACAAGCTCCAGGAGGCCAAGGCCGTATCGCAGTCACTGTTTTATGCCTGAAGCACCCGGAAGGCTGCCTGGCTCATGACAGGCACTGCAGGAGCAGTCGAGTGACTTCAGGAAGAAGGATGCTACGATTGCCATAACCGGTAACGACAGCTGATTTTTTGGGTGCTTTAAAGTGCCAGAAACTAAGCTAAGTGCTTCCCGTGCACCATCTAACTTACGTTAGTCCTTGTATGAACTGAATGAGGCAAGAGACAAGGGTTCTGATTCAGCCTCTGCCACCAGGACTCCGTGACTCCCAACAGTTACTCTGGTTTCCTCGTCTTCAGCGTGAGAGAGAGAGAGAAGGCCCAGGGCAGGTTTAATTTCTGGGTTCTTTTTCCCAGGCAGAGAGGGAGTCCCGAGTCCGTCTGCACAGGCCTAGGGGCATCAAGAGATCCCGAGATTCAGGATGCAGAGAACCAGCAGACGCCGAGGGTCCACCTTCTAGCGTGGGAGCAGGGGGAGAGGGGGATAGGCCGGGAGGCTGGGGAGGGCACGGGTCGCTCTCCCACGCTGTTTCAGAGCTTCAAAACAGAGGAGCCCACTGCTAGCTGAGTCATTAGCGCCGGGCTCCTCGCTGCCACCTCGGGCATTGTCTGATTTAAGTGCGGTGGCTTGTTTGGTGGGTTTGCCTTCTATAGAAATCCCCCAAGAGTGAAGTGCTTCATTCAGCCGGGAGAGCACAGGCCTTTGTGCGCTGATGGCCCGGCCTCGGCTGAACGTGTTTGGAGTTGGTTATCAAAGGAGAGGATAAATTAGAGCGCAGGGCTGAAAGCAGGGGAAGAGGGGCCCTTTCATGAGTGTGGCTGAGCACTTGACGCAGCTGACGTGGGGCTGGGAGGCCCCGAGCCCAGCCCTCTTGCCTTTTGGTGATGGTAGGGCTGCAGGCAGGCCCGGCTGTACCCTGGTGGAGCCCAGACCCGGATCCAGCCAGGCCCTGAGGCAGCAGGAGGGCTGGCAAGTGGTGTTCATAAGGCAACGGTCTCCAGTGCCCGTGGAGGGCGGCTGGGGGGCTGGCGAGCACAGCACCTTCCCTCCTGGTCCCACTCTCCCTTCAGCCCAGCTTAGACAGTCACGTAAGCCTTAAGCACCCCCACTCTGGATAAATTGCAATCATGTTCTATTGGTGCTGAAGGTTCCCAGGAGCCTCTTTCAGTCTTGCAGATGCTATTCAGGGGCTTGGCCCCTTCTCTTTATTGACCCCACTCCCACCTGCTTCCCTTTTCCCCCACCAGCACATGCTTACAAGCTGGGTCTCAGGACAGTTTTATAGAGCCCTGACCAGTTGGGAATGCAGAGCTCCCCAAATCAGAGACCCTGGACATTCACCCCTCTCCATGGACTTGGCTCCTGATGTCCTGATTCAGAGGCCATGCAGGGCACAGCTGTGAGCTGAGCCGCAGGTAGGGCTGCCTAGTAAGACACTGTGCCGAGTACCCAGTTTTTTCCGGCAAGGATGCTGCCCTTCGCTTCTCAGTGGGTCTTATCCCCACAGTGTCCGGGGGTCTCTCATTGACAGCTTCTTAGCATTTGGGATTGAGATCAACAAGGTCATTCCTCAAGGAGCTGTTTGCCATTAGCAATTAAGCCTTAACAACAACATCTTAGATGCATATCCTCTTCCAGATGGAAGGAACCTGAGACACCAAGCCATAGACCAACTGGTAAAAACCTGTTTGGAGTCACAGATATTTTAAAGAATTGTGTGAAAGTTATGACCCCCTCGCTGCAGCAAAGCACACATATTCTCATGCATACAAAAGTTTTTCTGCATTTCAAGGGGGTTACATCCTCCAAATCTATACACTTCCCACTCTGGCTGCACATTTGAGTCATCGGGAGCTTCTATAAAATCCTGAGGTCTGGGTCTTTCACACAGAGACTCTGATTTAATTGGTCCAGGGTGGAGTCTGGGCATTAGTATTATTTTCTAAAACACACTAGGAGATTCGAAGGCAGCCAGGATTGAGAACCATTACTTCAGGGCCTCTTAGACACCACCCAAGGCCCACCTAGCCCAGCTGTGGACAGCCAGGGCGTGTGCAAAGAGGTGCCCAGGAAGGCACCCCCTGGGAGCCATGCACAGATTTCTCGTTTTGCCCATGCATTTAACATCTCTCCTTTCCTCCTGCCTTGAGGGGTGCTTCCTTGGCGTTCATGTAAAGTGACTCCGGATCCCCGCAGTGGGAAGGGAGCCTCGGAGACTCCTGTCATTTCCAGGAGCTCGATAAAAATTTAGTTTCGGTGTTCGCTCAATGCAACTTGCGCAGGGAGATCTTACATTGCAAACCAGATTTCTCTTTTCATCTGGTCACCCCCAGGGAAATGGTGTGTTTGAAATTCAAGCAATATTTGGGCAAAAAGCATTTCTCATTACATGCGGTGGGGAAGGCCAATGAGAGGAAAGCGCTGGGAAATGATTGACTGACATTTCTATTTGCTGGGGTGACTTTCCACCAGTGGCAGTCGTGCTTTGGGGCTGCCAGAACACCAGCCTCCTGGCGTGGACGGGAAATGCCAGACCCCTGGAAAAAAAACATTTGGAGGAGAAAAATGTGAGTGGGCTTGAAATGGACTTGAAGGGTCAGCGTGACCTCACGCTGATGCCATCGATGACAGTAAGTGCAAAAATTCTGTGTTTTGCACAAGTTCTCTCTGGGGAGGAGGCTGAGGTCCCGACTTGCAAAGCTGAAAGTGACTCAGAAACCATCCGGATCTGCTGCCTTTGGCAGCCGCATCGCCTCCACGACAGCCTGACGCTGGTCAAACATTTAAAGTGATTGACACAAGGAACATTTATGGAGCACCCACAATGTCTGGCACTTGGCAAGGTGTGCGGGGCACTTCAGAGACTGACAGGTAATACCTGCCCTTAAGTAACTTACAGTTTCCTGAGGCCCCGGACGGCTAAGATGTCAAGGAGGCTGGATAAATGCTCTTACGGCAGGAAGCTGGGAGCAGCTGTGACCTTGACGGAGTCCATTAGGAGTCCCATGCTTTTCCCAGTTGGCTTCTTTAAATCCCTGCAACAAGTCTTGAAAATAAGTACTTTTATCATCACCCCCTTTTTACAGACAAGGAAACTGATGCTCAGAGAAGTGACAGAGCCAATATCCAGAGGGAGCATTTTAACCCTGTGGGTCCCAGGCTGGTGTTCTTGCCATGATAACGATCTGCTTTCCTAAGAGGAGTTCAGGAAGGGTGAAAAGACCAGCTGTAGGCTGGGGTGGGGGCTGAGAAGGGAGGGGTGTGGGCTGGGAAATGGGTTGGGAGCAGGTCCACCGAAGTGAAGGTCCCTAAGCTGCACACTGTGTGGGGGAGAAAGAGCAGCCCCTGGGCCTGCAGGGTCAGAAGAGGAGGCAGAGGGGGTCAGCTGGTGGGTCAGAACAGATATTTTGGAAGGCATGTAAGCTAAGGAGTTTGTATCTGTGGTGGGCCAGGTAGTGAGAAGCCCCTGAAAGGCTTTGAGGGGAGAGACAGCATAGTGTGACTGTTGCTGCCCTTGTCTGAGGAGGAAGAAGGGGGATGTTGAACCCCAGCTCTGTCGTTTCCTAGCCCTGTGATGGTGGGCAGATTACTTAATCTATTCCTCAGTTCCCTCATCTGTAAAATGGGAAAGATGAATAGTCCTTAGCTCATGGAGTTGTTGTGAGGATCAAGTAAGTAATACATAGGAAGTGCTTAGAATAATATCTGGCACGTAGTAAACTCTTCGTAAATGTTGGATATGATTTTTACCCACTATGTATTTAATTCTGATAATGGTGTATCTAGCAGCGGTTGAAGAGGGGAGAGATAGAAAGCCCAGATATTACACAGGCTATTAGGATAGTCTGGGCAAGAGTCTAAGAGCTTCACCATTGGAGCCGTAGAGGGGTGAGACCCCCTGCTCTTCTGTCTGATAGCATGCACGGGGCATTGTGAGGGATGCTGAGGCAGGCTGGGGGGGCCCCCGGTAAGCGGGGCTGGGGGGCCTCAGGCTGGAGCCCCCAGCCGTCCATCCTCCATTCAGTCCCGTCAGGCCCATTGTCCACACTGCACTATTGCCATCGCTGCCGTAGATTTAAACGGTTCCCCAAGTCATGCATCAGGGACTCAGACAAAAGGTGCCTGCAATGGAAATGGGGGTCCTTACAGCAAAGTCGCAGGCCTGCTGTCCACCAGGCACCCTGCTCCTGCAGAACTGACTCCAGACAGGCTGCGTGTGTCAGGCCTGGGCCTCCCTGCGCTTGGCACGGGGTCCTTAGGCAGACAGTCAATTACCCAGAAAGGCTCCACTTAACTTCCCCGCTGTTTGCAGACCCTGCCCTGGCCTCCACGGCAGCTCCAGCCTCAGCCAAAGGCTCCTGCAGCCTGTGCTGGGGCCAGCTTCCTGCCAACCCCATCCTCAGATGCGCTCATGCTGTGCGCTGGTCCCGGGTGCAGTGCCTGCGCTCGCCAGCTCCAGGGCTGCCTGCACGGGCCCTTGGCCATTTCCATTTCTCCCCCTGCAGACCTCACAGGATCCTCAGGTGGAAGGGACACCAAGAGGCTGCCTCGTCTCCCATGTCCACTCGGCAGGTGGCGTCCAGCCTCTTGTGAGCCATAAGCGTCCCGCAGGTCCTCGCCTTCCTTGGGCCCCTGCCCTATGACGGTGACTGGTCACGATCTGAGCTCTGGAGTCAGACAGCCCTGGGTGGGAAGCCTGGACCAGCCACCTGCTGCTGTGTGGCAGTTAATTTAACTTCTTTAAACCTCAGTGTCCCCATCTGTGACATGAAAACAACAATAATATGTATCTCGTAGGGTCACTGTGAGGGTCAAAGAAGGAGTGGGCGTAAAGTACCTGAAATGCCTGGCCCTGGGTAAATGCCCGAGTGACATTCTTCCCCTTCCCCACACCCCCGTCCTCCTACTTTTTCATTTAAGATGTTATTTAGCAGGAAGTTTGTTGTTAGGGTTCAGCTTCTGCTCTAGAAACCTGAATTGGGATGAAACCTCACTTCTAGGCCAGCCTTACCTACCAATTCTCTTCACACAGAATTGAGTCTATGACTCTAAAATGTATCATGAAATTAGGGTACGTTAGTGCCCAGGCCAAGGGCCCTAGATTATTTTAAGTCTACTGGCCTGTATCTGGTTTACACTGGAATTTTGTATTTCCCACCTGTCCTCCCTGTACACCCCCTCTGCCAGCCCGGTCATCCCCCCAGGGTTTGCCGTTGGTCAGAAACATCCAAGAGCTGCAGTTTAGAACTCCGGGAGTGGAATGCTGTGAGGGGGTTCCAGCTTCAAACGTGGGCCTGATCGGGGGGAGGCAGAACCCTCGGTGGCTAGGTCGTTAAGTCATCTAAGAAACACGGAGAGCCTACCACACGCCTGGCAGCTGAGGGCCTGAGGGCAAATAAGATGCAGGCCAACCCCTCAACAGGAGGGCAGGCTGGTGGGAGGCGGGAAGGTAACCGGATAGTCACGTGAGGATGTTCTGCGTGCTCTGACCGAAGGAGGATGATGCCACTGAAGAAGAGGGTCGCAGAGGTTTCTGGGCCTAAATGGGGAGCCACAGTGTGCAGGTCAAGTAAGATTTTACTGCAAGAAGCTGGAAACATGAAAACCTAACCTGTCCCCCTGACTTTTTAGGGAGGAGTGGCCCCTAAGGATGGAGCAGCTGACTGCCCAGTGGGCTCCCGTCCTCCACAGCCACTTTCTCCAGTTCGGACTCTTTCCCTGCACTCTGTTCACTAGGCCCTCTGTCCTCAGGCCCCACCCCTGATGACCAGGCCACAGCCAGAGCAGAGGGTCTGTCTGCATGCAGCGGGTTGGGGTAGGGCCCCATCCATCTTCCTCGCCGTGGAGGTGGGCCGTGGGACTGACGGAGTCTGTGAGCAGTGACTGCACCCTAGCACTGTACTAATTGTGCTAGACAGAGCTGTTTAAATACCACCAGACAGAATATTACTCAAATTAAAATGAGGCCTTAAATGTCATTATTTGTGTCATTATTAATAGCCCCTAATTGTGTTCTCTAATCATCATGAAATTATGTTAGTATTAATATTCACGTCAAAGCTGCCTAGGGAACTTGGAAGGTTTAAAAAAAAATTATACCATATGTCAGTTTCCATGAATGTGAAGCAACTGCTGGTTTTAGAGCTTGAGTTCAGGCTGGAGATGGGACAGTGGCCTCAGTGGCTACAGAGGTCTCCTTGAATCCTGCTCCCCGGGTGACTGGCTCCTGGACGCCTCCACTGGGCAGGACAGCCGGACCCGTTCTCGTGGCTCCTTGCAGGTTCTTATGCCGCCTGCTCTCCGTGGGGAGGGCCAGGAGTCTGCTCAGACCGGGGGTGCCTGGGGCCCTGGCACACGACACCTCTCCTGGCGCTCTGAGAACTGCCTGTGCTGAGACACCGTAACACAAAGCATGCGGCCACCACACTGTCCTGGCCCTCCGTCCACTCAGGCTCCACCTCCTTACATTTGGGGTTCTGCCCCCACTGCCCTTCGTGGCTCAGGGCGAGTGGTGCAAAGAGACCGAGTAAGTCTGAGTTACGCAGAGGAGGGTGTCGTACAACTTGACTGACAGAAAGAACTTCCAGAACAATGGCAAGACTCAGGGTCAGAAAGTGTGCACAGAGTATCCGTAACATCTGGGCACAGGTGAGTGGGTGTCCTCAGGGATGCCTTTGTGTTGTAAAGAATAAAATAGTATTGATCCAGGTTCCACGTTTTGTGGACAAGCCGTCCTCTGCCCCTCGCCTGATCGGGAAAAAGCAAAATACATTCAGAAACCAGCAGATATAAGGCTCCCCCAGGCTAGTGTAGCTACTCACCAGCCCAGAAGGCACCAAGCCCCTGCCTGTTTCTGCGACTCTCTGCCTGAGTGGCCACAGGGTCTGTGGTGGCCTCAGGGTCCCTGCCGGCCTCACCAGGGCTTCCTGTGGGGGGACACCGACTCTCTGGATCAGGATGGGGCTCCCGGGACGCTCTCTGTTCAGGAGTGAGAGCCCGGCCGGGGCCGAGCTGAGCTGAGCCGAGCGGGGCCTCTCCTCCCATCACACGGGGCTTCAGTTCTGCCTGCCCCTCAGCCTGACATAGAGGGTGGGGGTGACAAGACAGGCGGTATCGCCAATTAGCTTCCCTCCCGGTGGGGGTGTGTGGGGGGAGTGCCCGGGGACCCCCGGAGGCACCAGCCCTCTGCTGATATCACTCACTGGCTCTTCTTCATCATTTCTACAGCGTTCCTTCAGGCTGCTGCTCCGGGCCCCAGCCAGCCGCTAATGGAGCCCACGTGATGCAATGTGGCAGACAAATCTGGGGCAACCGCCTCACTCTCTTCCCAGAGCCCTTGGAATTCTCTGGAACTGAGAATATTTAAATGCCTTTCTTGGTGAAACAGCAGGCTTCCAACCCCCCAAATATTATGACTTGGGTTAAATATAACCGAGAGCATGAAAATAGCTGCACAACACGAGGATCGGAGAAGCCACGGAGTGAGCAGCTTGCACACAGTCACACTATCTGTCACCCTGGGTGTGGCAGGGCACCACAGACCCTGTGGCCACTCAGGCAGAGAGTCGCAGAAACAGGCAGGGGCTTGGTGCCTTCTGGGCTGGTGAGTGGCTATACTAGCCTGGGGGAGCCTTTTATCTGCTGGTTTCTACATGTATTTTGCTTTTTCCCGATCAGATGTGGCATGACTTGAAGAGTGGGAGAGACACTGCCTTAACTGTGGTGTGGGGAAGGGGGATGGCTTCTCAGGCCTGAAGGGCGGACTGGGGTGGGCTCAGGCAGCATCAGCCCGGGCTTGGCTTGCTGATGCTTAGTTCCCTGGCAGATGCACCCTGCAGTCCTGCAGCTCCTTTTAAGGTCATCCAGAAGTAGGGAGGGCAGGCAGATGGGGTTGTGAGCAGGGTTTTCCAGTCTTTTCCGGTTTCTCTTGTCACTGCATGCCTACATGTGTGGTAAAAACTCAGTGGGTGATACATAAGCAAGAGGTCTGCTGAAAGTCAGAGTCTCTGAATTCCAAACCCAGTGATTACGGTAATTGTTGGCCTGGGGCTGGATTTGAACCAGTGAACCCAGAATAGAATGGTTGAATAGGCCCCTCTCAGAGCCACGCCACCACGAGTTACCCGGCAACACAGCCACGTGGCTGTTTCTCTCTCTGCTTCCGGACAGACAGCAAACAGCTGCGGCCAGGCCAGAGGAGCAGAGGCACTGGTGTCTTCCCTGTCTTACAAACACCCTGTGCCTGCAGGAGGATTTACGGTGCTTGTAACACGCGTCTTCTTGAACTGCTTCCTTTGATGCCTAGAAGGTAAGCAGGGCAGATAGGATTGCTCCCAGCTTTCCAGATGAGAAAATCGAGTCTCGGCACAGGTATCGGCCAAAGGCCACGTGGCTTCCAGGCGGTTGTAGGCCTCTGCTTACCCAGCTCCTGATGGGAGGGAGCCACCCACCGCCCCGCCACCCCCGACGGGCACACAGCGTGCGGATTCTGAAGTCAAGACTCTGGTAGACACGAATTCTAGAAAACGACAGCAGCAGCCATGTTATTAACCTGTCTCCAGTCCTCACACCTTTCCTGTGTCCAGGCGTGTCTCAGGTGTGCCTGAGGGCAAGTCCGGGATGCATGGGAAGGTGAGACAGGAGGATGGAGAGGGAGGTCTTGGCCTCTCAGGGTTAAAAGCATCTCACGGGTACCCTTCTCTGTGACCCCATCCTCAGACCTGAGGGCCGCCTTCCCCTGGATCTGAAGACAAAACCCCAAAGTCTCCTCCCCTTATCGCCAAATCCTGAGGCCCTTATTTGAGAGGGGGCTTGTGTTGAGGTGGGGGGTTCTGGCCTCCCTGGGCGGCTGCTGGCGTGAGGGTCTCAGGAAGAGACAAGAGCTGGATGGACTGAGGATGCCAACCTGGACACACACCTGGAGCTGCCTACCTGCCTCCGGCCTGAGGAAAAGATGTGGAGCTGTTCCGGGGGGCTCACAGAACACCCGGTCTCTCGCCTTTTCCTCCGGAGACACACTGTCCAGCTTTCACTCCCGGGCCCGCCTCCCCCACGTCCTCTGCTCTACAAGCCCGGCTACAGGCTGACAAAGCAGACTGGCTGCTTAATGAGCTACAGGTGCCGTTGCTAGGCAACCGCCCCACTCCGCTCAGCCTCTGTCAGCCCCGTGAACCCCTGGCAGCACTTAACCCCGCAACCGCTCCACGCGGACGCTGATCACCCAGGCCCGCCAACAGCACGCTTACCCTCCTAATCCAGGATCAGGAGGTGGGCTCTCAGCACCTGCCGTCCCCCAGCCCACACCTCTGCACCCCTGGGCCCTGGGCAGGCCACGCTCCTGCCACAGCTTCCCATACACCCCGGACTCCGCGCCCAGCGGCAGGTGGAGGCCTTGTGCGTGTAGCCTCCGCCCCTCTTTCCCGGGCACAGGATGGAGGGTTGTCGGTGTCACTCCAGCGGGTTCTCCCTAGTCGGCCAGGTGTCTCCAGGAAGGAGGCCGCAGGGCTCGCCCCTGCATTTTAAACTCTTTTCGGGTTAACACTCTTGACCGAACAACTCACAGGTCTGAATGGAGTCTGTTGCTGTGAGGTTTACGCTCAGTTGAGCTGGGGATGATCAGCAATTTTTGACAATTCTAACACCTGGGTGTTTTTAGTGCACTCCTGTGCTCGGTCTCCCATCCCCAGGTGGAGTCAGTCAGTCCTTTAGGCCGACCAGGAACCACAGGAAGCTGTAAGCATATGTAGGCAGACACAGGTCAGACTCCAGTAGAACTGGCCTGTGCTTGAGCTGGGCCCTGTCTAGACCGCGAATCACAGTGTCCAAGTCGTGTCTGGTCCTCAGCGGAGATGGTGCGTGCACGAGCCCAGGCCTGCTTTCATTTCTCTTTTCTAAACCACAGAGCATGGTCGACAGCAACGTGGAAGGGCATTAGGTGCCAGAGCAGGTGCCCCCATCCTTTTTGCCTACCTGTTTGTTAGGACCCTGAGCTGTGGGAGAGTCCATGCAGCCCTGAAGTGCCACTTTAGCCTTGATTGAGAGAGGCAGGTCCAGGCCTGCTGTGCCGGCAGAGTGGAGAGTTCCACCCGTTCCCGAGGGGCAGCTTCTCCCAGGCAGGCCAGGACTGCAAACAGTTTCAAGAGGTCACAACTACCACCCTTTCTAGCTGAAAAATAATCCGTTAGGCCTTCCCTTCCTGGTAGTCGTCTAATTATTCAGAGGTGGAGGATCACAGAAGATTTCCTCCCATGGAGCATCTATGTTCATTTATTTAGGAACAAATATTTCAACCTCTGCCCCACTGCAAGGCAGGGGGTCATGCTCCCTGTGAATGGCGTAATGCCAGGCACTGTCCTGGTGCTCCGTACATATTCTCATTAAACTTTTCCACAGCTCTAGCATTTGGAGATAACGATCTCTGTCCTACATGTGAAAAAGTGAGGTTCAGAGATGTGAACTGACTCGCTCAAGTTTGCACAGCCATGTTTACACCACACTGCCTCCCGAGAGGCTCCAAACCATGGCAGGGAGAGGTTAAGCGACTTGCCCGAGACCCCTCAGCCAGGGAGTAGTGGGGCAGACATCTGGATTCTCACTGGTCGGAGTCTGAAGTCCTTTTCGTGTTCCGTCCCGTATGTCACACCATTTTTTAGTGATTCCTCCCATTTCTGTGCTGGATGTTGCCTCCTCGGAGGTGAAAAATCCGTGTGTCCAGCATGGAGGAAGAGTGGGTGCCAGGGAGGTCTGCGCAGTTCACGGACTGCATCCTGAACAGGCTGTATCTTGAAGGGAGGTCTCCTGTCCAAAAGGTTCCTTTTCCATTTCCTTGAAAGGATCCCCTTGGAAAGAGAGAGAGGGAGGGAGGGAGGAGCAGAAGGGAAGGAAGAGGCAGGCAGAGGGAGGGAGGGAGAGATGCAGACACAGAGGGAGGCAGAGAGATAAAGATGCACATCCACACAGGGTGAGAAAGACCTTCTGGTATAAAGATGGCACACATGTATTTAAAATCATTTTGTGCATAGGACTCAAAGGATTACTTGTAAGAAATAATGCTCAGGAAAAGGCTAAACTTGTTCTAGTTACAAAGTGTAGATAAAATGAGAGCTCCTGTGGCCAGAATTCTCACCTGGCCCTGGTTGGCTAGCTCACTGCACACCTGTGGGAAATACATGGCTGTTGACTCTATATAAAGAGCTCCGCCCAGTGCTCTGGGCACAACATGGTGGCAGGGCTGCAAGGCTGCAGGAGAGCAGAGCAGGGGCTGGAGTGGTGGCAGCGCCAAGGATGGAGGCCCAGAGGATGGCTGTGCGGGATGACTGTGTGGACAGAGAGGCCCAGAGGGCAGCTGTGTGGACAGAGGGGCCCAGAGGACGGCTGTGCGGACAGAGCGGCCCAGAGGCGGAGACTGGCTTGCTGCGTGCAGACTCGCTCTGAGTGGACGGGATTCTAGTGACTGACCTGCCCCCTGGAAATAAACCTGGGTATAACCCTTTCACCCTAAGAACGTTTTGCTGTCAATTTCTTTGGTCACATTGAATCCATAGCAAACTTGTCTGGGGCTGAAACCCATTGGCAAGACAAAGCTATGAATTTTATAGGTTAGTTGCTTGTATTGATCACCTCGGATTTACTTTACTAATTGGTTAGTAGATTGGAAGGAGGAAGAGGGAAAGAAAGACGGACGGAAAGAGAAAGATGCATGTTCCTGAAGCCTCCCCTCTGCCAGCCCTTCCCTCCTGCATCCTGAGCTGGTGATACCCTGGCTTTGGGCTAAGCCACTGCTGCCAGCTGGTGGCATTAAGAGTTGGGATCGCCAGCTCCGTCACAGGTGACGGGGTCGGGGACATCCTCACGGACCTGGCTTCTTCCCAGTAGGCCCAGTGGTCGTGGAGAGCTCCAGATGGGGAGTTAAATGGGAGCAAAGAGAGATGGTTTACTAAGGGTCCAAGCGGGGAAAGGGGGCTGAAGGGCTCGCCCCAGGAGTTTAACACTTCCATGCAAGTGGTTTCTCCATAAAGTATTAATAATGTTCCTATAATTGATACTTCAGGGCAATAACCTCTGACAAAATGGTCCTGATTAGCAGATAATTGAGTGTGTTGGATTGTGTCCTGAGAGAGCTGAACGCCAGGCAAGGCCCATTAGCCCATCATAATGACCCCTTTTGTCAGGTATTCCTGTCATTAAGAGCCTGCTCTCCGAGATCAGTCCCTTTATTTAACTCCTTTCCCTAATTATATGGATCATTTTACAAATCAAAGCAAATGTTTGCATACAGCCCCAGTCGTGCAGTAGAGCGAGGTGTGGAAGGAGCAGGCTGGGGATTCTGAGTAGAGAGGCCTTGGTGAGGGGGAGACTGTGCTCGCTGGGCGTTTTCCAGAGATGGAGCCTCTGGCAGAGCATTCCACATGGGCATGGTGCACCCCGTTGGCTCAGGTGCCTGTGTGGGAGACATCTGGGTAGGAGATGTGGTGCCAAGAGAGCTTGCAGGCCACGCAGAGGTCCCCACCTGTGCACCTGAATCCATCCTGGCAAAACACCTGCCTCCTGGCCTCAGAAGAACTGGATCCTTGATACAGAGGGGGCCGGGGTGAAGTAGGTTAGCACCTGAGACCAGCCACAGGGTAGCCAGAAGACACCGAACACCTGGGCCGATCATCTGGGCTCTGCACAGAGCTGGCTCATTCTCTTTTGAAGCAGGAGCCTTTGGGAGGGGCTGGAGAAGGTAAGTAGGGTCTGAACCCTCCCAGATCTGGGGAAATGTGGCTGTGTCTGTACTTAGACTGGTGGCTAGTAAGGGCTAGTCCTTGGACTCCAGCAGCCTGGGGCATGATCAGTCCCCAGGCCACACATACAGAAGCTGACACAACAGGATGCTCCAGGGATGGAAAGCCACTTCTGACTTGGTCTCCCTAGCACCTTCTCACCCATTAAAAAGTATAGACAGCTTCCCATTTCTTTGAATCCAGTCCCTGCCTGACACTTTTCCCACCCTCCCAGCTCTGTGCAAAGCTTTTTATCCCAGGGCAGGTTCAGCATGGGTGAATCTGAAAGTGGTCTCAGTCGCAGGCATGAACTGCTTGGAGACAAGGGACTGAAGGCCCGTTGGCAGCTGAGAAGGGTATATTTTTATATATTCCAAAGATGAAGCTGAAAGGTATCATTTCTTACAGGAAAGGCACAGAGGTCGCTGAGCTGGGGAAAGTTTATTTATTTGGCAAAGCGATGGGTGAATTTCCTGGGCAGAGTTCAGTCCTGTCGAGCGTCGTGGGGTGGGACGTGGGGCCGTATCTCCCACGCTGTCCCCTTTCCGCACAGGGAATGCTCCCGAGGCTGCACCCCCTTGTTTGAGTCAGAGAGGAGCTGGTGCCGCCAAGATCTGTGTGGGGCCTGGTGAATTTCCCAGTATTGGCCTTGGGTGGAGAGCTGCCAGCCGTGCAGAGAAACTGCCAGGGTTTCTGCCGAGGAAGCAGAATTTTGGTGGTAGAGTGTGACATTCTCCTCTCAAAAATAATACCTTTCATTTAAGGTAGAGGAGGAGGTTTGACATCCGTGAAAATATGATTTTCAGCTCTGTTCAGCTTGGGGCAGACTTTTCCTGCAGGGCCTCCTTGCTGAAGCAGGCAGCAGAGGCCACCAGGCTGCAGGCAGGGAGCGGTGGTCCCAGGGATGCAAAGTGGGGGCTGGACGTGGAGGGGTCCTGCTTTCTGGCTGCAGCTCTCCCAGGGGTTCAGTTCTGCTCACACCCCAGGGAACACTGCTCCCAGAGAACAACATGTGCACCTTACCCATCCAGATGCTGAGAATAGAGGGACATTATATATGGTTAGACAAGTCAGTGAACAAGCACTCTACATGATGGCAATTTCCAAGTGGTGACTTAGACCTCTACGTTTGTTCAATTGCCAGATATCTCCTCAACATTGCACGGCCGAGGCCCTGAGGTGCACGCCGATGAATGGGACCTGGGACCTGCCCTCACACAGCTCACAGTCTCCTGCGTGTATTAGGTGGCGGAGGTGAGAGGTAGGTACACAGACACTTAATTCAATCCATTGTAGTAGAAATATGGGCCGGGTACCCTAGGAGTGGCGGGAGAAATAACTCTCTCTGGCTGGCCGAGAGGGGGAAGGCTTTCCTGGAGATGTAATATAAAGCTGAGATTTGAGAGTTTGTCAGATAAAGGGAAGAGATAAAATACCATAACAACAAAGACCAGCTACACTTTATTAGGGATTCTAGTATAATAACCATAATACCTAATCTTACACAGCAATGTCTGTATGCCAAAACACTTTGCATGACGTCTCATCTGATCCTCCCGGCAACCCCGTGTGGTAGATGTTATTGATAGCTCCACTTTGTAGTTGGGGAAGTAGAGATTCCGAGGGATCAGAGATCAGAGACTCTTCTAGGGCCACACAAGTCTTAAGGGTTGGGAACCGAGGTTTGAACCTAGGCCGCTGAAGCCAGAGCACAAGCTCTTTTTCACACATTCCCCCAATTTCCTGAGTGTGGAGCAAATGTTAACACGTGAAATTCACAATGACCCAGAGAAGTGGGCATCCTTCACATTTTCAGGGGACAGGATTGGACATGGGAGGTGGTGTTCTCTGGTGTGAGGAGGTGAAAGGGGCAGAGTGTGCTGGGAGCCCTTTGGAGGTCGCCTGTCTGGTTTCCTGTGGGTCCTTATTCCTGCCACCTGGCTCTTCACAACAGTGGCTCTAAATCTCAAGTTCTTTGTGGTTAAAACATAAAGTTTGGGGTGAGAGGTAGAAGGAAATGAGGTAGGTATTTGTCAGATGATGCTTCTCCAAGGATTTCCACATTCCAATCCCTGGAACCTGTGGGTGTGCTAAGTTACACGGCAAAGGGGTTGCAGACAGAATTACAGTTGCTGACGGGCTGACCTGTAGAGGAGAGATTGCCCTGGGTGTCTAGATGGGCCCCATGAAATCAAAGGGTCCTTACACATGTAAAAGGGGGGCAGAAGAGAAAGAACCAGAGAGAAGGCAGTGTGAAAGGCTTCAATCTGGGGTTGTTGGCTTTGGAGATGGAGGAATGGGGCCCTGAGCCAAAGAACGCGAGTGGTCTCTGTTGGGTCCGTGTAATCGACCTCCAAATAACCGGGAGATGCGTGGATGCAAAAGCAAGAGCGTTTATTGGGTAGCCAGCATGCTGGGGTCTCGCATGCGCAGGTGGAGACCCCAAAGTACAAGTTTATTCTTCTTTTATACCAGAGCGGGCCGTGTGCAGAGCAGGCTATGTGCAAAATGGGCCGTGCACAGACATGGGCCATGTGCAGAGCGGGCGTGTCCTGTTTCTCACAAAACGAAGTCATTAAAAAAATGGAGTAGCTTATGCCCAGACTCTTTAGTCAGGACTCTTCATCCCCCCCTTGAGTTTTGCTCTATTTCAAATCTTTGAAGTAATGGAATAGGGTCTTCCTTATTCGAGGGCCTGTACTGAGATCTAAGGACCATGAGCTGGACGGTGGAGATCCGTTTCTGTACAGATTTGAGGAGGGCATTGATAAGGCAGGGGCCACATCTAAGAACTAGTAGTATCAGAAGGAAGAGGGGGCCTGCTACTGCTGATAATAAAGTTGTTAGCCAAGGGGACCAACTGAAAAGGCTTTCATACCAGTTTTGGGTGGCTGCTCTATTTCTCTGCCAGTTTTGAATTCTAGTTTTTAGTTCAGTCAAAGAATTTTGAATAACACCTGAGTGGTTGGTATAGAAGCAACACTGTTCTCCTAAGGCTACACATAGTCCTCCTTGTTGCACGAGCAGTAAGTCAAGTCCTCTTCTATTTTGTAGTACAACCTCTGCGAGGGAGGACAAAGACTCTTCTAGCTGGGCTAGAGTAAGTTCTACTGTTTGGAAATCGTGGTCCATAGCATCACTGAGGGCTTTGTAATTTTTATCTTGGAGGACTAGAGATGCTATGCCTGTACCAGCACTGGCCAGCTCAGCCCCCAAAATGGCAGAGGCTACTATGGTGGAAATAATTTCTCGTTTTTGCCTGCTTAGACTCCTTTGACTTAGGGAACAGCTATCAATTATTTCTTCTTCACTGTGCACTACTATCCGGGGGCTGAGTTGCATGAAAATGCAGACATCATCATGAGTTCTAAGGGTGTCAGCATGGATACAAGCAGTTATTCCTGTTTTATAGGCCCAAGTGTTGGGAGGGGCTACTAGGTATGATTGGATCTTGGAATTAACATTTAGGGTCTAGCTACATAAGTGAGGGTAAGGAGGCAGTCGGTTGGTGGCAACACAAAGTCCTTGCCCTGTGAGGGCCTGTTGGGTAACTCTAGGAGCACGCTCAAAATTCCCTTGGGACCACTGGCATTTGGAAGAGTCAGTCTCAGTAGAGAAATTGGCTACTAGAGCAATGCTATCATAGAAAGGGGCTCTAGAGTCTAGGCAAAGCCAGCAGGATCAGGTTACTTCTGGTTTGGAGATATTTAATACCTGATAAGTGGCCTTTACTAGGCAGAAGAGACTGGGTCCGGTTAGGGACAGGGAGAACGTTAAGTGGTGTAGCTTTGAACCTGACCTTGGATCTGTCCTAGGTGAAGGGTAGTAGGTCCTGCAGTAGATTTCTGAAGTTCCTCCGGGAGTGGAGGAGGAGGCACTGGGTTTGGTCCCCAAATGACTGGTGGTTTATTTAAGAGTGGGGCCTCCCAGAGCATAATTGTAAAAAGAGCTCCGGGGTCTGCTCCCTCTGCATAAAAGTGAAGGCCCCACATCCTCCCTCATTTCCACTCTTCCCACTTAGTTTTTCCTACGGAGGTGAAGTGAACACAGATCGGATTACAGTGTGGGTTACTCCAGCAGGTAGGCCCTTTAGATTGGCTAACTTGTATCCAATCACCTTGTACAGAGGGTCTCCAATCTATCTTACCCATAGACTCACAGCCCCAGACAGCACAGAAGAAGTGTTCTGGGCCCCCACATTTAGCCTGCTGAGACTGACTTTGGCTATGTCCGGGACAGACATAGAAATTGTGTTGACATGTCAGGTCTCGGTACCCTGGGGTCCTACATCCTATTCCTTGGGTTGGGTGTGGATATTTGGGGTCCCCTCTTGAGCCCCAGTTTGTCCCAAACAACTTACAAACATCGAAGTACAGATCGGGGAATCATGACTTAGGGTGTCCTTCTTGTTCTGTAGAGTTGATAATGTCTCCAGTCTCAAACTTGATGATGATCCACTCAAGTCTCCTTGGGAAGTGGGGACTTCTGGCCACTGCTGCCACCATTAGTTCCAGGGTTAAAGCCTAGAGAACCAGAAGCAGCCACATGTTGGGTAATTTTTACTCTCAGAGGGTCAGTCGGATGGGCTCGAATTGTCCATGTAGACTCTTGATCTCTAGGAGCGGCCTTGACCTGAGTGTGATGGATCCATGCTGCTATTCCGTCAACTTTGATTGTTGTGGGAGTTGCTAGGATGATTGTGTGAGGGCCTTTCCAACGTGGCTCTAAGGTTTCTTTTTGATGCCTTTTGATCAGTACCAAGTCTCCAGGTTGGAAATTGTGGGGCTCCAGGGGAGGCTTGTAGTATACCACCTGTAAGTTCTGATGTAAGGCTTCTTGGACCTGAAACAAAGCTTGTAGGGAGGAAAGAAAGTTTTTATCTTTTTGCTCAGCTAACAGATCAGCTCACAAGTTGGGAAGAATCAGGGGAGGCCTGCCAAATAGAATTTCAAATGGGGTCATGCCTAGTCTATACGGAGTGTTCCTGACTTTGAACAGAACGAAGGGGAGGAGAGTCACCCAGTCACTGCCAGTTTCTAGGGTTAATTTGGTTAAAGTCTCCTTAATGGTCCGATTCATCCTTTCTACTTGACCTGAGCTTTGGGGATGATATGCACAGTGTAGCTTCCAATTAGTCCCCAATATATGGCTCAGCCCTTGTGTTACCTGAGAGACAAAAGCTGGTCCGTTGTCTGACCCAATAAAAGCAGGAAGGCCATACCTTGGAATAATGTCTTCCAGGAATTTCTTGGCAACTACTACAGCAGTTTCTCTTTTGGTTGGAAAGGCTTCTGCTCATCCAGAAAAGGTGTCTACAAATACTAGCAAATACTAGTAACCATATTTTCCTGGTTTGACCTCAGTGAAGTCTACTGTCCAATAGGCTCCAGGTCTTGTACCTCTTTCTCAGACCCCCTTTTCGGTTGTTCCTCCCTTTGCGTTGACCAACTGGCAAACTTTACACCGAGAGACTACCTGATTGACTAATAATCGGAGGCCATGGACCGGAGATGGGAGCTCCGGAGCAGTTCTGTCATTTTACGCTCTCCCAGGTGTGTGGCCTCATGAATGTGTGAGACTAGTTGGGCAGCTGGGAGGGAGGGTAGAATGTAGTCCCCTCTTGGGTCGCAATAACATTGTTCATCTTTATGAGCATAATGTGGTCCCCGCTTCTGGATCTCAGACAGATCTTTCTGAGTGTGCTCTGGTACTTCCGGTAAGGTGGGAGAAATAGCAGCTGGGTGGGGGGGGGGTTGGCTGCTACCAGGGCCTTGGGTGCCTCTGCTAGGGCGGCTTCCTTAGCTGCCAAGTCTGCTTTATTATTTCCTTGGGCCACTTGCCCTTCACCTTTTTGGTGCCCGGGACAATGTATGATAGCAATCGCCTGGGGAAGCCAAATGGCCTGTAGCAAGTCTAGGATCTCTTGCTTCTTTTTTTGATAGTTTTTCCCTCAGCTGTTAATAGTCCTCTTTCTTTGTAAATGGCCCCGTGTACATGGGCTGTGGCAAAGGCATACCTGCTGTCAGTATATATGTTTAGCTGCTTACCTTCTGCCAGTTGAAGAGCTTTGGTGAGGGCTATCAGCTCTGCTTTCTGAGCTGGGAGGATGCCCATATGACTTCCGTCTCTGTAGTCACTGCTGCCCCTGCATATCTTACCCCATCTTTGATGAAGCTGCTTCCGTCCGTGAACCAAGTAGTATCGGGATCCAACAAGGGAACATCTCCCAGATTGGGGCGTGTTCCCTTAGGTGGCTGAGGATCTCCTTGCACTCGTGTGAGGGTGAATCTAGATTTGGATCTGGTAGCAAGGTGGCTGGATTCAATGCTTTGCTAGCAGCAAAGCAGATACGAGGCGGATTAAGGAGCAGAACTTGATAGTGGGTGACACGCGAATTTGACAGCCATCGGTCGGGAGGGCACTTTAAAACTCCCTCAATGGCGTGGGTGTCGTGACCACAAGAGTCTGGCCCAGCGTCAACTTGTCTGCATCTTTAACAAGAAGTGCAGTGGTGGCTATGATGCAGAGACATGGTAGCCACCCACTGGCCACTGGCTCTAATTTCTTTGATAGATAAGCCACTGGTGTCCCCCAGGGGCCCAGCTTCTGGGTGGGAACTCCTTTTGCCCTCCCCTCCGTTCGTCTACATCCAGGTGGGAGGGCTTGGAGGCATCTGGGGGGGCTGGGGCTGGGGCCTGCAGGAGAGCCTCTCGGATTCTGACAAAAACGTCTTCCATCTCAGGCATCCACGCAAAGGAGGGTTCCTGTCCTCGGGTGGCCTCAGATAAGGGCTTGGCTAGTTCGGCAGAGCCAGGAATCCAGAGGCGGCAGAACCCCGCTGTCCCCAAGAACTCCCTGACAGCCCGTCTACGGTCTGGCCTTGGTAGCTGGAAAATAGTCTCTTTCCTGGCCTGGGATAGCCATCGGCATCCCCCCTTGAGTTTCTATCCCAAGTAGGTGACTTCTTCTAAACAGAGTTGAGCTTTTTTAGCAGACGCTCGGTACCCTTGTTTTCCCAGTGTCATAAGTAAATCTTTAGTGGCTGCCTGACATTCTATTTCTGTCTGGGCAGCTATGAGTAAATCATCTACATATTGTAGCAGGCTCACCTCTGGGTGGAAATGCCGGTACTCACTCAGATCTTCATGGAGGGCCTCGTGAAAGATGGTCGGTGAGTTCTTGAATCCCTGAGGCAACCTGGTCCAGGTCAGTTGACCATTCAATCTGTCCTCCGGGTCTCTCCATTCAAAAGCAAACAGTGGTTGACTCGAGGCGGCTAGTGGTAAGCTGAAGAAAGCGTCCTTTAGGTCTAGGATGGTGTATACGACCCTGTCAGGTGGCAGAGAGCTCAAAAGGGTGTAAGGGTTGGGGACTGTGGGGTGAATGTCCTTCACCTGTTTATTAATTTCTCACAAGTCCTGTACTGGACGGAAGTCATTTGTCCCTGGTTTCTTAACAGGCAGTAGAGGGGTGTTCCAAGGCGACTGGCATGGGACTAGAATTCCTGCCTGTCACAGGTGTTGGATATGAAAGGCAATGCCCACCTTTGCTTCTTGGGGGATCAGGTATTGCCGCACATGGACAGGAGTGGCAGTGGCTTTTAGTTGGACCACTATTGGTGCCCGATGCCTTGCCCATCCAATGCCTCCCGTCTCAGCCCATACTTCCGGGATCTCTTTTAGCCACTTATGGAGGAGCTCATAGTTGTCTTTTTCTCTTCTCGGGTTAGGGTAAAGTCTATGTTCATCATTAAGCGATAAGGTAAGAATGCTGACAGGGGCTCCATTCTGGTCATTTATGGAAACCGAGTTGCCCTCAAAGTGGATGTGGGCTCCCACCTTGGACAGCAAATCTCTCCCCAGAAGCGGGTAGGGGCACTCAGGGATAACCATGAATGAGTGGGACACCCGTCCCAATTTTAGGTCTATGGATCTTCGGGGAGTCCATGAATATCGGTTAGATCCTGTGGCTCCTTGTACCCAGGACTGTTTGGGAGAAAGGGGCCCCATGGGGTTCTTAAGAATTGAATGTTCTGCTCCGGTGCTGACCATAAAAGTCAATGGCTTCCCCTCCACATTCAGGGTTACCCAAGGCTCGGAGAGGGGGTCCAAACCCCGTCCCCCTCAGTCGTCTATGCCTTCCATCTGGAGGACCTTGGGTTGTTCCCTGGCTTCTCTCTTGGGGCATTCATTTTCCCAGTGGCCTCTCTCTTTGCAGTAGGCACACTGGTCTTTTTGCAGAGAGTTCCGGCCCTTGGGGGAGGTTTTGGAATCTCGAGGGCCCCGTTGTTCAGTCAGCCTTTTAAATTCTCGGTTCCGGGCAGGACCTTCTAACGAATTAGCCAACAAAATCTTAGCTAACCCGCGGGTCTGTCGCTCTTCTGGGGTGTCTCGGTTATTAAACACTTTCTCAGCCACTGCCAAAAGTCCGGCTAGCCTTTTTCCCTCAAAGCCTTCTAATCTTTGTAACTTCCGCCTTATGTCTGGGGCCGATTGATTGACAAAGGCCAAACTTACCACAGACCAGTTTTCAGCAGCTTCTGGGTCCAGGGGAGTGTAGGTCCTGTAGGCCTCCAGCAGTCTCTCAAGGAAAGTTCCAGGAGGTTCTGTGGGCTCCTGTTTCACCTGACTTACTTTAGACAAATTGGTGGGATGGCGCGCCGCAACCCGGAGACCCTTCATCAGAATCTGGCGGTAGACAGCGAGCCTCTCCTTACCTTCGTCTGTATTGAAGTCCCAGTCAGGCCTACTCGAGGGGAACCTGATGTTTATAATATCTAAATCCGTGGTTGGTCTCCCATCGACCCTTGGGACTAGTTTCCGGGCTTCAGTCAGGACTCTCTCTCTTTCTTCAGTGGTGAAGAGAACCTGTAAAAGCTGATAGTGGTCATCCCAGGTGGGCTGGTGGGTAAAAAGGACTGAATCTAACAAATTTATAAGTTTACTGGGTTTCTCAGAGAAGGGGGGGTTCTGCATTTTCCAATTATACAAGTCACCGGTGGAGAAAGGCCAATGAACTAAGAACTGTTGGCCATCGGGGCCTGGTGGGCCCGCCGCCCGCAAAGGTAGGGCCACGGTGCCTGGGGTGTTCTTGGGAGCTCGTCGGTCTCGAGAGCGAGTATGGGGAGGACTCATGGGTGGGTCCTCCGGGTCAGGTTCCTCTTCCATAGGTGAAGGTTCAGGAGGATTGGGGAGAGGAGCAGATTCATATGACAGCGGATGGGGAAAGGATGGATCTTCCGAAAGGGGGTCTGACGGGGGAGGACAGGATAAAGAGACGGGGCTGAAGGAACCAAGGGACTGGGATTCGACTTGCAGGGTGCCTTAGAGGAGCGTGGAGCTTTAGAGGAGGCAGTGGCCACGAGGGTCGCCTTTAAAGGTGGAAGAAGGGGAGACAGCCATTCAGGTCAACTTTCCACTAGAGTCTGCCAAGTGGTGATGTAAGGAACCTGGTCGGGGTGCCCAGGACGTCCATATACAAGGTCCTTGATCCTGAAAATGGTGGGAAGGTCAAACATACCCTCCTCAGGCCACCCGACCCCGAACTTAGGCCATTCAATCCTGCAAAAGATAGAAAGTTTACCCTTTTTGACAGTAAAACCAAGATTTTTAGCCTGGGTTCGAAAGTCACTGAAGCGAGATATGAAGATAGACAGGGGAGTAGAGGGAGTGGAGTGCAACTGGCCCATGCCGAAGAGAAACAAGAGGACAAGACAGACAAATATGAGTACACAAACAGAGAACACAACGTAAGGGCGCCTCTTTCCAAAAAGAAACCAGATGAAGAGGGACGGCCTCTCCCGTAAAAGGGCTCCATCAGGGAGCGACCTCCCTTCTCCCGCCAGATTGAAAAATAAAGTCCAAAAAAACAGAAGTGAGTGAGGGACGTCTCCATGCTCAACAAGGTGCAGGAAAAAATAGTGCGTCCACCTAGTCCCCGGACCGCCAGATCAGGTTTCCGTAGACAAACGGCACAAATACAAGAACACATGGCACATAAACAGGCAATCAAACACTGCAGTCACACTCACACTTACCCGCACGCTCCACACGGTTGCCGGTTATGGGAGCGCGATCCCGGACGAGCCCCCAAATGTTGGGTCTGTGTAATCGACCTCCAAATAACCAGGAGACGCGTGGATGCAAATGCAAGGGCGTTTATTGGGTAGCCAACATGCTGGGGTCTCACATGTGCAGGTGGAGACCCCAAAGTACAAGTTTATTCTTCTTTTATACTAGAGTGGGCCGTGTACAGAGCGGGCTGTGCGCAAAGTGGGCCGTGCGCAGACACAGACTGTGCGCAGAGCAGGCCATGAGCAAAATGGGCCGTGTGCAAAGTGGGCCGTGCACAGACACGGGCCATGCGCAGAGCGGGCATGACCTGTTTCTCCCAAAACGAAGTCATTAAAAAAAATGGAGTAGCTTATGCCCAGACTCTTTAGTCAGGACTCTTCAGTCTCTAGATGCTGGAAAAGACGAGGAAATAGATTCTTCCCTGGAGTCTCCAGAAAGGAAGGCAGCTCTGTCAGCATCTTGACTGTAGCCCAGTGAGACCCATTTTGGACTTCCAAGTGCCCAAAGCATAAGACAATGTGCTTGTGTTGTTTTAAGCCACTGCTTTTGTGGCAACTGGTTATGATAGCAATAGAATTGGAAAGTATAATGGATCCACTTGAGAAAAACCTTACACCCCGGGCTAATGGATGCAGTTATTAATTAATCAATTTTAAGAAATGAATAAAGAGACCTCAACCTTACTCAGTCTGTCTGTGACCCAGAGGGTTTCAGCCTTGGGGGATGCTACCCAAATGCCCTCGGAAGCTGGCTCAGACCCCCATTCTAGGCCATCAGGAGCTGCACGTTCTTTGGAGAACTGGGGAACAAAAGATCATATTACTTGGTCAGAAGCATATCAACAGGCAGTGGAGGCATAGGGAGGTGGGCGGCCGATTCTTTCGAAGGCTGAATCTGCTGACCATTGAAGGCATATTCTGGGGCAAGAGGTTGTTTCTCCATTGGATTATTCATTTAACAATTACTGACTGATGACTATTATATTCCAGACACTGTGTTCAGGAAACACAGTGGCGAACAAACATGTATTTCACCAGAGCTGTCATGGAGCTTATGGTTCTGTGGGAGTCAGACAGTAAACAAAACGTCAGAACAGATATGTAATTGCAAATTGTAGTAAGTGCTGTAAGGCAAAATGTGGGGTGTGATGAGATGATGTACAAGAGGGCCTCCTTTATCTCTGGAAGATCTCTTGGGAGGTGACATTTAGGCTGAGACCCATGCCTAAGAAGACTGTTGGGTAAAGGGTTGGAAAAGAGCATTTCAAGGAATGGGAGCGACAGTTCTGAAGGCCTGCATCTCACTGGAGTGTAGCCCATTTAAGGACCTCAGAGGACTGTGGGGCTGGCAAGTGTGCATGAGTGATGCTGCTGGAGGGGTAGGCAGGTGCCAGTTTGTGGTGGGCATTGGAGGTCCCTGTAAGGATTTTGGGCACAAGACTGAGCAATATGGACAACCACTGAGGGGGAAAGGAGTGGCATGTTCTGATTTGCACTTTGTAAAGATCATGTTGGTTGTAGTGTGCAGAATGTTCTAGAAGGAGAGAGGAGAGGGCATTGGGGCAACAGGGAGGAGGTGATGGCAGTAGTCTAGGCAAGAGATGATGGGGGCTTAGACCTGAGTGACAGTGCTGGTGATAACTGCATAGATTTAACATTATTCTGGAGATAGACTCATCTAGACTTGGTGATAGGTTGGATATGAGAAGTAAAGGGAGGATGCAGGAATAATTCCCAGATTTCTGATAGAAATGCTGAACAACAGAGGTATAATTTGTTGAAATGAGACAGGTTGGGGGAGGAGAGAAATGTATTTCAAAGGTTTTGTTTTGAATATATTACATTTAAGAAGCTTTTGAGATACCCTTGTAAAGATATCAAGTAAGCAGTTAGACAAGACTGGAGCTCAGAAATGAGACTGAGTTCTGGGCTGAAGATAGAAACTCGGAAGGTTTCAATATATAGATGCGAAAGCCATGAGAATGGATGAGTAGAGGGTGAAAAGGATGAGGCCTAAGACTGAGGCTGGAGGAACTCCAGCATTTTAACGTTTACTATTGCACTTACCATTTGCTCCCAAATGCCATTTGATCCTCAGTATTTCCCATCCACCTGGAAGTTGAGCGGGGCCAAATAACCAGTTCTAGTAAAAGAAATATGAGTGGAAATGACCAGGAAAAAATGAGTGGAAATATGAATGGATATGGCCCATATATGATTTTCTAGTCTTTCTCTTTCCTTCCTGCAGCTGTAAGATGGGATCTTTGCTGCCTGGGTCTCTGAGTGACTGTGTGGAGCAGATTCCCTGCAGAGATGTTTTGGATATACAGCATGAGGTGGAAATACACTCTTGTTATGTTAAGCTCCTGAGATCTTGAGGTTGTTTATTTATTGTAGCCAATTCTATCGTATCTTATTAATAAAGTTAAAGAGAAAACATAATGTAGTGATTAATAGCTTCAGTAAGGACCCAAACTATTGTTCACATCTTGTCTTTTGCAATTTCTAGCTAAGTAATCTAGGAGAAAGTTTCTCTGTGTGCCTTAGTTTTCTAATCTAGAAAATGAGGAAAATAACTTCTAAATCATAGGATTGTTTTGAGGATTTCAAAGTAGTTAAAAGTATCAAGTGCTTAGAACTGTGCAAACATGAAGAGTCAATTACATTTGCTCAATAAATAGGAGGGTGCAAAAAGCATAGATGTTCAGAGGAAAACCAGAAGAATGTGATATTCCAGAAACTGAAAATGAATGCTTCCAGAAGGATTGAGGGGTTAACTGGTCAGATGCTATTGAACAGTCAACGGGACGGAGACACTAAAGAGTGTGGGTGAGATTTAGTAACCTGGAGGTCACTGGTGGTCTTGGCAGAAGCAGCCCCTGTGATATGTGTGGTGCGTGGTGCGGGTGTGGAGGACACAGTGGAGTGGGTTGAAGTAAAGAGGTGGAGAAAGCATCTGTACACAAGCCTTTTGGGGCAGCATGGATGGGGAGAGTTATTATAGAGATGGGGTTGTAGCTGGAGGTGGGTGTGGGGCTCACAAAGGTTTTGATTTTCAGATGGGGTATTCCAGAGCATATCTGAATAATGATGAGAAAGTTCAAGCAGAAAGGGAAAGTCAAATATTTGAGAGTGAGAGAGGATACTCACTGCAAGAAGTCCCTGAGGTGTTTTGGGCTGGTGGGTTCTGGAACATGGGGAGAGGATGGGCCTCTCACTCCACTGGGAGGCAGGCAGAGAGGACGGGCAACGGTGCAGGGATGGGTGGGTTTGGAGGCCGGCTCTTCTGTAAAGTGTGGAAGTGACGCAGGTGGGAAGGCCTCCTCCTGCAGTCATTAGATGGCGCGGTCCTCCTGACGCGTCCTCAGGAGGGAATGGCCCACGTAGGCTGGGCATTCACTCGGGGGCGCCTGCCAGAAATCCGGATCTGTCACCAACTCAAACCTGAGATCCTCTTCTCATCACTGGGAAGATCTAGGACATGGTTCCCCAACAGGACAGAGTTCAGCTTGGAGCTCTTCAGTGGTGTTTGGGCCTCAGTTTACATTTTCAAACAGGGTTCCCATCTCTGCTCCATATAAGCTCTCCTTTCCAGCCAAACCATTCTGTTTGATGTCTCTTGAACTCTTTCTGGGCCTTTCTGACCAGACCTCTTACCTAATGGGATTTTATTCACCAGGAATGTCTTCTGCACCCAGTTCCCATCAGCTAAACCCAAATCCTTCTAAGCCAAACTCAAACCCATGACTCTGGGGAAGCCTTTCCATCCCTTCCTTCTACAATGACATCCCGCCCCCATTCCTACAGGGCTTGGCGTGCACCCCCTCCAGTTGTGAGTCCATGGGCGTGGCACTGTGTTGTCCTCCACACAAACGGACTCCCTGGAGCTGTGCAGTGCACACCCGAGTAGCCTTCCACGTGCCTTGGATATATCGCCTCAAAAAAGTGTAAGTTTCTTCAAGTGAGGACAGAGATCTTGTCTAAACATCCGTGAGTCTTGCGTGTTGTCTCATTCTAACAGGTGTCTGTCAAATACCGGTCGCTGTGTGTGGTGCAGTCAGCAGGGGTGAGGAGCACCCAAAGATGGGGATGTCGAGGCTCTGCCTGCATTTTTTCTCTGGCCAGCAGCATTTCCCTTAAGCTCTGAGCCTAGGTTGCAACATCTGCAATCTGAAAGAGCAGCAAGACCATCCACACCTCCCCTACTCCGGAGGAGTGGGCCAGAAGAGGATTCTCGCCCATAGGATCCCCGGTGATCTTGGGCAGAAAGACCCAGGGTGATGGGAGATGTTATCAGATGGGAGATAATACAGTTCTTGCATGTTGGTCAGGGCTTGCTAACTGCCGTAAAGAATGACAACGGGCAGGCGGTCCAAGGCAGGAGGTGAGACGTGTTTGTGCACAGTTAGGGGCGGGATGTGAGCCCCCTTGGCTGTCAGACAGAAATCGTTGCCTCTCTGTGGGTTTCCCATCCTAGCGGCTCCTAGGAGGGCTGTGTGGGTGTGCAGTTTAAAATAACACACAGAGTCCGGCTTTGTTTGGCTTTGAATGCAGTGCCCTGGGGATAAGTAAGCAAGCAAGACCTCCCAGAGCTTATCTGGGGTGGAGTCATCGCTGGCTGGTAAGTAGGGGCAGGTGAGCTGTGGGGGAAGCTGTCCAGCCCTTTGTGGCATAGCGCTCACCTTCAGGGACCCCCAAGGTCACCCAAAGCAAGCAGCAGTCCAGAAGACAGGCTAATGCTGGGGACAAAAGCAAGTCCAGAATGAACGTGAATGCCAGCTGAGAGACACGGTGTCCATTATGTCTCCCCTTTGCTCCCATGTCTGCTCCTGCCCTCGCCTCCCTCCTGCCCCTCACCAGCCAGAGCCCTTGTTCTCTGTAGGAAGATCCTGTTAAAGAGAAATAGGCTTTGTTCTAGCAAGGAAAGAGGTCCTCGGTGGTGAGAACAAAGAGGAAGAAGGCACAGAGTGGGCGCTCATGGCTGCTGAAATGAATGGAAGAAGGCACAGAGGATGGCCTCCGAAACAAAGTGGTGCTGCCTGCTCTCCGGAAAGAGTTCCTTAAAGAAATGAGCAAAGGAATTGCCAGATGGGAGTCGCAAAGCCACTCTGTCAGTGCTTTCAAAGAGAGAAGATTTCTTCTTCCAAGTGACACCCCACTTAGAGCGAGCAGGTTAGCTCAGCGAGGTTACCCGCTCTGTCTGTCCGTGGTCCCTCCCCACCCGGATGGCTTCATAGCCAGCATCACCACACCACACAGCTGCCCCTGTGCCCTGCGTGCCCTTGACCGCCCCTGCGCCCCAGAGGGTCAGCACGCTGTCTCTTACTTCCTTGTCTGTTTCAGCTAATGGGTCTCTGACAGGCTGGGTCTTTCTTTCCCAGGAAGACCGCTGTGTCCACCACGAGGTGTCCTCTGTCCTCTTTGGAGGGTCCTGAACGCACAAATCAAAGGCGGGTCTGGGGACAGTGTGACCGCATCCCAGGGTGTGGTGCATGTGGAGGCTGCTCAGGTTTGAGATAAAGCGGAAAGTGCTTTTTGAATCACAAATGGCAACTGCTTAAGTCTTGGTCCTTGTTGATGCCTCACGTACTTGAAAGGAATAGGAGATTTTGAACTGGTCTTTTGTAAGAAGGTGCTCCTGGTGAACTAGCTCCTGGAGTCTGAGAACTGGAGTTCATCTGGAGCTTGGAATTCAATTGCCCCAACAGCGAGGGCCTTATGGGAAGCTGTGGGAATTCCCTGGGGATTCACAGCCCGTGCTTTTCCTTGATTCCCTGTCCCTGCCCATCTGGGAGCCTGATACATGTTTTGACAATGGTCATTCTTTGGGTTCTGATGATCAGGGATGACTTGAGGGTCCCTTGACTTCACCTCTTCCATCAGCAGCCCCAGAAATGAAGCAGACAGCAGAGAAGACATGATGGTGAAGGAAGGAAGGGGAGATGGAGTGTCAGAGTGAGGCTGGGAGGCCCTGTTTTCTCCATTCCTGCCACAAATGACCTCATTCATTATGGAAAAGGTTTAACTGCTATTGAGTCATAACATGCAAGAAGAAACGGCCCAATCGATGCCTCTTGGGAGCACCTGGGGGTGGTGGATTGCTGGGGTAGAGCAGGGAGAAAGCAGAGAGGGCGGAGGGAGAGTATTTAGAAAAGCGATCTGGCTTCCGAAGTGGCTCTGGAGCATCTGTGCTTTTGTGGAACACGCGCATCTAATCCCAATTAACTTCTGCCGCCGTCTCCAGTCTCAGCTTCTCTGTTCTGTCAGTGACAACACTTCAGCTACAGGCGAAGAGGCTGGGAAGACCTCCCACCCCCTAGGCGGGAGGAACCAGCGGCGCCTGCTGCTGGGGTGGTAGAACTGGGGCGGCGGCCGTTGGGCTTGTACCCAAGGTTCCACCCTGGCCTCTGGCCCTTTCTCTTACCAGGGGAGCTGGGGAGAATCTTTTGGCCATTGTGAGCCCCTCCCAGCACTCGGTCTGTGCACCGGGAAGTCCCAGAGGCCTGGATCCGTGCTGCCTCTGCAGGCGCCCGTGTGAGCTTGGTGACTGCGGTCCAAGGGCTACTTCTCTGGGCCTCAGCTCCCCCCCTGTATTGGATTAGGTGATCTACAACTGCTCTGTCCAGTGTAGTGACCATGCATGACACGGGGCTGTTTAAAGTTAAATTAGTTGACATGAAATTAAATGAAAAAGTCAGCTCCTCAATCGCATTAGCCGCATTTCAAATGCTTACTAGCCAGATGTGGCCAGTGCCTTACTGTCAGCCCATGTAGACACGGAACATCGCTGTTAGTGTGAGAAGTTCCAGATAGGATTTGTCCAGCAGGTCGCTTTCAGTTCTGCCACGGTGTCCCCCTGTGACTGTCTTATTCAGGCCTTGGCCCCCTTGAGTTTCCCGCCACCCCATACATATTGCACAATGCACACAAATGCACGTGCACACACACACACACACACACACACACACACACACACACCCTCCTCAGTGCATGCACGTTGCTCCTTCCAACAGGGTGGTACTGAGGAGTCCGATCGCTTGGCCTAAGAGCAAATGACTCCTTGAGTGTTGCCCCTGACTCCTCATTACATTTTATGGACTTCATATGTTATTCACCATCAACACACTCCCTGAGTGCCTCCTGCATGCCAGGTGCTGTTCTGCACAGGTGGGCTGTGGAGTTTGGGGAGGCTCCGTTATTACACAGGACTTCTTTGCGGTGGAGGGGCACCACCACCATGAACGTCTGCAGTCCCCTAAGGACCTGCTTGCTGGTTGTGCAAAGAGCTCTGTGGAAGCGACCTTGCCCCTGAAGGGCAGGCCTGGCCCAACAAGTCTCCAGCCTTATGGGCACTTGCTGTAAACAAACAGGAGGCTGTGAAGAGTTGCTGATCATGCAGTGTGGTGAGTACTGGACTGGAGACACGGTCAGTGTGTTATGGGGGACGGATGAGAGTAAGTCACATGCCCCCTGGGCCTCAGTTTCCCCTGTGAATGGAGAGGCCATGCCCCTTGGCCTCTGAGGTCTCCTTGTTGCTAAGATCCCCTCTTGTAGGAGTCTCCATGTCCAAGGGCTCTTTGGAGGAAAAAGCTTCCTGGGTGCAAACTGCAGGTTGCACAGGTTTTTCTGTTTCCTAGCAGGGCTGCCCTTTACTTCCTTCACAGCCTGAGGAGGCCCGGAGGCACCTTCCCTGCCCCCACACTCCCCTCTCCTTTCAGGTTGCATAGCCCCAGCCTAGTTCTTGTCATATTTCCTACTGGATCGGGTGTTTAATTAAAATCATAATTAAAATTGATCTCCTCATTTGGATGCACCTGCTCTGCCTCTCACATCCTCGCGTTCCATTATCCACTGAAGACGTCAGGACTGACAGGCGAGAGCCGGCCCCCAGGCCAGCCCCACCCGACGGGGTCGGCGGTGACAGCATCCGGGCAGAGGGGGCTCTGGTGGGGGAGCGGCATTCGCAGCGGAACAGCGAGCAGTTAGCTCCAGGAGGGCTCTCTGCGGAGTGGCCGGGCTGCGGGGTGGCGTGCGGGCAGCTGGCCGGGCCGGAGGTCCCACTGGAGGGACACCTCCCACTTCCACCTTCCTACCCCCACTCTGTCTGTGAAGTTGACTTCTCGGGGGTTTTCACAGAAGTATCATCACAGGGTCTGTCTCTCTGGGATGGTTTCTTTCACTTAGCGCCATGTCCTCAAGGGTCGTCCATGTTGGAACACGGGTCAGAATCTCCTTTTGAAGGCTGGGTGGCATTCTGTCGTGCACGCACACCCCTTTTGTTTATCCCTTCGTCCGTAGGTGGTGGCCGCTTGGTAGCTTCCACTTCTTGGCTGCTGGGAATGACGCTGCGATGGGCCTGTGTGCAGACCTCTCCTGGAGATCTGGTGTACACGGTTCTCCCGGGTGGAACTGCTGGGCCATCTGGGAGCTCTACTTTTAATTTTTGAGGAGCTGCCATACTGTTTCTTATAGTGGCTGCACCATTTTATATTGCCACCAGCGGGCCACAAGTGTTCCGTTTCTCCACATCCTCACCAACACTTATTTTCTGTTCGTTTGTTTTTACTAATAGTCATCCTGATCAGTGTGAGGTGGTATCTCGCTGTGGGTTTGATTTGTATTTCCCTTAGGATGACTGATGTGGGGCATCTTCTCATGTGCTTATTGGCCATTTGTATATCCTCTTGGAAGAAGTATCTACCTATTCAAGTTCTTTGCCCATTTTTTATTTGGGGGTATTTGCTCTTTTGTTGTGGAGCGGGTAGGGCATTTTGCTGTCTTGTTCACTGCTGTTTACTGGCGCCTGAGACAGCAACTGGCATTTAGTCTAACTCAGTTTCCTTATTGAACATTTGTTGAATTAATGAATACCTTTCATTCCCAGAAATCAGTAAATGAAATGGGATCTTCCAAAGGAAGTGGTGGGGATGTGGATGTAATATCCCACCTACTCCACCTTTTTGCAAACCCCGTGCAGGTTCTTTATTAGAAAGCTGGGTCATCTTGACCTCACATGTAAGGGGGTTCTGACCAAGGCGGACATCCCCTGGTGAAGGGAATTTAGGCTTTGGGGTTAGACCTCAATTCCTGTCTCAGAGCCCTGCCACTTACTGGCTATGTGGCCCTGGGCAAATTGTCTCTCTAAGCCTCAGTTTGTAAATATAAAATGAGACAAGGAAGAAACAGGTAATAAGGTCCTATAACTCATCATTCCCTCTCTGCTCTTCTTCCTTGTTGTTCTAAAGCTCTGCTTGTGACATTCTACCAATGACAAGCACACCAGGACTTACATGGTCCCTCATATTAAGCACATGACATCAGTTGAGCACCTTCTCCATGTGAGATACTGTGTTGGGAGCAAGAAGGCCCAGAGATACATGGGGTGGGGACCCTGGCCCCGGAATGAGGCGGGGAGCCAGGTGAGTAGCCAGGTGAGTGTGAGGCCAGAGCGCGGAGGAGTGCAGCAGCCTGGAGCAGTTGTTGGAGGCAGCTTTGCAGGTCTGGTGGGGCTGGACAGGCCCAGGGCGCTCCCTGGAGTTGGGGGGTGGGGGCATGGCTCCCCTGGCAGTGTTTGGACCTCCTCCTGGAGCAGGAGCAGAGGCCACAGAGCTGGGCTACAGGAGGCTGCATGGAAATCCTCTAAGGAGGCCAAGCCTCCTCACAGCGAGGAAGCACTTCCTCTGGGCCGCCTAAATTCCTTGGGCTGCCCCTGAGGTTTGTCTTCCCTTCTGCAGCCTTTGCAGGGAGGAGAGGAAGCCTGATGACTCTCCCCCATTAGCGACATTGATCTGTGCGAGGCGCGCTGCCTCACCCCCTGGATGTGCTAACAAGGGCTTCACGGAGATGAAAAGCACCAGGGCAGTTAATCTCAGTTCTTCTCCAAAAGTCCTCCTCTGTCTCCGTCCTGTCCTTCCTCTGCTCCCCATCTCTCTGCCCTGCCCCTGTCCTTGGGAGCCCAGGGCAGAGGTCTCCCTCCTCGGGAACACCGTCCCTAGTCCGCCCAGGGGGGCTCACCCTCTGCTCCTCCCTGGGAGGTGGCAGCAGGCAGCCCCGGAGCCCTGGGAAGCCAGGTCACATGCAGGTGGTGCTGGAGCAAGAGCCGGGGTACTGGGGTGTCCACCAGGGAGCTGATTAGCTCTGCTGTGCCTCTAATAATAATCTGCGAGACTACCCACCAGCACCGAGGAGGTGGCGGCAGGGCAGGTGTGCCCCGGCTGTCTCTGTCCTCGTTAAGGCTGGACGGGGGAGACCTTGGTAGCTGCAGGCTTACCTGACTACGACCAGCTCTCAGGCAACCAGCCCCCAAGGCGACGCCCGGGCTCAGGTAGGAGGCTTGGAGCACCTGAGGGCTGGAGGGCAGGGTCTCCTCTGGACCCGACCTGTGGGAATGAATACCCTGGGATGCAGGAGCTCAGTTCATCGGTAGCTCAGTATTGATGGCTGAGATGTGTTCTAGAAAACATTCAAAGTGGGCTTGAATTTCATTTTTTTTGAAAGATATGAGATGAGCTAACCAGGATGACTCCCCCATCTCATCAGAGGGCACCCCGATCCCCCCAACCGCCCTCCACACACATTAACAAACACTTGGATCTGAGCCCCCCCAGGCTAGACACTGTAAATATCCACTGCCTGGAATCAAACCCGAAATTGCACTGGCAGAGAAGGTGCGTGGTATCCTCATTGTGGCCGGCTGGCTCCTCTGGGCCCCACCTACGGCGGGAAAGGAGGACACAGTGAAGGTGGGCGGGAGGACCTGCCTCAGCAAGGGCATGGGTGGGGCTGGGGAGCCCGCGGCTCGAGAGAGTGGACGGGCCGCCAAGGCCAGCCTCAGGGCCACTGCAGGGTCGGACCACGGCCGGGGCAAGAGCCCTGGCTAGCATCGCACAGAGCATACCCAGGCCACAGCCCGTGGACAGGAGCCCAACAGACCGAGCGGGGACGTGATGTGTGGGCTGCTGACGTCAGTTAAGACGAATGGTAAAAGATGCAGGCTCGCCTCTGACGGAGCATGCATGCATCTCACCCCAGTGGTTTACAACCTGAAGATCTCAAGGTGTTCCTGGAAATAAGAAGCTTTCTGGAGATGCGGGGGAGAAGGGGACTAGAGCTTTCTCCCTGGTGGGTGGGAGTTCGTCATATGCAGAGATGCCCCAGTTTGGCCATCTCTCCTATCTGGGCAGCGCGTGGGGCCCTGCTGGCTGGCACAGACCACACTGGGGCTCTGAGCGGGCCCCTCTCTTACACCTGTGCAGTTTCCTCATCCCCTCTCTCCCTGGCCACCATTCCCTCTCCTCTGCACACCTCACTGCTGCCTGCAGTGACTTGGAACCCACCCCTTCCCTCAGTCTCCCTGGCCCGACAGCCCCCCTGAGTTCTGATCTACAGTAGCAACACTAGTAATGCTTTCATTAAATAATGAAGAGAATAATACTAGTGAATGAATGAATGACTGCTCACTAGGTTCTTAATATGTAACAGTGCCCTGAGCTTAGGGCTTCACAGTGCATTGTCTCCTGTGCTCCCAGTCTCAGGAATCCTCTTAGACCTGACTGAGGCTCAGAGAGGTCGCACGACCTGCCCAAGGTCCCTCAGAGAGCAGGTTTCTAAGCTGGGATGGAAACTCCAAAGCACATGCTCTTTCACCTTGGAGAGGACTGGGGAGCAGGTGGGCGTCCCAGGCCCAAGTTTCTCAGGGGAGTGCCGTCGGCAGGAAGTCCCTCTCTGGGACCGAGTCCGCTTATGCCTTTCCCTTTCCTCATCTTTCCGGGCCTTGGCGGGCCCACCCTGCTGTGAGCACAGGAGTCACAGTCGGCTCAGAGCTCTGAGGGTGGGAGAGGCCTCGGAGCCGCCCCCCAGCCAGGGCACTTCCCACGGAGCCCTGTTCCCGGTGGCATGGCTTTTGCAGTCCCCCTTGGACAGCGGGAGTTGCTGCTTACGGAGCATGGGTGCCGCTCCTCCAGCCTTATTGCTGTGATTCATCTGAACCTCCCGACAACCCTGCAGGGTGTGCATCATTTTTATTTTCCTGATGAGCAAGTGGAGGCACAGTGAGATTAGTGACTCGGCCAGGGGTACAGCTTGTAAGCGTTGGGGACAGGACATGAACCCCTATAACTGGAGTCCAGTGCTTGGACTCCTGAGTCATCGTACTAGATGCTGGAGGCATTTAAATGGATTCTTTTCCTCTTGGCAGGCTGGCCTAGGAAACTTTCTCCTGTGAATAACATGGCTCTGCCCACCGAGGTCCACGTTCCAGGGAACTGATGCGGTAATGAGTGTAGCTGTGTTCTGCCCGCTCCTTTGTGCTCCCTCAGAACTTGAACAAAAGACGTGCTCCGTGGTGTTGGGTGGGTGGTTGATTGATCGAATTTTTTTCCTGGCAGGAAGTGCCGCTGGCTTCCACAGCTGCTGAGTTTGGAGAAGCAAAGGAGGGAAGGAGGCGTGTGGTCCATGTGAATGGGTCGCCCCCCGCCCTGGACAGCCCAGGCCCAGGATGCGTGCCATGCCTCTGCCTTGGGCAGATTTTTGAGGCAGGACACCCACCTGCTCCCCAGTCCTCTCCGAGGTGAAAGAGCATGTGCTTTGGAGTTTCCATCCCAGCTTAGAAACTTGCTGTCTGAGGGACCTCTGTGGGTGCCAGGCACGGTGGCGTGGCCGGTGTCCACCGCCCAGTGGGCCCTTCGTTCTTCTCCTTCAGCCTGGGAAGGGGAGCTGGCCACTCCAGGGCCACACTTGCTCTCCTCAGGCTGAAGGGTGGGGCTCCACGTGTTCCTGGGAGCTGGAGACCGTAAGGGGGAACCAGAGGAGGCTGGGCCTTTGCCCCCACCCGGGAGGGAGACACCCAGGTCAGTTCCCTGCCGGAAGCTCAGGGGGCTCGCACCTGCTGTGACTTGCCCAGGGGCTCCACCTGCGGGGCCCCAGGCAGGAGCTGGGGCGGGAGACAGGGGTGAGCTGGAAGGGGGGAAGAAGATGTCATGTGTTGAGCCGAGAGCGCTCAGGGGAAGAAAGGATCTATTTTTTTCCATTTGTTCTCAGCAAACATTTGTCATTTAATTTCTTCCTAATTACACAATTACGTAATTATGTAGTATTAGTAAAATAAAGCCTAAAGACGTTTGAGTAAAGAATTACTTAAGTAAATAATGTCTGACTGAAGTAATTATTTCCCGGGTTTTCTTTTTTAAAGTAGAATTGGATGAAATTAGTTCAGGCATTGTTGGGGAGCTGAGTTGGGGTGCGGGGCTGTGCAGCCAGGGGGGGCGGAGAATGGCTGCCCTGGTCCCCTGGGCTTAGCTCCCAGCAGCTCGGCACCTTCCTCTCTCTGTAGATGAGGCTCTGGTGGCAGTTCCAACTCTGCTCTTGGCTAGGTGGCTTGGGAATGGGCTTCTGTTTTGAGCCTCACTGGTCCCATCAGAAGAGATATTTCCCGCCCCAGTGGGAGGGGAGGATGCGGAAGCTGCTCAGGGCAGAAGTAAGGACTCAGCTACTAAGGGCTATGCCAGCCTGGCCCAGTTTCCAAAGAGGCACCTGCATGTGAGGCCACCAGGTCCCCCAAGAGAGCACCCCCAGCTGCAGGATGAGGGCCCTCTGATATGCTGGGTGATGACGACGTGGGGGCAGGGGTGGGCGGAGGATCTCAGGGCTGCAAAGCTCCCTGGAGACCAGATGTGGGCAGCGCCCCAGGGTCAGGCTGCAGTCGGCCCTGGCTGGCACTGAAAAGGCAGGCTTCTTTCCGGTTGGCACTTGGCTCCCCAAGCCCTGGGGGCTCTACCGAGTCCTCTGGTAGGCTTGGGCCTGGCTGTGGGCTTGGTGGGAAAGGACCCAGTCCTCCCAGAAGGGGCTGGCGAGGCTTGGGACTCCGGGAACCCTTGGATGGGGCTGGTGGTCATGCTGCCAGACTGCCCGCAGCTGCCTGGGCCAGTCTGCCCTTGACCAGACGAGGGGTCAGCAGTCAAGCACAGGAACCTCCTTTCCTGACACTCCAGAATGTTAGGAAGGACTGACTCTGCAGCTTCTTACACATACGGATTCCTGGGCACCCAGCCACCCCTGCTCCCTAAATATTTTCCCTATTCCCACGTCCACAGCACTTGCTCATCTTCAGAAGAGATGCATTCGCCCCTTTGCTCTGGCAGGCCCTGGACAGGGCAGAACCTTAACTCTCGGCTCTCTCCTTAAGACTGTAAAACCAACATAGTCCACCCCTCAGGCTGTTTCTGAGCTTCCTGAGGTCTAGTGGTCCCTGCTTAGCCCCCGGGAATCTGAGATGCGAATCACCCACCCTCGATATACGTGGTGGCAGTGGGAGTCAGTGCAGTGGCTCGTCACACCCCCGGCCTCCTGCCTGGGAGCCAGAGGAGGCCAGCTTGACGATGGAGCAGCAACGCTTCCTTGTCTCCTCCTGGGGGCCTTCGGGCCTTTGATTGGTGGTTCACCGAGACCAGCATCCTCTGGGAAAGGAACACAAAAGAGGCTTCTGGGAAATCACTAGAACCATGGGAGAGCATTGGAAAGGAATGCTGGCCAAGTCCTTCAAGCCTAAAACTATAACGTTCGTTAAAAACCTGCTTTTCTTGAGTAGTTTATCTGTTGTTCACAGAGAAGTGAAAGTTTGGCAGTATTTGTAAATTTGGTGTTACATTTCCCTATAATCCAGCAACCCTATTCTAGGCCTACGTTCTAGAGAAACTCATGTTAAGTTCATGAGGAGATATACACTGGAGGAATCAGAGAAGCATTGTTTATAAGAGCGAAAGTAAAAAATAAAGAGGAAACAAGCCGCATTCCCATCAACAGGAGAATGAAGGCCTTGTGCCACACTCATTCAGAGGAATTCCTTCCGGGAATAAGAGAAGGGGATCTCCGTGCATCAGCATGGATGACCCCACAAAACACCTGAGGGCTAAGAAAGGAAGTTGCAGAAGAGCAAATGCACTGTGACACCACTTAGTGAGGCTGTGCGAGACCCATTGAGGTCCTGTTTGTGAATAATGCACGGGAATATAAACACCAAATCTGGGAGAATGGGGATGGAGGTGGGAGGAGGTCAGGAGGGTGAGGGCATCCATGGGCATCCAACTGTATTGGTCATATTTTATTTATTATGCTAGGAGGTGGGCACAAGGGTTGTTTTCATTTTATTCTTTAAAATGTTTGGTCGAAATATTTTAAGAAATGACAATGTGAATATTCCAGTAACAACTAAGGATGCCATTGGCTTTCTCCAGAAGTACCAAGATGTGTGGTGTATGGGGGTGTGTGTGTCTGAGATGGTGGAGGTGGGGGGCGGTGGCTGGGATGAAGGGTGAGGAGACCTTGAATAAAACAGCCTGCAGCGGGCTCCCAGAAGTTTTCTGGGTTGAACACTTATTCAATAAAGTTCCTCTCTTCGCATAATATTTGCCTACGTAAGAAGCTAAATATTCATTGAGTAATTAGCCAGTTCAAATTTGTGGTATGAAAAGACAATTCCTTCTAATTATAGGGATGTCAGTTAAAAGATGCCGCGCTAGGATGCCATTCACTGCCAAGAGAGCCTTAATAAAATTCTCGCTGTGATTTAGATTCAAAAGGTAAAAAAAAAAAAGGACACCATTATTTTTGATAATTAAATATTTACTGGAGCTGAGAAAATAAGTCACATTAATGTTTCAGGCTAATCAAAAGCTTTTAAAAAAAAGTCCCAGTAAAGACATTGTTGCTCTCACAGCTTCACCGCCAGGTTCAAAGATGTTCTGGGCCAATACCAGCACGAGGGCCAACTTTCCTGCAGGGTCTGCCGCCCGGCTCTGACGACGCCCACCTTCACAGGCATCCATCTCTCCTGGAGGCATTATTTAATTTACAGTTACTTTTCTGCTTTGTACTTTAAAATAGTTCCAGTGTTGTCCCCCATTTGGATTTGAAATGTCATGATTAGGAGATGGGTGTTTTTAGAGGGTGAAGGTAGTGATAGGAGAGGATAGACATCATCTCTAACCCTGTGCTTTGAGGGAATCTCAACAATTGCTTAATTAAGGTGTTAGTTGGTGTGGTAGAAATTGCACCTGATGATGTCCAGCTGTGATATTCCACAATGGGAGACATTGGACAAGTCCCTTAACCTCCCTCAGTCTCAATTTTGCTTCTCTAAAATGGGGATACTGCATAACTACCTTACAGGATTCTTGTGACTATTCAATAGGTAATAAGTATGAAAACAGATTGGGCATTGTAATTTGCTACACAAGTATAAAGCATTATACAAAATAAAATAATGTTGTTACGGATGACAGCCCTAGAAGTAGATAAACGAAGGCAATTTAAACCCACCCCTTCTTATAGTAACTTGTGGCCATTGTCTACACACGTCCTTCTTTAGATCTAGGACCTGCCGTCCCTCCCTCTGCAGATAGTGGCCAGTATGGTGGCTCCTGCCCTTTCTCCGGCCACGTGCCCATGAGCACAGCTGCCTGGTCCAGGGATAGTACCTGACCTAGGCTGGGCCAGTCTGAGAACTTTCCAAGGATTTGAAAAACTAGAACCGAGGAAACTAGTCAGACCGCCTCTGCTTAAAGATGCTATAAATAGGGTATACCTTAATTGCAGTATATCCGTTAAGATTGGATTTTGCTGCATCTAACTGTCCCACTACCCCTCAAGCAAAATGAAACAAAAAACAGTGGTTAAATAAAATAGACATCTATGTCGCTATTTATGTGAAAGGGTCTGGAGGTAGGCGGTGCAGAGCCAGAGACGGGAGTTCCCAGGTCAGGCTCCTGCTTCTCCAGTCCCAGTGCAGCTGCCAGCCGCCGAGCCATCTCACGTGCCAGTAAGAGGGCAGGAACTGTAATGATCTTATTTGCATTCCAGGCAGTTAGAAGGACAAAAGGGAGAGAAAAAGCATGTCCCTCCCATTTTAGAAGTCCTGGATCTTCGGCTTGCATTTTGCTAGCCAGACCTTCGTCACATGATCAAACCTCGCTGCAAAGACAGCTGGGAAATGTAGTCTTGCAGCCGGGCACTGTTGCTGCCCCACACAGCTGGGCCTCTGTCGCTAAGGAGGAAAGGAAGAATACGTGCGGGTCTCGGCTGCTTGGCGAGATTCTGCCACGTGGAGGAAGCTGGCCTGTTGTAGCATCTCTGCATCACTCACACTTGGGTGGTTCAATCTTAGCTCTGATTATAGGAAATACTAAAGATCCTTTTATAAAATCCTTCTTTTCTTCCTTTCATTAAAAAAGTGTCAGTCACAACCGTAAGGGGCCTGATATTCCTTGCCTCTAAGACCCTTAGTGTCTCCCTTGACACTGGGCTAAGGAAGTGGAGCGATTTACTGGTATTCCGCAATGCTGTTGAGCTCACTTAGAGGCACATCGGACCTGGGGGGGAGGAACCCAGCTTAGGCCTGTTACCTTAGCTGGAGGGCGGCTTCATCTGCGCGTGTTCATTTGCCAAAACCCTGTGGTGCTTTGCCTCTTGCCCTTTTTGAGTTGCTGTCCTCTTCTTCAGGTCCTAAATCTAAAGCTCTCTGGCTCTCTCTCCTTGGCTCTGGGTCCCGGAACATTGCAGAGAACCGGGGGCTGGTTGCTGCTTTCTCCTGTCTCCCGGGGCTGCCTGAGGTCAGCGTCGTTCCCCTCCTCCACTCAGAAGCACTGGGAGCCCGCTGAGCTCCAGGGACTCAGGCTGTGAGCCTGCTTCCTCTCCGCCTGCCGAGCAGGACACCGGGGGAGTCCCCAGTTTGTGACTGGCTGCACAGATAGTCCCAAGGACCAGTCCACCCCCCATTTTGCCAGACAGCAAGGCGGAACTAAGTGGGGGAGGCTTTCCTTGGCACTCCTCTGGAGAGGCACTTACAACACGGTTATGGTGACATCCGGCCTGGGGATTCAGTTGACCTTGGAAAGCCTCGAGGTATGGTTTGGAAGGAGGGCTGGGCCTCCTGAATATTATTTTTGACAGGCCCAGTAACTACATAGAACAGAGCCCTCCCCATTCCACCCCACCACCCATCCCAGGGAGGCTGGAGGTGGGGCTCAGAGCTGATCATGGGATTTGCAAGGGCAGGTCATTGTGGTTAGTTGATGGACATCTGAGAATGCATTTTGTGCTGAGTCTATGGGTAAAAAATACTTCTCTATGAGCTGATTTTATTGCTGCAATGAACCTCATCTCTGTGAGTCAGAAGGTCATCCTCGGTGGTAACCATGTGACTGGGAATCAGAGGAAAGAGGAATCTACAGGCCTCCAGAAGTAATTTTATACACCTCTTGCTGCTATTCCATTAAGTCCAATTGCCTAATAGCTAACAATTATTGAGCACTCATTATCTGCAAGTCCCGTGCTAAGAGCATTATCTTACACAATCTTCACAACGATCTTCTGAGTTTGGTAATGTCAACATTCGAGTTTAGCAGATGGGAAAACTGAGGTCGAGTTGTCCATCAGGTAGACAGAGCTGGGGTTCAAATTCAGTGTTAGTTGATTCTCAAGCCCACCCTACTTCACCGCTTTCTGAAGGGTTCACTGAATGTCTGCGGTGTGCCTAGAACTGCTTGTTTCTAGGTACCAGTGCAGATGGGCTATTCTGGAGGCAGCCCCCAGAACCATCTCCAGGGAAGCCTGGTTTATGCCTATGAAGTTCCAGTGTGTCATCACCCAGAGCTAACACTGAGCAATGAAATACAAACACAATGTGAGCCACATATGTATTTTACATTTTTTTATAGATACACTAAAAAAAGAAAAGAAACAGGTACCACTGTGGTTCATGTTGTGTGCATAAGATATTTAAATAATCACATTATAGTGATTATTGGTAAGTAGAAAACAAAATCATTTAAATGGAATCAGTCCACAGCCATGGACATGATCAGGGTTGTGTTTTTGATACTAGAAATGCCACATGTCCCCTCTACACATACCACAGAATAACAATATCTTATGGATACAACAGTCCGTGGAAATGTGGTTCTGTCAAAACAATGAAGGTGTGTCCCATGCAAAAATAATTTACATTGCTTCTGCTTTTTGTTTTAAACTAAGTGAAATTAAAATTTCAGTTCCTCAGTAGCATTTGCCACATTTCAAGTGCTCAATAGCCACATGTGGCTAGTGGCTGCAGTTTCAGGCAGTGGGGGGCCTGGCATCTAACCCAGATTCTTCATACAGCAAACGAACTTCCTGTGTCCTCAACAGGCTGGAGGACGGTATCTGCACAGACAGAAGTGGAGAAAGAGGCCGAGGGAGTGCGGGGCCCCGGGGAGAAGGAGGGCGTGTTGGTTTCTGAAACAGAGAGTGAAGTTACGGGAATGGTGCTTCAAGATTAATCTGGATGTCGTGAGGAGAATGGTTTGTGGGGACACAGGTCAGAGGCAGGAAGACCCCACCGGGGGAGGGGGATGATGACGTGGACATGGATGTCTGACATCCGTAGGCACTGCCGTGGGAGAGGCCAGAACAGGAAGCAAGGGTCTGAGACACATTATAGGGAGTTACTGTGACTCGGCGGTGGATGCATAAGGGGAACTGGAAAGGGGGAAGCATTGAAATGGCTCTGGGGTCTTGCTCCTCAAACGCCAGGAAAGGTGCTCCGGCTCAGGGACACAGGGAGGTCAGGAGGGAGGCGGGCCGGCCCGGTGGGCGGGCTCCACCAAGGGCTGCGTTTTGTACTGTTGTGGCAATCTCTGCCTTCTCTCCCCCGTCACCTCTCCTCTGTCCTCTCTCTTGCCGTCCTCTCCCCACCCTTTTCCCTCCTTTACTTGCCCTTTTTTGTCTTGAAACAGGCTCACTGGATGCCTATTGTGGCTGGAAGCAGATGAGTCTGACTGGTACCTCCCAGGCCTGAGCAGGAGCTGTCGAGAGGGGCTGTGGGTGCTTCCCCATCATAGACAGCAAAATAGATTTTTTCTCCTCGACATTCCCTTTTGCCAAGCCTGGCACAGTGATTGACACTTGCCCGGTGTGGGGAGGGGAGGTGGCAGATGAAATAAGAGCAAAAGCCCGTCATGTTTCTTAAGGGTCAGGCACTGTCCCAGACACCTGGGACCAGCATCCCCCTTGGTGTGCTGCCCTCTGATGGGCGAGGAAAACAAGGCCGGGGAGACAGGAAGCACAGCCAGGGAGTGGGGGGGCAGGATGTTGCCCCTAGCATGTGCACTGCACACTGACTCGGGCAAAGAGTGGCTGCCACCTGCCCTAACACGCATGCCCCCCAAAGCTGGTGTGTTGGAGCCCTACCGCCCAGTGTGATGGTGCTTAGAGGCGAGGCTTTGGGAGGTGACTTGGTCTGAATGTGTCATGTGGGTGAGACACTCACGATGGGATCTGCCCCCTGACAAGAAGGGGAAGACAGAGAGTCTCACTGTCCCCAGGCTCACACACCAGGAAAGGGCACGTGAGCACCCAGTGCGGAGGCAGCCGACCGAGAGCCGGAGCTGAATCTGCCCAAACCTTGATCCGGGATTCCAGAACCGGGAGAAATTAATGTCTGTTGCTTAGGCCACCCAGTCTGGGGCATTTTGTTACAGCGGCCTGAGCTAAGTCGCTGTACTTCAGTCCTGACTACTTGCTCGGCAGGTCTTTCTGAAGGGCAGGGTCTTCACGGAGTGGGTGGCCCCGTGAAGCCCCTGGGAGGTTTCTCCTGCTTGTGGCTTCGGTGATCAGCAGGGCAGGGAGCTTGTGTGGGAAGCAAAGGTCCGATCCCCACCCCCCTCCCAGCAGAGGGAGAGGCACGAAGTCCCTTTCCTCACTGTAAATCAAGTGACTGCTCCCAGGGATCTGTTTTTCTGCTCTAAATGCTCTGTTTTGATGGTGTTGTTCTAATATAGTCACCCACCTTCAAGTACATACCAGAAAAAAAAAGGTCTTTGAGTGAAACAGGAGCTGGGGGGAGGCAGTGGAGAGGAGGAGATGGGAAATATTGCACTGCTCCTGCACAGCAGCTCGGGGGATTTACTGGAGGCTTTCAGAGCCAAGTGAATATTGCTTATTCATGTGCAATCTAATCCTCCACATGGCCCAGAGGTGGAGGGCAGCAGGATGACCCTGCTGCCGAGGGGCAAAGAGGGTCAAAGAGGGCTGGAGGGTCTGTCTTCAAGCGCATGCACTCTGGGGCAGGCCAGGCACCCTGTGCTCTGGGAGGGCTGGTGTTGGACGAAGTTTCCCTTGAAGGGCGTGGGTGGTGCAGGGGCAGTGGCGGAAGGGGCTGAGTATGGCTGAGGTGGGACTGGGGATCAGACACAGGATCCCTTGGTCGGCTGAGGAAGTGGTGCCCAGTGTGTGGCTCAAACTTCCAGGGGACAGAGAAGGCAGGCCTCCTTGGAAGGACGGCAGAGCCGCAGACTGACGCACGCTCCCAGGCAGAGAACATCTTAATAACCTACTCAGCGGGTGATGGATCATCAGAGGATGCGCAGCAGAGCTACGGCTTGGCCACCCTGAAGCTCTGACTTGATAACGTGTGATAACTCACTTAGGGGACTGGGAAAGAGAAGATTTCCCAACTGTGGCGACCCAGTGCTGAAGACCTGAAAACAGCCGCTTGGGACTGCTTTTATGTTCGGCTGTCAGCTTAGAAGCAAACGTCTAAGCGAACCTGGACACGGATCAAACAAATGTGCTGGGAACCGCATGCGAGGCACCACTCTGCTGTACTTCCTGCTGAGGGCCTGTGTGCCCGGCCTGCGCCCCTCCAGCCACACAGGAGGAGAGGAGACCTCTCTGAAACATCAGACAGGGCCGAGGCTGCAGCTGGCCCGGCTCTGGGGGACAGTTTGAGTAGAGAGACAGCATGGACGGCTGGGCAATCACCTCTGTCGGACACAGTGATTCAGAGGGAAAGATAAAGTGGCCCTTTTTTGACCAGTGGAGTCTAAGCAGCTGGTAGCCTGAGGTCTGCTCTCCAGCCACAGGGTACATTCACAGGTGAGGTGTAGAGAGCCAGGCCAGAGGAGGACCCCGTTTTCTGTGGGGAAGGGAAGGGCTCCCTACAGCAACTGCATGGGAAACAGGAGAAAAGACGTCATCCACCTGTTCTTTTTCTCCACCTCCTGCCAAAGAAATGAACTGCCATAATTTTGTTTAAATCAACAACCAAGCTGGCCTGGGGAGTGGGGTTCTGTAGTTATTTCAGCCATGGAACGAGGTGCACCGTACCACCTTAATGTGCTCCACCCCGGGGTGAATAAGCATAGGTGTTCTTCACCCAAGAGTAATGAGAAATAATAGAGCATGAGAAATAAGAATGATAAAAATGCCAGCAGCCATCATTATGTTTTCCATGCACTGAACCTTGTGCTAAATACTGTGAACATCGCCCTATTTGCTCCCCCATTAACACCTACTGTTGACACACACTTTCTCCTCTGACCTTCCAAATGCCCATAACGACATTCCCAGGATGAAGTGTCCAGGGACGCCTACCAACAATCAGCCCAGGTACTCTCTGAGCGGGCGTGTCCTGCCGTGGATCAGCCCCAGGTACACCACTCATTTCCTGATACCATTATTGGCTGGTGCATGGCAGGTGGGATGAGAAACAGTAAAGTGCCTGAGCAGGGGAGAGCTGATGAGATCCTGGGCAAGGAGTTTTGACAGTGAGCAGTGCCGGGCGGATGTAAATAGGAGTTTTTGCCCTTTCGGAGGTGTTCTAGGTAGCAAAACACATAAGGAGGGTAAATATTTTTAGCCTCTGTTTTATGTATCAAACAACTCAGGTTGAGAGATGTGTCATGGGTACCCAAAAGTCACAGAGTGCATCATTTGCAGAATCAGGATTTGAACCCATGTCTGTTGGGCACCACAGCCACACGTCTTCCCCTAGACCAAACCCCAGCTCCAAGGAAGGCATTAACAGCCCCATCTTGAATGCAAAGGAGACTGCCAGCCCAGAAGAGTCCATGCCTTCGGATATTGTGCTGGGATGAATAAGAATAGCAAAGTGTTCTGTGACTCTTACAGAAAACATTGTACAGTATGGAGGGTCATTTCCTAAGCCAATTGCTCCTTTCCTTGGCTAAGAGTCAAAGTGATTGAGTCTCAGAGATAGAGGGTTCCTGGAAGACTTTGAGCTCCGTCCCCTCTTTTACAGAAGGAGAAGAAGCCCAGACTGTTCAAGGTCACACAGCTAGTGAGTAACATGATTCAGTCTAGAATTTAGGAATTCTGACTCTTAGTCCAAGCTCTTCCCACTGATTTGTGAACCTTCTTACATCTTTGGGTAGTTCCTACCATGAAGGAACTTACCCCAATCTCAGTCTAAAGATGAAACTTTCACAACATATTTTCTTATTCTCTCCCTACTCTTCCCCTTCTTCCCACCCGAGTAACTGGACAGGTGGCTTGGCAATGCACGGTCCACCCAAGTCGAGGAAGGAGGCACACATTCCCTCAGTTCCCAGAGTGGGAGACATCGGTGTTGGTTTTAAAAAAGCATCTTGGAGAAAGACAGACATAACACTATAAAAATGAAGATATTGTTCCATCACTATCTCCTATAGTGAAATATGGACAGATAGACCAACTGAACATAGTACCATCTAGAATCAGACCCCCACATGCTCAGTCACCTATTTATGATAAAGGTGGCTGCAGTATCCTGGGGGAAAAGATGGCCTTTTCCATTAAGGGGTGCTAAGTCAACTGGGTATTCTTATCAGAAGACAAAGGGGCATTTTAATTCCTACTTCATACCAGGCAGATAAATCTTAGTTCTAAATGAGAAAGGTAAAGTGATAAGGCTCTTAGAATAAAAACAGGAGGCTATTTCAGGACCCAGGCAAGATTATTTTCTTCAACAAGACATGCAAAGCCTAACCATAGAGAAAAAAATTAGACTATATTAAAATTAATGCGAAACACAATTAAGAAAGTAAGAAGACAAGCTATACAGAGTTGGAGAAGATATTTGCAGAACATATATCTATCAAAAGACTCATATCCAGAATATGTAAAGAACCCTGCAAGTCAGTAACAGAAAGGCAGACAGTTCAATAGAGAAATGAGCAAAAGACTTGAACTGGCCCTTTTCAAAAGAAGATTTCCAAGTAACCATTCAACAGATGAGAAGGTGCTCAGCAATTCTGGTAATCAAGGGTGTGTCAATTAGAGTCACAGGGAAATACCACTACATTCTCAGCAGAACGGTTAAAATAAAAAAGACAGACGATACCAAGGTTGGTGAGGATGCCGAACAGTCAGAGCTCTCAAACACTGCTGACAGGAGTATGAACTGAACGGCCGTTTGGCATCTCTGCTAAGGCAGAACTGATACGCATCTTGTAGCTGACAGAAGGCCATATGTGTATTTATCAAAAGACACCACGAGAATGTTTGGAGCAGCATTTTCATAAAAGCCAGATACTGGAAAAACGCAAGTATTTATCAACAGTGGAATGGATAAATATATTGCATAAATGCACACTCCGGGATCTTAGGCAGCAAGAGAGAATGGATTACAATCAGTGCTGATGGATCTCACAAGTACAGTGACGGGCGGAGGAAACGAGAGCCAGCAGAGAATGCACTGTGGGGGTCCTTCTATGTAAAAGTCGGAAGCAGGTAAAACTAATCTATGATGTCACAAGTCAGGATGGTGGTTCCCCTTGAAGGGGGATAGTGACCGGAAGGGGCAGAAAGGGGCCTCTGGGGGAGAGGGTGGAGTGAGACACCCTGTTTCTTGGTCTGAGTCTGGACACGTGGATGTGTACTTTTGGTGAAAACTCATTGAGTTGTACAATAATGTTAAGTTACAACAAAGCATCTTCTAAAATGGAGAGAAGTGAGGAGACAGGCAAGCAGACTTGTCTGTACCTCCTTGCAGCCTGCCAGCCTGCCAGATTTCACAGATACCAACTCATGCCACCCTCCTGACCTACCCGGAGGTAGGGGTTAAGTCCTCCACTTCCAAGGTGAGGAAACTGGGACTTGGAAGGGGCTCAAGCCTGTGCCATTCGCAAGTGCTGGAAGCAGACATAACCTAGGATTCACATCCGGGTCTGTGTGGGGCTGGAGCTCATCTCTCCTAACTTGCAGGAGCTCGAAGCTTGGGAGTCAGAACTGGTTTTGAATCTAGAACTGCCACTCACGCAGTGTCTGACCTTGTGTAAGTCACTTAATCAGCTGGTTCTTACTAGTCTCGTGTGGCTTGGGGAACAGTTGTGGGGGTGGAGAGTTTGATGCTGGTGGAAGGCTACGGCCGTATACACAAAAGCACATGACTGAGGCCTGCACGCAGCAGAAGTCAGAACCTTTTTGCTTCATCTGAACCCTACTTGAGGCATTCATGCCCTTCTGAGCAGGGGTGTGGAGTTTAAAGCAAAATCACCATGCCTGTCTCCCGGGCGTCACTATTCTAGTAACTTCGGATGACAGGGAACACCTGGGGAAGTTTGGCGGTGCAGGTGCCACGGGCGTGTGTGGAAGCGGCCAAAGGCTTGGCTGGGTCTCAGGGGAGCTGATGGCCCGCTGCGTGTAAGTGATGCCAGGTTTGTGGTTTAACACGAGCTGGCAGAGGCGAGCCTGGAGAAGGAACTTCCAGACCCTGCTGGCATCACTCCCTTAAACACAGCGGATTCTGCAACCTCCTTTCCTAGCAGAACTGAGTTAGACTTTTTCGTTTAATCCCCGCAGAACAGTCAGGAAGATGGATGGAGGGAAAATAGCTTCTGTATTTGTTCAACATTTTGTCGCCTGTCCCTAAGTTTCCTAGGTCTGCTGAGAAATTGGGAGCTCTTTGGGGTGGGAGGGGAGTAAGGAGGTGAGCCTGGGAGGTGCCCTTCAGGGACGTGCACGTGGGATTTCATATGAACTTACAGTCATGGTCACGTTCTATACATGAGGCACAGGAGGAAAGAGATGCCAGTTACTTGCCTTGCCAAAGTTAACATGCAAGAACTGCCCTTCCTCATCCATGCCTGAGAGGAGGTGTTCTCCCCTTCAAAGGCTCAGAGATGGTTACCTGGTGGGTGGGGGAAAGCGAGTTTCAGAAGGAGGGGATGGGGTGCAGTGACCAGGACACCCTCCCTGCCTGCCTGCCCCCACCCTCCCCTCCTCACCAAAGTCTTCATTTGGCCGCTCCTAAACTGCGCACATTGATCTGCTGCGTACAAAGTTGCAAAGCAAGTTGGCCGGAGCGCTGAAGTGTGTCAGGTCTACTAGGGAATACATACACTGGGGTTTTAGTTTAAATGAGTTACGAGCCAGGGAATGGCTTGACAGCCCTGAGGAGCCCAAGCGCTGGTTTCCCACCAAATGAACCCCTTCCAGGTTGAAGCTGCCAGTCAACGCTGCCCCGTGGGTCCCTGCCCTTGGGGACAGATGTTCATGCCCCCGCTGATGGCCGGTCACTGCAGAGAAGAGGCCGAGGCGGCTGGCTGCCGGGAGGGGGTCTTTGGCACTGCTAGGACCTCCCCCTGTCCAGGTGTTGTCCCCAATGCGCGGGCCTTTCCAAGGGACCAGGGAGGGGTGGGGTGCCCAGGAACAGACCCTGGTCCAGGACTCTGGGCTCCTCACCCCCCAGCAGTCCGGGTACAGCCTGTCTGTCTGTGGCTCCCTTTTCTAATATTAATGCCTTGATTAATTCCACACTAATTCATCTTCTTTTTTCTTATTTCCTAGGCTTTGCAAACCACCTACTCCTCTCCAAGAGTGGCTTTGATTGAAGTTTGAAGTTTTCAGGTTCAGCTGTTTTTTAGTTATTTATTATTGGAAAATGTAGCGATTTCCCCCAGTGAGGAGGGAAATGGCCCTGTCTTCTCCCGCTCCCACTCCCCGCCTCACGTGTCCTGGTGTGTCACCAGTCAGGAAGGCCTGTGAGATACGGTTATTTATTCTTTTCCATCCTTCTCTCCACTCGATTTTGGGCCGAGGCCAAAACTTGGGGGAAACAAAGAAGCGGCCGCCCGAACAGGCTCCTTCAAAGAGAAAGTGTGTCCCTCTGACCCGCGCTGCCTCCTGGGAGATAAGGGGCCCGGGAGGTGCACCCGGCGCCCGTGCCGCACGGTGGGAGGCCCAGCGCTGGGTGCTTGTGAAAGTCCCTCTTGTGCTGGGAGCAGTCAGCCCAGAGGGGGCCTCCGGCGAAGGTGATCGCCTCCTCCCAGGATGGGCCTTGCTGGAATTTATAGCTCTGCTCAATACAGCTATTGTGCGGTTCCTCAGGAAGCTGTGGGGGTGGGTCAGGGCTTGGAACCTGGGGTGGGGCACCAGGTGGGGGCAGGGGGGCCCTTACTGGGGCGCGAGCAGAGCAGTGCTGCCCTCTCCTCTGGCCGCTCTTCTCAGGAGGCCATGGCCGCCTGCACCACCGCAGCGATGCTCAGAGGCCTGGCTCCCAAACTCCGCTCCAAGTGGCGTGAGGAGGCCCTGGGAGGGAGTATTTGCTTGGAGGGGACTGGGCAAGGCACTGCTCCCCCAAAGAGAGCTCCAGCCCAGCCTAGCTGTGCTGCTTCAGTGAGGCAAGCCAGTTCCTCCCAATACACCGCTACTGGGGCTTTTTCCCTCCTGATTTGTTTTATTGCTGTTCTGAGGGAACACACACACACACACACACACACACACACACACACACACACACACACACACACACGCAACTCAAAGGTGTAATGGAAAAAGATTGGTTTTGGAAAGCAGGGGAGGCCAGAGCGCAGGCCCCAAGCCTAACCTGGAATTTCCCTGTGGGGCCGATGAGAGCCACAGCCCGCAGCGGAGACCAGCCCAGCTCACCTGAGACCCCCCGCCTTCAGCCCTGCTTGCCTTGTTTCTTCAGAGCACCGAGCTGAGGTCAGGGGGTGCTGCCTGGGCAGGCAGCTGAAAAGCAGGCCAGGACTGTGCCTGGGGAGGCTGGGGGGTGCCCAGGACTGCCACAGGCTTGGGTGGGAGGCCGTGGGGAAGGAGGGCAGGCAGAGACAGGGTCCAGGCTGGCCCGTGGAGGGGGAGACTAGAGTTGAGGTGTAGAGTAGGGTGGAGGGCTCGGCCCCAGCCCAGGGCCGCGCCTGGTGCGGGGTGGGGAGCTGTCCGCAAAGGCGTCCCGACCAGTTCAGAGAAACGCTATGTGGTCCAGAGCCGGCGGGCGCTCGGCCCTACTTACGCCCCGCCATTATGCACGCATATTGTCACCCTGCCTCAGCAAGGCTCAATGTGATCACTCCTGTCTCAAAATTAAAAAGGACAACTTATAAACAGTCCCACTGGTCCCTGAGTCTCTCTCAGAGCCGTGGCAGCTGCCCAAGGACAAGTCGCGGGGCATTCCCAGCTGGGCAGAAGTGGCTTGGTGTTGTAGGGGTATATTTGTTAAATCTGAGTCGATATCTGAGGGGCCCTGTGTTTACTCCATCAGGAAACCAGATAGAGCGAATCGATGCTGGAAGGACTCTAGTTAACTCCTGAGGGAAGGTAAATATAAACAGCAGCATTCAGATCAATGTAAAGTACCCCCCCTCCCCACTGCATTCGGTTAGGGTGGCTGCGTAGGAAGCCTGGATTTTGGAGGATGTCAAGCCCCTCCCCAGAAGGCTGCAACGGACAGAGTGCCTCCTGCAGCTCAGGGCCCGGCCGGGCTCTGAGCCTGGCTCAGGTTCCAGGGTGGCTGGCCTTCCTGGCCCTCGGCCTCTTCATCAGGAGGGCAGTCTCACTAATGTAGAAACGCACGTCACAGCTCACTTTCACTGTCTTTCTTGATACCCATTACCCTTTGAGGTGGATATCAATATCATCATTTCCATTTCACAGATAAAGAAAATGCAGCTCAGAAAAATTAGATGAGTTCACTCAGGCCGCAGGCAGAACAACAGGGTCTCAAATCCGGGTCCTCTGACTTCACGGCACACACGCCCTCCTCCAGCCATTCCATTTCTGGCAGGGCTTCTGCAGCATTACCAGTCTGATCCATCGAACCCAAGGAAGTAGTCACTATTGTTCCTACCAATTTACCAATAAAGAAGTCAAACCTGAGTCCAGAGAAGTAAGGTCACATAGACCTTCCAAGGTCACATAGACGATCTGAGTCCCATCAGCCAACACCCCTGCTGGTTCACATCTTCTTACCTTGCGATAGCTGGTATCTGATGTCTTCTCTCTATAAAACATGCTGTTAATTAATTTTCCTTTCTAACCACATCTTCTTAGAGAATTCCTTTCTTCCAAACCACCATTGTCACAAAGTACCATCTAGAGCCTCTAGATGCAAGGGCAGCAGGCAGGAGATGGGCAGCTGGGCCTGGGGGCGGCTCTGGGGACAACCACACTGTCTGTCAGGTTTTCCTGCCCCTGCCCCACCCCCCAACATGCACACCCCAGCTCGGGAATATCTTCCTGGTCTGGGGGACAATCTTTCAGGGCAGGCCGTTCCTGAGACTCCTGCTAGGTCCGTGTGTGGGCTCACCTGCCACCTCCCTGAAACCCTTATCAGGCAGCGGATCTGGGGCTCTGCATGGCTCGTGAGCTCCCTGAGGCCAGGTGACAGGTCCACCAGCAGCCAAAGATGCTCCCTTGGGTAAGTTCGCCAGAGTTAAACTCTGTCTGACATTACTTTAGTTATTGCTGACTGGAGCCCCTGACCTGTGCAGTGGTGGCCAATTTGATCCAAGTCTCAGGGGGGACCCTCCAAGATTTATTTGAGAGAAGATTTCTCTCCTTTCTCTGAAAAGGGGAAGGCTAATAAACATCTCATTCCCAACATCTTTTCCTAAGATCTGTTGTATACCTGGCATAGGGGGGCTGGAAGTTCACTAGGGTTCTCTCATTATTAATAGTGATTTCTTACTTACATTGATTGCTTCACATGTAGTTTACAGACAGTGTTCACCCACATTATCTCATCTAATCCCTAAAATCAATGTGGGGCACAAGATTACTTTTATGCCTGTCCTGTATATGAAGAAACCTAGCTTAGAAAGCTTAAGTGATTTGTCCAAGGTCATGAACTAGAAAGAAGGAGAGTGGAGTCTTCCCAACTCTTAGTCCAGACATTTTTTCACTTAAGCCTTTTTGTTTCTTAAGCTGTCCTTTGAAATATTATAAACGTGAATCTTGGGGTGCAATGTTCACAGGGACTCTGGGGTCATGGTGGCCCACCTCCATTTTTACAAAAGAACCAGCTTTGGCTTTTGAGGTGAAAGGTTTTGGGAATTTGACAAAAGGCACTGGCCTCTCTATTCCCAGAATACAGGACAAGCGTTCTCACATAGGAGGCCTCCATAAATGGTTGATACGTCAATGAATGAATGAATAATTGAATGACCAGATATCTGCTTTCCCTATTCCTAGTTCCTCATACCTCCCAGGACACCATTCTCATTCCTGCACTTTCATTGATCTGAAAATATAAAAATCAGTTTCAGACCTTAAAAAAAACAACACTTTTTTTTTTTTTTTCTGAATGGCAGCCTAAGGAGCAGTTTGGGAGGAGGGAGAGGAAAGAGATTTTCTAGGTGGAGAAACTGAGGCAGGGATGTGCTTGGCACTGTGGCTGTAGGCCACTGAGGGCAAGGAGCTGGCCTGGACACTTCCCGGACTTCCTGATCTCTGGGGAGCCAGGGTGAGGTGTAATGAGTTGGAAGAAAGGCATATTGGGTCATTCAGATGACCCAGTATATGCTTCCCAGGGATCTGTGGTCTTCATCCACAGCTCCTGAAAACACTGCAGAACCTTAAAGACAGAATGGGTGTCTTGTCATGTGGGTGAGAGACTTGTGGACCCCACCCAAGGGTGGGGACTGGAGGCTGAATCAGCCAATGGCCAATGCTGTAGTCAATCCTGACTATGCAATGAAGCCCCCACAAAAACTCAGGAGAAGAGCTTATCGCTTTCTTGGGAACTGCTTCTCTGCTGGAGAGAGCGTCCATGCTTGGGGAACCAGACGCCTCCAAGTGCCACTGAGCCGGGCGCCGAGCTCCACGAGGAGAGAGGCTCCTTTATCTGGGACCTTGTCCTAGGCACCTCTTCACCTGGCTGGTAACTTGTATCATGTACGGTATCCTTTATTAAACTAGTAAACATAGGTGTTTTCCTGAGTTGTGTGAGCAGCTCTAGCAAATTAATCGAACGCAAGGGGGAGGTCCTGGGAACCTCCAGTCTGTAGCCAGTGGGTCAGAAGCGCAGGGAGCTGCCTGGGGCTTGCGACCAGCATTTGGAGTGGGGGTTGGAGGGCAGTCTTGTAGGACGGAGCCCTTAACCTGGGAATCTGGTGCTGTCTCTGGGCAGATAGCATCAGAATTGAGTTGACTTCTTGGGCACCTGCTGGTGTTTGAGAATTGACTGGTGTTGTGTGTGGGATGACCTCCTCTCCCTCCCCACCCCACCCCCCACCCCCACACACTGGAATCAGGTCCAGGAAGAATACCCAGGGGCCGAGAGCCAGTCCCATCCTTTCTGCAGGGCCTGGTGGGCATGAAGGCCTCAGGACAGAGGACCACTGAGCTGGAAATGGGGCTGCCATGTGCCAGATGTCTTTTGATCTCATGTGTGGCAAACCACTCTTCATCCACCCCAGAGCTGCCCACCATCACCGGGGCAAAGGAGGCGATGCTGCTGAGAGAGGAAAACAGAAACACAATTCGTGTTCTGAAAGCTGGTCATAAATATTTGCATTCTCTCTCCAGAGAGGAGGGACAAGACAACAGCTCACAGTAGCATGTGTTGGCAGGAGAGGAAACAGTCCATGGAACTGGTCGTTTGCCTGTTGTTTTTGTCCATCAGACCCTGGCGTCGGAATGAGAACCAGGGGAGCTGGGTGATCGGATCCACTGCCCAGCTGTTCTGTGTGCAGCGTCAGCAATATGCTAGTACTGCAGCCCTCAGACCGACATGGCACATGCCCCAGACATGCGTGGGCAGTGGGCAGGCAGGCTCCCATGCCCCTGGGCACGGACCGCCACGGGCTGGCTCCCATCTGGAGGCAGAGGAGGAGCATGTAAGCCTGGTGTGGAAGAGCATGAGCCTCCTGCCCCAGAGTCTGCCTCCTCAGTCTTGGGGCAGAGTGACAGAGCCACAGCCATCATAGCATGCCACGTCTGTCTCAAGGGCCCACACCCCTTGCGGTGCCCTCTGAGCTGGTATTGTTTGCACCTGGGCCCATCCTTCCAAGCGTCCATTTGGTTGTTCCTCGGGTGATCTTGGCTCCGCGACATGTTTACCGTGGCGAGGCTTGTTCATTGGGCAGCCCAAGTACGCCAGTGCCCAGGTTCTCTGCTCCCCTCTCTGCAGCCCCAGTCGCCTTCACACCCTAGTGGGGCTGGTCAGGGGATGGTAAGTGCCCTGTGCTGTTTGGGACGCAGGACCCCCTCCGCAGGCATATGCAATCGCTGGCACCTAGGCCCACTGGCGGGAAGCGGTGCTCCCTTTGCTGAGGGCCCTGTGCCAGCATGGCAGATGGGCGTGTGTGTCAGCTGCCAAGGGACCTCAGAGAGGATCCAAATAGGTCTCCATTTTTTGAGGACAGGACATTCTCTCCTTTGCTCCTCTTCTTAGAGGCAGGACCAGCCGATGAAGCCATCTCTCTGTGTAATAGCCTTCGTTCCTGTGTCCGTGTCATCCCACTCACCCCCGCGGTTGGCCTCTCAGCTAATGGGGAGGATGGGAAGATAGATGGGACGCAGCCTTTTTCAGCATTCCTGTACACCTGCTTATGTTCTGAGGCTGTGCGCCTCTGTACTGAGAAGCATGGGATCCCAAAATCTGCTTGCTGGGGCTTTTCTTCCACGTCCCTGACAAATGATTGCACAGCACCAGCTTGATTACCTGAAAGGGGTGGGGGGCCCACTGCCTCATGGGCAACTCCTCCTTTGCTGGCTAATAGTAGTTGTTGGATAATTTTATTCCATAATGCAAAATCTGCATCTAGATTAATGCCAGCTCTGCACTGGGGCAACTGAGAACAAATCTACCTTCTCTTCCTGTGTGACAGCTCTTCAGGTATTTTAAGCCAGAGCTCCCATCCCTGAAGAGTCTTTGCTTCTCTAGGCTGAGAATTTCCTGTCCCTTCAATTCCTACAGTCATACCCTGAGTGACACAGAACCCTGATAGCTTGCTTAGATTGTACAGTAGATTGTTAAAAACAAAACAAAACAAAACAGGTGCTGAATTCAAACAGACCCAAGATTGAGTCACCTTGTCCAAGGTAGGGTGAACTGAGTGGGGACCCGGTGGTCCCAGTCTTAGCTGCCATCTATCACAATTTGATTACCTGCACATGGGATTACACAGAATTTGCTGACCAGCAACTATGCAATAAGGGTTCTATCCTTATTAAAAGCAGATGTTATTTGTATTTTAGAAATGAAAACACACTGACACACACAGGTGGCCTAGCTTCCACTGGGGCATGCAGCAACTAGTCTGCAGCAAAGCGAGGGTACTTTGGTTCCAAGTCAGGGATGCTTCCATGACTGGAGATTGAGCAGGTACTGGAAATGCATATGATGTGGGGACGGAAGGACATCCTTCCACGGGGGAAGGCTGTGCAACAGCTCTTGACAAGAGCACCCCCAGAGTGGGAGTGGGGGAGTAGGAGGGAGGGGAGGAGACTTCCACTCTTTATGCTCTGTTCTTTTATTGTTTGAATGTTCTTAAGAATACAAATATATTCAAGCAATTCTCACATATCTGAAACAAAAATAAGATGCTTATGATTTGGACTATACCTTCAAATTGGTTAAAATCCAATGGGTAAGCCCAGACATACCAAAACAAAGAGAAGTCCTACATGTGAGAGGTGAAATGGCTTGGTGGCTAAGAGCGTGAACTCCGGAACCCTAGACCCTGGATTCCAGTCACAGCTCTGCCCTCTGTTAGCTGTTTACCTTGGAGAAGTTGATCAGTCTCTTTATTCCTCCATTTCCTCTTCTGTAAAATGGGGATAATTTTTAGGACATTTCTTACAGGTTATGTTTGTCAAGAACAAGGAGCTCTTTGTATATTCATTTTGATTGAGGACACTGTACTTAACTCTTTAGTGTGTACAGTTTTATGAGTTTTGACAAATGCATAAAGTCATAAACCACAATAAAGGGTACAGCACAGTTCCATCAACGCCCCAGCTCTCCATGTCCCTTTTCATTCACCCGTCTCCCACCCACGGCCCCTGGCAACCACTGATCTGTTTTTCATTTCTATAGTTTTGCCTTTCCCAGAATATCTTCAAAATATAATTATATAGTGTAACCTTTTGGGTTTGGCTTCTTTGCTTAGCAAAATAAATCTGAGATTCATCCATGTGGCCGTGTATGTCAGTAGTTTATTCATTTTTGCTCCTGAGTAGGATTCCATTGTATGCAAACTACAGTCTGTATTTCCAGTCACTAGATGAAGGATATTGGGGTTGTCTCCAGTTTTGGGTGATTATGAGTAAGGTTTCTATAAACATGCACGTACAGGTTCTGTGGGCATGTAAGTTCCTTTCCTATGGTAAATATGCTAGGATTACTAGGTCATATGACAAGTATGTCTTTATAAGAAACCACCGAACTGTTTTCCCAAATGGCTATGTCCTTTCACGTTCTCATCCACAGCAATAGAGAGTCCAGTTGTCCCGTATCTTTGTATTGTCCAGTATTTATTTACTTATTTTTAACTTTGGCCATTCTAATAGGTACCCAGTGCTATCTCATTGTAGTGTTTATTTGTTATTTATCCAATAACTAAAAATATTGAGCATCTTTTCATGTGACCATTTTCCATATGTATCTTTTTTTGATGTGCTGTTTATCTTTTCAAAAAAAAAGTGGGTGGTTTGTTTTCTTATTGTTGAGTTTTAAAGTTCTTTATGTATTCTAGACTCAAGTTCTTTGTCAGATGTATTTTGGAAACATTTTCTCCTGGTCTGTCACTTGTCTCTTAAATCTTTCAAGAGTATCTTTTGAAGACAAGTTTTTAGTGTACATAAAATCCAATTTGTCAATTTTTTCCTTTATATATCATGATTTTGGTGTTACCTTAAGTCACAAAAGTTTATTTTGGTTTTTCCTTCTAAAGGTTTTACATTTAGGTCTGTGTTCCTTTTGGGCTACATTTTGTCTATGGTGTGAGGGAAGGTTAAGGTCTCTGACGTGGCTGCTGTTGGACTTCTTGGACCCTTCACCTTCCCCTCGGCCAGGCTGTTTGCATTCTCTGCAGGCCTTTCATGTAATGCCTGTGCTAATATTTACACCCCTGCTTAGCTAGGCTGGCCTCTGCTGCCCTGGGCATTTCTTAGACTCCAGCAGGATGGAGCTGCAATCTTTCCAAGGGACTTCAGTGGCTCTTTCCCACTCACAGCACAGAGCTGAGAGCTGGAAGCCGCTCAGTGTGCATGCTGCCTGGGGGCCGGGATATCTGTGAACAACGTGCTCGGCCTCTCCTAGTCATATATAATGCATGGATTGTAGCCTTGAGAGTTGGCTCGTCACGGTGTGTACTGGCTTGGGGCAGGACAACTCCACTCTCCTTGGGCCCTGGCTTTGGTTTTGACCATTTGAAGAGAGTGGCTGATCCACTAACGTTAAGGTTCTGAGAGGTGAATGGGTAGGGTAGGGGACTGGAATGCGGTCCAGGCCTCTGAAGAAATGTGTGCCAAGGGGACCAAATGCAAGAGTCTCTTAGCAGTAGCCAGTTTTCACTCTTCCCTTTCCCGACTGTGAAGACAAACAGTAGTCCTACAACACCTGAGGGATGCTTGTGGTCCATGCACCTCACCAGGTCACATCTCCCCCTTCCTGTGTGCCAGAGCCTGGAGCACAGGGGTGGGGGAGATAGCCTGGAGCACAGGGGTGGGGGAGATGAGCAAAAGGCGTGTAAGCACAGTTCCAAGGCATGGGCGTGCAGACTCTGCCAGGGCTGCAGATGTTCCTGTTTCAGCCCAAAGCACCAAAACAAGATTCAGACGTGTAAGCAGGGGCCAGAGACGACACAGTCACTGCAGTCCTGAGCTTGCAAAGAGTCCTGGGAAATCACTGTGTCCCCATCCCTCTGCCTCTGACCAGGATTGCACATAAGTGGTCGCAGATGGAAGTGCCCCAAAGAGAGGATGCAATCTCCCTTGGTTATTGTGTCAAGGGTCAACCTCGATTTAGGCGTTTCGGTATTGCTGTTGGGATTTAGGCATACGGTATCTATGAGGAGAGAGTTAGCTGGCAGGCAGATGCCAGCTGTGGGGTCAGGAGGAGACCAGAGACAGGGTGGCAGCAGGGAAGGAGTGCATGGGCTAGCGGGAAGCCGGGTGCCCACGCTCTCCAACAGCTGGGGGTCCAAGGCGTGAGGTCTGCACTTCGGAGCACGCAGCTCGGTGGTCTGCTGTGTTTCCTCGGCCAAATTACTACGCTCCCCTGGACAGCTGCTCACCTGCAACCCGGGGCATAAGCTCCGCCTGCCCCACAGCTGGTTTCCTGGGTGCCTACCGTTTGTCAATTTCCTCACAGGCATTTTCGGATGCAATCCTCACAGCAGCTTGGGCAATCACTCTTATCTCTCCATTTTGCAGATGAGGAGGCAAAGGCCAGTGAGGCTAAGGAGTGTCCCCCAGTCATGCGTCCACTAATGTCCCCCGGAAAGGGTTAAATCACGTGAGTGGGAATCGCTTCCACCATTTACCTGTGTTCAAGATGATCAGTACATTCCAGTGCAAACACGAACTTGGGCTTCCTGGTGGAAACCGCACTTACTCAGCCTCATGGGATGTGACTCCAGGCTTGCAGTGAGTTAGGGGCCTGGGTCCTCTGTCCCAAACTCGGTCCAAGTGGCCAAGTGCTCCAGGAAGTAGACTTGTTCTCTCTGGGCCTTCGTTTCCTTGGTGTTAAAATAAAGGGCCAAGTGAGATGATTTCTCAGCTCCCTTCACTTTCTGTGACTTTATGGTTCTGATTTTTTTATTCTGTGCCTTCAGGTTCCTGAAGAGACATTAGTCTGGGTAGTGACTGGAGACAGGCTCCCTTGTGCTGGAGAGAATGAGAAGACACAGTCTTGCCTTAGAGGGAAAGGGACAGAATTTAGACCGAGATTGCTTCCCTGCGGCTTCCTGCTTCTCTGTATCTTGTACATCCTTCAAGACGCTTTGCTCAGGGCCCATATAGTCTGGGAGGCCTTCCAGTGCCAGCCTGGTAAACGCACTCCTTTTTAAATATGATCTGTGTGTGCAGCCCAGTGTGAGCTGTATTCATTAATTCATGAAGGTACTACTTAGACCTGCCTGTGCCCAAGTGGAGTTGTGGCAGCGTCAGCAGGTAGGTAACAGAGTGAGATAACATACATCAGAAGCACATGGGAAAGGCCGGAGGGACCACACAGGAAGGAATGTCACAGGGCACCAGGACTGAGGCTGACATAGGCATGCAGAGCTGGGCGCCCCGAACCCCCACCGCTGATCGGCCCCGGGGCAGGGTCTAGGGTTTCTGGCAGCCAACCTGGGCAAGGTGAGCTGTTCTGGGTCATGCCCCCAGTGCCTGTGAGGTGGGAGGGAGGAGAGAGGGAGGGTGGGACCTAGTGAACAGGGTCCTCAGCCCCAGCCCCAGCGTGCACGCTGACCCTCGCCTGTTTAGGCTGCTCCCTGTAGAATCATCCTTCAACACAGACTCCAGTTCACCTCAGAGAAGCAGGGGGTCACAGGGTCATGCCCGGTATGCAGCTCTCTGCTCATCTGGCCTATTCCTGGGGCAGCTGCTAATATTTCTAGAGGGTGGACCGGACTGCCTACCCTCAGGCGGTCTCATACATTTTCTTTCTCTCAGCTGGGTTTTTGATAGACACCGTGTGGAAGTGAGTTCAAGACCACATTCCCTGCCAAACCCCTGAAGCACAGCTATTGGGTTGCCAATGAAATACGGACCCAGACGCCTCACAGACACACAGCAGCTGGAATCTGGCAACGCCACGGCAGGGCTGTCATCCTCATGAAAGTATGTGCCCACCGAGGAGCTGCGCTCCATCAGATGGCCACCCCTTCGGCTCTGAGTCGGGATGGAGGAGTTTGCAGGGTGTCCGATCCCCTTCTGGGCCATGAGAGCCTGCACTTCAGGGAGGAGTGGTTTCTCCAGGAATGGAGACCCTTGGGTTCCAAGTTTCCTCCCAGAGCAAACATTGCTAATTCCAGAAGGAAAATGCTCCATAGGAAGCGGGCTGTTAAACACGAGAAAAGTCTACCATTGGGACAGGGAAATTGCCTGCCTCAGAGATGTAGAAACCCATGCTGTCTGGGGTAAATTGGAACAGATCCTCCCGGAGGCAGGGGGCTGGATAGGATGGCCTCTGGAATCAAAGTGTCACAGGTGGCGAGCATGTGGCTGGCCTCTTTGCTGGCCCACGAGTGTGCCTGACCCAGCGCAGGGTACCTGTGCTCATGGGCACACCCTCCCTGCTGGTGCGGGGACTCCCAGTCACGTTTATTATTCTCCCCCACCCCGGCTGGCAGCTGTGGCACTGGGGGCCCCCACAACAGAGTCTTTCCTGGGAAATGTGTTAGCGCAGCATTCCCCTCATAAAAATACAATAAACGGCCCTGCAAGCGGTCGGCGGAGTCACGACTCTAACCCAGTGGCGATCCTGGAAGGGCCTCTTCAGAAGCAGAGCTGAGAAGACTTAAAAAATATCTTTGGGGTAATTAGCTTTCCAGAGGGCAGAAAGCTCTTAAATCATTGCGAGTCACAGGGGACGGGTCTCCAAGTCCTACATCAGGCCGGGCTGAGCTCCAAGGGCCCCTGCGCCGTCCCTCACCTCGGGGGCCTGTGGGGGACCGCGCGGCAGCCCCTCCTTCCAGGCCGGCGGGGGGTGGGGGGGTATCTAACCCTCGTGGATGACACCCCGGCCCACATAGAAAACGCAGGGAGGCTGGGGGAGGAAGCTGGTCTTTACGCCCAGGGAGGCCCTGCACGCCGGAGAGATGGTTTCTGGTCTGGGTGAGGCGCGGGTGAGGGGCTCATCGCAGCAGAATGGCGGGGATGATGGAACAAACTTCCGCTCAGCCTCGTGACTTCTTGTCAGGAGCAGGAAGGGAAGCTCCCAGCCCGCCTTCCTGGAGTTCCCAGAGCCCCTGTCCCTACCCTTGCCAGGGTTTGGGAGCCCGGCAGGACGCAGACGGATGCACAGTGCAAGCAGAGGGGGCTCCAGCCTAGGTGGGCTTGCTTGCTTTGTTGAGTGGGGTCCTCTGGCCCTGCCCCACAACTTCCTCTTCAGTGGAGAGGGGAGTGGGACCCCCATCTGTACTTCTGGGTGCCCTAGAGTCCCAGTTCTCCATCCACCACGCCCGCTGGGGCCCAGCTGACAGTTGGACTCCTCCCAGCCTGCCTGCCTGCCCGCCTGCCCTCCTGCCCGCCTCCCTGCCAGCTGGGTCAGGTAACAGCTAAGGAGTAAAAAGCAATCAGGGAATTCCGGCCTCTGTGGCATGCCGACCTTCAGGGCATTTAGGGAAAGTAGATTAAGAAATCTTTTTTCCAGATAAGAGAGGCCTGTAAAGAGGCCAAAGAGGTGAAAAACACCCCCGCTTTGATCAGAAAGGATTGTAATTACTCAGATATTGATTGGGATAATAAGTTTGCCAAAACTCTAGACAAGGAGAGTGATTCCTCCAGGTATTTTGCTGTTGAGGATTTGCTTCGCTCTCCTATGAAGTCAAAGTCAATTTGGAGGCCTGGCCTGGCCCTGAAGCCAGCAGGATCGGGGTTGGAGGCCTCTTCCTCCTGCGGAGAGCATGGGGTGCACCCTGGAGCGCCGCCCTCCCTCCCGTGGCTCTGCCCACCGTCATCACTAGCAGGGTCAGCGCCACTATTAACAGCCCTGGGGGCCTCGTGGGGCTCTGTGTGCAGCAGGAACTGAAGCTGGCCTGAAAGGAGCTTAGGCCACTCAGCCTCAACTCCAGAACCTTCTTCAGTAGTTTTCTACTTCTCCACAAGCTTTCTCTCTCAGATTTTCCCGGGCCTGCACCCCTGTCATGTCTGTGTGTGCACATGGGCACACACACATGCACACATTGTTCGTGTATGTCCTACCCGCACTTCAGCCACAGTTCTCACCTGTCCCCACCCAGCACGTACAGTGTAGGATCAAAAGCTCTGGCTTTGGGGTCCGATAGACCTGAACGTGAGCCGGGCTCTGCTTCTTACTAGTCCTGCAATCCTGAGTCCGTTGTGTCACCTTTGGGGTCTCAAAGTTATTTGTACCACGGGAATACCGGTAGCAGCTGACCTCATCTCACATGGTGGTCAAGGTTAAATGAGATGATGTAAGACACTTGGCATGGTGCCTGCCTTGTAGGAAGCAATCAATAAAGATATTAGTTATTGCTATTGTTATTCTCTATCCTGTCTTTGAGATTTTGCACAGATACTTCTGCAAATTTCTCTCTTATCACAGCTGTAAACCAAGGTTCTTCTCAATCTCGCAGGCCCAGCCCAGGCTTCAGCGTCACCCCACCCAGTGCCCCATCCCCCTCTGGCTTCTACTGCCGTTGTCTGCATCTCTTGTGACTGTTACTGTGGTTTGCCTTGAGTTCTGATAATGAAATCGAGGAGCACAGGGTTAGGCCTCCTTCATTATGTTACCTCCTTTGCTCCAGTCCCAGAGTTTAGCACTCTACACACTTTATATATAGTTGGTGTGCAATACCTTTTTGTTGATTTTTAATAATAAGAGACAATAATACCATTTAGTGAGCAATTACTATGTGTCTGCCTCTTTTCATTATCACATTTAATCCTCATTCCAACCCTATGAAATATTATTACTTCCTTTTTATAGATTTGGAAAGTAAGGCTCTGGAGAGATTGAGTCATTGATTGGTTGCACAGGCTGAGCATTGCTCCAAACGCAGGACTGTGTGCTTCCGAAGTCCGTGGTTATGTATGACTAGGCGAGGCCCAGCACGTCGTTCATGGATATCCCGGCCCCCGGGCAGCCTGCACGCTGAGTGGCTTCCAGCTCTCAGCTCTGTGCTGTCAGTGGGAAAGAGCCGCTGAGTCCCTTGGAAAGATTGCAGCTCCATCCTGCTGGAGTCTAAGAAATGCCCAGGGCAGCAGAGGCCAGCCTAGCTAAGCAGGGATGTAAATATTAGCACAGGCATTACATGAAAGGCCTGCAGAGAATGCAAACAGCCTGGCCGAGGGGAAGGTGAAGGATCCAAGAAGTCCGACAGCCGCCGCGTCAGATGCGCTGTGAGGACTGTGGTGTGAGCAAGTGCCAGGAAGTCCTGACTGTAGAGGAAGTGCTCCTCAGACAGACCCAGGCTGACAGAAGGCAGGGGAGGAGGTTGGTTCCAACAGAGGAAGAATGCTGGTGGGCAAGGGAGACCAGGAGCCAGTAGCCACCGGGCTTTAGAGCTGAAGACGGGAAAGACAAGATGAAGGGGCGTCAACACAAAGGGTTGGTAATGCTGACAACAGCAACGATAACGATAATAATAACGATCTTGATTGATGTGCTTGCTAAGTGCCCCACATGTGAAGTAAGGGGCCGGCCAGTTGTCAGTCTCAGCGATATAAACGTGATTGTCTCAGGGTGCAAGGTCACTGCTTTTAATCTTTCTTGACTGCAGATGCCCAAGAGGCCGCCCAGCCTTTTCTGAGTCTTTCAACAAACCTCCATCCTACAAGTCCTGTGTGTTTGCTACCAGGATGGGGAGATGAAAGAAACCTGTACTCCCACCTGGAGGGACTCATGGTCAAGTAAGAAACTAAAGAGTGACATAGTGGACTGCGTCATCAGGGAGGTATAGTCAAGTGTTCTGGGAAATGGGGGAAGATGCCAGAGAAGAGGTGACTTTTGAACTGAGAAGGCTTTTAAGGATGGAAGCATCCCAATGTGTGCAGCGTGAGTAGGTGGCACTTTCTACCGTTTCCAGTGAAAGCTGGGAGGCGTGTGAGTGCGTGGCATGTTCAGGTTGGGCTTAGGTGTGTCTAGAGTGGAATATGTGAGAAGTTCCAACAGATAAAGGGTGAAAGATCTGGCGGGACAAAATCGTGAAGAATCTTTGAAAGACATGTTGTTGCATCAATCAACAGATTTATTTATTGAGCATCTGCTAAGTATGGAATCTGGCTCTGGGTCTGTATGGCAAGCAAACGAGTCGGTCTCTGTGCCCTCCATCTGATGGCCGTTATGTCCTACCTTCCTTCTAGTCTTATTGCAATTATTGCTAGTACCTGCTTTTACCTTCAAAAGCGTTTCGGTTTCACTATACATTTTATGACCCTGAGGCCTGGGGGCTCCACTCTGGTGCAGAAACACAGACATTACTTGGTCACCCAAATATGCAGCTCCCTTGGTGTTGGGTGCTGAAAGAGAGTGCACATGCCGTTGGAGGTGTGCTGGGTGTCCGAAGGAATCTTGATGCCTCCTCCTGCAAAATGAACTCATAGGCTTGTACGTTGGAGGTCAGATCTCAGTTCCAGAAGTCGTGGGATTTCAGTGTTTATTGAAGCCTTTTCTCTTTCTCTTTTAATGTCTCTCAGTTATTAACAGTAAGCATTGAAAAAAAATTACACTTTTCATGGCATAGCATTTCACATTGCAAGTGAACTCTCACGTGGGCCCCCTCGGTGGTCAGTGGGACGTGTGAAGCCAGCGGGTCAAGGGCGGGGTCAGTGCTGCTGTGCTCTAGGTTCCTGCCCCTTGGTTCCCTCACCTGTGGGAGGCGTGGTCTTTCCACCTGCGGGGCCCAAGGAGGCTTCGCAGTCATGTGCGCTATGGCCTGGGCAGCGCTGGGCACAGGGTAGGGCATGTGGTACTGACTAGGGCCTTAGGATTGTTTATGGAAATGTGACAGATTCCCACTCTGGTGGAGGATATCGATAACGGGAGGCTGTGCGGGTGTGGGGCCGGGGAAACAGGGCAATCTCTGTACTTCCTGCTCAATTTTGCCGCAAGCTGAAAACTGCTCTAAAAAACAAGGACTTAGTAAAATAATCACCCCCCTCAACTCCACCCCACACCCCAGCCCAGACATCTCAGGGGGGCCCTTCACAGTCCTTCAGAACCAGAACCTGCTCGCCTGGAAAGCTAAGAGGAGTGAAGAGGGGCATTTCGTGGCCAATCCCGGCTGCACAGCTAGGAATGCAGTGGTGCATGTTGGGAAATCAGATGGCCCCTGGGGCCTCCACGTGGGTCTCCCTGGCGCCATCTCTCTCCCTTCTCTTCCCCTTCTCCGGCTTGCGGGTAAGTCCTCTGTGGGCAGAGGATGGCCCCTGGATGCTGCCAGCAGATGCTGGGCTGGACAGGGCAGGGCAAGGGCCGAAGGCTAAAGGAACAGGGCCAGGGCGTGCGTGAGGGCGAGGAAGGCCGGTCAGTGGCCCAGCACCCTTTCTGAGCCAGAGGTGTGTCAGCCACCCTGAACCACATCTGCTTGGCATCCTCACGGGGAAACAGACTCCTGGAGTCTACGCCCCGTTTCCTTCTCATTTGCCTCTGGTGTTGCCCTCGGTGTATTTTCTAGGACTGCCATGACCAAGTACCACGGGCTGGGCAGCTTGAGAAGTAGAAATGGATTTTCTCACAGTGGCTGGGACCTCGAGCTGCAGGTGTTGGCCGGGCTGTTCCTTCTGGGGCCTCCCTCCCCGTCTTGCAGATGGCCGTCTGCTCCCTGTGTCCTCACCTGGGCTCCATTGGCTGTGTGTCCTCATCCATTTCCACAAGGACACTGGTCATATTGGATTAGTGTCCACCTAATGACTTCATTTAACCTTAAATATCTCTTTAAGGACCTGAACCTCCAAATACAGTCACATTCTGAGCTATTGCAGGACCTCAACAAATGGGCTTCATTCAGCATGTAAAATGTAGCAGCGAGACATGCAAGTCGAAAAGTTGTAGCTTTGATGTCAGCTGCTTGGGAGAGAAGAAAAGTGGGTTGGATGGCTTGGTGGGCACCTTTCTTCGGAGAGGAGTGGAGCTGAGAAGCTGCTAGCTGTTGGAAGCAGCGCAAATTCCTCTGTAAAGACTCTCGGCTTTGCCCAGAGCCACTGGGTAGTCCGTGCCTGGCTTTGGGGCTCCCGAGCCCCTTCCTCTTGCTTCTTTGATCCTGCCTTTAGAATGGAGAGCTGCTCTTCTGTTTCTGGCTGAGAAATAGTGTCTACTCTGAGATTACCTTTCACCTGGGACTGTTAAAGTGTGTTTGTCTTTTGCAGATGCTCCTTTACCATAAAAGAGCTCTCAGCTCCTGAACCTCCCGTGCAGAAGGCTCAGCTATGGCAGGGTGCGAGGACCAAGGAAGTTCCTGAGCCTTCTTTCCTGAACCCCCCGTCCTGCCTCTGTGGGGAGCGCAGGAGACCTCACCTGCTTTGTAACGTCACGGACATGCTGGGATCTGCAAGTTGTCATTAGCTCACCAGGTTGGCACATAGCACGTGCATCGGAAGGTGATTTCCCGCTGGTAGAACCCTCCTTGCAGATGGGCAGGGTTCCAGAGACTTGCTTGTAAGTTAGTTCCTATGGACTGGGAATGTTTTTCTCCCATAAACATGTAGGGGGAGGCTTTCCGGGAACTCTGAAAATCTGTTTAACTCACACGTAATGAAAGTACTAAATATGATCGTTCCTGTCCTCAGCTTCCAAATGCCACTCAGGCCAGCATTTCAGAGGGAACATAGGTTGTGAGTTGCAGCCCCATGTGCAGGGACAAGTGCTTCTTTCTCATCGATACAGCTCTCTTGGCAGCGGCCCTGTGGAAAGAGGTATTTTACAGGAGGAACAGAGGGTGCTATTGGGCCAGAGACTTCTGGACACCAGTGAAGAAATATGTAAAGAGTATAAAATATTCACTATTTTAAAGCATGTGCACAACTATAAAGCATAGTTATATTTAAGTCTCATAGTAACCATGCAAGGTGTTACGACGTTTATTCTGGAGAAATGGAGTGTGGTACTCAGAGGTGTCAAGGGACTTCTTCAGGGTCACACAGCAGAGACAGTTCAGCTTTCAAGAGTGTAATACATCTCACATCTGCCTCTAATGTCCAGGTCAGCGCCTCTCCAGCTCATCTGTGTTGGACAATACAGGCTCTGGGTTTTAATGAGTATGGCGGTCTCCAGATGGTCCGTCCTGGTGGAGGGCATAGGCCCGCTCTTGTCCAGGCATGACCGTGACCCTGGGAAGGGCCAGGACATGGCAATGCTTGCTGCCCAGTAAAGGCTGAGCAGGGGCTTGGAGGCGAGGCAGCCGGCACAGACTGCTGAGATTTCAGGATAAATGGTGATTTTCTTCCTTGGTGATTTCCCAAGGCCACTGAGGCCTGACAGTTTTGGCAGGGAAACCAAATTTAAGTGAGTCCCTTTTCAAGTCTGCCTGAGGGGTGGGCATTAGTCAGAGAACGGACAACTTTGCCCGACGGCTTCCTGTGTTCCGCGTGGGGTATGAGGAGGCTGTGCAGAAACACGGTCATTGCTCCAAAGGGACTCTGTTCCTGGACAGGAGAAGACACACCGACCAGCCCCGGCCTTGACCAGACTGACAGAGGAGGTGCAGAGCGGTCTGTGTGCATCCTTCACCCTGCAGAGCACAGCCGCAGGGTGCCCGGCCGTCAGGGTGGGGCTCACCCGGGAAAGGCCCCCGAGGCACTCATGAGAAGCTCTATACAATGTGAGGACTGGAAAGGTGTTTAGATTTAATTCAACTTGTTTATCTTAAGCCAGGAAACAGGTTCCCCGATGGCTAATGGAGGTTCTAAGCTAGTGAAGAAGAGACCCAGGATTAGAGCTCAAGGCCTCCTCTCTGTATCTAGTCACTTTATAATTACACTGGAGGGGGAGGGGAGAAGAGCAGCTGAGAAAGATGTTGGGGGGCGGGAGAGGGGAGGGTGGACCGCACTGACAGCGGTGCCTATCGAGGAGAAGTGAGAAAGTGGCTAGATCAGTTTGTGGCGGTCAGCTCACTGAGGACCTGGGAGGGGACACAATTTGGGACTAGGTGATGGATTCCCTCTAACTACCTCCCAGGTCTTTCTCCTGCTGATTTGATGTCTAAAAAGGATTATTCTGCAAAGACCCCACCTTAAATGAGAAGCCCAGAGTCATTCAGCTTATTGAGTTCACCCGGCATGGCAACCTGAGCCAGAAACGCTGGGCTTCCTGCTCTGCACTGACAGGTAAGGCATAAAACCTCAGACCTTGTGGACCCTGCAAATGGAGCCTCTTGTTTTGTAGCCAGACCAGAGATAAAGACTTCGGCTGCACAGAACTGAATTCCCATTGGCCAGGCCCCAGCCTATCCTCCCATGTACCTTGGGTAAGACGCCATCTTGTCATGTGAATGCTGGATGGGGACAGAAAGGGAGAGGACGAGGATCCTGCTGAGAGGCCGAGAGGACACAGGGCTCGCAGCCGATCAGCTGCTCAATGCCATTGGTTTGTCGGTATTGCAGAAACATGGCTGCAGCGCCGGGGGAGAATGTAAGGGTCAGGAACTGCAAATTGTAAACCACAGTGAAGGGAGATGAATCAATCTGCAGTGACCTAATAGACAGGAGGGAAGACTGCTAACAGGAGGCTTAGAAAAGGCTCCCTGGAAGTGCAGGGCTGTGGGGGAGCATGGCCAGGCCGCTCTGTGTCCTCGGACAACCAGGCTTGGCCACCTGGTTGTTAGAGACAGGAACCAGGCCAGCTGGGTCCCGGCAGCATCTCCCTTGCATTGTCTTGAGAAGTCAGGGTTAAAGATGGTTCCCTGGAGCAAGCCTGCCTTTTTGACTGTGGTCATGGACCTTGGAGAGGAAAGCATCGCTTCTGTTTCTATCTCTGGTTATAAAACATGTTTGTTATCAGAAATAGAGACGATCTATAGAAGAAAGTAGGATACCATTCACAATCATACAGCCAGAGGTAATTACTATAATATTTTGAAGAATTTCCTTCCATTATGTTTTTCATGTGCATATATAGTTTATGATAAAATTAGAATTATGTATGTGCTTTTTTATAATCTTTTTTCATTTAAGATTTATCGTGAGCTTATATCCCTCATGAAATATTCTGTAACATGTTTTTAAGAATAATTTCCTAGTCTTTAATTCTGTGGATGTGTATATATTTGGTAAATTAACTCTCTATTGTTGGATATTTAGATTGTTTGCATATCTGCACCGCTGTAAACACTACTGCAGTGAACATCTCTGCATCGTGATGATATCTGACCACACTTCTGCTGAGTCCCTTAGGCCGCTTCCTAGAAGTGGAATTGGTGTTGGAAGGCTCTGGTTTCATGTTGGCTAATTGCCCTCCTCATCCCCCCGCCTGAATGTCATGCAATTTGCACGTCCATGAATCAGTGTCAGTGACAGTGCCTGTTTCACTGCCCGTTTGCCAATAGCTATGAGTTATTTAAGCCTTTTAAGTGGAAGGTCATTTTTCCAGAGTCACGCTCAGCTTACCGATGGCATGAGACTGAGACAGGGCAGCTGACTTTTCGGTGTTTGTTGGCTGCGCTCAGTAAATCCACACATGGGGAGGGTTAGAAACCTGGAGAAAAACAGGGCGGAATGAAGCTGATCCACAGGCTGCCATGGGGCTAAGGCAGCAGTGAGGGGACACCTGTATAAGGGGGGCTTGGTTCCTCCCTCTCCGAAACTCCAAGCACACTAACTGCCATGCAAAACCCCTCCTCGCAGAGCTCTTGCCCAGGAAGTCTCCCTGGATGGTCAGGAAATAAGAGAACAAAGCAGCTGCACAAAGGCAGGCTGAGCACTCAGGAAGGCCAGCGCTGTGCAAAGCCCCTGACGCTAAGCAGAAATGAAAACGTTAATGGTGAGACATCCAGAGAAAATGTATTCCATATGTCCAGGCCGGCTGGCTGCAGAGGAATACAGATGCACGGGGAGACCTGCCGGGGGACCAGCGCCGCGGCAGGTAACCTCGGCTTTGCTCAGGAACACGCCTCTGCCAGTTTTAGCTGAAGGGGACTTGGGGTGTTGAATATGATCTTCTTGACTCCAGTAACAGAAAAACATATCAATATTTCAACTTATTTTAAATTAGTTTAAATACCCATAAGAGCCACAATTCACTGAGCGAGCCCAATGGAGTCCTGGGTGCCTGCTCTACGCTCACGCTAGCTGTTCTTACGCAGCTCATGTGGTCCTCTGAACAGTTCTGTGAGGTAGGAATATCCGTATCCCATATCCCCCATGCCCCGGATGAGCAAACGGATGCACCATGAGATTAAGTAACTTGCCTAATCGGTCAGAGTGGCGGAGCCTTGACCTGGAGTCAGGCCTCTCTGGTCCTCTGCCTGTGTTCTTTCCAAGGGCCTGATTTCCAGACTCCTGAATGGCCAGGCTTCCCAGCCACCCTAAGGACTGGCTGCCCTGGCTGAGATAACATGGCGGCATCTCATGCTGTCTGCCATACACTGCCAGTGGTGGTGTGGCAGACGTAAGAGTGGGCATCCTTAGGTGAAAACGGCCAATGGGTCTCAGCATGTCCTTCCCATGGCTGGTGAGCTGGGTCCATTTGGGGACATTCCCAGAGAGCACCTGTCATTGGTGAGGGGCTGGAGACATAACCTGTGCTTTTCCTGCTGCGGAAGGCCACACGCACAGAATTCCTGGGAGATAGACCTTCAAAGATATGGCCCCAGGGTTCTTGGGGGGGGTCATCACACTCCAGAATGTGGCAGGGAGAACTGCTTTTCTTGGATCTGACTCTTCTTGAGGCCTCTGCCTGTCTTATGGGAGGATTTCCTGCAGAGGTAGAGCAGGAATTGTTCCTAAGGAATCTGGAAAATCGGCCAGTGCCTGGCCAACCCCTAACTTCCCTTCTCATTAGGACTTCCCCAGCCTCCCCACAGTTCTCCCACGGTGACATGTTTGCCGACCAAGGAGCATTCTTAGTGCTGACTTGCTCTTGTGCTGGAAAAACACTGGACAGACAAGAATAGGATTTTTCTTTCTATTTAAAAACAAAACAAGACAAAAGCCAAAGCACAAAGCTTTTAAGTTAAGTGCTGGGGGGTTGGCAAAAATGGGGACTGGCTATTGTCTAACAGAGAAAGTCCCAGGTCTGTTAGTCCAGCGTGGAGTCAGCCTTGGGTCACCAGGGGGCCCATCCATGGTTTTGCCCAATCCCTGTGTCCAGGTTCTGAGGCTCCAAGGGGAGGTGAACCCAGGTGATAATAACATCAGTGGCATCTGCCATGTCCTTCCTGAGTGAGCCAGAGGTACCACGCTAGGCGTGTCACCCCACTGAGTTCTCTAGATACTGCCCTGACGTATCAGGCCCATTTGGCAGCTGCGGACATTGAGATCTGGAGAGCTGTGGTCCTCGGTCACCATCACAGTCAGGGCCAGAGCTGGGCTTCTAACTAGGCAATCCAAGACTGGAGTGCACACACCCTCTGTTACTCCACTTCCTAGGAATCAAGGGCTTATGCTCCAGGAAGGAATATATATATTTTTTCCTCTTGGTCCTTGAGTATTGCAAATAAATACCCATGACAAGGCTTTGGGGAGGGGTTTTCAAGTTAGCTCAGTATGATTAAACGGATCAACAGGACCCAATCAAACAGTTTGATTTCTCAGCTGTCCCTCAGTAGGACAGGTGGTCTGAGGCATGGTCTCTGCTATCTGTCCCTGCCCCTGCTAAAGTCACTCTTTGTTCTGACGAATACACTCAAGAAGGGTTCCTCTAATGGGTACAGCGTCCACCCTCCCCCCACCCCACAGTCTCACTGTGAGTAGATTTGAGAGGAGAATCTTTGTTTGGCTGAAGTGGGAGGAATCGTACAAACACACTGGGCTGTAGAAATGTAAATATCTGCACAGTTCGAAGGATGAGGACGATGGACAGATGCCAGAGGAAACTTGGATGTGAGAATCTGGCAGACAGAGATGGATGTGAAGAAACAGGAGGTGAGAGGAAAGCAAGAGGCAGAGAGCCACATGCATGGTGGAGAGAGAAGCTTCCAAGTGGCCAGGAGACAGGGAGGTGGCGCAGGCTGGGCTGCGGCACATTCAGGGGAAAGGTGGTGAGCCTGATTGCTTTTGTGACTTGGGGGTGAGGGGACATGGCCCCTTGGGGGGACTCAAGGGTGAGATGCATCCATTATAGAAAGAAGCTTGCTTCCTTCATGCCCAAGGCTGCCTGGAGGGGACTAGGTGAGAGTGTAGAGGTCTTGAGTCAAGTTCAAGTGTGGCAGACACAAGACCACAGCAATTTCGTTCTCATTGCAAAAGTGGACAGTGCACGGGGATTGTGCAGATCCCTCAAGGAGGGTTAGACAGGGTGTGGAGCTGCCCCAGTCATTCCTGGACAGGATGGGACACGGGGCAAGCAAGGGTGGGCTGGCAGAAGGTTCACAGGTCAACCCAGGAACAAAATAGCCTTTTAAAAGGCCAATGAATGGTCTGGACAGTACCGGAGCTCCAGCCGCCTTCCCTGGCACTGCACCTCCCATTCTGACACCTTGGAGAAGAGCATGGGTACACGCAGGAGACGCTAGCAGCCGGGCGCCCGAGAGAACCAGGTTTCAGGGGAATTAGGGGTCATCTCCACTCCCATTTCCTTGGCGCCATGGCGGAAATTCAACCAGCAGCTAACACGCTTGTGGGGAAAGTGGAAGCTCCTATGGCTGGGATCATTGCCTGACCCTAAACTACCTGATGATGTCACTGGCCTGCTGCTAGGCTGCTGCTCCCACAGCCGTAGGCAATGAGCTGTTATTGACTGAGTCACTATATAAAGAGCTCCGTCCAGTGGCCCTGCAGACTGCTGGACGCAGACGTGATTCTAGTGACGGATTTACCGCCATGAGAGTAAAGCCAGGTATGAGCCCTTTTACCCCAGGAACGTTCCGTTGTCATTTCTCAGTCTCACTGAATCCACAGTGAACTTGCCCGAGGCTGAGGCCCTCACGCAGGACAGCGCCCAGAGATGCTTTTGTTTGGACGTTGCCCTTTCCCTCTGGGCTCCCCTACGTGTTACGCTCCTGGAAATCAGGGTCTGAGGGGCTGTACTTACCAGGTACCAAGTGAAGTGCCTTTCATCAAAGCCCAGTCTTTGGGTGGCTCTGACCGCATCAGGAGAAGAAAGTTCTCAGCGGAGGCAGGTGGGCCAGAGAGCCCCAGCCGTCCGGGTCTCTGTTCCTGCATAACCAGCTGATGACTGTCTCCTCCATCTTCACTGATATTTTATATTTATTTTACTTTTTCTACTCCTGATACTGGAAAGAGCTGGATGGACTGACAGCTAGAGACCTTTCTCTCTGAACATTCCTTCCTTAAGGCTGAAGCCTAGACAACCTGCTCGCACAGGGTTCCCCAGCCATCTCTGACCCCAGCAGCAGAAGAGCAGGGTCTGGCTTCAGGAACCTTGCGTGCACCCCTCACTACTACCAACACCAGATAGTGGTCCAGGGAAGCTTCTGCCGCCGGTAAATACCCATTCTCGTGCTCACAGTTTTGAAAATGTTCATTTTGGGCCTTTTTAATGTAGATTCAAATCTGCTCGGGAGATGGTACTGTAGCAAAAGGCACTTCTGTGTGACTTTCCATTTGGATTAGCTGGCAGACCACCTGGAGGCCTTGTAAGGCCCACATTTGGAGACCCACTGTGTTAGCAGACAACATGGGTGGAGGGAAATGGCTGCTGTTTCTGTTAATAGATCAGGAGGAACTAGCAAATGAATTTGAGGAGAAAAAAAAAAACCAACACCCAGTTGAAAGCAATATCCATTAGGGTAGTGCACTCAACACAACCATGAATTATTGTGTTGATTGGAGGAGACAAGCCATAAATTTCTCCTGTTAAAGTTCTTGACTCACACTATCAGGCAGAGACTAATGACTTAAAAGTAATATGTGCAAAGGTCATCGGAATACGGATGACCTGGGCTGCGGCCCCAGCAGGGGAAGCCAGGCCAGTGTTGTGGACAAAGCCGGGCTCATTTAGGGGCTGGGGCAGGGCGGCACCTGGTGCATCACGGGAAGGTTTGCTTTTCAATCAAAGGGCAGTGTGGATGGTCTGAATTTCCTCTGTGAGATGGTTTTGAGGTTAAATGCACTGGCCAAGGGAACTCAGGGAGACCCCCAGTAGAGGCTTCTGGTTCCCATCTGCCCTGAGCTGGGGTCACCTGCAGGAAGGGTCCCAAGCAGGCAAAACACAGGGAGGCAGGCAGTGAGCGTGCTGGGCACCTGGTGGGTCCCAGCTTCCCCACTTTGCTCCTCCGGGGGGGAAGATCTCCTTGTCTCTCTCCTTCCCCATCCCCTCCGGGGCCTCTTCATCTGCTTCTAGGGCTTTGGAGTCCATGCTGGGGAAGAGCCATCCTTTGATGAGATCCAAGCTCTTATTTCCAAGGGACACAGCTGCCCGGGAAGCCATCAGGCTCTGAGAACTGGGCCTGGCTCTCCAATTCCAATCCTGTCTCCCTGACTACCCCATCCTGCCGCCCCACAATACCCCACACAGGGCAGTATCAGGCTTGCTTCGGAGGACAGTCATCAAATATTATGCAATCAGCAGTATTTTATATGAAAATCATGTCTGAGCTGCCACTTACCTGAGCTTCCGCAGGTGCCACAGCGCCTGGAGGATTAGGCGAGCGCTTTGCCTTAATCCCACGCGCACACGGGGACGGGGCCCTGACGGGATCCTGACATGAGAGGGCAGGTTCCTCCCCTGCTCTTTGCACCCCGAGGCCTCTTGCAGGAGATCGCAGCCTCTGGTAACAGTCCTGGGAGGTTCTGTGAGATCATTTTTCTCTTTTTCTTCCCTCCCCAGCCCCCTGCCCACTTTCTTATTTTTTTATTAACAAGGATGAAAGTAAATGTGAACCCGAAACAATAAGGCATGGAAAAATCACAGAAATAACTTAATTAAGTTTTTAAAGATTTCCATGCTTGAATAAATTAGCCTTCCTGCAAATGTCACAACATTCAGAAAAAAAAATTGTAATCAATGGAGCACACTGCTTCTCTGCTCTTTATTTAAACGGAAGCGCCATTGGGGCCCTTCCCTTACCCCTGCTCCCCCTCTGCAGCGGCCGCTCCCCGGCCCCCTCGGCTTCAGGCACGGGCGCCAGACTCGCCAATCAGCACATTCTGGCTGCGCTCGGGCTCCGAAGGCGGGGGCTGCGGAGGGGCGGTGGTGGGGAGGGCTGGGCAGGGAGGTTTCTTGGCGAGGGCAGCGCTTGTTGTGGCTCTGGCTCTCCTTGAAAGGTAGTAAAATTGACTCTCTCTGGGGGTTGGGGAGTCCCCCAGTCTTCCAAAAAAGCCTGGGGTTAAGGGGACCTTTCCTTCCGAGCCTGGATGGAGTCAGACCCCAGTCTGCAGGCCGAGGGTAGAGGCTATTCTCCTGCCCCCTCCAGTGCTTTGCTCCACCTCCCAGCCCTGTCCTACTGGAAGGAGGTCACAGGGAGGCAGGCAAGAGAAAGCCAAGGCTGGAGGGGGCGGGCAGGGGGGCCAGTGCCCCGCCTGCAGCCCCAGGGACAGAGTCCCACTGCATCAAGATGGAGGGCAGATCGCAGAGGGTAATTAATGAGGGAGCTGGTTGCCCGGGACTTGAGTGGTGAGTGACATCATGCTGGCTGCCCCGCCCTGCTGTAAGGCGGCTGTCAAGGCCCTGCGGGGAAAACCCGGGGAGAAACGCGAGAAGCCTAAAGAGCAGTAAAAGGCCCAGTCAAGTGAAGGGAAATGGAATTACAGTAATGCTGAAGGCAAGCACACCGGAGAATTAAAACACTTTGTTTTTGGAACCCGATTCTAGTCAACCTGGGTTATTAAATTATTTATTGTTTGCATCTCCAGTAATGGGAGAGAGTAATGGGGGAAGCAGTCAGCCAGGGCAGAAATTGTTTTAATTATCAGGCACATTTGGGGGCCATCCTGGATCTAGCCTGGTGCCCCCTGAGCATGGGGCTGAGTGAGGTGGAAATGGGATGTTCGGAGCGTAATTAGATCAGTGGGACCCACTCCTTGTGGTGACCCTGAGACACCTTGTGTGACAACCTTCCGACTCAGTGTGGGGGATGCCAGCCCACTTCCCGGGGACGGTCCGTGGCCCTGAAGACTTCTGCTTTTAGGAGAGTTGGTGTGCACACTGACAGACAGCGTTTACTGCCCGGCAACTATGCGATGAGGGATCTATCCTTATTGAAAGTAGGTGTGGTTATTGGTATTTTAGAAATGAAAAAAACCTGATACATGCAGGTGGCCTCACTTTCGTTGGGGTGTGCAGCTATGAGGAAGCAAGGGTATGAACCTATTATTGGCCTCGGTTCCAAGTCAGGGGGGTCTCCACAACTGGGGATTGAGCAGGTACTGGAAATGCATATGATGTATGTGCAGAAGGACTTACTTCCACAGTGGAAGGCAGTCCAAACGGCTCTTGACGAGAGCACCCGCAGAGTGGGGGTGGGGAGCAGGGGCAGGTGCCAGGCCCACTGGGCTGGAGTGAGGATGGTGACGGGCCGGCAGGAGGTGGGGTGGGGGTGAGGATCTGGGAGACTCCTGCAGTCCATCCTGGCCGCTCTGCCTTTTGGCAGCCTGGCGGTTTTGGGGGATGTGGGGGGGCTAATGATGGGAAATGCAGTGATGATTTTCTGATAGTTGAGATGCATTAAGCCTTGTGATGAGCATTTTACATATATACTTGTTTGATCTTCACAATAGCCCTGTCAATAGGGAACCATGCGCTGAGGTTCGTCCAGGACCATTCTGATTTATGCCTGCTGTCTCCAAAATTGTTAAGGGCGCCCTCTTTCACAAGAGTCCTTCCTTATTTGAACCATACGTTGCTACGCTCATTTTGTAGATGAGGAGCTAAGGCTGAGGCCTTTACGTGAGTCTTTCCTTCCAGCTGGTAAGTGGCAGACCTGGTTTTACAGTGGCTCTGCCTGGAGCCTGAACTCTTAACTACTGTGCTCTGCCGCTTCAGAGGCTGGTGGAGAAGACAGAGAGGCAGGAAAATGAGGCATAAGGGGAGATGGCTGTAGTTTGGGCTCTTCTCTGATGGCCAGTGAAACCGCATCTCTCTTCAGGGGCTGAGGAGCTCCTAGTCAGAAAGCAGGGGCACCCAATTCAAAGATGCCTGGTTAATTTAAGGCAGTCAAATTGGGGCTGCCCTCCTGACTCCAAGCCCCTGGGTAGGCTTGTTCTCAATGTGGGTGCCTGGAGAGGCCAGATCAGGACTAAGTATCATTCTTTGCCATGAGGTGACCCACACACATGCCTGGCACTTCTTAATGTTCAGTTGTCTGGGCAAAGAGCCAGGACTGTGAGCCTCAGGGTCCAGTCCTTGGCCTCTGATCTGAAGCTAAGAGAAGTGACAATAAGAAAATCACCCTCCAGTCGGCTTGATACCCTGCCTGTAAGATACAGATTCTCCTCCCGTTTGCTGAGGGAGAGGCTTGGTTAACCTGGCTGCTGTTCGTCAAGAGGCTGCAAAAGTCAGTGTCTGAGAAAAGCAAATTGTTATTACCATGCAAACTGCTGATGCAAAGGGCTGGTCTGGAATGCTTAGCTTCCTTAATTAGAGCTGGTCTTTCTTTTCCTGCAAATTTGGGGACTCTCCTGTTATTAATGACCTTTTTGGATCCAAGCCCAGGACTAAGAGATATTGTCTTCGGATCCAGGTAATGAGGCTGCTACTGATCCCGAACAAATGGGGGAAGTTATTTAATAATTACTCTGCTCTATCTGTGAGTGACCTTTCATTTATCGAGATGAGAGGCATCTGTTTATCATCACCCCCATGTGGAAGATTTTGATTTTTCAGGATTAGTTCTTCTGGATGGAATCCATTTTGCTGTCTGCCTTTTTAGAAAAGTTTGTTGTTTAAAGGTACCACACGCTACAGCGGGTGAGGAGTTGCGATTGGACTGCTGATGGTGGGGACCTTCTCTTACAGGCTGGAATCCCTGTTCACCTTGGTCTGGGGTGAATGATGACCTCCCAGGGCTGGAAGCTTGTGGACTGGTGAGGAACATCACTGGTTTCTGGATGCACAACCTTTGAGAGCTGGAGTTTGCGAGGACGTAAGAAGCAGCTTCCCATCCAAGCTACTGAGAGGAGGTAGGGGACACCAGGCTCTCTCTGCTTTGCATATGTGGTGTGGAAGTTCTGCCCCTCAATGCCCGTGTGTATGTGCTGGGGACAGAGGGCGTTCCCCCACACTCCCAAGCCCTAACTGTGCACTGTCTACCTGAGACAGCGTCAGATCCCATATATCAAGGGCTCAGTCCCATGAGACTGCCCCCCACCCCCACCTTCAGAAGGCAGTCCCAAGTGCAGGCTGTCACCGGTGCTTCTGATGGACCACTGCGCGTGGAGGTCCCAGCGACCCCCTCCTAGGGTCAGGTTACTTGCTAGAGCAGCTCACAGAACTCAAGACACATTTTACTTACTAGATGACCAGTTTATTATAAAAGGATACAACTCAGGAAAGCCAGATAGAAGAAATGTGCAGGGCAGGTATGTGGGAAGGGTGCCCAGAGGCTCCATGCTCTCTGAGTGCACCACTCGCCCGGCACCTCCGTGTGTTCACCAACCCGGAAGCTCTCTAACCTGTCCCTTTGGGTTTTTATGGAGGCTTCATGACATAGGCATGATTGATTACATCACTGGCCAATCTCCAGCCCTTCTCTCTGGCGGTCTGGGGGTGGGAGATGCTGAATGTTCCAACTCTAATTATGTGGCTGGTTCCCCAGGCAACCAGCCCCCAGCTGTAGGTGATTCTAGGCCTTTCCAAAAGTCACCTAATTAACATAATGAAAACATTGTTATGGTGCACATGCTTACGAAATTCCAAGGGTTTTAGGAGCTGTGTCTCAATATTTCTCACTATGAATCACAGTATCAGTGCAACGTGGGAGGTGGCTCTGAGCTTGGGGAGATGTGGTGGCTGTCACTCAGGGGGAATGAGCCCCTCGAGGTTCACGTGCTGTGGAGGGCGGGACAGAGGGGCTCAGAGTCCCTCCTACTGAGGCTTGAGGGGCCTTCAGAGCGCTTGGCAGAGATGGTCGGGAAGGGAGGAATGACAAGGTCCAAAAGCTGGGGAGGGAAGGAGGTTAATTTGACCTGCACAGAAAGTTACACACTGTCAAGTGCCAGCAGCATCTTAAAGAACCTGGGCCTAACTCTTCACCCCATTTCTGTATTCCTTCAAAAGTATCCCTGCTGAGTGGCCACCTAGCCCATGCTCACACCTCTCCCAAGGGGAACTCAGTATCCTAAGGTCTCCACTCCATTTCCAGCCATTTTTATAAAATTCCTTTTTAAAAACAAAATCAAGAAGTATCTGTTGCATAGCCTTTGTCTGTGCACCTTTGTTCTCATTTTGGGCACCGATTTGTACCAGTTTCCTTGCTTAGGACGGCCCTTCAGGCTTCAGAGCAGCCATGCCCACCCTGTGCCTTCTGGCCACACATCCTGTCTTTCTTCACAAGCTATGGGTCCAAGTGCCACTGCTGCTCTGGCCGCCTGCTAGGATCAAGTCTCATTTTATGTCTGTCCAAATATGGGAATTACACGCAGCACTCAAGTCTGGTTTGGCCACCATAGGGCAGAACAGGTCTATTGCCTTTTTTTTCTTCTTGGGAATATTGTTTTATTAATGCAAACTAAGAAAGAGAATTTTTAAAAAGGGGAGGTGGGGAGTGTTTTTGCAGAAGGCCTCACCGATCTGTCCTGGAGCACAGGTGGGAGCGCCCACAGGGAATCGGGAGGCTCCTCAAGGCTGGCGAAGGTTTCACACGGAGGAAGCAGGCCGTGCCCTCGTCGCTCGTTGGAGCCCTTTTTTGCTCTTAGATCATCAGGGAAACCAGAACTGGGATGGGGTGGGAAGGGAGGTGTGGAAGGGCGGTTCTGGCCAGAGGACGCTGATGTGGGAATCACGCTGAACCTTCTCATGCTGACCTCGGGGCAATCTGAGTCCCCCGGGAGGAAGCCCCCGTGCTTTCTGACCGAGTGAGCGCCCCTCATTTACACCCAGGACACCGGGGCCTCCACGCGTACCACACGCAGCACATGTATAACCGTTTGGTTAACTTCTGCCCTCCTCGCCGGGCTTCCAAGGCAGAGGCCATACTTCCCTTTGTCGTGCTCCTTCATCCGCAGTGTGCAGTACGGGGTAGGCACTCAAAAATGTGCTGGATGAATGACGAAGAATGTATAACGGGTTTCTAATAACGCTGGCTCTGAGGTTAGTGTGGATGGGTTCTGCCCATCGGCCTATTTGGGAGCCCTTGACATTTACTTGCTTGGTTGCAGCAGTCTTTCTCCCGCAGTGAACCTTCCATTGTCCAACATGTTAGAGGATAGGACAGAATCATAAAAACATGAAGTGCTTGCCGTTGAAGAGACCTTCAGACATCACCCACAGGTTAATAAGGAGAAACGGCGTTCTTCCTCATCATTCCACTGAACTCCCTCACACCCTTTCTTTCTTTGCATATCCCAGCTCTACAAAGCTGCATCCTTGCGCACACCCACGACTCCCTTCTCCCCGTCTGCCTCCGCTGCACTCTCCTGGAAAAGCCCAGGGAGCTGCTCACTTACACCTTCTCTGAGGCAGCTTAGCGTTGCTGGACAGAATCTTCCCATTGAAATGGATCAGTTGAACTCCAGGGAACCCCCCCCGACCCCACCCGACACCAATCTCGGGCAGCAAGGCTTTTGCAGTCTGCAGGTCCCTTTGAGGGCTGCTCTGTTTCTGTTGCTCATTTCAGAGGGTTGTTTCCTTGAAGACATCCTTCTGGGTGAATCTCTGCATATCTACTCTCTAGACTTGTGCTGAAAAGCACCTTAAGGATTGGCTGACTACACATTGCGGTATTTATCTTTAAGTGGAAAGCCTTCTTTTTACATAGACTGCTATTAATAAAAGATCATAATGGAAGTGCTCTTGTTGAAGAGGCGCTAAGGGCCAGGGTCCCTCTGTGTGGGCCCACCACCACTCCTGGGGCTGTTCCCATGCCTTAGGGCTTCAGCAGAGTCAGGTTGGCATCACTGACGTAGCCTAAGAAAATTGTTGTGGAGGTGAAGGGAGAAAGGTCCAGAGAGGTGAACTGATCTGCATGAGGTCACACGGTCGACTCCGGATCCAGAAGGTTTACTCTGGGGCTCTTTCCACCTGAGTGTGGCACCTCTTGCTCTGAAGATCACACTTTCTGGCCTCCGTGGCCTAACTTGGGTTCATGGTTATCTGTGTGATGCAATCGCCTCCTATTTGTACCCACAAAGGTCAGTTCCCTGGCCGACAGACCTGCTGTCCTGGTGCCATGCTCCCGTGCATGCAGAGGCACAACTGAGTCCCTGCCTCTGTCCTTTCTAGGGATCGACGCCCAAAGCCTCTTACAAAACTGTCTTCTGAGGCCCCTTGGCTGTCCTGTTTGTAAAGCTGTTCACAGTCAGCCTTGCCTTTCATTTCCTTAATCTCAAATTGCATCAAAAGGGGAGAGATTAGAGGTAAAACCTCAGTAAAAGACCGAACAAAAGCCTGCTCCCACATTGGATTCTCACACCTAGCTCTGCCTTTCTCCCCTCCCTCTTGTCTGACAGACTGAACGTATGAACCTCTGTTTTCTTTTTAAACTTAGATTAAAACACTATTTAGAAAAGTCCCACAAGCTTGAAATCACCTCTGGTTCATACATTAAACATCAAATGTACATTAACTGTGAATTATGGTCATGAAAAGTAAATCCTTTAATGCCATTTTCTGTGTTCCTCTGCTGCAGCTTAGCATTAATGGTCTCTTTGTGGCTCCATCAACGGGTGGACGTCTTGTTTCCCAGCTCTCACCACCGTGTAGGCTTCCCTGTCCATGTGCCTGTAAACACACAGCCGTGTGAAAAGATTGTAGGGAAATTTAAGCTCAGGAGCAAATCTGCCTGGGTGGCATGAGCCGTTTGTCCCCACAGGCAGGTGGCCCCACCTTGCGTAGGGCACTGCCAGAGCACCTCTATGACCCTCCTGGGCTCGCTTCAATTCTGTTGGCAACGTTACATTCCAGGGGCAGGGGGTCGGGGGTGCTGTGTTAGGAGGTATCTAGATCGAACTACTGATCAGGAGTCCTGGCAATGGAGCAGAGTTGCACACAAAGGGTTTTTCTGGCTGAAGGGCAGGTGCAGCAGCCAGGTGTGGGCAGTGTGTACCTGTGATGAGTGGTCATCCCTAGGTCTTGGCATGGAAGTCATGCACCTCCACCTCCGAGTCATCTGACATTTTCTGCAGAACTGGGATGAACCGAACCACGCAAAGAGCAGGAGTGACATATATGCGGGACATTTACCTTATGAGAAGGACCTTTTCCCTCCAAAACCATAGGAACTCTCCACAGAGGAGCAAAGATGCAAACCACCTGTGAAAGCTTTGGCTACAATCTGATTTAAAGCCTGGGAGGCCAGAAACCTGCTGGAGTCGTGGATAAGCCTTAGCAGGTTTTGAGACAAAATTAGGAAAGTCGGAATGAATTACTTCTTCTCCAACCTAGGTTAAGAGACAATATTAGACAGAGATAATGATGGTAAATGATTTTAAAAGGCATTGAATTGCATTTCAGTGTTTATGCACCTTTAAAGCTTCCACTAAATTGCACAAGTTATTTAAATACATTCTTTAATATTTATGCTTTGTTGTTTTAATAAAGACTTCTATTTTTAAATAAAAATGCATAATTAAGTGGAACAGAATTTTTTCTTCTTTGATGTGCTTAATCATGCCTCTGGGAAGCTTAAGTTGTTCCAATTATAAAGTCCAGACACTCCCTCCACTGTGTAGCAGCCTGCACTCAGTAGGTCCTCAATAAATATTTAATGATCAGCTATTATATGCCTGACACTGTGTTAAGTTCTGGAGATACAAAGGAGAGAGGAAAAAAAAGACATGATCCCTACCCTTAATGGGGCTCGTGATTCAGAGATCAAGCCCGACTGGAACAAATGAGTGTGTTTACTGCATGAGATCAATACGGGGAGGAAAGGGGGCGTGGTCTGATGAGCGCTTAGCCAAGGAACCGGCGCTGATGGGCTGGAGAGGCGGAGCCACCAGGAGGGCTTCCCTGAAGGTGCCAGTGGTTGAGCTCGGATCTGAGCTGGCATCTAGGAGGTCATCGGGCAGGGGGAGAGGGCAAGAGAATCCCAAGCAGAGCAAGCGGTACGAGGGAGGCCCAGAGGTAGGTGGCAGCGGGGTGTGTTTCGGGGAACTCAGAGAAGGCAAGGATGACTGGTGTGGCTCTGCTGTGGCTGGAGGTGCAGCGCTGGCCTGAGGACGTGCGAGTCGGGAGGCAAAATCCAGTTCTGCTCCACTTGCAAGTTAGAGCCTTGAAGAGAACCCGCACCAGCCCAGAGGAATGGGCCTCCTTTCTCCTGCTGGGCTGCCCAGAAGCGGCACCTCTGTCCCATTCCCTGCAGAGTTCCCTAAGTGTTCACATGACCCTGCTGGTGGGACCATTGCACGGGAGAGGGAAGGCTGCGAAGGCTGCCAGGACTGTTCACGCAGGGCTCGAAGACCCGTGGGCCTTCATCCCAAGAACAACGAGAAGCTGATGAAGGGTTTTAAGTGTGTCTGATGCACAGTTTTGCATTTTGCAAAGATCCCTGTGGTTGCAGTACAGAAAACCAGTTTTAGCAGCATCAAAGTGGAGCGCGGGTGTGGCTTCGGGGAGAGGCTCATGCATTCGGTGCTGGGCTGCTGAGCTTCTTGTGTCTTGCAGGCACGCTAGTGGAGATGTCAAGTGGGCCGTGAGCTCGGACAAACTGCACGTATAATACTTTGTAGCTGTCACGACCTCCAGGCATTGAACACAGCAACTCGATCTTGGGTCAGTAGGGAAGGAGAAGGAAACTGACTAGAGGCAGGGCAGGGTGTAGCAGAGTCCCCCTCAGTGGTGAGGCCGGCTCTCAAGTGACCATGTCCCGTGACCCAAATCAGTGTCCCGGAGAACGAGGAAAAGCTGGCCGATGAGCTCAGCATGGGAGCCTCCAGGGAAGGTGACGGTCAGAGGAAGGCCAGTGGCAGCACCGTGTGTCTCCTGCGGCAGGAGGTGGCGGCAGTCTGGATGGAGTGCTGTTAAGGGCAAGTCTTGGCTGACCCCTTATGCCCCAGGCCAAGGACCGGGTGGGGGGCCGGGGACGAAGATGAAGTTCGGTTTATGTGGAGAAACGACTGATAGGGCAGGTAAGTTGGAAGGTCCTAAAATAGAGATTTAGGGCAGTTAGAGTGAAGATGAGGAACTGGATGGAATCTAGCCATGCCCACTAGGAAGGCATTTGAGCATCGGTGGGAAAGGGTCATCTCGGTGGGCCTCTGAAAGCCTCATGGGGGTGAGCTCTGGGCCCACTGGGTACCCTGTTCGGGTGGGAGACTACTTCCACATCCCTAACTGCAGGTGGGCTTGGTCAGGACAGGATCAGGAACAGGGCAGGGCTGAGTCTGTGGGTTGAAGGTTTTCAGTCCCTGAGGGTGGGTAGGGCTGGAGATGGCAGGGGCTCACAGTGATAAGATCAGGAGCGTTCTGAATATGAACCTATAAATTATGATAAACATTTTTCTTGCTCTTTCAGGTCAGTTGCTAGATGCTCTAATAGGTCTATCAATTCTGTGTGGAGGGCAAAGATGTGTGTGTTATGAGTGTGTGTGTGTGCATGTACATGTATGAGCTAAGCTATTCCTTGCCAGGCTGGGATAAATTTTGCAGGGGTAAAGAAAAAGTTGGGGTCACCTCATCCAGGGAAGAATAGGCCAAGAAGTAGAATCTTCAACGATCGCTCAGTCCAGCTCTTTGTCGGCTGGCAGGACTAAAACTACGCTTATTACTATTAATAAAAATGCCAGGAACTCTTCTAAACATTGTGTATGAATCAACTAATTTAATTACCACAATAACTTCATAATATCTCTGGGAGGTCAGTTATTATTAAGCGCACTTTACAGATAAGGAAACTGACACACAGCTGAGAGGCTGAGCAACTTGCCCCCGGGTCACACAGCTACTAAGCGTCTAACCGTGAGTCAAGTGCCGTTCCCTCCAGACCTTCATGTGAATGTCTGTAGCATCCTGAACGTGATGAGAAAATCTCCATGTTCTCAAGGGCTGTTTTAGAGAGGTGGTTTCATAATTCTCTGAATTCTGGAATCAACCCCGTGTTCCTTCCCTCCTAGGAAAACTTGGCAGGCCTCACAAGGGGTCGCTGAAGATGGGGGGTGCCAGAGGGATGATTATCCTGATGTCTAAGAAGTGAGCCTCTGGGGGCTCGGCACTGTGGAGGAGGGTGGCAGGGCAGTGGCGAGCCTGGCCATGACATCAGGGCTCCCTCCGCCATGGCTTACAGTAGGTCTCAGGTACATGGCATCTTCCACTTCTGAATTCCTCAGTAGCCTTCCTGGTCCCCAAGAAACATGTGGTCATGGCATCTGCATTCAGTGCTCAAGAGGTGGCCTGTATGTACATCTCTCTTTAAACAATGGCATTGGACCCGTAGCACTGTCTCCATTCTTTCTAGAAACCTCTCTCCATAGTGGATCACAAAATATTAACACTTCCTACAAGCTGTTTAGAGGGAATGAACAAGCTACTTGGTGTGGTTCATGTTACCAGACAGTTTACAGGGGCATAGCTTAGTCACCACCCAGGACTTCATCTGGCTTAACACCCAGGGCTGCCTTCTCAGGTCTAACTGGGTCCACTCCAGGCGTGCTAGGTGATAATTTTCCCATCTTGATTCCAGAGAGAAACATAGTTCTTTCTGGTCAGATTTTCTCCCAGGCCAGCCCACCAGGCAAGCAGACTCTTGGGAGAGCTCAGCTGACAAAACTTTCCTTGAACCTCCATCCTGGCATCTCCTGAATTCATATTCTCTCCCTAACAAGTTAGCCACGGACCAGCAGCGTCTCCCAAACTGATCTTCTGAAGGTCGGATGACTTTCCTTTGATCCAGAGCAACACACATGCAATTAGGACAAGCGTAGGGTTTGGGAAGAGGGGTCAAGTTCTATAAGGCCACGTTGAGGGACCAAACCAACTCTGCTATAGGGCCTCTGCCCATGTGTTTTAATTTTGAATTTTCGTCTTGGTTAGGGTGTTGGGATGAAAGGTGCTGTGAACATGCATGGCTAGATCCAACCCTTATTTTCCTTATGAAATATATTTGTCTATGAAATATGTGTTTCAAAAGAAAGGTGACATCGGCCTGGCTACTGAGAAGCCCTCTACTGGAGCCATGGGCAAGAGGTCCAAAGCAGAAAAGAACTGCGGTCACCCAGTGACACTCCTACCCAGGTTACAAATCTCGGGCTGTGCTGGGAACGTGGATGGCTGTTCCCTTTCCCAAGTCCCGTTCCCATCATCCTTGCGCTGTCTCTCTTTTAGATGAACAGGCTCCATCAGAGGCTGAGTGCCGTGAGCTGGGCTTTGATGCGGTTTGGGGCGGAGCAGAGAGGTCTGGGCTTGCCGACTGCACTCCAACCCCAATATAGAAATCAAGGGAAATCGCAGGAGCTCAGAGGGGATTCATTTGTCCCTTAAATGAACAAAACACAAAACATTTTGGGGAATGTGAATGAGAGCTCTGAGAAGGTACAGTGTGGAGGGAGCCCTTCTGGTGTACCCAAAACGTTCCTGAGTTTCTGCCCTTGATCCCTGGCATGCCCAACACCCAGTGGTCCATTTGTGGCTCAGGAAAGAAACAAAGACCATTCCTTCTTTCCCTTTTCCTAATTCCTTCAAGAAAAGCTTTGCATTTTTAAAGGACCTGTTCTAAAATTGAGAGAAGTGAAAATGGAAATGAAGAAAATACCAAAAGGCATAAGCATATGCAGGCTTAAAATACAGGTATTGGTGCCACAGATCCTCCTGGTTATTGGGCAGGGAAGCCCAGTTTCATTCCAAACTCTGTGCTGGGTGCCAGCCTGCAGTCCCTCTTTTTGGGCCGAGAGCTGTTTTCCTCACTTCTCTGCCATGAAGTCCTAGTCAGGTCAATGTCTGGAAGGCTCTTACAGCTCTAAGTGGAAAGGTGAGCTGCTGGCCCCTCCCCAAGGAAGAGGGCACCCTGATCGTCCCCCAGGACCCCATTTGCATGGAGCTGATGTGGACAGCCACCTGCTAACTGCCAGGAAGGGCCAAAGGGCTTTTCCCTAGGGACCTCCAGAAATTCTGGCAAAGAGCCCAAGGCACTGTAACACAAAACACGAAGTTTGAGCTCATGCTGCTAGTTCAGTATTTCAGCATCTCCTTTTCTGCAGGCATCAGGTGTGTTAAGACAGGGAAATTGTGTTTCAGAAATAGCACCTGTCGGAGAGCGGCAGGCACCGCTCCCCACCCCCCGTCAGCACCAAATGGTCTTAATTAACTTTGGACACTTCTGCACCTCACACTTTATTTCTGAATGTTATTGAAAGTTGTCAGAACTTGTCTCACTTTTTTCTTTTATTATTAATGTGTAAATACAATGCCTCAGGAGTGTTACTAAAACACAGAGTCTAATCCCAGGAGATTAATTTATGAACGCAGCATAGGGTGAAGTTGCATCTTGGCGACTGCAAATTGATGTTGGGAAGCGTCACAAACATCGGCCTCCCCAGACCCACAGGGATCCAGGGGGCCCCAGGACTGGAGGCAAGCAGGGATGAAGGGGAGAGCTGGACCCTGCTGATTTTTGAAAACCCCATCCCCCACGCTCAGGACACAGGAGCTCTGGTTCCTCTTGGTAGGGAAGAGGAGAGTAAGACCACCTTTCTCCTGATGGGAGATGCTCCCTGCAAGTGTGCGCAGCCATTAGCCAAGTCCATGGGTATTTGCTGCATCAGTCTAAGCCCAGCTCTGCAGGAATTGAAGCAAGTAAAGCCACAGTTGCTGTTCCTGATGGCATTACCTTCCTGGTGGAAGTCAACCATAAGAACATGAAACTGCTGGAGAACAGAGCTTAATTCGTGTGGACTGATCTGCGAAGTCCTGGGGTGGAGTTGCGGGGGTGGGATACGCTCACCTCCAGCATCGGGTGGTGGGGTTGAAGGTGGGGCCCGGCGCCCTTCCTCCAGCACAGGCTGGTCTCAGCTGGTGGCCCCTGCAGGGCTGCGTCGCAGTGCAGCTGAGGCGCTCTGGTGGGAAGGTGCCAATAGTGCGTTCATTTAGAAGCTGTGCTCTGCCCAAGCTTGAGAAGATAGCCGTCCATCCTTGTCCAGCGGGGTCGCTGAGCACCCTGGCACGCTATCACTGGCCTCTTCCTCCAGGGAGCCCTGAGCAGGCAGCCTCTAGAATTTGAGCAGTGGTTCTCCCTGGCGAGGGTACAAGAGGTGGCTGCCTCCGTGAAGGGGAGGAGCTGAGGGCAGGGGGCGGGGAGTTACCAGTGGCTTGGGGGGGTTCCACTGAGCAGGCTAGGAGCCTGGGAAGGGCGGGCGAGGGAGGGGAGCCGGGCCTTCCGTTCCAAGGCTCCGGATGGTCTGCCGACCTTTCGGGGACCGGGCACAGGTGAGGTCCCCCGTGTGGGGCCCTGGGTTCAGCCTGCCCACTCCTTGCTTCCCGTGTCCAGCTCACCTCCCACTGCGGCCATGACCCGGGGAAGGCCGACGTTGCACCGGCTCTCCCTGCGGGTCTGAAGCAGGGACTAGAAGGTGGGGTGCAGGCGGCAGGTGTGGTGGGAAGGGCCCAGTGGAGAGCAGGTCCGGTGGGCAGCAGTCCAAGGCTATGGTGCACAGTGGGGCGCAGGGCAGGTGGCAGGGGTCTGCGGCCGGGATGCCGGCGCCCGCTGCACAGCCAGGTGCCAGTGTCAGCGCGGATGGCAACAGAGCCCGGCCACGGGGCGGGGACGGGGCGCCGGCGGATCTGAGGAGCCACGCAGCCCCGGCCCTGTGCTCTCGCTGCGCTCCGGGCTCCCTTCCCTGGGTGGCCCCTCACGCTCACACTCTCGCCTCCTGCTCGCCTGGCCGGCCAGTGTCTCCACCACCCTCTGGGGCTCCCCAGCCTTGCGGAGATCTGCAGGCAGGCCTCACGGGTGCCAGTGGGGAAAGGCTGGCGTGGCCCAGCTGGGACGCACGGGAAATGCCGCCTGGCAACAGAGCCCCATGGCTTCCTAGAAACTCAGAACCCAGAAAGGCCGGGGCTCAGCCTGCTCTTCAGCAAATGGTGCCTTTTCTTTCCCCAGGGGCGCTAGGCTGCGAGTGCGCGTGATCTCTCCCAGGTGGGCACGGCCCACATTCAAGGTTCCCTCTGTTCCAGAGCCAGCAGACAGTCAGGGCCCTGTGCCCTTCGCAGAACAGGCAGACCATGCCCGCCCTCCTGTTCTCCAGCCCCTCGCCAGTCCCCGCTGCTGAGCCCTCCACTCCGGGAGACCCTCACTGTACCTGGAAAGGTAGCCCAGTCCCTGCCTGGCCAAAGGGTGTTTGCCCTCAGGGATCTGCCCTCAGGAGGGTGGTGCAAGTGGTAGGAGGCATGAAGCTGTGCACACAGTAGGTGCTGCAGAAACCTGCAAGGGCGTGGCGCACAGACGGAGCATGGCCTGGGTCCCAGGCTGCGGGGAAGTGGTTCAGAGCAGCAGAACATTGGCCAAGGGTACAGGTGGAGGCTGGCAGCTCAGCCCCACAGCTGGGTGGATGGGAGGCACCCAGTGCTTTTGAGGGCTCGGGCCAGCAGGGTGCTTGAAGGGCTGCCCTTTGGAGCTGCAGCCAATCTGGTCTCAGGCCCGCAGCCCATTGCCTGTCCTTTAGTCTCAGCCCACTGGCTGGCTCTGCCCTTCTGAGGAGGCCGGCCAGCTCCTGGGGCTGCAGATTAACTCCTGAAAGCTGAGTTTTGTTTGCAGAGCTTTCTCCAAAGATTAGGGGGTTCCTCAGTCTCAGGGTCCTGCTGCTTGTTGACTCAGGGGATTCCTGGGGTCAGATGGCACTGGCAGAGGCTCAGCCCTCGGCCCCAGACCACCCTTGGTCTGGGAGTCTGCCCGGGAGTCCTTGTCACGGGGCCCAGCCTGTTGGTCCATCCTTGCTGGCACAGTCCCACGCCTTTTCCTGCAGGCTGCGTCCAGCCCAGTGTTGGAGCCTGCCTTAACCTGGCTAGGGGGGCACCCGCGCCTCCGTCTTACCTGTGGGGCAATGCTGTGCTCAGATGTCTGCCCAGAGGTTCAGGATCCAGCACACTGAGGGAAAATACCCTTCCTTTGAGCGTTATTAAAATGGTCCCATTCATACCATGGGTTCTGCCTTAGTTTCCTAATTAGCACCTCTGCCCCAGAGCTCCAGTCTCACCTACCTACAGGGCTGGCACTAACCTCCTCTCTGGTCCTTTCCCAGCCCCGTCTCTGGATGCTGAGCCTGCCCCTCCTGGCATCCAGATGCTACTGGGGTCATGCTCTGACCGGGCTGACCATCCAGAGCTACGGCTGTTCTGTCTGCCTTTGAGAGTCTCTGCTGTGCTCCCCATTAATGATGTGGCCTCCCCCTTCCCTGCAGGGACCAACTGCACCCTGAATCAAGCCCAAGTCCCCTTCATCACCCTAGCTCAGTCTACCTTCCCTCGCCTATCAGGACCCCTGTCCCTTCTCCATAGCTGCTCCAGCTCAAGTGAACGAGGACCAACGGCAGCTGCTTCTGTTCCTTCTCTGCGCTTGTGTTTCTGTCTGACTCTCTCTCTGGCCCTCACCTGGGTGGGTACCTGCCCTCTCTGGGGCCCTGGCCAACAAAACTCTTTTTTGAGATTCTGGGGTTGATCGTGAGAGCTAGGGTAACTACAGCACTTGAGTGAGTGCCTCCTTTGAGCCAGATGCTGTTCTAGGCACCAAGGATAACAAAGAGGAAAAGATAAGGCCCTGGCAGCTCCCAGAGATTTTCTTTGTGGCAGGGAATCTGGCAAATCCCAGAGATACAATATGATAGAAGCTGTAATAATAACAGGGGGCAGATTCTAGCAGAAGAGGAAGCTTTAAGTCAAAGGCAAGGGAGCATCTTGCCTGAGTTAATTGGGTCCTCTAGTCTCCACCAGGCTAGCCCCAAGCAGACAGCACGGTCAGGAAAATGAGGAACATGGCTGTGCTGGGCACAGGGCACTGGCGTGGGTCTGGAGGCACCTCCTAAGTAAGTGGATTTCCCTTGCTGTGCTTGGTCCTCTGTGGGGTATGTGGGTGAATAAGTCCCAGACCTTGACCTCCAGGAGTTCAGTTGCAATGGAGGTGACAGAGACAGGTCAAATAACTCTAGTCAAGGGCGGAGTAAGAAAAATATTCTAATGGGTGCAATGAATGCATTACTAACATATGGAGAAGAGGGCACCTGGCTGAAAAGTTTTGGGAGACTTTATTATTATTTGCGGTGGATAATTCCGTGTTTGGACACCTAACATCCTTCCTGCTTGCTTCTTTCGGGTCATGGTACTGTAAATACCTTTCGGGGAAAATCTTTCATGCAACTCTCAGAACCTTGAGTTAGATAGGGCTTCCCCTCATTCTTCCCCACAGATGGAGTTTGAGACTTAGGGTTAAAGCAGTGATGGCACCCCAAGCCCTAGGGCATGGGGCTAGGTTCAGGGATGACCCACTTCCCCAGTGAGTGTTGGGCTCAGGACCCGGGTGCTCGTTGAGGTTAAGAGTAGCTCTTTTTCGACTGGACTTGGGGGTGTAGGATGCAATCCTGGAGCAGCTGCTGCCATTTTGCTACCACCAGGTCTTGCATGACCCAGAGCTAGGACAGAGGAGGCTTGCTGAGGGATGGGGAGAGAGAAACTCTGTCCTAGGGACACTTTCCCGAGACGCACTCCCGCATCTAAAGCCAGGCTCAGCTCTGGAATTGCCAGCTGCTCAATACTCACCACAGATTCTCTTTGTGGCAGGGAATCAGGCAAATAAAAAAAGAAGTTCAATGACTTCCCTCTTGATTTAGGCCCTGGGTGGGGACTGGCTGTCTTGTATCATGCAGCTAAAGGAGATGTGACTGGTGGGAGTTTATCGTGCCCCTTTTATGTGCAAACACTGTTCGATTCGTTTAATGACAGCCTCGTGTCTGACGGTGGCTATCACTGCCCCTGCCTTTCTGGTGAAGAATCTGAGGCCCAGAGAAGTCGGGACTCTCGGGATTGGAAAGTTTGCCCAGGGACAGACTTAGGAAGCTCATGCAGGGCCTTCAAGGGGCCCAGACTTCGGGAAAAGAAAATCAAGTCTCAGTCAGATGGCAAATCCTTCTTCTAGAGACTCGTCCCTTTCTTGCTGCTGTTCTGGGCCTGGCTTCTGAGCCTCTCAAGGCATATTGTGGGGAGATAGACAGAGTCTGTGGGATGGTGGATTTGTGGCTCTGTTTGCAAAACTGTAGTTTTTTTCTGCAAGACATCAATGTAAGGGGCCAACAGGCTACCCAAGAAGGGTGAGGGGCAGGGTGAGGGTGAGGGTGAGGTTTAGGGTTAGGTTAGGGTGAGGGGCAGGGTGAGGGTGAGGGTTAGGGTGAGGGTGAGGGTTAGGTTAGCATGAGGGTGAGGGTAGGGTGAGGGTGAGGGTTAGGTTAGGGTGGGGGTGAGGGTGAGGGGCAGGGGGAGGGTTAGCATGGTGAGATGCCCACAGTAAGCATGCCCGCCTGCTAGGTCTCATGTGGCTCTGGATCGAGCAGGAGGGATTGCTAATTCAGCTCTCAGCCTGCCCTTGTCCGTGCCCGCGGAGGCTCCGGGCAGGGGAGAGTTAACGCCCAACCGCCTTCAGAAAAGAGAAAGGCTTCAGTAACAAAACCCAACCGCACGGGGGGAAGAGACGCAAGTTTCCAGCCACAGAAGCTTAAAAAGGAACCCACCCACAGCTCCAGCTACAAATGCTTTTAGCCGCAGTTAAATCTCGCCTCTAATGGCACCCCCTGTTAAACGAGGTATGTCACCCGCCCTGAGGAGGCCGACTTGAAAGGCAAGTAGTTGGAAGCGATTCCACACATTATTAGTGAGAGCTGTTCTCACATTTCCGGCAAAAATAATGGAGCTGAGGTCTGAAGAGATGACTAATACCTCCCCATTACTGCCCGAGGCCTGGCATTACGCTGTGATCCTGGCCGCGCCGCTGCCCCTCAGACATATTTCTTGGTGCCCGTCCTCTGGGTGCTTGGTTCTCTTCTTGTGAACCTGGGCTCTCCGGCCATTTGAAACGGGAGGCTTTCCCTCCCAGGGCCGCTGTTACCTCCTTGCGGGCGGGGGGCGAGCAGCGGGGCCCCCCCCCCAGCAGGAGTGGCCTGCCCTGATGCTGGGCGTTGGTCCCCTGATTCCAGGAAGGGCTGTGTCACACCCGCCCAGACACACAGGGACCCAGCCTGGCCCTCATTCCACGCAGGATTCTAGCATCGTCTTTAGTAGCCTTTATGGGCGTTTTACAGCCTTCCTGTCGGGAAATTCTTTGGGTTTAATCTTAAAGCTCTCCTTTTAAAGCGTTAGCCTATGTCTCCTTTTTTTCGTTGTCTTCAGTAGAATAGGAGAATATTAGACTTAAAGACTTTAATGAGAGATTTTAACAAGAGCCAGCATTTATTGAGGGATGGCTGTGTGCCAGTCACCATGCTGGGTGCCTTATGGACCTTAGCTCTTCAACACACGTGCAGACAGAGCCATGTCCTGGGTCACCAGTGACCTTGATCTTGGCTTATCTGCCGAGCGGCCTTTTTCACTCCTGGTTTCCTTCTCTCTCTCAGTTACATTCAACCCTCTCAACCGCTCTTTCCAGCTGCAGTGCCCTCCTCCCTTTTGCTCCCAGACCCTTCTCTCCTGCCTGTGGGCTCCTCCACGTCTGCTCTGTGGGTTCACCCTCTTCTGCCATCTGCCATCTGCCATCTACACATGGGGGTTCCTCAAGTCCTCGCCCCTGTTCTCCCCGGAGCTGTATTTCCAGTGGCAAGTTTGGAATCTCCCCTTTGCCATTTTGAAGCTGCCTCTAGCTCAACATTTTCAAAATTGAGCTGTCTTCCCTCATACTGGTCCTCTTCCACTGTTCCCTTCTCCTTGGGCAGAAAGGCTGTATTGCATTTGCAACCTGCACCCAACTGATTGCCAAGTCCCTCTTGGCCAGGCTTCCTAATTATTTCTTGACCCCTCCCTTCATCCTGTGCCTCTGCCCTAGGCCAAAGTGCCCTCCTCTTCTGCTGGTCACAGCTTCTGAACTCAGGTCACACATGCTGGTCCCTCAACTCTGTTCTGCACACTGGTCCATGACCTCTTTTCAAAACACAGAGTTGGTCACGCTGCCCTTCCAGGTTGAAACCCAGCACTGGCTTTCCCTGGCTTCTAGAGCGTATTCCAGGATCCTCACCAGGGCCCCACGCGGCCTGCTTGGGCTCTTTCCTCCTCATTTTATGCTGTCCTCCCGCCCTTTCCAATATCCGGCTACGTCCTCTCAGCTCCATAATCCACACTCCCTCTTGCCTGAGATTTTTGCACATGCTGCTCCTTCTAGTATCTTCCTTCCCCCATGGCAGACCAACCTTCTGCTCACCCTCCTTGCACAGCTTCTTGGCAACAGCTGTCTATGTCCTCTCGGGTCAGAGGAGGGCTGTGCTGGCTCTCCACCAGTGCTGAGAACAGCTCTGGGCGGCCCCTACATGCCGCTCTGCTACTGTGCTGAGTGGACCACCCTTTCACAGCACATGCTGCCATCAGCCCTGAGGGTCATGCTCCGGATCTGCTATGATGGCCCTACTTTCCTGGCTAGACAGGGGGAAGAGGTTGTTCTCTCAGTTGTCAGAGGAACGCTCCAGGCAAGTCCAGCATTTCTTGCCCTAATTTTGCCCCTATATCCATGCCACCCACTAGAATTTTCCCTGCAGCCTCGAGTCCCTTCTGAAGTCTCGGCAGTCTCTCCATAGCTGTTCTCTGTAAGCACCCCTAATGCCCTCGGTGCAAATCTCCAAGACCATCCTACTGGGGAAGGAAAGGCCTAGGAGGCTGCCTGGCCTGGGGGTGGGGAGGGCGCAGGGACAGCAGGCCACACATACGGCCCCTCGTCTTCTGTACCTGCCACCCGGGGTCTGCTTGTTGCCGGGGCTCTCAAAGGACTATGCCGGTTGCCAAATTTCCTTTTTGGCAAATGTTCTACTCCTCTTGTAGAATCTGACCTGATTTATTTGTTCTCTTTAGAGCATTTACTTTCTTGTATATAAAGTTTGGGCAGTGGGGTTGAAACTTGCGCTCCATGTACAGGAGTGGTAACGGCCGCCATAGCAGGTTTATTTTTAAATAAAAATCGGAAAGTTACAACGCTCTTGAGGCTTTCTGCATTTTCATATTTCATTCAAAAGACAAAAACGGTGAAGGAGAGAAAAGGATGGGTGAAACGTCTCCTGTATCTCTGCTTCCATTTTTCATGGTTTCCTGTTTTGTCGTCTTTTCCACCTCCTTTGCCTGGCATTTGGCATCCCTGTAAAGAAAGGGAAAGAGGGATTACTTGTAAGGAGGGGAGTGGGGGATCTCTTCCAGCCAGCATTAGGCATGCAGCCCCTGAGCAACTTGAAAGCATGGTAAAATATTACCTTAATAACATACTCACAGAGAGCTAGGTGTAAATGGTAACAGCTGCTTTTCTGATGACCATGTTATAAATGATTGCAGCCCTGATCATTAATAATGCATTTGAACAATAACAACTCGATTCTGAGGAAGGACTGCAGCCTTTCATTTGTTTCCTGGCACACAAATTCACTCTTGCTGCTGTGCCCTAGGATGGAAGCCCACACTGGTCTCAGAAACAGGGAGCCATTCAGCCCATTCCTGGCTCCCAGCCAGGTAAAACGGAACACCCGGGGCCCACTCCAGAGCATTTCTGTTACCTGCAGAGTTGACTTTTCAGCTTGCCTGCACTCTCTAACCTGTACTGCCTCCCCTGGGACCTAGCATATCAGAAACCTGCTGCTCTGATGGGAGTTTGAAGGTGGACACCCCCATGAGATATGAGGACCCTGGAAGTCTCCCAGCAGTTGGTGTTAATGACTCAAGGGTTTCTTGACTTTAACATGTCTCAGGTTACTGCTCTGCCTGAAAGATACCTTGCTATTTAAGGTCTTTGCACCTTGGCATAGGCTGTTCTCTGTTCTGCCTGCAGAACTCCTACTCACCCTTCAAGACCCTGGTCAAATATGCCCCACCCCTTTCTCTGCTTCCCTGGGGCAGAGTTTGTTATTATATAGTCTGTGATCTTACCTCTACTGGAGCATTTTGCACATGCTTCAGTGTAAACATTAATCATACCACACACTAATACTTTATTTACACATTGGTTTTCTCCCTGGGCTTCAAGCTTATTATGTCCCTTCCCTAGCACAGTGCTCAGTAATCATGAAATATTCAGGAAGTATTGAATGAAAAAATAAACAACCATTCAATAGAAAAAATGCTTTTCTATTTTCTTATGTTTGATGATATTTTAGGGCCCTGGATCCTAAGCTGGCCACAGATACAGTTGTGAAGGCTTGCTCCCGCAGTGGGACTGCCCCCCTGAAGCATCGTGCTCCTGAGTTGTGGCCACCCAAAGGTGTTCACGGTCCCCAGTGCCAGTGGGAAGGTAGGCCATGGGCTTAGCTATTTTCCATGCTACTTGCCACCACTGTTTGTCCCTCCAATGCCGAGTTTCTCCTACAAGTACTTTGGTCTCTGTAGCTCCATCTCTACTCCAGACTTTATTACCCCTCTGAGGAGGTCCTCAGTATACCAAAGATACGCACCTTGGGTGAGTTGCCGGTACACAGACCTGTATCATCCAATTCTCTCTGGCACGCCTTCAGTATAGGGCAGGCTTCTATGATTGTTGCTGGCTCCCCATCTTGTATACTCTTGTTTCAACCTCTGATTCTAGCCCAAAGGCTTTTCTTTAGTTTCCTCCATCATTGGCAAGATAAGATCATTTTCCTATGGCCCCTCCCTGCAGCCATCTGAACCCGACTGGGGACCCTCTGCACTGGGACCTCAGAACTGCAGTGAATCAGACCGTCCCTTCTCTGGGACAAGGACCCCACGGTTAGTTCCCTGAAGCCATCCCTGCTTTAACTACTTCTTCCTGCCCTAAAAGCTTTTTCTTGCTTTCTGCCTTTTATGACCACACTCTAAAACCACTCTCATCTCTTCCTGTTCTAAAACTTTCCAAGTCCATGTTTTCCCTACCAGTCCTATTTTTTTTTTACAACTCTGACCTCAAAGCATCCCTCACTCCATCGGTTCTTTCTGGACCTGCTTTTCCATCACAATGGCCAGTCCAGGGACTCACCTTTCCAGACTAAGCACTCTCCTCAGAATAAAGACAGAGAATGATCAGAAAACGTTTGCATAGCCATGGGTTCTCGAGTTTGTTTATTTATAACCTTCCTTCCTACAAAAAGGATTGAAAATTTTTTGCAAAGAGGCATGCAATACCACAAGATAAAATAAACTAAAAATAAGTAAAAAAAAAAAAAAAGAGGCGAAGGAAAGAAGGCAAGGAGGAAGGAGGGGGCGGTGGAGCCATGAGTGAGGATCCCTGCGGCGCCGTGATGTCCTATCTATCTGCTGGCAGTGGCCATGGATTTCACTGTGGGCTGTCCCATGGTCAATGTGTGAGGGGAATGAGATCAGTCACAAAGCTGGTATCCAGGAGACAAACCCGCATCTGAATTCCTCATGAAAACTACAAATGTTTAAGGTACCAGGGTTAGAGAAAGATTCCTGCCCTGCATCTTGGGCTAGAGCCCCCTAATAGAGCAGGGCCTCTACAGCAGGCTCAGACTAAGCACCCAAGATTGTTCTTTGTGCAAAATCATTCTTAGAAAGGTTGAGCAAATTTAACTGAGTAAGAACGTTGAGGGGATGTTGAAGCACTGGACTAGTGTTTGAACTCTGTGATCTTGGAGCTGCCTCTCAACTCAAGTCTCTAGGTGTGCTGATAGTTATGAAGCGATAAAATGGGGTCCCTGCCCTCAGGGAACTTACCTGTCCCATAGGGCAGCTGTTCTCAGATCTGAAAGCACAAGAGAATCTCAGGGACACGTGCTGGAAATAGATCACCTGGGCAGGGCTCCAGAGCCTGTATTTTTAACTAGCACCTTTATGATTCTGACACAGATGCTTTAGGAAAGAACCACGATGATGGGAATCAAAATGTGCCTCGAGTCACAGTGCAAGGGCATCATGTGCTCGGTGTCCCACAAATGCTAAATGAAAGCATTGCAGGAACCCGAAACAGTGGAGCAATCACTTTCGGCAGGTGTATTAAGAGCAGGAGATGGGGGTATTGTTTGAGCTGAGCTCTGAGACATGAATAAGAGCAGACACGGCATAAGCAGGGAGCACTTTAATGCAGAGGAAATAGACTCAGCAAAAACTCAGAAGTGGAAAAAATGAAATGCTTGTTTAAGGAAAAGCAAATAGATCAGACTGGCTGGAGTAAACAGGTCTATGTAGAGGAAATACTAGGGGATTAGGCCAGAAAGGTAGGTTGGGGACAAATTATGAAGGGCTTTGAATGCCAGACTGATGAGCGTAAGCTTTACTCAGTAGGCAATGGGGAGCCATTGAAGCCTTTAGAGCCCCAGAACGATGTGATCAAAGTGGTGTTTGAGGAAGATTAATCTGGTTGCAGTGTATAGAATGGATTACAGGGTAGGAATACTGTACAGGGTTTGGGACATAAAAGGCACCCTATAAATTCTTGTTGAATAAAATGTTGAAACATAGCAAAGAGGCTGTTGCAAAAGCCTAGGTACGAGGTGATAAAGGGCTTAAGGAACTAACAATAAAAAATAAAGATCAAGGAAAGAATGCTGTGACATTAATAAAGAAGAAATTACAGACCATGATGACCCGTTCTGCAGGGTGAAGGAAGAAAAGAGTGTGTGCTCAGAAGTCTGGAACCTGAGTCCTGGGAGAATCTGGGTCCACTCCCTGTTCCAAAGAAGTCCGAGGAGGCCCTGGACGTGGGAAAAGATGACAAGTCTTTGAATTAGGGATGTGAGTTGGAGCTTACGAGAGGGAGCAGGGCTAGTACATCTGGCCAGGAGGACGGGGCTCCTGTGGGAATACAGGCTGGAAGGGGGGACCTTCCGCAGTTCCCATACTTAAGTGCTGGGAGAACAAGACCAGGCTGTCTTAGGGGGCACCTGAATGGTCTTAGAAGAATAGGGCTAAGCTAGGACAGAGTCTGGAATTCAAGGGAGGGGAATATTTGAAGAGGGAAGCGCAGAGAACAGTGCTCCAGGCTGCAGATTCCAGAGCCGAGAGGGCACTTGCATATTAGTTGACCTTGGAGAGGGTGGTTTAATGATCAATGGGATGTCCTTTCAGGACCATTTGTCAGGGCCCAGATGGGACCAGAGGTCCCCAACCCACATGCATATTTTTGGAGCTTTTTCCCCCCAGCTTTACCTGTTCCTTCCGTTGCTGCCCCTGGCTAGACCTCCTTGACCCCTCCTCCTAGTCCCTGTGGCAGGAGGGGACCCTTCAAAGGCAGCTGAACCAAATGGACTAAACTGGTAGAACCTCGATGACCCTGAAATGCCATCACTCAAGTACTGGAAGCAGATGCAGCCCAGAGTCAGTTTCTTCTAGGCCGGAGGCCTGCTGTCCTGGCCTATTCCCTTTGTACCCAGGCCAAGTTCAACGCCAGCTTAAATATTTTGTTTTAAGTTTGACAGTCAGCTGTGTAGTTATTTCTCTTTACTTATCAGGACTCTGGTTGCAGGTAACAGAAACTCAATTTGAATGATCTTTTTTTTAGCAAAGGGGATTTCCTGGCACATGTAACTGGGAAATTGAGCTACTACTGGATACAGGGACTCCAATAATGTCATCAGGATTCTTTCTGGGTATCCGTGCGCTGCATGTCTCTGCCCGCTTCCTTATTTCCTCCCACAGAGAGGCTTTCTCCAGGTGTCAGCAAAGGCTTATATTTCTAGCTTCCCCCCCCCCCCCCACAATAACACTTAGACTGGAAAAACTCCCAGGAAGAACTCTGATTGGCCAGACAAGGTCCCATGGCCATCCTCGAACCATTGCTGTGGCCAAGGGCATGAGCAACAATGATCTCATTGTTAGAGTCCCGTTAGAGTCACATGATTGATGTGTCAGAGAAGCAGGTTCCCAATGGAAGGCAGAATGGTGGCAGGTGACAGTGGAGGGGGTCAGTTCACACCAGCAAATGTCCATAATGCCTCATCTCTGTCATCCTCGAGAGACTGTGCCTGTATATCTCACATTCCCGTCACTTTCCCAATTAGCGGGCTGAGAGCTACAGCGGAAGCTGAATACCAAGGCTTTTCCCTCCTCCTCCCCCTGGTTCACTTTGTGACAGCCATCACCTACCTGGGCAGGTGTCTCCTGATTTCCAGAGGCCCCAGGCTGGGGTGGCAGGGGACAGGAGAGGCTCAGATCAGGGCGGCGATGGGCTGGCTGAGCTGTGTGGGAGCCGAGGCAGAGCAACCTGGCTGCTGAGCCGGGCGATGTGAAGGTACTGCCCGGCAGGAGCCCGAGGGCAGGGTGCCCACCTGCTGCCTGACTCTGCAGGGGGACTCGGCGCTTTCTGAGGGCCTGGTTGACTTGCTCTGTGACCTTTGGCGAGACACTGAATTGCTCAGGTCTGCTTCCCTCCCCCTCCCGTCTGCAAGCAGGAGTAATGACATGATGGGACTGACGAGCAGCACCTTTCTAGGGGTGTGTTGCCTTGGGGCTTCATACTCCAAGGGGGGGAACGCAGTTCCCAGCGAGCACTGCACCCCCGGGGCTTCTGGGCCTGGGCCTCCAACCTGCTTGGCAGAAAGCAGGTCTCTGAACATCTCTGACTCAAGGTTTTCTGGTTTCAACCTCCTGAACCGAACTGTTCTTGCAGCTGAGCTGGGAAAAGGATGACCCTTTCACACTAATAGTTGAGAATGGGTGTGTGGTGTTCAAGGTACTGAAAAACATTTCCTTTCAGAGCTATGCTTTCTAGTGCCACAGAGGCCCTAGTGAGGAGCAGGACTTAGGGGGTTGGTGGGTTTTTATAACTCCTGGTCCCCTAGTCCCCTTCTCTCTGGGTTCAGTACCAGGAACAGTCATAGGATGCTCTTGGGGAGCACTCACACAAGGTGGGGCAACCAGACTGCATGTCAGGGAGGGAGGGAGGACAGGCGGGAGTGCAGGCCGGCCAGATGGAGGATCTGCCTGCAAATCAAACACATGCATCAGTCTTTATACTCTGCTCTGGCATGTCCCGCACGTAGATGGTTCTCAAACTTTACTGTGTTTTACCAACCAGTAAGACGTATAGGAAAAAAATGCATATTCCGGGGCACCACCCCCAGAGACCATGAACCGGTAGGTCTGGGGAGGGGTTCCAGAGGTCTGCGTGTTGTACGAGCAGCTCCGCTGATTCTGAAATCGGTGGGACCAAATTCTGAGTCAGGAAAGAGGGTAGGAGTCCCGGGCTTTCCTCAGCGTCCGATTAGAACAGCCTACCTCTGTTCCTCTTTGTACGCTGAGGTTCTAGACACGAGTACATCAGAACGAATGGCCTCAGGATCTCAAAGTGATTTCAAAGCCACTGGGCAAAACCAGTCGGGTCGCTTTAGCTTTGCAGTCAAGGCTTCTACGGCCCGATTCCTCTCAAGGCAGCTTTGGCCACAGGCAACTCAGTTTCGCTAAAACATACTTCCCTCATCCTTCCCACAGTCCTCGTCTTCCGTGAAGTCTTCCAGGACTATGCCAGGAGGTCAGTGCTTGGGCAGGTGGGCTGGGGAGGAAGCCCAGCTGGTGGGGAGCAGGAGGACAGTGTACTTTCTGAGCACGTCCCTCCAAGAGATTAGCTTTGCAAGAAATTTGCCAAGGCGTCATCTTGCCATGATGGAGGTTGGGAGGAAAGAGTGGAAGCGAGGCTCAGAGAGGTCAGAAGTCAAAAGGCGGTAGAGAGCTCCCTCCCCACCCGCCCCTCCGCCTCCACCCCGCCCCATGCAGGCACCCCATGAGGACTACCGCACGGGGAGGCAGACGCTGCCCACTCAGACCACCCCAGAGGGCCGAGCAGACGGAGCCCCTAGGCCTTTGCAGCCCCTGCTCCCCAGCATGGGCAGTGCCGGCTGCTTTTCATCAGGACGATGGAGACCGGCTGGCTGGGCCCAGGGGGGTGGAGGTGGGAAGCCTGGCACTCTCCTTCTGTTCCTCCCGTGCCAGGGGAGGAGGCGTGCGGGGGAGCTGGGGACGCAGCGTCCCCTCATCCTGAGAGCTGTCAGCCTGACCAGAACAGGCATTCATTTTCAGAATAAATAATCAACTCAAAAAAATATACCAAATTCATTTTCAAATTGGCTTGTCAGATACCCGTTTGCCCAGGACCAGTCGGTGGAATAAAATGTCTTTGGGGAGCAAGGTGAGCCAGCCTGTCTCACTCCCTTAGGGACGTCTTGTAAATAAGGGCCATTCTTGAGGCCGGAAGCAGAGAATTCCCCAGAACAGATTGAATTCTGGCTTTGTCTTAATGAACGTCAATATTTATTACCAACCAAAGGCGTTGTGCTCCTCGGAGTGATAGAGCAGTTCACCATTGCAGTTCTCGCCTGTTGCCTTCCCAGGTACCAAATGCTCGGTAATTGCTGCTCATAAAGGTGGCAGACAATATTGCCAAGGAAACTCACTCCTGGCTGTAAATCTTCATAAGCAAAGCCAGCAGGGCTTTGCTGTCATTTGGACAGAGTGTCCCTGGGGGCAGGGCCCACCCAGTTTCTCTGGTTTTTCTCCTTTTGCAGGAAGACCCCAAACCCCCTCTGGTGAGGCGGGGGCTGCTCCTGGAATCGAGGGCCAGGGTGCCAGCAAGCAGGGGCTGGAAGGGCTGAGCGGCCCGAGAGCGAGCCAGTCACCGCTGTACGTCCGGAAGGGCCCTCTGAGGTTGTCCACTCCAGCCGCCTCATTCTGCAGAGGTGACAGGTGAAGCACAGAGAGAGGCTGTTTTTGTCAAGGTCACACAGCTGGGAGGCCAGCGTCCTACACATTCAGCCCCACCCTCTCCTGGGGATCAAGCCTTGAGCTCAGAAAGTCTCCCTGAGCTGGCGGCTGGCTGCGGGTGTCCGTGGCCCTCAGCTGGAGATTTTTCACGACTCTTGGCTGGTCTGGGGCCTTACTGCCGGGAGTCCTGGCTTCCAGGCTGCACACCCAGCAGGTCGCTTGAACCAGCTGTTGGAAGCCTGTGCTGGCCTTTCTTGGAGAAACCTTTGAAACCAACCCTAAACTCTGCCCCTTATTGGAAACATTGGGAGCAGCAATCCCAGCTGAAGAATGTGTACCAGGAAAAAGAGATGAGCTTTAGCTTTCCCTCCGAGTGAACAATCCACTTGCGTCTAGTAGGACCTTAGCTCTCCTGAGGGTAGAGGGATGTACCCCCCTAGTATGAGGTTTGCAAGGGCAGAGGAAAGCCAGAAATGCCTGCACTCAGGACCCCAGGCTGGGCTTAATTTGGCTTCTGGTTCCACTGCCTTCCCTCCTGCCAACTTGCTAAGGACAGAGATGGCTCCGGGGCAGAGACGCAAAATGGGTTTTAGAAAGTGATGTCATGTGGTCCCCAGACACCAGATCACTCTGCAGAAACTGCCTGGCTGCTGTTATGGGAGTTGTGTTGGGAGAATTATAACTTTTGACAATGGACATCTCATCTTGCACAGATGCTCCCTTTATGGAATCTGCCAGCAAGATTACAGAGGCATCATGGTGTAATGGGAAGAGGAGTCAATAATTCTGGGCTTATTGATTGTAACCAGACCCATTCTTCTTTTTTAATTTATATTTTATCCACTTTTTTTTCAAACCCCCCCTTTCTTTTTTTTTTAAAACCCATCCTCACACAAGCACCTGCTGGATCAAATGCAGTTAATTACATTTTAAAAAATGATAGGAGTAATTTGCTGCCCTTAGGAGAGTCAGGGACAAGGCATTATGTGGCTTTGGCAGGAGGGAAATGCATGCAGGGAGCAGGGCAGGGGGGAAGGGGCAAGGGGGGAGGAAGGGCTGGGCAGGGGCTGGAGCAAAAGCAAAGCAGGGAGCTTCAATTTCCCGAGGCTTTGCAGCCCTGTTGGGTCTTAATGCACCCCAGGGCATATCTTCTCATCCCTCGGAGCCCACGTCCTCTGGGAGATCTCTCCTGAGCACGCAAACAGAGCTACTGGGTGGGGGTGGGCAGGTGGCTGTGCACACAAACACACATACACATATACTCACATGTGTGCCCACCTGTATACCTTCATGCAGAGCATGTACGTATACGACGCAGCAGATGACTAGACGTGTGCTTTTAATTGTGGGATTGGACTGTATGGGGTGAGCTAGTAATAGCTTGTAAACTCTTAAAACACTGACTATACATTTTTGCTGGCCCCCAAATCTCTTTTGTCTCTAACCCACTGTGTAGTGTGGAGCATGATAAAACCAGTGGGCATTTGCTGAATAATCCTCGGGAGAAACAACGGTCGTTTGAACATTCTCTCCTTGTGGAGAGCGGCCAGGGACATTTCTGGTCACCAGAACGGGCACCCTGCGTTTCTGATTCAACGTCTAAATGCCCTGCGACTGCACTTCCATTTGCTTCTCTTCCAGTTGATGAGAATCCCAGGCCCTGTTTTCGTCAATCATCAACTGGGTAACAGAAGGCCCAAGTTCGGAGGGCGCTGGAGATGGCCTAGTCCAAGCTTCTCCTTCTCTGTAAGTGGAAACTGGGTCCCAGGGGGATTAAAATGACCTGCGTCGAGTCCAGCAGCTGATTAGAGTTAAATTCAGGTGCACCGTCTCCAAGCCACACTGGTTTCTTTTCTTCCCTTCCTTTTCTTCTTCTGTGGTCAGTAGCAGGGCCTGCTCACCTGTGTCCCTCCCCACCCCCAAGCCTGCCCACTGAGGTACAGCAAGTCCTTTCTCCTCTCTGCTGTTTGCTTCTCGATAGATCTGAGTGCTGCAGGGACTCGACGGAACTGTGAGAGGCAGACACGGAGCTGGGTCTAGTTCCTTCATTACCCATCAACTCATTTTGTCTACGCCTGGACCGCATGTTTCCAGACCAGGGCTGGCCACCACATCCTGTGGGGTTTTTAGGTCAAGTGAAGAAGAAAGAAAAGATCTGTGTGCCATCTTGCCTTTTTAGGTGGGCACAAATAGTGAAGAGAATTCTGGTTTGTGTTTCCACATATAGGGCGTGGGGGAGATTGGGAATGGAAGAGAAAGAGAAAGAGGAATATTATTTTTTTCTCACTCTAGGGCTTGAGGGACCAAGGGGACCCAGGAAGGTGACCGTGACCCACTGGCCTTGAACTTTATTTGTCCCTGTCAGCAACCCCCGGACAGCCGCTCTGGCCTTTAGTAGAGACTTGTCCTTCTTCTTTCTTTACCCCTATGCCCCCTGAGATGGCATTTGCTGTGGTGAAAACACTAATGTCCTAGTCAGGAGACCTGAGCTTGCCGCGAATCGCATACACTCAGGAGCTATGTGACCTTGGGTGAGTCACTTAGTTTCTTTAAATCTGTTATTTTATTTGTAAAAGAACAGCAAAAATGCTTATTTTCACCTTACTGAGGCCGCGAGGCCCAACACTGACAGTTTGAGTGGTAACACAGCTTAACCCAGAATGTGCCATGTACGTGTGAGGGGCTTAAAGGAGAGAAACTCTTCATTTTAGAACAGTTTTAGGTTTACAGGGGGAGCTAGTTCAAAGAGTTCTCCTATCACCTGCCCCACTTACTTCTATTATTAACATCTTACATTAGTAGGGTACATTTACCACAATTAATGAACCGGTCATGATAAATTATTAGTAGTAAGTCCATAGTTTGTTCCAATTTCCTTTGCTTTCCCCTAATGTCCGTCTCTGTTCTGAGATCCCATCTGGGGTGCGGCCTCACGGGGGCTCGTTATGGCTCATGGGCTCCTCAGCTGTGGCCACTTCTCCAACTTCCCTTGTGTTTGACGACCTGGGCTCTGAGGAGGGCTGATGGGGCGTTTGGGGAATGACCCTCGGATGTGATTTGTCTGAGGGTGTGTTTCTCGGGAGTAGACTGGGTGGGTGGGGGGCTCTGGTTTTGGGGAGGAAGACCACAGAGGTAAAGTGCTGTTTTCATCTTGTCAGGTCAAGGATGTGTCACGAGCGAGACTTTTGTTCATATGTATAGTGTTATTTTAGAGCTGTACTTTGTCATTAAGAAAGGCTGGGCTGGGGACCCCTGTTTTAGAGCCCCCCCCCAACTGAGTCCGGGTCACATGGGCCCCTCTCTGGCCCTGGAATAAGAGTCCCGGTAAGCTTTGGCTCTGAAATGTAAGAGGCTCTCTCCCTCCAGTCCTCTGAGTCTGCCTTTCTGGTCACCTGGGCCTGACACTAATGAGTTGCTAATAACGCCACCATTACCTATGCAAATGAAGGGGGCCAGGCTGGGGCCCTAGTTGCCTGCTGTGACAGCCAGCTCCTTCTAGTGTTAAGTAATAAATCATGTTGCTGTGGTTATTAACCATTTTAACTGCGGTGCCCCACAAACTGACCCCTGAGGGCCCCTGGGTTCCTGGTTTATTTATATCAACAGCCCATTTCCCAGGAGACCCTGGGCATGTGGGGGGTTCACAGCTCCACATTAAGGGAGCAGTGTGGTGTCAGGGGCTACAAAGAACAGTCTGACTCTCCATTTGGCTGCTGATTCCTGTGTGGTTTTGAGACAGTTACTTGCCCTTTCTGTGCATCAGTTTCTGTTCTGGACACTTACAAGCAAAGGCGATTGTGAATTTGCCCCCTCATCGTAGGATGTGGTCTGGGGGATGGTGGAGCAGATGTCTGGCCTGGACCGCCCCAGTCTGAAACACCTGTTTGTCCCTTGTGGGATGTGGTGATAAGTTGAGATTTGTGGCTTCAGAAAAGGCTGGAGAATCAGAGTCGTGACAAAGACACGGGCTGGAAGAGCAGGTGGCTGCTGAGTGACAAGCCACGCCCGTGGCCACACCACCCTCGTTCTTCCCTCTGTAAGAAGAGGGAGTTTGCAGTTGGATGGAATACGGAGGACAGGACTTCTTGCATTAATTAACACTCTAGTTGTTTGCTGTGGAAGCCATACCCTTTCCAAAATGCAGGCAAAGCTGAGATGGTCTCTGAGGAAGCCGTTAGCCCCCATTCCAGTGAGTCATGTGCTTGGTAGTTTTTTTCCTCCCTTACAGTGAAGTGTCTCAGGCCTCAGGCGCCTACACTACCAAGCCAGCTTCAGTTTCCTGTGGGTCATAGAGGGGAAGCCGGTCAGGGTGGCTGCCTAGCTGAGAATGGGCCTCGCTCCTTCGGCGCTGGTCCTCAGAACACCAAATAGGATTTGACGTCCAACAAATCAGAGCCCTCCCCTTGGAGTTCTGAAACAACTGGAAAATAGGCATAAGAATCAGAAAAGGATCAAGATACCAGTTTTGTGGGTGGTAAAGTTGCATAGGAAACTATGGTCTGGATCTGAGGCTTCGTGAGATTGGCACGTGGGCTTTCTTTCTCCTTCTTTCTGGAACTGAAATTTCCTGTGCGGTCATAGGAGAGAAGTTGAGTGACCTCTGGCCTGCCCTGCGAGCTTCCTATGTGGAGGACGCACTGCCAGTGTGCAGGCCCGTGAGAGAGCAGGAGAGTGTATGCGTCAAGGAGCTCAGCGCCCGGCTGGCTCTGGGTCTCACTGGGGTTAGTTCCTATGACAGGCGTACACTAGGGTGGTCCCCAGGATCCCCACCCACTCAGGTTCATGCCCTGTATAATACCCTCTCCTTAAGTGTGAGCAGGACCTGTGACTTGCTTCTGGTGAGTGGAATATGACCAGGGGGAAGGGATCCACAGATGTAATTAAGGCTATCAGTCAGGATTTGGGGTTAACCAAAAGGGAGATTTTCCTGGGTGGGCCTGACTTCATCAAGCAGGAGCTCTTAAAAGAGGGGCTGGGCTGTTCCCTGAGAGAGAGATTCTCCTTGCTGGCCTGATGGAGCAGGCCACCATGTTGAAGGAAGCCCACTGGGTGAGGAATTGGTGTGGCCTCTATGAAAAGTGGGCAGGCTTAGGTGACGGCAGCAAAAAATCAGGGTTCTCAGTCATGCAACCATGAGGACATGAATTTTGCCAACAACTTAAACAATCTTGGAAGATTCTTCCCCGGTTGAGCCTCCAAATGAGAACACAGCCCGGCCAACACCTTGACTGCAGCCTCATGGGACTGTGGGCAGAGGATTCAGTTAAGCTGTGCCTGGACTCTGATCAACAGAAATGTGCGATGCGACACATGAATGTTGTTTGGGGCAGCTAAGTTTCTGCTGATTTGTTATATAACAACAGAAAACAAATACTGCCCTCTTGGAGAGAAGTGGAGGGGAGCAGGAGTCAATAGTGGAGAAAATACAAGTAATGTCTCTGTGAAGGAAGCAGTTCACTGTGACCTGAGCCGTGTGGGAAAAGAAAACGCCCTTCCTCCAATTACACACAAGTCTAGACCTCTACTGTCCCTCACCGACACTGCTTTCTTTTCTAAATTGGAGTTTTGAAACGAAGAGAAATAGAGTTTGATTGGAAATCAGAGACACGCACATTACTGTCTGCACTTTATATAGAGATGCCATTGAGTCCAGTGGTTGAGAATCTTTTCCCTCCTGGGTTTTAATTTTCTAGTTCTCCCTTCTGTTCAATGAGATGTCTAACTATCCTTCCAATAAATCCTTCATTCTGCTTTTTAAAGAAAAATGTCTTAAGCTAGCCAGAGCTAATTGCTCTTGCTTGCAGCCAAGAGAATTTTAATACCTGGTAAATTTTCCCACTAGCCTAATTGCCCCAAATTAGCCCCCATCAAAGAGCCCATCCTGACTACAGCTCTGCTGAAAGAACTTCAGACTCTTTTCTCCTATCTTTGGCCCACCTGTCTTCCTACCAATTATTGTTCTTACTGCTGATGATCTTACAGAGGTCATTGCTAGTCTGGGTCCTAACTTTTTAGCTGGAGGCTGCAGCCCCTCAGAACCCCGAAGCTGGGCTTCAGGAAGACAGACACACGTTTTTCCCATGGCCCCTCCTTAAACATGGGTTTTAGCCTTTCCTAATCCCGTCAGCCCAACCGAGTTCAGACTATGGACTTTAGTAAGCCTCTGCTTCAGCCCTGAAGACACCGGCAGTTCCCTTCTTCCAGCACTGGTGATCTTTAGACGCCGAGGGCATGAACCCAACGCCCGAGTCTCTTTCTGGGCTGGATCCCCACCTACCTGCTGCTTCCGTGTAGCAGGTGCCATGTCTCCCACCTCCCCTGTTTCCAGGCCAATGGATTCTGATTCCCCAGATGGTAAGGCAGGTGTTTTCTCTTCTACCTTAGGATGACTTTTTTTTGCCCTAGGATGACTAAGGGTGAAAATACGCATTACATTCAGGGGAAACATCACTTATCCCGAAGGTTGTATCTGTCTGTATAATATCCCACATCAACACGCTGGTTCTACAAGGCATTAACCAAAGTCTATCTTATTCAGTATTAGATACTGTCATATGTTGACATTAACAGTCTGGTCTAGGTCGTGTCATTCCAGATCTAGTCTAATTCTGTCCCTCACCTCTAAGTAAAAGTAACACCTTCCTTCTTCCTGCCTCTGCTCTTGATCTTTGGGGAGCAAATCACTGGATTAGGAGACAAACACATGGATGCATCTCTCAAAAACAAGCAGCAATTTTCAGACCCATTTCTCCTGGCATTGAGATTGAGAAAAAGAAAGATTTTTCTAATCAAGTATGTAGGGAAATAGCTAGGATAAATAACTCTACATGTATAATATGAAATAGCTCACTTGAAGGTTTGATTTGAAGCACCGACATTTGGGTTGCTTCACAGTGTCCAGAGCCTCCTTGGGAATTTTAGCATGTCCTTGCTTTAGGTCTGTATTGGTAAAATGTTTAGGTGGATGATCTTTTCCAAACCAAGGAGTGGTTCCCCCAAAAGTTAAATTCTAGTCTCCAGTGGATTCCCTCTGACATGGGGTTGGCCAATTGGGAGAGTGTAGAGAACCTTCTATTAGCTGTTATTGGAATGAATTGCTGTTCTTTGTCTACTATGCTGGCCCTTGTCTCACATTTCCCCTCTCAGTTTACAGTGCCTGCATCCCCCCAAGTTATCCCTGGAACATCAGCTTCATCCCAAACTCCTCCCCTTTCCTTACTCTCCCAACAGCTCATTTTCTAAGTCTCACTTGTTGTCTTGCTCTGTCTTTATTGGTTGAGGCAGTAATTGTCATTTTATAGGTAAGGAATGAAGCTTGTCCTACGCTGTGGTCCACGGCAATTCATTGACAGGCAGACGTCCAGCGCACCCCCGAGCCTAGGATGGCGCCAGCTGCTGGAGAACAGGCTGTGGTCTTTACTCAAGGGCCGTGCTGACCAGAGGGGGGGGGGGGGGATATACACAAAAAGAAAAAGAGCTGGGCTGTTAGAGGGCAATCAGGAAGAACTTCCCAGAGGAGGTGACTTTTGATCTGAGTCATAGAAGTTGGGTCGAAGGTGGCCAGTGGGACCAGATGGGAAAGGGACCACGCAGAGGGACAGGAAGGAGCATGCAAGGGCAGCTGCATGTCCCTCTGTCTGGGATGGCATGTGGCTGTCAGCGCTGTGGGGACCCCGCACCCGCTGAGGTGTCTCAGCTTCTTCCTAAAGCAAGAGGGAGCTTCTGAGGTTCGAGTAGAGGAGAGACTCAATCGCGAATGTGCCTTTGGAGACAAACTGGCAGGAGGGTGGACAAGTGTGGGCTGTGGGCGTGAGTTTGTGAGGAAACGCTGACCCCATGGGGGCCAGGTGGGCTTTCCCCATGGATTAGAGAGAAAGTGACAGGGCCTGGACAGAGGCAGAGGACAGGAGGGGTGGATCTGACAGATCACGGTGTCGCCTGGTAGACCAGACTCAGAGATGGACCGACTGGTTGGGGGAGGTGAGGGAAGGGGCAACGAAGTTTCCAGCTAAGTACCTGGGGTGAGTGCTGGTGCCATCAGCTCTGATGGGGAAGGTGGGAGGCACGGAACATAATCTGTTTTGGACCCACTGATGGAGAGCCGTGCGTGTGCCGGGGACCTGCTGCCGCTGTTTGCTGAGCTTTGTGGGGGGCAGGGAGGATGTGGCAGGGGCAGAGGTCAGACGAGAAAGGGGCCATCCCAGGACATGGTCAGAGCCCATGTGAGTGCCCCAGGCCAGCGAGTCCAGGCTTGGAGAGGACGAGCCCCAGCACCATCTGCCAGCCAGCCCGTGTCCCCGGGGTTCTGGTCACGTCGATGCCCTTCTCTGCTTGTCGTGAGTCGGGCACTGACGGTCTCAGTGGTGCTGGCGATTCATCAGTGGGTGGGAAAAGATAATTGACCATCATCTCCCCTCGCCTCGCCTTGCCTCACTTCACCTCAGCTGATAGAGAGGAATTTAACTGCTTCATTCTACCATAATTTCATATAATTCTCCATCCTTTCTCCCTAGTTTTTGCTTGGAAGTTTACACAAGTGATTGATGATTTGCTATCAAATATAAAAAAAAGAAGCTAAAATATCAATGGATAGTTTAACAGCCTTTAAAATATAATGGCCTCTCTGGCTGGACATGCACGGTAGCCGTAGAAGCCCAGAAGGTCGCGCTTTAATGAACTGGTGAGAATTAGAGGCAGAAAGTGGAAGTGCTGCATGCTCAGAACTGGCCCCGCAGTCCACTGACCTGGGGAGGAAGAGGCCTCGTGATTTATGGAATCCCCCTGGGAATGGCCGTGGGTGGACAGGAGCCACTGCGGAGGGCGGATGGGTTGGCCTGGCTTAGGGCATCAGGGGTCCTGGGTCCTGAGGCTGTTTGCTCTTAGCCTGGCCCTTCTTTGTAACCTCAGGATCACCCAGGCTTTGCAGCCTGAGCTTCCTGCACAGGACTCTCCGACCTTCTGCCTCCGGGAGGCTTGCCTCCAACCCCACCCAGAGAACTCAGATGCTCCCTCACACCACGCTGGTCTCCAGGCTCCTCTGACTGTCACCCTCTTACTTAATTCTTGGAACTGGACTTGACTTGTAGCCTTTTTTGCATATGAACCTCTACCTGTACCAGTGTGACATGACAGCAGAGAGGGGAGGGGCAAGGGACTTCTGTGTCAGCCATGAGCCATGTATTCTTCCAGGCAGTAACCTGTGCACGGTGTCATTTGATTCTTCTTCCGCTGTTGAGAGAGTTATTGCAATGCTCACTTACAGACGAGGAAACCCGGGTTCAGAAGGTGTGGCAGTTAGCTGCTAACACGGCCGTTAGGAATCCCTGCTTGCTGATGTTTGTGTCCTTGTGGAATCCCTCCCCTGGGGTGCGGGCTGCACCTAGTGACCTGCTTCTAACAAACAGAATATGGCAAAAGTGCTGGGATGCCCCTTTGGAGATTAGGTTATAAAGACTGTGACTTCTGTCTCGTTCTCTTGCCGGCTCGTTCTGATGGAGGTTTGCTGTTGTGGTGTGAGCCGCCTTGTGGAAAAGTCCATGCAGCAGGGAACTCAGGAAGGCCTCCAACCAACAGCCTGGGAGCAAATGCATCCTAAGGGTGAGTCAGAAGTGTACCCTCCTTTGTGGAGCTTTGAGAGGTCCGCAGCCCCAGCTGACACCTCGGTTTGCAGCCTGGAAAACCCTGAGCAGAGGGCCCAGTGAAACTGCATGTGGATTCCTGGAAGTTAGTGGATGTGTGGTGTTTGAAGCCACTAACTTTTGGGGTGTTTTGCTATGCACAAATGGGCAAAAAAAAATCAGAATAGTCAAACATGGGCAGAACAGACAGTTAATAAGTGGCAGAGTTCAGCTTCAAATGGGAGAGTGCTTGGTTTTAAAGAATCATGACTGTTTCGTGATACTGTGTTCAAAGAAAACAAAGCTTCAGCAGTGCCTGCAGCTCCGGGAGAAACTGGAATATAGGGGTAAATTGAGGCTGTTGGGCAGTGGGATCCAGAAATAAGCGGAGGGCTGGGCTCTCGCGGACAAGCTGCGTGCTCTCTCCCGCCCGCTGGGGGTGGGGGGCCTTTGGCGGGGCTGCAGGGGGCTGCCCTTCCCCCGAAAGCTCTTTCCCATTAGACGGATCGTGTTTAGGAACATCTGCCCAGAAGCACTCCAATTGATTTAAACATCTTTGCTTTTAATTTTTGGTACCTTTCAGAGGGAAAGAGAAAAATAAGGTTAGTTTCCTGAAGTGTAATTGTTTCGGGCAGTTATTTATTAATGAAAAGGAACAACATGCCAAGAAGCCCCGGGTTTAGCTGTAGAACTAACGTTAGCCAAGGCACGGTTAGAAGACAGGGAAGCTCTCTGTCCGTCTGTGTTTGTCTGGCTCCATGATCGCCTGTTAATTGCCCACAGCCCTGGGCCCTGGCTGGGGGACCGTCCTTGTTTCCTCCCCACTGAGGGCTGCTGAACCCCAGGAGCAGGAGAAACACTCTCTGCCATGGTCCCCCTTACAGAGTTTCATAGGCTTCTTCAGGATGCCAAAGACTCGCTGCACCTGAGCTGAGGGGGTCAACAGCTTCCTTGCTGTAGATGCAGAACTTTCACCCAAGGCGTCCTTGAGTTGCGCGCATGTATTCCATTGGGAGTCGGTGAGATTATGGAAGCCTGCTTTAAGGTTCCTTGTGTCTAAAATGGGAAATCATAGAACATACCTCACAGGATTGAGAGAAGGATCAGATGAGACAATGTACATGGAAACTTATGCAATGGAAAGTACTCTACAAATTGTGTGTGTGTGTTTGTTCAAGATGGAATCACGCTCATGGAGGGGGTCAAGGAGTGAAGGCGTTTACCTGATGGGCCATCTTGACTGGAAATTAGGAAGGTGTGTGTCAGAGATGCTTCCAGCAAAATTCCTGCCTAACAGTAGCTAAAACTGAGCAAAGCATTAACAATCCCTTCTCTGGGATGGCCCCACAGCAGCCTGCTGTCCCCGGGGAGGCAGGTGCTCCACCCGCCCTTTGAATGCTGGCTCTTTGACCTGGTTCTTGCCACCTCGTTATCATAAAATGGCTAACAGATCCTCACTCAAGATACGAAGAACAAAGGAGGATGGTGTAATCGGTCCATTTTATCTCGGACAAAAAAAAAATTTCCTAGAATTCCCTGTCCAGCATTGGCTTTCTTATTGTATGGGAACCTGAGAAAATAAGTGTATGTCTTATGTTTGTTTGTTTTTGTTTTTGTTTTTTTCATCATCAATAGCAGGAAGAGGGCAAGAGAGAAGGGAGTTAAAAATGGCTGTGAAGTTAGCTAATCAGTGGCGTCTTCCACAGGGCTTCGGAGGCACATGATGTTAGAGCAGGAAGCGACCTTGGAGATTTTCTGATTTAACCCCATAAAAACAGAGGTGAAGCCCAGAGAGGCTATTGCTTGTCTGGAGTCACAAACTAAGTGGGCAGTGGCTACTGTGCTGCAAAGGGGGGCATAAATAGATTGTTTCCATGTTTCACATGAATTATGAGGCATTTGAGGAAAACCCCTTTATATAGAATGCCTGGAAACCTAGGGTTTCAAAACATATCTGTAGTTTCTTTCTAAATAGTTATATGGTTTTCTAGAAAATAGAGGTAAATTAAGTTACAGAAATAAAAAGAGAAATGAGGGTGTTGGTCATTTAGGGCTGTCTGTTTTGTGGCTGGGAAGGTTTAGGGTGAGCAAGCTTACTGGAGCCCAGACACCACGTTCTTCAGCATGATGTGAAGGGGCAGGGGGGCAGAGGGGACTGAGGGGGTTAATTCAGACCCAGCAGCAAATACTTGGTGTGCACCCCCACTCTGCCCGGGACCGGGTTATGTTCTGCGGTAGACATAAAGTAAGTGTGATTCAATTCAGTTCAAATCGACCCGACAAACACGTACCGAGTGTGTTTGTTCTAGGCCTGGTAAACACATAAAGATAAATAAATGGCGCTTTCCCTGCAAGTGCTCACAAACAGAATGGACAACAGGAACAGCTCCCTGAAATGCTAGGAAATACTTGCTGTGATGTAGATGTGGACGCAAGGCAGTGGGAGCTCTGTGGGCCCAGCCAGAGGGACGCTTGTTAATGACCAGTCCAAAGCCCAGCACAGCAGGAAAGAGATGTCCGTCAGGAGGCCGTCAGTCCCTCTAGGGTGAAGTGGCTGATAGACCAAACAGTCCAGGGTGGTGAATGTGGGAGGTTCAGAGAATGCTAGAAATAATACAACGAGAAACTGTCAACCAAGACCAGGTCTACTAGAAGAGGGCTTTTTGGGGTTGTAGATTTGGAAGATGGTGTTTGAAAGAAGAACACAGGACAGGGCAAGCGAATTGGTGGGAATGGAGTCAAAAGAAGGAGGTGGGGATGTGCACGGTGTTCAGAACCCTGGCCTCGTGCACAGAGGGCCCAAGGGCCACCTCCTTTCCACCACCCTTCAAGCTCCCTGTCACCAGGTTCCAAAGGGTTTCCTTCTGTGGTCCTGAGCCGAGGTGTTCCTCTTGACCTTTGAGCACAGGAAACCACCCTTTAAGCTCATTCCTAAGAGAGGGGCAGAGTAGGCAGACCCTTGCAGAGAGGCTTGAATCCACTCTAACCCTGGTTTCAGATTTGGAAGCATAACAAAGACCGATTCTTACTTCTTCCCTCACCCTCCAGAAGGTAGTTCAAAAAACAGGAAATTAAGGGTTTTGCCAAATATGGGAAAAGTGCCTTTGTCCTTCGGTGTGGCAGTCCACACTGCATCACTCCAACTTGGATGTTTGTGTCCTCTTCTATGTTATCTCGGCATTTCTCCTTTCAGGGCATCTCCAGATATTAAAAGCTCATGAGAAGTTCCAGATAAAGATGCAGGACGCTGAAGAATCAGTAACGTTTACCGAATGCTTACTAAGTGCCAGGCACTTGTAAATGCTTTCCATTGCTTGCTTCTCCGGGAGAAGGCCCTGCTGGTGGGGCTGCTGAGTCCCCATCGACTGCAGTGCGGAAATAGTGGGCTGGCGTGATGCAGGAGGCTGTCTGTGCAAACACAGCTCTTAATAACGGTCAGGAAGAGACATGACCACTGAGCCCACTTCAGTAGCTTTGCCCATTCTGCCCAGCCTCCTGTCCCGGGCCCTGAAACCACTTTGGTGTTCATTCACTTTCCTGTCTTGTCCGCAGTAACTCCATGTAGGCTGCAGATTGATAAACCATCAGTCATGCCTATTTTCTAGAAAGCTCCTCCTTGGGCGAGAGGCACTGCTGGTTGCGTTTCTGAGCAGGGCTGTCGCTGGGGCCGAGGTGCAGCGCGGGGGAGGGGCTGATCAACAGGTGCGGGTCGGCGCTCTCCGAACAGTGTCTGATCGTCACAATGGCATGTCGGGGAAACGGTAAGCCCGCTCTGCCTAGAGAAACCTCCGCGTGTCACTGAGAATCATGCAGACTAGACTCTTGAAATGAGATTAGGCAGAAACACAACCAAAGTTGGAGTGTCAGTTGCTCCATGACTTCATTTAGAGGTCCAGGGCCAGCAGGAAGAAAAAAATAAATCGATACTACATATTCTTCGTCATCAGTTTTGCTTTTTGCTAAATGAAAATGCTTTTATTCCCTCCCTCATTCCTTCCACCATCAGAGATGTTTTTTTTTGTTTCTTCCCACGTTACTGGCTTTGCCCCCATCCTGTTATGTCAATTGAACTCAAGCAAAGAGCTCCATGTAGGACAGACAGTGCTGTCAGGATGCCTCTTTGTACTGAGCACTTAAAAGTATTGCGGGATGTCATCTCAATTCACCAAAGGCTTGCAAGTCCTTGCGGAGGCCTTCCTGCTGCGGCACCAGGGCCCTGACCATGGTCTCCTCTGTGGTGGCTGCTCCGATTTTTGTAGATGGGGAGTCGATAATGCACTTCTCCAAACAGCTCTCGACGCCCCAAGGGCACCTCCCAGCTCGGGGTCCTGAGCCAGGCTGTGGTGTCAGGCCTTTCAGAAGAGCATCTGATAGGCGAGGCGGGCCCATCATGACCTCATTCATGGGGTTTGGCCACAGAAGCAGCAGAGGGACCTCATTGTGAGGCGCTCTGCTCTGTTCAGCCCCAGGAGGCCTGGAAGGGGTTCGTAGAATTACCCGGCGGACTGGCTTCCAGAGCAGCCCACAGGGCGGACCCATTTATATTCATTCCTGAACAGGCCCAATCCAGGACTCACTCAAGTGGCAATACTTGGAAAGAAAGAAAGAAAGGAAAATTTGCCATTGAGGAGGGAAAAAAATACAGTGCAGGTCCACGGGCTGGAAGCTCATTTCCTGAGGAGCAGGGACACGCCGCACGCTCTCGGGGGCTCACCGAGCTCCGGGAAGCTCGACCAGTCACTTAATAAGTCATCGAGGACGTGTGGTTTAATTAACTCACCCCAAATTCCTCCTTTCCCTTTCTCACTTTTGCTATTAATATTTTTCGATATCTGATAATGCAGTGTAGTTAATTCTTTCTGGCTTTATAATGAACAGTGCCATAATGAAAAAGGTTAGCAGTGCTTCAGGCAGCTTTTAATTATCCAGCCGAGCAGGTAAAAGCACTTTCTTCTTCTCTTTTTTTCCCCTTACTTAGCAATTAATGGAGGAGCTCAGTGGCACTTAACTGTACCTTTTTGTTTTCTAATGGCTGATGCTGCACGGAGCAGGGAAGCCTCATTGCACCCCCGTTACTAGTAAGGGCATTGGGTAGAGGCCGCTTTGCTGCATTCCAGGCCGCTGGCTTCAGCGGTGGAAGCTCTTCTGTGATTGGCTAAAGGTTTGTCTAATTAAAAAGCTGAGTTACCTCCAGTTGTTGTTACCAGTTCCCTGTCTTGCATTTTCTGTCTTTGCATCTGTGCCCAGAGACCCCCAAAATGCTTTTCTAGCCCAGCTGGTCTTGCTTTATGGCAGATATTTTCATGGTTCTACTTAATTGGGCCGTCTTCCTTCTGTTCCCAATGCTAACAGCAGCCTGGGGATTGTTCCCTTACTTTGCAGACGGGGAAACTGAGGCCCAGAGAGGTGCTCTGCTTGGCTGAAAGTGCTTCCTTCAGGCCGGATGACATGATCCCCGGATATGAAGAGAAACATCATCAGGCTAATTGTTACATTACCTTACAGGAGGGAAGAGTTTAAAAATTACCTGAGCCACTTCCCAGGTCTGCTAATTGATAAAGTCCCAGGGAGCAGATTTTTATTATGGGTGGAATTATTTGCATGATTCCCCTTCCTTTTGCAAATACAAGGCAAAAACATTGTTCAGGGAGTGCATAACACGTATTTTTGTGGCTTGATAAAACCCAACAAGGGTCAGGGTTAGGGTGAGTATTAGGGAAGAGCTGGTGACATTCACAATTGATGTTGCACTGCTGTTCATGATGGCACCTGCCATTCGCCACATATTTACTGAGTACTGTTCTAAGCACTTCATACCCATCAACTCAATCATTGAAACAGTCCTGAATGCCTGGGATTATTGCTCTACTTCAAAATGAGAGAACATAGGCTCGGAGAGGCCAAATGGGTTTCGGCGGTCACGTGGCAGGATTAGTGATGGGTCTCCTCACCTGTGGGCCTCTTCTGCTTCCACGAGCACCCCTTATGGATGTTAAGATGAACCGGTTAATTTTCAGGTGGTTGGAAGCCTCAGATCCCCGGATCACCACGGAAGGTGAGTTTCAAGCACATTGCCTCCTTTTTCTCTCCGGTACACAAATTACAGATTCAGGTAGCCCAGTGGCGTCCCAGTTTCTATTTCATTGACATGTGCCCCTTCTCCTCTCACACCTATGGCATAATCCTGTCATGCACACACATCATTCATTCACACACTCACTCAGAACTAGTTACCAGGGGTTGAAGATACATTGAGGGAAGAAATATATTCAGTCTCTATTCCCAAGGGACTGACGGTCTGTTGGGTCAGACAAGCCTAAGAACGATTCATTATCTTACAATGTGCTTAGTGCAGTGGTAGAGATGTGGCCAAGCCATCACACAGCATAGATAAGGGGCCCCTAACCAGTCTTGGGGGGCTGGTAATCATGCAAAGCTCCCAAGAAGTGAAAACTAAATGGAGTCTTGGAAGCCGAGATGGAGTTAGCCAAATGGGGAAGAGGAGAGGAGATAACATGAAAACAGTCTCAAAGGCCTGGAGCTTCATGGCGAAGGTGTATTTGCTGAAAATCCAAGTAGCTGGTGTCCTTGGCATGTGCTACGCAAGCCACTGGAGGTGGAGAATAGGCTGAAGCCTGCACAGGGGTTTGTAAATGCTGGGGAGACATCGGGAATGAGTTTTTATTTTCAGGTTGCAAAACGTTAGGGAGAGCCATCTTATGCTTTACATTAGACTCTGCTTAAATCCTTGCAGAACAGGCTGGAGGAGCACAAGACTGGAGGCAGGAAGCCCAGCTGGGGCAATGTTGTAGGAGCTCAGGCCGAGAGCCCCAGCTGGGGTTGTGGCGGGAGAGGAAGGATTAAAAAAGAGTTTGGAGGTAAAGTATGCAAAATTAGGTGTCTAGATTTGGGAGCCCTAGGGAAAGGATCTATTACATTTGAATTTGTCACACAAGCTGTCTGTGGGACATCCGGGTAGGGCTCTCTGTCCAGTGGGCCACTGGATATACAAATCGGAACTTGTAGGAAGAGAGATGGGCTGGAGATGTGGATTTAGGAATCCTTAGCAGAGAAGCGAGAGTTGGAACAAGGGAATTGGCGGAGCGAATTGGCCCCAGGGTCCTCCTCAATCCAGCGTCCGTGACTAAAGTGCTGGGCAGGTGGACACATGTGGCTGTCGGTAGCCCACCCAGATGGGTGTCAGGACGACATTTAAAGAAGTCATTGCGAGCTGGCAAAGAGCCCCAGGTTGGGCAGGTGATGCCGCTTGGTTTTTCCACTCCAGATAAGCGCCTTATATGCGCTCAGTGGGAAGCTATCGTCTTCCCTCCCCTTATGAAGAGAAAGGCTGTTCTTTGGTGCCCAAAGCTGACTGTTCACCAACTTAGAGACTTCCCTGACTTAAACTTGGACTGACTATTAATCTGAATATGCACCACAGGGGAGACCCTATCTGGAATCCAGACTCCAGTCCCAGGCCTGAAAACCCTGAAACCGCAAGTTCCCCCACCTCATTGCTCTTTTCACTAGGTCGTGGTCCTTCCTAATGCTAGGATATGTACGTGTGTGCAGGCACCTGCTCACTCATGATTGTGAATATGCAAGCACATGCCTTGCCCTCTTCCCCCTAGAACATGCACATACTTGGAGTTAGAAAAACATATCCTTCCGTATTAACACCTGGCACCTGGTAGAAAATAAATCCAGCCTTAGTAATTATTCTAGGACTTTGCAGCAGCTTTTCCTGACCAGTGTTGAAGGCTGGTGCCAGTCACCATAACTAGGTGTGAATTAACGCAGTGCATCCGTGCTGCAGAGCCTCCTGGGTTTGTGTTTGAAACACAGAACTGTGTTTTAGAGCCGTGGATAAAGTTCATTAATAGGTGCGAGCACAGTTCTCAAAGGGCAGTTCTGCCATATTTCCAGTGACTGTTCAGAATTCTCATTAGCCAATTACCCTGCTCCTGTCCTTACAGCTCCTGCAGTAATGTGTATCTTAAGGCCCCTGGTAAGACACAGCATGCTTTAAATATACCTTAATGTATTGGAAATGCACAAGTCCCCTTTGGGTTTATATATCTTAACCACTGGCCAATTTTGCAAAGTTATAAATAAATGTTACAGGCTCCAGCGATAGCAACGGAATCAGCTGGGGATATTTAAAAGCCAGTCTGAAGCCTAACTTACCTCTAAATCTGAGATATATAAAGCAGAGTGAGCAAAGCAGGTAGGAATATGCAGATGATTTCCCAGTAATAAAACCAACACCCTTGACATTTGAAGGGAGACGGAGTGGGAATTGGGTTGGTGGGGGCAGCAGCTTGGTTGAGTCAGCAAGTATTTATGTGCAAGTGACTGTGTGGAGTGTTGAGGGGGTGCAAAACGAAGAAGCCCCTGGTTCCGGCTGAAAGAGGGTTCATGCAAATGAGACAAGGACTCAGGTGATAATCGGGGAGCTTGGGCAAAGCCTGGGAGATGTGAGAACATGGGACGTTCTAAGGTACACAGACAGTCCAGTTAGGTGGGAGGAGTGGGTGTGGGGGGAAGCAATGGAAATCAGGGCTGGAAGGGTGGGTAGGGGTCAAATTGTCTAAGGCCTTGAGTGCCAAGGGGTTAGTGTATTCAGTGGGAAGTGGAGAGACATTCAGAGCTTTTGAGCAGAGGAAGAATAAGGTACGAGTTGTATTTCAGGAGGACTGATTTGGCCCCAGGGCCTACCAAGGGCAAGCACGGGGACATACAGGAATTGAGGCCAGATGGGAGCTACTGAAATAAAACGGGAGAGAGTGGGAAGGAAGATGTGAACTAGGGTTCCGGAAGAGGGGCTATAGAGGGAAAAGTGGCCTGGGAGATAGTGGGGAGGAAGCTGCCATGCAGGGCCCAGGCATCTGTCCTGAGACGGTGCGTCAGTACGGGGCTCCCAGTGAGGGCAGTGTTAGGGACGGAGCCGGCGTTGCCAGCCCTGGTGCCCGGGACCACAGGCAGAGCCTTGAACAGAGCAGAAGAGGCCGCCACAAAGATGAGCTGCCCTGGGGATGCGGAGGCGTCTGAAGGGTGGGCAAGGCGTGCCAGGAGAGAATCCGGTGATGGAAGGTCTGGACCTCCGGCGAGAGCCTGAGTCCACACAGCGACATTTGTAAGCCAAGCGAGTAGGTGAGGCCCGGAAGGGGGGGAGGGCAGAACAGAATGAGAAGCGGGTCGGGGACAGCCCCGGGGACGCCGCTGTGAGGCGGTCCCCTGCCTCGGCCCCTCGCCGGGCTGCCCGTCAGCGGTGATCTCGCGTCACTTTTAGGGCTGATTTTGCCGTCATTCCTATGCAGGGCGAGGGGGGTTATGAAGCAACGGGGCTGGAGTGTGCAGAGAGGTCAGGACCGGTTCCCGAGGGGGCACCCGGGTGCGGGAGGTGCTGGGCGGGCGGCAGCCGAGCGGGGAAGGGGTGAAGCAATCGTTCTTCCTGAGTCATCCTCCTGGGGGGGCACAGGAATCCGTCTAAAGGTGTCTCCCACCCCCTCGGGAGGAGAGAGCCGTATTTGTCGACTAGGCACGTGAAAGAACATTCTTGAAGACCACGGTTAGCCAGTTGGGTTCAAACAGAGAAGTCGACCGTGAGGAGTGGTGTGTGTATGCGTGTGAATGTGTGTACAACCACATGCATGTATGTGCACACATACACACACAGGTGAACAGACACACGTGTATTTCCGTCTGCACACCTGTCCCCCTACCTACCTGCCTAGGTGATTTGTTGCAGGAAGTGGGCCTTACGCACTCACGATCTTCACGAGGCTGCCGCCCCCGGAGGCAGTCATGAAGGGTAGAAGGACATACAGTGGGGACAGTGAGGACAGACTGGGCCCCAGGAAAGGGGGAGCCCCAAGCATGGCCCGGAGTCTGGGCCGGTTCTCACTGGGGCAACTGTGAGGGGCAGGTCCGACGCCCTTTTCACGAGATGGGAGGGGGAGGGGGCAACAGGCCCGGCCGGGCGGGGGCAGCTGCATGCCCACCTGGTGCCCGGGCACAGAAGGGAGCGCAGGTGCGCGGCTGCACTGGGGGCCAAACCCGCCCCTGCCGGACCTTTGACCCCGAACACCGCCCTGGCTGCCGCCTGCACCCCCTGCCCTTCTGGCAGGAAATAGCTCCTCTAGCTCTTGCTACCCAGGAACAAAGGGTTCTGGGAAGTGGAGTCCACGTGGCCTAGCGGATTCGACTCCGTCAGGTCACCACAGCCAAGGGAAGAGGGGAGGGAGGCGGGGAGGAGAGGGGGCCGAGCAGGCTAGGAGGGGACAGGCTCTCCTAGTCGCCAGGCTCCAATCTGCCAGCCAGGCCCTGGAGTTCCCTAAGGCCCCGTCGCCTCTTGTTTGGATGGTTCCCTTCCGCAGCATGGAAAGGGTGGGCTATGGAGTATCTGATTAGTCTCATAAGCACTGGCTATTTTATATGCAGATGTATTTCATTGCTATTCAGCGTAACCCTAAATAGCGAGGATTATTAGTCCCATTTTGTGCACAGGGAAACCGAGGTTTTGGTGGTTCAGTAACGGGTTCAAGGCCACACAAGCTTGAAAGTGTATTTGAACCTCAGTTGATTTGATTCCAAAGTCTGCTCATAACCGCTACTCCAACTAACATGAGTCCTGAGTTCCCAGCGGAGTGCCTGGCACACAGTAGGCCTTCAATACGTTGTCATTCAATAAGTGGGTGGATTTATGAGTGATGGACGGTGGAGTAAGTGGATGCATGAGTGGGCAAATGGCAGGTGGATGGATAAATGGTAGAACTAAGGGATCTGGAAGAAATGGTGAATTCGGTGAGAGATGGGGTTGGGGGATTTGAGTGGCACTTACGGGAGTGAAGCTGACTGTGCTGTGCGCATCAGAGAGTCACAGAGCAGGCCAGATGGCTGCGGAGCCTGGCTCTCCTTCTGCCGCTTAGGTTCTCGCATGAAGCCTTGTGCTTCCAAAGGACTTTTGTTTGTATTACTTCCCAAAGCCCATATAAGCAGTGAACCAAGAATCAGGTGCGTGATTCCTAGATCTGCCTTCACAAGCAGCTTGCCAGAGGATGTGAGCGTCTAATTCTCCATCTGCCCTGTGCATTGATGACACCTGCCAAGCCACTTTGCAGGGTTCTGTCCTTTCCCATGTGCCTGTGGTTCAACTTTAGGAGAATCGGCCCATCTCTTTGCCTCTCGGTTACCTGAGAGCCATTAGCCCTGAATGTAGTTGTACCCCTTAGACACAGGAGCAGACCCCAGCTTTTATAGGCTGCTTCTGGAGATGCATTCTGTGTATTGGGCACAGGCCTCACCAGAGCCCCTCCCTGGCAGCCTGCCTCTCCTGGTGGGGACATGGTCCCTTGGAGTCGAGCAAGTCTCAGAGACGGCTTGTCTGCCTTCTCTCTGAGGCTTCCTGTGTGTGGGAAATGAACAGCTCCTATGCACATCCTCCCTCCTCCTTGGCAGGCTCTTCCCTGCCCTCTCTCTGGGGTTCTAGGAGTCCATGACATTATCTGCTAACTCTCAGGAGAGGCTCTGGACCGCGGTTGTGAGCCCCGAGAATGACGAATATGCAGGAAGAGACGATGTGCCTGGCAGGAGAGATGCCAAACCAGGGTGGCTGCCTGGGCTAGGCCAGCCCTACAGGGTGGAGTGAGCCAGGGCTGCGCTGCGGGCAGGGTGTGTCTCAGGGCCTGAGCACCCTTGGAGAGGGCCCAAGCACGAGCAGACCATTTGCCATCTTTAGGAGCTCGGAGCTGTCATTTGTATGTCTGCATTCTCCAGGGCTGTGGACTCCAGGGGCTTAGAAATTCTCCTGGCAGCAGAGCATGCCACTGGCCACAATTAGCCTGTTCAATACTAGGTCAGCAGCTTTGCAGAAAATGTTTGCTGGTGGCATTCTACCGGGTGTGCTGGTACTGTAGACTCAGGTCCATGGGAAGCCTGATGCGTCCCAAGTGGCAGAAGAAAGCTAAGAGCAAATTCTGCCTGCATCACAGAGTCCTTAGGCTAAGTGTGACATTCAGAGGCCGCCTGGTCCATCTACTTGCCTGCAGGCAGGCCTGGACATAAACAAGCCTAGACAGATGAGAATCTCTTCTCTCTCTCTGCCTTCAAACACCTTTGCTCATAGGGCATTTCACGTATACCCTTAGTGTCTAATATTCCTCAGCCCTGAGACAGCTCTTCCTTAGACTTTATCTCAGCTCTTCTTGCTCCCAGTAGTTCTTTAATTTGTGTCACAATGGGCTTGGGAGGAAGAAGCCATCTTACTGGTATGCAGTGGGGGCTGGAACGTGTTCCTGTGGGCTTCCCAGAGTCAGCTGGGCTTATCTCTTCCAACATAGGTCTTGGTAACATCACATGAGTGGCTTGCAATCAGCCATAGTATGAGTATTTACACCATGGAAATTGGCAAACACAGCAAATCAGGGACTTTTATTTTCCCCCAGAGAATGAGTTTTTCACCATTTACCAGCACACAGGGGTTGTGTATAGCAATGCTCATTCACAAAACTCGGGCCACAGTTATTCCCTGTACGCTTCACCTTAGTGCGTACAGGTGAAACTCACTCCCCAGTTGGACTGTACTTTCCCAGCCAGCAGAGGCTGTGCCTGGTGATCCCCCACTGCACGGGACATTTTATACAGCAGCCATGCGTTGACTGATGCCAAAGGAATGAAGGACACATATCGAAACATCAGGATGAACAACTCTAGGTTTTTATCATCTTAGTCCTAATGTAATCCCACTGTTGGAGTCAGACTTGCCAAGCAGGAGATATGCCTATCTGAGCTGATTTCAGAGTTGTATAATTCAATTCAAGCAGGATTTATGAAACATTTACTCAATGTTCACCCTCTGCTAGGCCCTGGAGCCTAAGAGAAGGGGATGTTTATGAGTAGCAAGAGCCCATCACTTCTATTCTCAAATAACTTGCAATTTGATTTGCAAGATATGCATACAAGCAAAGAGTAAGAGATCAGTGTGGATGTTCTTGAAGACTTCTGCTTGAGGGATTTTGAGTGCTCATAAAGCACAGTGGTAAAGAATGAGGGGCACTGGAGTCGGATTACCTGCATTCAGGTTCTGACCACTTCATAGCCGTGTGACCTTGAGAGGGTTGCTTAACAGCCCGCACCCTGCCCCTACCAACTCAGAATCCTCACTCTAAAGGTATAATGAAGTCCATCTCATGAAGTGCTTATCAGAGTCAGTGTGTTAATCTTTATAAAGCCCTTAGCACATTGCCTGGGATAGAGCAAGTATACAATGTATAAGGGCCATTATTTTTTATCATACAGTTTAATGACTTCTTTTTTAAGATGAACAAACTGAGGTCCACAGAAGGAAAATGACTAGTCACTAATTACTGGCAGACCTGAGATTAGCAGCAATAATGGATTTTGTCAGTACAGGGAAAGTACATGCCACAGTAACAAATACATCCCCAAATCAATGCCTTGACACCGTAAAGGTTGCCGACTGTTCATGCAAAGTCAGGTGCGGAGCAGGCGCCTCTGCTCCACTCTGCAGCTGCACCTTCTGGAGCCCCCAGTCTCCAAGGCCACCACAGTGGGGCAGATAGAGGCAGATGAGGTATGCCTCGCCGCCTCTGCCAGTCCCTTGGTCAGAGCTGGTTACATGGCCCTGGCCCAAGAGTGGCTGGGTGTAAAGGCTGACCCAGGGTTATTTGAGGAGCATGCTGTGTGCCACACTAATGTTCAGAAGATGTCCCAGGATGGCGTCTGACTGTGTGCTGAATAGCAAACAGGTGCGATGGTCAGCAGTCTGTGATTAAGTGGCCTGGTGCCGGGTACAGATAAATGCCCCAGGAGACTGGAGAGGGGCAGTGAAGACAGGACAAAAGGACTGAATGATATGTACGGGAGGAGTAGAGCTGGCTTAGGACCTCGGGCTGCAAGACCAGGAAATATTGGTGGATCGGGAGCATGCAGACGAAGGGTACCCCTCAAAGCAGCGATGACCAGGGGGCGGGTGAAGGGCATCACTGTAGTCAGTGGCAGTTCCTGAAACCCCAGGCCCCTGCCTCTGCCCCTTGTACTCACCTGGAGGGACAGCCACGGAGCTCAGCTTCCTTCCTGGGCCCTGAGATAAATGCCTCCCGAGGAAGCACAGTGTGGTAGAAAGAAGACTGATGGGGGTTTCTTGCTCCCGCTGTTGCCCCTGACTCCTCTGTGACTTTGGGCAGCCCCTCTCCCTCTCTGGGCTGCTCTCCTCCTGGTGAGATGAACATTTCCCTCAAGCCCTTCCAGATGTGATTTCCAGGGCTTGAAGCCTCTCCTTGCCAGCACTTACAGGATTTATTTGGGGCAAGATCTTTGGAGGGCTAACCTGGGACTCTCCTTTGAGGAAAGAGGCAGGAAGGAGAGGATTTGACCAGGGACAGAGCAGTTTAGAGGGTGAACAGGATCAAACATGGCATATGCAAATCTTTGGTGAGAGGCCAAGCTTCCATCAGAACGGAGACAGGATGAAGAGGCGGCTCTGGAAGCGGGGCTCAGCTTCATAAATCTCAGCACTGACATATCAATCAGTCAGTTCAATCAGTTGCAACACTTCTTTCTTTTGGAAATAAATAAAGATGAAGGCAAGAGATGCAACTCAAAGAGGGGCCCCCAGAGCAGCATGCATAGTCGCACAGCCACTGAACTCTGGAGCCAGACGCTGATTAATGGAGCCGCTGCATTTGATGAATCAGGTACCACGATCCAGTGGATCTAGACTCTTGTTTCCTAAATGGGAACTTAATGCTGTTCATTCATTTATAGGTAGGGTGCTGCATCAGAAAGTTAATATATAAATCTGTTATTTACAAGGGTCTCTATGTTTGTTTTTTAAAGAACAAACTTATAAATCACACACATCTCAGATAGAAACTTTTATGGTATAAATTGTTACCCTCTTCATATAAATATCACACTTACAGTCCTTCCTGATCAACCAGACTGCACACATTTGGGGCAGGATCGTGACTGGGAGGGTCGGGAGCTGCCGAGGAGAGTGGTGAGGGTGGGCAGGAGGTGTAGGGAGCACAGGGGTGATTTGTTCCTCATTTTGTCTTGGACTTCTCTTATTTATTTATTTTATAGCCTTTCTGGCTCTGGAAGTCTACTGATTAAAAAAAAAAAACTCAAGTCAATAAAATATGCGACGCGAAATGGATTTCTGGGCTGGTTTATTAGGTAATTTCCTGTATAGCTCTCCAGAGGAGCATGCAGACCTCCACACCCTGCTTGTTCAGGGCTCTCACCCCACAGTAACCTTTGGGGTGCCTCCAGCTTATGTGTCAGGGCACAGGGGCCTCACATCCGAGGCTACTTATCTCCAGTCTTGGCCCAGGGCAAGTTCCTCCTTCCAATGTCCCTGAAGAGGCCAGAAGCATCCCTGCTTTATTAGCTGTCCCCACCAGCCCCTCTCATCCTACCTCCATTCCTTTAGGGAGCCACCTCCTCCAGAAAGTCTTCCATAACTAGAATTGTATGTTGCTGAACAAATAGGGATTTATATTATCAAATGACAAAATGAACCAGACACTCTATCAGAGGCTGAAAATATAGGAGAAGCTCATGTCTCTAGGAGTCCCTTCATACTCGTGTACAGCACTTCCTTAACTTCTGATGGGATTACGTCCTGATAAACCATTGTAAAGTTGAACATAATCATAAATGGAAAATGCACTCAATACACTTAACTTACCAAACATCACAGCTTAGCCCAGCCCACCTTAAACGTGCTCAGAACACTTACATTAGCCTGCAGTTGGATCAAATCATTCTAACACAAAGCCTTTTTTGTTAAGTGTTGAATATGCCATGTAATTGAATATTGCACTGAAAGCAGAAAACAGAATGACTGTGTGGGCGCGGAGTGGTTCCAAGTGCTGCCGGTTCACCCTGGCGGTCACGCGGCTGCTGGGAGCTGTGGCTCGCTGTCCTGCCTGGCGTCCTGAGGACTGTATTGCACATCTGGCCTGGGAAAGGAGCACGATTCAAAATATGGTTTCTGCTGAATGTGCATGGTTTTTGCCCTGTCATAAAGTGGAAGAATCGTAAGTTGAACCATCCTTAGTCAAGGACCGTCTGTAAACAGAGACTTCTGGATCAAGGAGGGACCTGGAATACTGACATTTCTCCTGCGATCATCTTCCCACAGGCAGGCAGTTCCTCCCTTACGTGCGGGCCTGCTGCCTTCCAGACTCCTAACTGCCAAAAAGGGCTTGTATTTATTCCCCCTGCCCCCTGCCAGCACCTGCCCCACCGCCTCTGAGTCTCCAGTCCTGGGAGGATAAGCTTCCCCCAGAATCCTCCGTGCTCAGGCTGACTTTTGCAGGAGAGAATTGGTCTCCAAGAATGTCTTCATTGAGGAACTGAAGTGGTTTCATTTTAACTGTGGGGTTGGGGGCCTCTCTTAACACACTAAATAGATTTCTGAAAGGTTGCAAGTAAAATGAGAAAAAAAAAAAAGGAAATCCTCTTTTAAAAGCAGGAAGAGAGTTTCTATTTAAAGCAATCTTATGATAACTCCTTCTTGGGCAAAGAATTGCTTTGGTCCTGAACAGCAATTTGCAACGCTGTCATGTGGCTGGACATTTCCACGTAGGTGATCATAATGCTAGCTGTCTCAGCTGATTGGCTGCTTACTGTGTGTGTGTGCATTTGTGTGTAATCACCCCACCACAACTCTTTAAGTCCTATATTACAGGACTTAACAGATAAAGAAATCGAGGCACAAATACAGTGACACAGCTAGTAAGTGACAAAGTCGAGGTGGCTTATTCGCAGTTCAAAGGCAATGTGCCTAAGAGTGGCTTTGTCCTACGTCCACCTTAGCCTGTCCAGACTTGTCTTTTCTTTACCTTTGTGTCTGGCACAGTTCTCCCAATTATGGGCAGAGCAAAAGCTTAGGGCTTAGTTTTTTCTCTCTGCACCCCTTCTTTTCCTGCCCTGCCCATGCCATCAGGTGTCAAGTCCCATTGATTAGACCACAATTCCATTCCTCTTGTCACTTCCATGGTCCTTTGTCCCTGCTCGTGTCCCATGCCCCACAACTGCCCCAACTGTGTCCTGTTGCAGCAGCTTACCAACCAGTTCCCACCCAGTCTTCTTGTGTTTGACCACTCTGCCCGCTATTTGCCAGAGTGACCTCCTTAAAGCGCTAGACTCCACCTGCACATCCCCTCCTTAAAACTGTTCCCTGAGACCCTCTGCCAGGATGAAGTCCGGCCTCCTTGTCTTGGCACGCACAGTCCCCAGTCTGTCTTCAATCTACTTCTCCACTCTCTGCATGCATCACTTCCTACCCTGTGCTGTCCTTGCCTGCATGGCGTCCGTGTCTGCCTCACCTCTGCGTTCACCGTCCTCTCTGGGCAGACGCAGCCCTTTACTCTCCTTTCTCCCATTGTTGACATTGTCCCTGCCAGAACCAATTGACCCTTCACCTGGACCTGCAGAGAGAGTACTCTCCAGCTCTCTGGAAGACCCGTCACTTTCTGCCTTGAATTATAAACTTGATCTATATTTTGTTTCTTTTCACTAGGTACTTGGGGGCTGAGATCTGACTTATTCAATTCAAACACATGCTTTGTGCATTCTAATGGATCCCTTGGATTTCTAGGAGCAGAGCTTGAAAAGCCTTATTTTAAATGCAAAGAGATTGCTGACCAGAATGTGCAATTATTCCTCAAAGTCCGAGAACCAATTCTGGTGGGAAAGCTAGAGACACGCAGGCCACCACTTTGCAAGAGCTTCCCAAAGCACGTTCTGCCATGAGGTGGCCTCTGCCGTGCCAAGACCGTGCAGGGTCACCAGTCTTCTTTCTATTATGGTTGACTCAGCAATTTTTTTCAGGGTCTGTCTTCACCCCAATAGCAGAGTCGGGTAGATTGTCCAGGGACACTCCTGAAGTCAGCTCACCTGGCAGTGGATGGATTACCAGCTCCCTTTCTCTCACAGGCGGGGTTGGGCTTTAACAACTCCCCATGGGGCTGGAGTCCTGCTTTTCCCGGAGGCCTGACACCACCTTTACGCAAGGTCTGGGAGTGCTAACAGCTGGCCCTTCGATGACTCCTTACGCTCCTAGACGCAGGCTGCCTGGCATCCAGGTCTCGTCTCTTTATCCTGCTGTTCTGCTTGCAGCGTAAGTTGAATCCTTCTCCTGAAGCACCGATTCACGGTCTGATCCGCAGAGCCTTGACCCGCAGGACCCACGAACCTTCTTTCACTGGCTGTGACTTATAAGTCTCTCCACCAAAGGCTCCTTCGCCCCCACCAAGCGGCATTATGGCATTTGCCTTCTCCCGCCTTGACTCCGCCCTGACCCCCTCATTTTCTTGCCTTCTGCTTGGCCTTCTCACAGAAACGGGGGGTGAGACACAGTCAGCAGCTCCTTTGCCAGGGAGTCTCCAGGGTCAGAGCGGAACTCCCTCTCTCCTCCCTTTTGAACGTGTCCATCTCAAAGGACCCCGTGCTTTCCGGGATGTCTCCTCCAGGTCCCTCTCTGAGCGCTGCCCGTAGGTCACCGGAGCCCCCCAGGAGAGCCCTTTTGGGGGGAGGCGGTGGCAGTGGGCAGGAGGACACCGCCAGCTGCCTGAGCCGTCACTCTCTGACGCCTCTTGCTGGAGCGCTTGTCACTGTGCACCTGGTTAGCTGCTTACGTGTTCTCAGTCATAATGTAACCTCGGAAAAAGTGGGGCAGTGTTTTTGCCCATTACTGTAAGCAGACCTGGAATAGTCTAGTCATTGCAGTGGCCCATGAAGCCTGGCCAGCCGGGCCACGCCATCCGCCTTTGCCCCTGGGCTCACTCCCGCTCCGCTGCCCCTCGCTCGCCCACCTGGCTTCTGACTGCTGAATACTGCAGCCCGTTGCTGCCCCGGGGTCTCTGAACCTGCTGTTCTATCCGGGGAGATCCAGAGCTGGCTGCCTCACTTCCTCCTGGGCTTTTAGCAACTGTCACTCTTACCATAAGACCCTTCCTGGCCACCCATTTGAAACTGGCACCAAATAGCCTCCCTGCCCCACTTACTTAATTCGTTTTCTCTAAGGCATGTATCTGCTGACATGCTATGTAACTATTTATTTTCTCTCTCTCTCTGCTGGAATGCAGGCTTCACAAGGGCAGGGGTTTTTCACCCGTTCGCTGCCCTGCCCGCTGTTCTCATGCCCAGAAAGGGCCTGGCGCACAGCAGTGTTGGATGAACACCTGTTGGGGGAGTATGTGAGCCGTACTGAGAACCAGAGCCTGCTCCGGGCCTCGTTCTGTCTCCGTCTCTATTGTCCCAGAGTTTAGGGAACCAGACATGTGAGACTTGCCATAGAAGGTCCAGTGCCGGCATATTTCTCCTTCTTCTTTACTGTTTCTTTTCATTTCTTGCTAAAACCACCTAAATAAGCTTTACATTTACGAAGTGTCTTTCTTTCTGGCATCACTTAGTAGAGAAAACATTTATTTGGGTCTGATGTTGGCAATGCATCAAAATCCAGTAATCATACCATACTGCACATGCTTGAGGGGTCTGAGATCCAGAGCATAACTGCATGTTGTCTACACATCGGGATCCCAAAGGCAATTGTATAATTTCATTTTATTTATTTTCTTAAAATGTGGCAATCCCACATGTTGCTTGACATGATGGAAGTTGGGACAAACAGAAATGCAGGAGATTTATAAGTGGTGTCAGCAAAGTCTTAGGGATTCCCTCCTAGGTGTGTGCTTGGAAGCCAGGCCCGAGCAGTTTCCCCTTTTACTGCAACGATGTCTCATCTGCATTCAGGAGTGAGCCCCCCAACCTGTAGATGTATTAGCAGGCCTGTCTCCTTAGGAGTGTGTAAATTTCCCACAGTGTGCGCCTCCTGGGTTTGGGGGACCTGTTTATTGGTGTGAGCGGTTCTGCTTGGATCGAGCAGCTTGTGTGGGAGAAAGTTCCAGTGTGGTCTAGGCTTGTGCAAATTGAAGTGAGGGTACAGTCTGGAAGATGTGAAAAAAGCAGCAGTCTTTCTGAACAGTGGGCAGGAGCAGGCGCAAATGAAACACGCAGAACAATTTCAGAGGCCTGTGGGCTCTGGTCCCGGGTCAGGTTGCACAGATTTGGACTTCTGCAAGCCATCCAGGGGAGACTTGCACCTCCAGGGGAACCTGAACGTGCCCCCGCCTGCTCTCCTTCGCTCCCTCTCCCAGGGTCCCCACCACTCTGAGCTTCCTCCCCTTGACAAGCGACTGCGTGTTAAAGGCAACAATAACCATTGTTTGTATATATATACATGATATGAGGCAGGAATCTGTGATACCTTCTCATTAACCACCCTGCAGGCCAGTGTGCAGTCTCAGATTTATCCAGGAGTGTGGGGCTCCATGAGGCTAAAGGACCAGAAGGTAAATGTTAGAGCTGGAGTTTGAGCCCGGACATGGGTGGTGCTAAGGCCCCCGCCTCTCCGGCTTCACGGTGTTAGGGCCCCCAGGCTTGACCTCAGGGCCATCTTCAGTGTGATGCAGCCAGGGCCCTGGCATTGGGCTCCATGCTTAGAGGGTCCAGCACTGGCCGGTCCTGCTGACCCCACCGCTTTGGCACACGTGGGACATGCCCAGCTGGATTGCACACCCCGCCTTCCAGACCAAGCTCTGGGTCCTCAGGGCACCCAGATTTCCTCTTTAATGGCCCACTTTCAGGCTCAGCAGAGTCCTCTTCCCAGGGCCTATTGGTATCCACCCCGTGCCAGAGAGCCAGCCACAGGCTGGCATGTGAAGGCAGGGCAAACGAACAGAGCTTGGACATGTGGCCCGGGGTATTTGCACACACGTGCACAGGGCCTCTGGGCCTATCTGAAGGAACCTGGGACGGGAAGAGAAGACGGGTGGGCCCCTGTCAGGGTAATTGCGTAACCCTTGCAATCTTGCCACAGAGCCCACAGATGCCATGCTGGGCATTTTCATCGTCGTGATGTCCTGAGTGTGCACAGCCTCTGCGCAGTTGCCACTGCGTCCATTCCATCCTCTGATACTCACTGCAACTCCACAAGTTGGGAGGGATCTGAGGGTGAGGGGGAATTCACAGGGGAACCACCCAGGGCTGCCCTCTGACCCGCCTCTGTGCCCTCTGTCCCTCACCTGCCCTTGCCCGTTATGCTCCTCGTGGCCCTGCCTCTCTCCAGCCGGCTCCTTGTACGAACCCTGAAATCAACCTGTGTCTCAGGAGTAAGCTCTTTGAACCTTGCCCTACTGACCCACTTCCAGTTTAGCTGACCTGACAGACTTACCCCCGACAACACAGAGACTTCAGGAAGTCGGCCTTCCCAGGCCAGCTCTGTTTACTCGCCGCTCGGATCCCAGAAAGGTGGCAGCTGAGGGGAAGACCGTGTGTGGCAACCGAGCACCTTCGCATTGTCCTTTCTGTCTGGTCACCCCTACTGGGTCCACAGTGCTCTCATGAAGCAGTGGTGCCTGGCTGTAGGGAGACTGGAACAGGCTCCTCACGGAAAGAGAAGGACTGCTCAGTGCCGGGCGTGTGGAGCCACTCTGAGACTCGGCTTAAAATTCAGACTTGCCCCGGGAGGCCTCCCTCCTGTCTCTCCACCTGCACTTTCCACCAACTCCCTGGTTAAATTCAACGCCAGCTAGACTCATTTCTTCATAGACTAGTCCTCATACTTGGTCTCTTTCAAAATCCATGTCTTGCCTGTACCATTTTCCTTGCTAAGAATGTCCATTCCCATTTCTCTCATTTTGTGTAAGTTTTCCCCATTGTTCAAAGTGCTTGTCAGTTGGAAGTCGTCCCATTCGAGTTGCCGTTGAAGAAACTCTAGGTGTTTAGTCAAGAAAAGAAAGACAAGAAAGGTGTCAGAGTGGGTGGAAAATGGGAGGAGGTGGCAGGTCTAGTACGTACGGCCCCAGGAGGCAGGTCAAAGCCCTGGGGAAACAGTTCAGCTGAATTTAGGAAAGGAGCTCCCAGCAGTAAGAAAACCCAGTATGGAAAGACTGACTTGGGCGGTATCCTGCCTCTAATCAGACACTGGGTTCACCAGGGGCCATCGACTGGGCCCGATGAAGAGGAAAGTAAGCACCTCGTGTGCAGTTGGCCTAGTGACGCCTCAGGTCCCCCCAGCACTGAGATGCCGAGTTTTCTAATGTCACCTCCTCTGAACGTCCTCTTTATCCATTGCTAGCCTCAGGGAGATTTATTTCTCTGGACAACTTAGAGTCAAGAGCTCACATTCACTGCTTATTATTAGTTACCCTGTCTACTATTAGTGACGCTATGTAGTTGAAAACCTCTCTGAACTTAAGGTCCGTTCCTTAGATAATTGCCCCTCTTGAACTGATTGTGGGTGAGGGCTCCATACATGTGTCTCTTTAAAATGATATTTTTTCTGGTATATGAAATACATTTGTGTTTATTAAGGAGAGCTCAGAAATGTCAAAGTATTAGGAACAGTATAAAAACAATCCATAATCCCATCATGCAGGAATTATCTCTGATAAACAGGTTCCTGTATTTCCTTCCAGTCTTCATTACATATTTATTTTTTGAAATGATGAGAATCAACTTGCAAGGGAACTTTGTATTTTCTAACCAAAAGCAAGTGGTGACTAAGAAGCTCAGATGGCCTTCTGGGAGGGCGCAGCTTGGTCCAGAACCTTCCACTCTTGGTGTCTTCTCTGAAGTAGGGAAAGAGACCAGCTCTCGAATCACATGGGCTGCTCTCTATCCCAGGTGAAGTGCCAAGAGTCACTCAGGAAGGCATCTTTCTTGCAGACTAAGTTTGCCTTCCAGTCCTTAGGTGTTCCTCATGGCCAAACACACCCTCATTCTCTAAGACTACTAGGGGGTCTCCGCAGGGAGGATTAGTCTGGCTGGAGATGTGTGTGTGTGTGTGTGTGTGTGTGTGTGTGTGTGTGTACACGTGTGTGTGTTTTCCTTTTTCCCTAACTCACTGCTAGCTTGGCAAGGCCAGGAGAGAGGCAGCTGATTATTTTTAGCCCCTTGTTCCTCAGAATGGCTTGTGCATAACAAAAGAATGCTAATGCTCAGTGTCTTCCTGAAAGCACCGGAGTTCATCAGCTTTGCAAAGAAGTGAAATTAAATCAAGATTTAATTGGGATATGCATGTTTTATTCATGCTAGTAACCACAGGAGAAGCCAGCAAGCTGAAGGTAAAAAAGAGGGGAAAAAAATCTTTTGAAAAGTTGTTTCTCTCTGATTAAATAGGGATAGTTTCCAACTTCAAAGGGAGCAGGCCTTTAATGTATTTTAAATGCTCAACTGTACTTGGCCAGGCCAGCTCTGCTGCTGGTGGATGACAGCGACCCAGGCCTGCCCTGCTCCTGCCTTATGGCCTGGCCTCCCAAAACAGGTACATGACCTCTGATCCCGCCTCTGTGCTTCAGTAAGGAGCCCTACAAACAGCCATCCTCAGACCTGTGGTCGCAGCTCAGGATCTACAGCCACCCTTGCAAGGTGAGCAGCCTCTAGCACTAAAGCTTGAAAGACAGCACCAAGGACTAAGACAGTTCCGCTCCATCAGAGGTTTCTACCCGGGAAGGGGACACATTGAATATCAGCTACTGTTAGGTGCAATGACAAGGCAGTCCCTGCCGCCTGAGGCTCTTGCACCTAACGATATAGGAGGAGAGATTAAACAAAGACTGAAATAACATGGAAAAAGGAAAGAAAAGCAATGGTTGCTGGAAAACTTTCAAATGCTCTCTCTGAGCCACCAAATGAAGGACCAACACGGAGACCAAAGAGCTCAGTGGAGGAGATGGCATTTGAGCTGGGTTTGAAGACTGTCTAGAATTTCTGTGGGTGTAGATGGGGAGCAAGTGATCCAAGCAGGAAAGCTCTGAGTCAAGTTGCTGGAGATGGGAAGCTTGAAGGATGTTCAGGAAAAGACAGAGAGTCTGATTAAGTTGGTAGTGCTCTGGTGGGGCAGCAGGAGGGTCTGGGAATATAGGTTGGGACAAGACAAGAGCAAGGAAGAGTCTTAACACTCCTGAGCCATTTATAAAAGGAGAGAATTAGCTAACATTTAGCAGATAAATGGCTCTTTTATATGTAGAAATTCAGAAGGCCCATAGGCCCAGGGTCTAACACACATTTAATCTGAATCCCAACAAAGGAGAAAGAAAATAGGGCAGAAATAATATCTGATGAAATAGTAGCTAAGAGTTTTCAGGACCAATGAATGTCATGAATCTAGAAATTCAAGAAACCTTACAAATCTCAATTCAGACAAGGAAAGCACTTAGAGACGTCATAGAACACCAGAGACAAAGAGAAACTCTTCATTGTAATCAAAAGAGAAAGGCAGATTGTTTTCAAATGAATGAGAAATTAATTGCTGACTTCTCAAGAATAATAAAGGGAGCTAGACTGCAGAAGATTTAATGTCTTTAATATGTTGACAAAAATTACTAGCTAATAAAAAATTCTATACCCAGTGAAAATATCTTTCAATAATGAGGACAAAATAAAGACATTTTTAGGTAAGTAAAACAAAGTTGTCATGAACAGACCCTCAGCAAAAGACATTCCAAATGATGCATTTCAGGCAGAAAGAAAATTATTCCAGTTAGAAGGCATGAAATCTAGAAAGAATAAAGAGAAGGTGATGTTGTAGTAAGTAGGTAAATCCACACAAACACTGAATGTACAAAACAATAATAATAAACTCTTGTAGCTTCAATTGGAAAAATAGAGAGTTAATGAAGCTAAAGTGTTCTAAGATCTTTGTGTTGTTTGATATGAAGGTTAAGATCTTCATATTTGTCTTTGAGAATTTAGGCCTACATATTGTTTTTTAGAATATATTGGTCATGATTCAGCTCAGAAAAATAGAAAGAAAATATATCAAGAAGAGAAAATTTTAGTATAGGGAATGGGAGTTTGATAAATCATTGGCAAGATTGGAGGAGAAAGTCAGAATGGTAGTGGAATGCAGTGTCCAACTGCTGCAAAACTTCATGTCTTCCACAACCCGCACATCAGCCATTACTACTGTTGGAGGAAAAAAGGGCATTTGCTCCTGCCTGTTCTGCAGTGTATATATGAGTATATTCATTGGAAGAATATAGATTATAGAATAAAGAATATAGATTGCAAAACCTGGTGTCAAGGAGTCTGAGAAATGTAATCTCCAAGTTTCCAGCTCCTGGAATATAGGGACAGAGAGAGATGAAGGGAGAAATTAAAGATGTTTACCAATAAACATTACCCTGTATCAAAAGAGTAACAACAATATATCATATCCAAAGAAGTTGATATTCTACTATGTTTTCTTTTAGAAGTTTCATAGTTTTAGGTTTTACATACAGATATATAATCTGTTTGAGTTATTTTTTGCTTATGAATTGGAATTTATTTTCTGTACATGGATATCCAAATGTTCTACTACCATTTAGTGAAAAAACTGTCCTTCCTCCACTGTATTGTCTTTGCATGTTTGTAAAAAATCAGTTGTGTGTGTGTGTGTGTGTGTGTGTGTGTAATTTAGATTTTGCATTCTGTATCCATCGACTATTTTGTCTATTTGTCTATCCTGATGCAAACATCACACTATCTTGGTTACTGCAACTTTATATTGAGTCTTGAGACACATAGTGCTAGTTCCCCCACTTTGGTCTTTTCAAAATTCACTTTGACTATTCTACATGCTTTACATATCAGTGTGACTTTCTGATTCAGCTTATCTGTTCCTACAAAAAATTCTTCTTGGGTTTTAAATATGGATTATGTTGAATCTATTTGAGGATAATTGACATTTAACAAAATTGAGCATTTTTAACCCATGAACAAGATATATCTCTCTATTTAGGTATTTTAAAATTTCTTCTGGCAACATTTTATAGTTTTCAGTGATAGACTTTGCATATATTTTGTCAGTTTTATATCTAAGTATTTCATATTTTGATGCTATTAACTTAAAAAATTCTTTTTCAATTTTTGATTGTTCATTGCTAGTGTATAGAAATATAGTTGAACTTTGTATATTGGTCTTGCATCCTACAACCTTGCCAAACTCACCTGTTAGTCTCAGTAACTTTTTTGTAGGTTGTATTCCGTTTTCTACATAGACAATCACATTGCATGAGTATATGTGAATAAAGACAGATCTACTTCTTCCTTAGCAATCTGGATGTCTTTTTTCTTGCATAATGTGCTGGCTAGAAATGCTAATATGCTGAACAGAAGCACTGAGGGTGAACATTCTTGTCATGTTCCTGATCTTAGAGTAGAAAGAATCCAGTCTTTCATCATGATGATGTTGACTAGGGATATTTGTAGATGCCATTTATCTGACTGAGGAAGTTTCCTTCAGTTTGCTGAGAGTTTTTTTTTTATCATAAATAGATACTTTTTCTGCATCTATAGAGATAATCATACGGTTTTTCTCTTGTAGTTTGTTAATATGGTTAATCATATTGATGCCCTTAACATTGTTAAATCAATTTTCCTATCATGGGGTAAATCCTACTTGGTCAGCATATATTATTGTTGGTTTGATTTTTTTAAATGTTGCTTATAATTATGGCATCTATGTTTATGAGGGATTTTGTTCTGTAGATTTCTTATAGTGTTTTTGTCTGGAAGTGTTGTCTTGGTACTTCTAGCTTTATAGGATGAATTGGGAAGTATTCTTTCTTTTTCAATTTTCTGAAAGAGTTTGAATAGAATTAGTTGATATCTCCTTCAGTGTTTGGCATAATTCACCAATGAAGTCATCTGAGCCTGGGGTTTTCTTTGTTGGGAGGTTTATATTTGCAAATTTAATATCTTTAACAGATACAGGGCTATCCAGGCTATTTCTTCTTGCATGAGCTTTGATGGTTAGTGAATTTTACATTTCAGTTATTAAATTTAGTACCATAAAATTATTCACAATAGTTCACTCTTCTCCTTTTACTATCTGTAGAATCTGTAGTGATGTCACCTTTTTATATCTTATATTGGTAACTTTTGTCTTTTTTTTTTCTTTTTCTGATCAGACTGGCTAGAAGCTTATCAAGTTTATCATTATTAAATAATATTTTATTAATTTATTATTGCCTTAAAATACACGTACATATAAATCATTAAAGAAGAAGCTCTTGGCTGTCACTGATTTTTAAAAATCTTTCTATTTTATTGATTTCCACTCTGATCTTCTGATCTTTATTATTCCCTTTCTTTTGCTTGCTTTTGGTTCCATTTGATTTTTTTTCAGTTTGCTGAGGTGGAAATGTAGGTCACAGATTTGAAATATCTCTTCTTTTCTAGGCATTTGGTGGTATGTATTTGTCTCTAAGAACTGCTTTTGTCATATTCCACAAATTTTGGGATGTTGTCTTTTCATTTTCATTTATTTCAAAATTTCTGATTTTCTCTTTTGTTTTCTTCTTTGACTCAGGTTATTTACAAGTGTGTTAGTTTCCTAATTTTCAGATTTTCCAGATATTTTTCTAGTTTTGATTTCTATTAACTTCCATTTTGATCAGATAACATCCTTTATATGACTTGAATTCTTTCAAATTTATTTAGATTCATTTTGTGGGCAGCATATGGTCTAGATGAATGTCCAGTGTACATTGTACTAGTGTTGGGTGGAATAGTCTATAGATATCAGTTAGGTCATTTGTTTGACAATGTTGTTCAAGTCTCTTATATCATTGCTGATTTTCTGTTACTTGTTTTATCAAGTATTAAGAGAACAAAAATCCTCCAAGAAGAATCTCCAAGTAGATACCTGTGGATTTGTCTGTCTCTTTTCTTAGTTCTATCCATCTTTGTTTCATGTATTTTGAAGCTCTATTCTTAGGTGCATAAATGTTTAGGATTATCATATCTTATCAGTAAATTGGTCCTTTATTTGTTGAGACATAGTGGTCTTTATCCATAGTAATATTCTTTGCTATGAAATCTATTTTGTCTGATACTAATATAAGCCCTCCAGCTTTCTTTTAACTCATGCTAACATGTTATGTCTTTTTTAAGTCCTTTTATTTTTTATAAAATTTACCATCCACTCATGATAACAAGAAAACACTTAGCAAAATAGAAATAGAGGGAAACCTCTTTATTTTGATAAAAATATCTATCGAAATTTGTAGCAAACATCATACGTAATGGGGAAGCTCTGAAAACATTCCTTTTGAAGGCAAGAATAAGACCAAGAATCCCATGACCCTTACTTCTATCAATTCAACATTGTGCTAGAGGTTTTAGCCAGCATAGAAAGAACTTTCCTCTCTGTCCACCCCCTAAAATATGATTGAATAGGGAAAAAAAAGTCATCACTCAAAAATGATATCACTATGCACATAGAAAATCCAAAAAAAATTTCAGAGATAAAACTTTAAATTTAATAAGAGGACTTTAACAACTTTGCTGGATACAAAATAAATATAAATAAAGGACGTTTGTTAGACATGTGCACCACTGTATATCAAGACTCACTATGAAGATATGATAATTAAATTGATGTTGTGTTGATGCAGGGAGAATAAAATAGAGCAATGACGTAGAGAGCAAGTCAAGCAATGGCCTCTTGATACAGTAACAAGGTGAGCCGCGCAGAGCAGAGCCCTGCAGACTTTGCCAAAGGGGTGCCGAGACAGCTGGGTATCCACATTGAGAGAAAAAGAAATGAGATGTCTGCCTCACATCATGCGCTAAGATTGATTTCAGATGGATTAAAGACCTGATTATGAAGTCAAAATTATATTGCTTTCTGGAATTTCAGTTCCAGAACAAGTTACCATAGACTGACTTTTCTCTGCTCTTCCTCTCTAAATCTAACTAAATACCCAGAAACTATTAAACAGAAAATAATAAAAGGATTCTGAAAGCTGGAAATGGAAAAGGCTGACTTGCCAGAGACCGCAGGGCTTGAGGAATGACAACGTGCCGAGTGCCCTCGGTTTTCCTTTTATGTCTCATGCACCCTGAACTAGGCACTGGGGAGGCCTACAGCCCAGAACCACTAGCAGGCAGAGAAAATAAAAACAAAAAAGGAATGCCCTCTCTCTTTGGCAAAAGACCAAGAAAAGGGCAGCCCACCAGAGACCTAGTGGAGCACCTCAACCCCTGTTCCCTAACTGGGGGCTCACTAGGGGCAACTCTGTTCCAAAACCATTGCCCTGATTGGGTGGTCTGACCTGCTTGCAGCAGCCAGGAAATCCCCAGATCACCCAGCTTCTGCTCCATAAACCAGGCTCAGGGGTAACTTAACCAGTGGTAGCAGTGTAGCCCTAGGCTGTCCAAACTGCCATTGCACAGCGGGAGCACTGGTGGGTTATCTCCTCCCTCAACAGAGGCAACAGTAGTGAAGCTCTGCGTCTCTCTGCCTTCCTCCTGGTAGCAGAAGGAGACCCAGGCCAGGGGTTTTTCTCTTGTCTACCAAAGGTCCCCCAGTAATAGCAGGTGGCCTAAGGAAGTGCTTTCTGCTGCCACAGACGGTACTAGGCCAAGTGTCCCCAAAGCACTAGAAGAACAAAGCAGGCCAAAAAAAACACATTTCAATGACTCAGAAAACTAAACTTTTGTCAGAACTAAAGCCATAAAAATAGGGCAGAACCTATATGCTATGCTTAAGAAAGGTAACTTCCTGCTAAAATAGACTTAGATAGATCAAGGGTTCCTTAACATAATAAGTAAAATGTCTGGGATACAATAAAAAAATCATCCCTCATTCTAAGAAACAGGAGAACCACAACTTGAAAGAGAAAAGACAATCAAAGAATGCAAATCCACTGATGTTGGGATTATCTGACAAGAATTTTAAAGCAACTCTGGTAAAACTGCTCCAACAATCAATTACAAATTCTCTTGAAACAACCAAAAAGGTAGAAAATCTCAGCAAAGAAATGAAAGTTATAAAAAGGAACCAAACAGAAATTGCACAACTCAAAAATGCAATAACCTAAATTAAGAAAAAATCTTACTGGATGGAATCAACAGCCAAGTGAAGATGACAGAGAACAAAATCCATGAACTTGAAGACATGGTAATAGAATCTATTCAATCTGAACACTAAGGAGAAAACAGACTGAGAAAAAAAAAGTACAGTCTCAGGGATTTATGTAACAAATATCTAATAATCATATCATTGGAGTCCCAGAAAAAACAATGGCTAACAGTTTTCCAGATTGGTGAAAGGCAAAAACTTGCAGATGCATGAAGTTGAGTGCACCCCAAAAAGGATAAGCCAACAAATTCATACCAAGAAACATCATAATTGAACTTCTGAAAACCAATGGTGAAGAAAAAAAATATTAAAAACAACCAGAAGGAAATATTTATTTAAAAAACCCCATTTGTCATCCCTGTTAGCATATAGTTAGGGTAGTCAAGAAATACGGTACTAGTGGAGGGATAGACACATGAATCAATGCCACAAAATAGAGAACCTAGCAATACATCTACACAAATATATCCAACAAATTTTGGACAAAGGAGTAAAGAAGAACTAATGAGGCAGGGATAGTGCTGGAGCTATGCTTTGGCATAAAGTAGACCTCCATCTAAACCACACATCTTATGTACAAATACACGCTCAAAATGAATCATGGTATATTCTAGGATAAAAAGTAAAGGAAAAAACCTTTGGGTTCCAATTAAGCAAAGAGTTCTTAGACTTCACAGTGAAAGCAAAATCAAAAAAGGAAAAGGTAATAAATAAACCTCATCAAAATTAAAAACTTTTGCTCCATCAAAGACTCTATTGAAGTCTACAAAAGGACACATCAGACTGGAAGGAAATGTTTGTAAACTGCATGTCTAACAAAGTATTTGTATCTAGAATACATAAAGAACAGTCAAAACTGAACATTAAAAAAATTCAGTTAGCAAATAGGCAGAAGACATGTATAGACATTGCAGCGGAGAGTGTGTCCAGGTGACAGAGAAGCACATGAGGTCCAATAGAAATAGGGGCCATTGGAGAAGTGCAAATCACAGCTACGATGAGATAGCACTAAACACCTATGTAAGTGGCTAAAGTAAAGAATACTGATAACATCAAGTACTGGCAAGGATGTGGAGAAACTGGTTCACACATTACATTGCCGGTGGGAATGTAAAATGGTTCAACTGTGGAAAATAACTTGGCATTTCCGTTAGAACGACAAAAATAATGGGCTTGCACGGGGCCCAACAATAATACATTTAGGTATTTATTCCAGAGAACTGAAAAGTGATTTTCAGACAGAGTTTTATACAGGAATAGTCACAGCAGCTTCACTTGTACTAGCTTGGAACTAGAGTCTGCCCGATGTCGTTCCCTAGGTGGCAGATTCATTAGGCTGCACGTTTGTATCACGGGTTAGTACCAGGAGTAAAAGGAGTTACCTGGATACTGCAACAACTTGCATGAGCCTCAAGGAAAATAGGCTGAAAAAAAGTCATTGTTGAAAGGACACTTGCTGCATGGTTCCATTTATATAGCAGTTGTGAAAGAGATGGAGAAGAGATTAGTGGCTGCCCAGAGATAAGGACAGAGGGAGAAGAGATAGCCACAAGGGGGTGGCATGAGGGAGTCTTGGAGAATGACAGAGTTAAGTATACTGACTGTGGTGGTGGTTCCATGAAGCTCCACATGGGATAAAGTTGCTTAGAGTGATACAAATACACACCCACGTATGTATAAGTGCATACATGTGAATGCACGCAAGGCTGGTGAAATCAGTATGTTCTATAGATGGCAGCAATGTCGTTTGCCTGTGTGTGATCCTAAACTGTAGTTACGCAAAGTGTTAGCATTGGGGGAGGCTGGGTGAAGGATGCATGGGACCATCCCCACCTAACACCTGAGACTCTCTAATCATTTCAAAATGAAAAGTTTTTAAGGGTTATATTGCCTTCAGGCAATAAAATAGACAATCCTTATGACCTGAAGGTAGGGAAGAATTTCTTAAATGAGATATGAAAAGGACTAGATATAAAAGATGTTTCCTCAGTTTTCAACCTTACTCATTCTCCTTGTAGCACTTCATATCATTATGTACCTTGAAATTTCACTTTGACATTACCTTTTAGCTTGGCTTCAGTGGTACTTAGAGTTACCTACATTTTCCTTTTATCTCTTGGACTTCCTTATTCATTCATTGAACTAATACTGAATACCTATTATATGCCAGGAACTCCTAGGTGTGGGATTTAGTGGTGGACAAAATGGATTTCTCAAAGAGATGAGCTCCCTATCTGTACAGGACTTAACAGTTTAGTGCTAGTTAGTGGGTGAGAAGAAAAAGATGTATAAGTGAATAAGTGAAATAGAAGGGTGTGTCAGTGATAAGTATTCTGGAAAAAATAAATCATGGAAGGGAAATAATGGGGAGAGATCAGAGGATTTTAGGAAGGTCCTCTCGGAGGAATCTTTTGAGCAAATAATTGAAGGAGGTGAAGAACGTGCTGTGAGGCTCTCTGGTGGGGAGTGCTTAGAGAAGAGGGATGAGAAGAGAAAGACTCCACGAAGGTTGTGCGCTTGGCCTGCTCGAGGTCAGGCAAGGGGGCCAGTGTGTCTGTGTCGGAGTAAAGGAAAAGTAACAGGAGGTGAGATCAGAGTGGGTAGTAAGGCAGATCCCCTGGGGTAAGACCTGTGGGCCATTGTAAAGACCTTGCTTTTACTCAACATCAGTGTTCCTAAAATGTGCTCGCCAACCAAAAGCATCAGCATCCCCCAGGGAATGGGTTAGAAATGCAAATTCCCAGGCCCTGCCCAATACCTGCTGAACTGGATGGAAACTCTAGAAATGGGGCCAGCAACCTGTGCTTTAACAAGCCCTCTAGGTCACTGACGCACAGTAGCGCTTGAGAAATACTCTAAAGGCTAGGGAAACTGAGAGCTTTGAGCAAAGGAATGATGCCATCTTGATTTATCTTTTGGCTTCTTTGTTGAGAACACTTTGCAGGAAGAGCAGGGTGGACACTGGGAGACCAGTTAGAAGGCTCCTGCAATGATCCACGGGGAGGACGGTGGCTTGGTCTTGGGTCACAGTGGTGCAGATGAAGATGGTGTCATGATCACTGATCTCCAAAGGCTTCTCTCTCCCTATGAATTTCTTTCTTGCTTAGTGACATGGATTCACAAGTAAGTTCCACAGAGAAGATGCTCAGATCCATGTGTTTTCACTTTGCAGAGCTCTGTCTCCCAGGGAAGTATCACCACGTTTTCACACTTTCAGCATCTGCAGCACATAAACGTATCCTGATATATTCCCAAAGAAGTTTAGAATTTCCATTATCTCCCGTAGGACTTCTCGATCCCCTCACCCCTACAAATAAGGTCACTCTGACTCCAAAGCCATAAACAGAAGAATGCTGTCACCTATTATTGCCAGAACAGAAGCCCAGGAGAGGATGGCAGGTCTGTCATTTTGCAGTGGTGCGGTTCGCTTTCCCAAGCATGGTTGGACCTGGTTCCATTGGAATCACTACGGCCAATGAACTTGCAAGCCTCTAGTTGGCCCAGTTATAAATGGAGATGGTGACAGGTGATGAGAGTTAAGTGATGTTTAAGAATTACATGCATCTCTGAGTGTTTATTTATTTGATGTGTCTGCAACTAATCTTAGAAGTTCTACAACATGTAATGCTAAACATATGTCACTTAATTTGAACCTAATACAGTGCATGGAAATGTTTATAAGAATTAAAGGCCCTTCAGAGTCTGTCTCAGGGATAGACTATTGACACAATCTGCTTATGCCTTCCGAAAACTGCAGTTAATCACAGGCAACTATATGTTGCTCTTCTAGGAGTTCAGTTGCTGAAATCATTATTGTTGTGTCTGAGAAGAATGAGATTGTTAATTGTACTTACAATAAAATATGTGAGTAAATAAAGTGCATTAATATTTTATTAGAACGGTTAGGATTTGCTGGAACAACATTCATTACACTGGGAACTACTAGATTTTATTTCTCATGTCAAGTCCTATTGATTGGTAGACTGCTTGGAGCTCTGTGAGAATAATTCTAAGACCGAGTCTGGTTACAGCAGGAAAGAGGGTCACACTTGGCATGAATTGTTTGCCATTGGTGTGGGTGATGGGCCAGGGGGGGCGTGTTCTGGAGCCACATATTGTCTAATCATTCCACAGAAGCAAAAATAATCAGTTTTCTTAAGATAAAGTCGTAATTTCCAAGACTAGATGTCCCACTCGGCTCTCCACTCCAGAAGTGCCCATCTTGCTCCACTTGGTATCTTTCCCACGACCCCACTGCTCTCCTAGTTGCCATTCCATCTGGTGTAAAACCCTCTATTTGCCTTTTAGGGTCCTTAGGGTCTCTCCCCACCCCCACCCCATGCATGTTATATCCCACAGATCCACTATGCATACCCTTCACTCCAGTTTGGTTTCCTGTTTCCTACATGGAAATAATAATAATTGATTCTGAGCATTTGCTTATAGCCACCACCCCAGTTTGAAACGTTCACCGTCCTCCTTTCTGTCTATTCAATTTCTATCCATGTTTTAGGACGAGCTACCAGTCCTTCCAAGACTATGGAATCTTTCCTGATTACCCTGCTCCCATCCCCTGATTCTTGAAATCCCAACTCTCGATTTCCTAAAACTTTGAGTTAGCTGCAGAAAACAGATCCTGCGATATCTTTCTTAAAGCAAAAAAATAGATGAAATGTAGAGAATTGGGTAGTGTTGGAAAGTCTAGAACAGCATGCTCTAGGCTAGGCTTCTAGAAAGACCCATAAAGTACCTCAGATTTCATTAGCATGGGAAGCTGCTCCCTATGCCCAATCAGAAAGGTGAGGTTTCAGGAAAAGCTCAGAAGATCTGGTTTTAGGGATATACCTTTTTAGGTAAAGTCCAGGAATCAGGATGTTACCACCACTATACCTCTTGTCTTCGTGCGCACTGTAACTGCCACATCAATCTTTCTGGAGCACACGAGGAAATACGCAGAACACCCCATGCCCAACATCATTTTTTTTTTACCTCGGAAGTTCTTGTTTTCTTTTTTTTTTGAGACGGCATCTCTCATATTTATTGATCAAATGGTTGTTAACAACAATAAAATTCTGTATAGGGGACTCAATGCACAATCATTAATTAACCCCAAGCCTAATTCTCAACAGTCTCCAAACTTCTGAAGCATAATGAACAAGTTCTTACATAGTGAATAAGTTCTTACATGGTGGACAGTGCAAGGGCAGTCATATCACAGAAACTTTCGGTTTTGATCACGCATTATGAACTATAAACAATCAGGTCAAATATGCATATTCGTTTGATTTTTATACTTGATTTATATGTGAATCCCACATTTCTCCCTTATTATTATTATTATTATTATTATTATTATTATTTTTAATAAAATGCTGAAGTGGTAGGTAGATGTAAGATAAAGGTAGAAAACATAATTTAGTGCTGTAAGAGGGCAAATGTAGATGATCAGGTGTGTGCCTATAGACTAAGTATTAGTCCAAGCTGGACAAGGGCAACAAAACATCCACGGATGCAGAAGATTTCTCTGAAAACGGGGGGGTGAGGTTCTAAGCCTCACCTCTGTTGATCCCCAATTTCTCACCTGATGGCCCCCCTGCGACTGTGCCTGTCTTAGGTTGTTCCTCCCTTGAGGAATCTTACCCGTCTCTGGCTAACCAGTCATCTTCCAGGGCCATACAGGGAAATGTAAAGTTGGTAAGTGAGAGAGAAGCAATATTGTTTGAAAAGGTTAGCTTTTTACTTCTTTGCAGATTTATGCCCTGTGGCTTCTATGCCCAGCATTTGTCTTGAGGTATCTTTACCACTTGGAAGAATTATCATACTCGGTAATTTCGATATGAGGCATGAATTCTACTTAAGGGTTGTAATTAGGAAGGAAGAAGAAAAGCTATAGAAGTAGCAGATGGAAGAAAACATGGGAAGATTGATTATTTCTTTGACATATCTTCTTGTAGAGTAACATAAGCATGTATAGGTTTTAAACTACTAATTAAATTGTGTACACACATTAACATAATAGGAATACAGCTACATAACCAAAGCAGACCTACAATTACCAGCCATCTCCAGTGAAACCAAAAAAACCAGTTAGGCACCCTAGGCATTTGTGAAGACTTATCAATGATATGATGGATATTATCTAACTGAATTTGAATAGTTTGAGAAAAATCAGACAAATTAAAACAACACATTCCTGGGAACTGTTCACATCCCATATGTTCTTTTAACAGTAGATAGTCTGTAGTCTCAAGATTTTGGAGCGCTGCAACTTGCACTTCTCCTAATTTTTGGTTGAGTTCCGACAGTATAGATCCAGTCAAATTTGTTGTTTTACTGTATGCACAGGCCAGCTTAGATATCTCCTTCATTCCAATGGCAAGTCCAGGAACTGGTGGGATGAGTGCATCTACAGCTGTAGCAGTGCGTGGATCTTTGTTGGGGTTTTTTGATGATCATCTTCTGGAATGACTCTTCCAGAGGATGTTGATGTTGGAAGTTCTTCTTCATATCATATCTTAATTCGTTTTCTGGGTAGCCAAATTAGGCTTTGATCCTCTGTACAAACACAAACAAACCCTTTGCCTACACTTTGATATGACCTTTATACCATTGTGAAGAACTTATTGGAGATCACCACACAGGAACTGCTTTTTTTTTTAAGAGAAAGGAATATTATCAGAAAAATGTACTTCCATAGCTGATCATCTGACACCCTTTAAATGATCAAAATTAAGGATATGTAAAGCATGCATTAATCGTTGATTTGCAGTTAGTTTTATCCTATCAGGGAGTAATCCCTCTTTTCTTTCTCTTGTTTATTTTTTTGTTATCCTTAATCTACAATTACATGAAGAATATTATGTTTACTAGGCTCTCCCCTATACCAGGTCCTCCCCACCAACCCATTACAGTCACTGTCCATCAGCATAGCAAAATGTTGTAGAATCACTACTTGTCTTTTCTGTGTTGTACAGCCCTCCCCTTTCTTCCCCCCCCCATTATGCATGGTAATCATAATACCCCCTTTCTTCTCCCCCCCTTATCCCTCCCTACCCACCCATTGTCCCCAGTCCCTTTCCCTTTGGTACCTGTTAGTCCATTCTTGGGTTCTGTGATTCTGCTGCTGTTTTGTTCCTTCAGTTTTTCCTTTGTTCTTACACTCCACAGATGAGTGAAATCATTCGGTATTTCTCTTTCTCCGCCTGGCTTATTTCACTGAGCATAATACCCTCTAGCTCCATCCATGTTGTTGCAAATGGTAGGATTTGTTTTCTTCTTATGCATGCCCAACATCTTGGCATCGAACGCGCTAGGGAGTGGGTTCTGGAGCACACTGTACAAATGCTGTCCTCATGGTCATGCTCAACAGCAGCAGACAGTGGACACCTCTGCCTCCGAGATCTTGTGTGAGTAGGCATGACTGCCTGATCCTAAATCTTAAAATCCAGCTACAAGAGCCTAGGAATATAGTTTTTAGCAGTCTACCATCTGCAGTATAGGAAGGCACATCAGAAAGATGGTGGACTGGATATGGACATTTATCTGTGACATTTGTCCTCTCTATTGCAGACTTCCATATTTAAAAGTTGCAAACCCAGACCTGCTATTTCTGTTTAAAACCATTCATTGCCTCATGAAAGCCTACAGCATGAAGCCCTAACTCCTTAGCATGGCATGTATGGCTTTCTGCCGTGCAAAAGGGCCATGTGCGCTACATATACAAAACAGGGCTTCTTATGGAGGGCTGGCTAAGATAACTTTTCTAGGGTCAGGGTACTTTAGTTCCCTTCTCTGTTGTTTTGCAAAGTAATCAAGCACATGGCCTCCTGATACTGCCCTTACTGAGCTTGGACCCTTCTGATCCCCTCCCTCATTTTTTTTTTTAATCTGAATCTTCCCCTTTCTATGCTCCTATTGTCCCTGTCCTGCCCAAGGAAAGAAATACAGATAAAGGCTACCCAGGTTTCCCCCACGATCAGAAAGTAGGGCATTCCTATGAAACCTGGATGCCAAAATGGCATAAAGTGAAGAAGCAGTTGCCATTCATCTATATGGAAAATCCCAGACCCAAAATATCCCCTCCTAGGCCTCTCGATAGCTTAGGACACATCCTGCTAATGGATGCATGAAATAAATCTAGATGAAGCATAGATGCTCACAGACACAGTTCCAAACTCCGGCGGCTCGGTGCTGAGACGCTGAGCGTGGTGCCGGTGGAAGGAGCCCGGAGGGGCCCCTCGCGCTGCTCAGGGTTGCACGCTGCCTTGGTAAGAGCTCCCTGCAACACAATCGCTGAAGCTATTTTTGCTCTTTGCCTTTTTTTGGGAAAGCAAAAAAAATCCTTTTGGATTTCTTTTGATTAACGAAAACAGGCACTTATGTAGGTCTTTCATAACAGTGAAGTGGCATGGTGCAAACTTTGAAAAGCAGGGGCACCTGTATCTCCTTTTTCTATAGCTGGTGGAGACGCTGGAGTTCACTTCACGGCTTCCTTTCTCTGTCACCCGCTGCATGTAGCCTCTGACCTCAGGCAGCCCCTCCACGAACCAGAATCCTTTCTGGGACAGGCGGTGCGTATGACCCACACCTTCGTTTCTGAGGGAACTGAGCTGGTGATGATCCTGTTTATAGAGACTTCCAGGACTTTCTACCACAGCGACTGATGGCACTAGGAGATTTCCAGGAGAGCCCCCAAATGTGTTCCTTCCTCTTGGCTGCTCCCCTTCTGCAGCAGCGGCCGCCGTCCCATCTAACACAGCACATCACTCTCTGCATGTTCTCCTAAGAGCATGAGAAACCCAAAACATCCAGGAGGCCAGTACAACTCCCAGTCTCGTGGAATCATTTCTGTGTCTCCTCCCAGAAGCACTCACCCATGAGAAGTCACGTGGTGCAGTGGTTAAGGGCATGGGCACTCAACTTAAACTGCCTGTGTTCAAATCCAGCTCCACCACTTACCACTTCTCTGCGCTCAGTTTCCTAATAAACGGAATGTGGACAATATAGAGTTGTGATAACTCAATGGGCTCGTCCACGTAACTCACACAGAACAGTGCTGTACCCGAGTGTTTTGTTAAATATTAGCTATTACCACTGAGTGCTAAACAAGCAGAGCACAGTTACAAGGACAGGAAACACACAAAAAACAAGGGGACCCCAAGATAAGAACTATGAGTCTGTACAACCCTGCACCACTCAATGCATATACATTTCCACATCCTCATTTCTGGACCTGGGAATTATGTTCATGGGAGAAATAACATCAAATGTTTGTTGTTTATTCAAAGCATACAGTCTACCCTACACAATGTACTCTGGTCTCCCAAGATTATCCCATAACTTGGCACGTGAGTTTTACAAAGTCCATATCCTTGTTCTATCAGACCATCTATTCCTGGGTAATGGGCATGTGACATGACCAATGAATCTCATGAATATTGGCCCATTACCTTAACTCTTTTCTGTAAAATGAAGAATTTATAAGAAATAATGAGTGGGCTGTGATGTACATGGCATTATGTAGACCATGGATGACATGTGACACAATGATGTTGAGAAGGAAAGAAAGTCCTAACCCAGAATAACTTTCTCTTGTGAGGGGATGGTGGTGGTAAATAACAGCCCCTTCACACTATAAGGTTCAGTATAATCAACCTGCCAACTGGTGGCTGGTTGGTGACCTTGAACTGTGATATCATATCAGGGGCTAGGGTTGTTGGTTACTGTTTCTGCTAACTGATGAGGAAAAGTCTTTATTCTTAGTTTAATCAGCTCCTGATTATGTGGGTACATGGACCTGATGTTCCATGTGTAAAATGGTATTATTATATTGTTCCCATATGCAGAATGGACGCATATGATCAGACTGGCTTCCCAGGATGCAGGATTATCTCCCTATCTCAAGATCCAAAACCTTAATCACACCTGCCAAGTTTCTTTTGCTAAGTAGCATAGCATTTCCAGGCTCCAGAGGCTGAGGCATGGACGTCTCCGGAAGGCCATTATTTTGTCTACCATAAATAAGCACGGTAATGGCTGGAGAAGAAAGCCGACTAATGTTTACCCAATTCTCTGCAATTAGAAACTTTGATGGTTAGTCACATGGGACACAATATCATCATGCACATTTTCAGAATGTGCTCCTTCTCTAACTAAATGATCAGTAACTACTTAGATCCTTAACTCACTTCATCACTGTTTCCAGGCCAAGTGGAAGAAAAGATGTACTGGTCAGAGGAGTTAACACATTTCCGAGAAAATCGTAAAGGTGTACGCTTACCCCATCAAGTGAAAGAAAGTTGCTTCCAGTGTCCTCCATTCACTGGAAATCGCAGGGAAAAAAGGCATTTGTCCAATTGATAACTCCATACTCAATATAAGGACTGTATGGGTTTGTTCTAATAAGGGGACCATAAAGAGGAAAGCAACTGCCGTGGAGTCATACGTTATGAAGCTCACAATAGCCGACTGCAATTTCCCAAGGTTCATCTGTCCTTGGCAGGATAAACCAAAGAACCAAAGGTCCTGTTGATTGCAACCATCACCTTTGCATTTTTCCAAGTATTTGGTGGTGACATTGACTCCCATGATTCTTACAAGGATGTGGTTTCTATTTTCTTGTATTATTTTGGTAGGAGGCAGACAGCGCCGATGTTTTCCTGTGTCCCTTGCTGCCAGATATCACCCCCTTCATTGGTAAAGGGGACTGACAAGGGAATATTGCTGAGTATATTTATTCCATTAATTGACATGACTTTTGATAACCATGAGAGCCCCTTATTCGTAACAGACTCTGTGTAAATGAGAAACTTTTAAGTGCTAAGCCACCAACACTTTGTGTCATTTTATTAACACAGTATATCTTAATTCATTGGGAAACCAGTCCTTACAGTCAAAGGACCCCATGGGCGATCAGCCACCATCAGTCATCTTGTGGGCCAGACCATTCTATTGGCATGACGACCCTGCTGCTCTTACGGGGATCAAGTTCATTCTGCCTCTATCAGTTAAGTCCTCTGCTTGTTTTTCTCCATCCCAGCATCTTTCCATCACACTGAGATCCAGGGGCCTGTTTTCACGGTAGGACCTTCCTTAACATCTCTGTACCGCAGAAAGCAGCTGCCAGAGTGTTTCTCAAAGATGCTCCTACTTTTCTTTTCTTTTTTTTTTTTTTTTTACCAGTATCTATTTCAAGACTTCAGCAAAGGAAGATTTTTCTGGGCCTCCCCAGGGACTTTGTGTATTGAATATTGTGATTAACCTACTTGAGACTTCCTGTATCCCCCCTGAATTCAAGTTCCTTTATCTACATTGGGCCAAACTGTTTCTGGCATTTCAATTTTACTTAGTGAGGGTCAGCACTGAACACAGGTGTGCATTAACCAGGTACACCAACTATTATAGCCCATACCAGCAAGCACACAGAAATTGGGGTCTCTAGTAAGCTCATCCATATGGATAAATTCACTCCAATATAAAATTATGTTTCTTCCAATTTGATGAGGACTCTCTAAATTCATTCCTACACACTTTCCCAAAGATGTTTGCAGATACACATTAACGAAGTCCTGAATTCTTTAGGGATAAAGTCTTCTCTTCCTTGATTTGATTTATTGTTTTCCCCTTAGAGTAAACTGTGATCTAATTTCATTACACCTTTGGAAAAGTAAGGAGTTGGGGGTAGAGGTCGAGAGGATGTATCAAAAGGGAGATGGGCTTCTTGTGTGGTAACGCTCGCAGACACGGGCATGGGGAAGATGCTTTCAGGGAAAGTCCCCTCTTCTATTCCGAACAGAGACCAAACTGAAGACATTACAAGTTGTGTAATCCAACAGATGTCACAATCAGGCAATCTGAGGGGAAAAGAAAAATCTCTGATAAATTAGTTTTCACTTATCTCAATCCTAAAGAAGCAACCAAAAAGAGATTCATACTGTTCATAGAAAGCCTGAGAATTTAGAAGCTGAAGCACATAATTTTCTTTTAAAAATCATCAGATGCCAAGCTAGGTAACTCCTTTACCCTGTGGTCTTTGAATTAGTCGCAACTCTACTCTTCCAAATGTTCCCCTCCACCACCCATGAGCATTTTATTCCAGATGACTAAAGGTAATGCTTTATTGAATCATTTTACTATTGTGTTCCATAAACTAGAATTCTATCCTGGAATACTAATGGAACATTCATTGCTTTCTGCCTTATCTCTGCTGCATATCCAATCCCAGCCTCCCCATGTTTTATTGGAGATGGGTTAATTACAAAGTGCTTACTATGTGCCAGGCACTGTTCTGAATGGTTTTCATACATTAACTCTTTAAGCATTAAAGCAACTCAGTGAGAATGGCACCATTATTATCCACACTTAAAAATGAGAAGTGGGCACACCCAGAGGCTAGTTCACACAGCTTGTAAGTGGCAAAGCTGGGGATTCAAATCCAGGCGGTTTGACTCCCGAATCTTTTTTCAACCACTGTGTTTTGCTGCCTCTCAACCTGAAAGTGGATTCTTATCAGTTAGGAAGCTTTTGTTTGCAGGAAACAGAAACTAATTTTCACTATCTTAACAAAATAACGTTTTGTTAGAAGGTTGTCAGAACTGACAGAAGCCTAGCAGAATAACAAATGGGAACTGAAACCACTGTCGGGGGCCGGGGAGAAGGGAGCGCAGCAGCCGTCCTGCGGGGAGGCAGTGTGGCCAGGACATGGCTCCAGGGCTCCTGCTGCTGCCGTCGCTGCTGGCTTCACAGTGGAATTCCAGCCGCTCCATCACCACAGGGCCACTTACTCAAGTGTAAAACCCCTGGGCAGGGGCCTCTGCTTTGCTGGGTCTGTTCGCCTGCCCGTGGGGTGGCTGCCGAGGAATGGAGAGAAGGAAGACCAGAGAGGGTCTCCTGGTAGGAGAGAAGTGAGGCCCAGCCCTTACAATGAGACAAAATTCAATAAGGGACTCTCACAAAATAGTAAAGAGGTGGCCTGGTGGACATCAAAATGCTAACTGTTCTCTACAGTCGTAAAGATCTGAGAGGATTGTAACCTGATGATCTCATTTGTGCCTGAATATGCAGGGAAGCAAGGATAGATATTGTTCAGTCGTCCCACCCTCCAAATCTCTCAGTTCCATTGTGCAGTTGGATAGACTTCAGTAAAGAGAGAAAAACCAAGTATCTCTGCTCCACCCCTGAAACACAGCAGGCTGGATGCAAATTCCAGGCTCAGTCCATTTAATGAGGCTATTTTTTCCCAATGACTTTGCAAACCCAAGACACACCCTAGACTATTCTAAGCTCGGAGCTCTTTCTCACATCCCTTTGTGCGGGCTGGTTACCCACAACCCCAGTAGTCCCAGCTCAAGCCCCAAACCACTGACCTCAGCCCATCTGGCTTTCAGATAAAATCTGATGCACTAGAACCACCATCTGGCTATTAAGAAGTTCTGGGCTATCCACCATGTCAACATAGGCCAGCTGCCTAGATTTCTTGCTGTCTTCCCTCCACCTCAATCAAACGAGAAGCACTATAAAAGGGAAAACCAAGACATAGGCTCCAGTGAGATTTTTGGCAGCTAAAATAGAAAAATAACTGAGAAGCTTCTGCTCTTGTTTCTTGCAACCATTGCCTTGAAAAACTCTTGCCTAACACTGGTGGCTAATCACAGGTCTGGTCCAATAGTTTGTCCTCAGGAGTAAAACCAAGGGAGAACAGAAGGTGTGCCTGTAAGGAGCTGCTATGAATGTGTACAGACCCAACTATGGACTTTTGCCTCCCCGTGCTTCCCATCTTTGTCTCCTCTTACTGTTGTCTTTCTCTGTGAACAGTAGACAAAGTCTTCAGGTGTTCAGTTATTTGTGGGGTGGAGAATTATTAACTGTACTTTCCAATTCCTGAGCTCTTCAGCTTACAGCTCATCCACCTCCTACTTCATAAATTCACTGGGACTCCAAAAGACTGGGGTCTGACTTTCCTACAAAACATTTCCTGAAAGATAATTGAAATACTCTTGGGGTCTAGAAACCTGCTACTGACTGTACTTGAACTTGAATATAAAATAGACTGAATGTAGAGAAAGAAAAGGCAGCTCCCCTTTAGAGAGAAACACCTCCCAAATTATTCCATCTGCAGAGTAGTTGCTTCCTTGTTCTGGAAACTTTCTCTACTCCTAACCTGCCTCCTTGCTTACTCTTAACCCACATACCTTGCCTGTCAACATCTGCAATCAATCTGCCTAGTGTCCAACTGCAAATGGTCATGAAATCTATACCAGGATACTACACTAATGGACAGAGTTCTTCATTCATAAATATTGATAAACAGCCACTAGATACATGAATAAAACCTATGATAGGAAATGAAGGGGTAAGGTTACCAAGCAGAGCTGACCACAGATGAAACAAAGAATAATAAAGAGAGCAGAATTTAACTTTATATACATTTGAAAGGTCATTGTAACCATAAAAAGGGTGCATTCAAAAAACAAAAGGAGGGATAGGGAGGGAGCCAAGATGGTGGCATGAGTAGAGCAGCGGAAATCTCCTCCCAAAACTACATATATCTATGAAATATAACAAAGACAACCCTTCCTAGAATAAAGACCAGAGGACACAGGACAATATCCAGACCACATCCGCACCTGAGAGAACCCAGCGCCTCGCGAAGGGGGTAAGACACAAGCCCCGGCCCCGCGGGAGCCGAGCGCCCCTCCCCCCAGCTCCCGGCGGGAGGAGAGCAGGCAGAGCGGGAGGGAGACGGAGCCCAGGGCTGCCGAACACCCAGCCCCCGCCATCCGGGCCAGAGTGCAGACACAGTGCGTGCCCAGGGGACCCTGGATGCTGGGGAAACAGGGCAGCAAGAACAGTGAGCGGGCACCGGAGGCCTGGCGCCAGAGGACATAAGAAAAGTGAGTGGCCATTTTTTTTTTCTGTTTTGTTATGGCGAGCGTTTTTTGGAAGTCTTAAAGGGATAGGAACCCCAATACTAGGGAAACAGGGCAGCAAGACCGGTGAGCAGATGCCTGAGGCTGGCAATGGAGAATAAAGAAAAACAAGTGGCCACTTTTTTTTTTTTAATTTAAAATTTTTTTCTTTTTTTCTTTTGTGGTCATTGTTTTGTTTTGGTGGGTGCTTTTTGGAAGTCTTAAAGGGGCAGGGCAGGACACTGAATCCAGAGGTAGGGAATCCGGGATCTCTGGGCACCCTAACCCCTGGGCTGCAGGGAGCAGGGAGGCCCCTTATGGAGATAAATAGCCTCCCAGCCGCTCCTGCTCCAACGCGACTCCACCATTTTGGAGTAGCTGCCCGAGCCAGGCCACGCCCACAGCAACAGCGGAGATTAACTCCATAGCAACCAGGCAGGAAGCAGAAGCCCTGTCTGCGCGCAGCTGCGCAGCACAAGCCACTAGAGGCTGCTGTTCTCCCAGGAGAGGAGGGCCACAAACCAACAAGAAAGGAAGTCCTTCCAGCCGTCACTCGTCCCAGCTCTGCAGACTATTCCTATCACCATGAAAAGGCAAAGCTACAGGCTGACAAAGATCACAGAGACAACACCAGAGAAGGAGACAGACCTCACCAGTCTTCCTGACAAAGAATTCAAAATAAGAATCATAAACATGCTGACAGAGATGCAGAGAAATACGCAAGAGATACGGGATGAAGTCCGGAAGGAGATCACAGATGCCAGAAAGGAGATCGCAGAAATGAAACAAACTCTGGAAGGGTTTATAAGCAGAATGGATAGAATGCAAGAGGCCATTGATGGAATTGAAATCAGAGAACAGGAACGCATAGAAGCTGACATAGAGAGAGACAAAAGGATCTCCAGGAATGAAACAATATTAAGAGAACTGTGTGACCAATCCAAAAGGAACAATATCCATATTATAGGGGTACCAGAAGAAGAAGAGAGAGGAAAAGAGATGGAAAGTATCTTAGAAGAAATAATTGCTGAAAACTTCCCCAAACTGGGGGAGGAAATAATCGAACAGACCACGGAAATACACAGAACCCCCAACAGAAAGGATCCAAGGAGGACAACACCAAGACACATAATAATTAAAATGGCAAAGATCAAGGACAAGGAAAGAGTTTTAAAGGCAGCTAGAGAGAAAAAGATCACCTACAAAGGAAAACCCATCAGGCTAACATCAGACTTCTCGACAGAAACCCTACAGGCCAGAAGAGAATGGCATGATATATTTAATACAATGAAACAGAAGGGCCTTGAACCAAGGATACTGTATCCAGCATGACTACCATTCAAATATGATGGTGGGATTAAACAATTCCCAGACAAACAAAAGCTGAGGGAATTTGCTTTCCACAAACCACCTCTACAGGACATTTACAGGGACTGCTCTAGATGGGAGCACTCCTAGAAAGAGCACAGCACAAAACACCCAACATATGAAGAATCGAGGAGGAGGAATAAGAAGGGAGAGAAGAAAAGAATCTCCAGACAGTGTATATAACAGCTCAATAAGCGAGCTAAGTTAGGCAGTAAGATACTAAAGAGGCTAACCTTGAACCTTTGGTAAGCACGAATTTAAAGCCTGCAATGGCAATAACTACATATCTTTCAATAGTCACCCTAAATGTTAATGGGCTGAATGCACCAATCAAAAGACACAGAGTAACAGAATGGATAAAAAAGCAAGACCCATCTATATGCTGCTTACAAGAAACTCACCTCAAACCCAAAGACATGTACAGACTAAAAGTCAACGGATGGAAAAACATATTTCAAGCAAACAACAGCGAGAAGAAAGCAGGGGTTGCAGTACTAATATCAGACAAAATAGACTTCAAAACAAAGAAAGTAACAAGAGATAAAGAAGGACATTACATAATGATAAAGGGCTCAGTCCAACAAGAGGATATAACCATTCTAAATATATATTCTCCCAACACAGGAGCACCGGTATATGTGAAACAAATACTAACAGAACTAAAGGGGGATGTAGACTGCAATGCATTCATTCTAGGAGACTTCAACACACCACTCACCCCAAAGGATAGATCTACTGGGCAGAAAATGAGTAAGGACACGGAAGCACTGAACAACACAGTAGAGCAGATGGACCTAATAGACATCTATAGAACTCTACATCCAAAAGCAGCGGGATATACATTCTTCTCAAGTGCACATGGAACATTCTCCAGAATAGACCACATACTAGGCCACAAAAAGAGCCTCAGAAAATTCCAAAAGATTGAAATCCTACCAGCCAACTTTTCAGACCACAAAGGCATAAAACTAGAAATAAACTGTACAAAGAAAGCAAAGAGGCTCACAAACACATGGAGGCTTAACAACACGCGCCTAAATAATCAATGGATCAATGACCAAATCAAAATGGAGATCCAGCAATATATGGAAACAAATGACAACAACAACACTAAGCCCCAACTTCTGTGGGACGCAGCAAAAGCAGTCTTAAGAGGAAAGTATATAGCAATTCAGGAATATTTAAAAAAGGAAGAACAATCCCAAATGAACGGTCTAATGTCACAATTATCGAAATTGGAAAAAGAAGAACAAATGAGGCCTAAGGTCAGCAGAAGGAGGGACATAATAAAGATCAGAGAAGAAATAAATAAAATTGAGAAGAATAAAACAATAGCAAAAATCAATGAAACCAAGAGCTGGTTCTTCGAGAAAATAAACAAAATAGATAAGCCTCTAGCCAGGCTTATTAAGAAGAAAAGAGAGTCAACACAAAGCAACAGTATCAGAAACGAGAAAGGAAAAATTACGACGGACCCAACAGAAATACAAAGAATAATTAGAGAATGCTATGAAAACCTATATGCTAACAAGCTGGGAAACCCAGGAGAAATGGACAACTTCCTAGAAAAATACAACCTTCCACGACTGACCCAGAAAGAAACAGAAAATCTAAACAGACCAATTACCAGCAAAGAAATTGAAGCGGTAATCAAAAAACTACCAAAGAACAAAACCCCCGGGCCAGATGGATTTACCTCGGAATTTTATCAGACATACAGGGAAGACATAATACCCATTCTCCTCAGAGTTTTCCAAAAAATAGAGGAGGAGGGGATACTCCCAAACTCATTCTATGAAGCTAACATCACCCTAATACCAAAACCAGGCAAAGACCCCACCAAAAAAGAAAACTACAGACCAATATCCCTGATGAACGTAGATGCAAAAATACTCAACAAAATATTAGCAAACCGAATTCAAAAATACATGAAAAGGATCATACACCATGACCAAGTGGGATTCATCCCAGGGATGCAAGGATGGTACAACATTCGAAAGTCCATCAACATCATGCACCACATCAACAGAAAGAAAGACAAAAACCACATGATCATCTCCATAGATGCTGAAAAAGCATTTGACAAAGTTCAACATCCATTCATGATAAAAACTCTCAGCAAAATGGGAATAGAGGGCAAGTACCTCAACATAATAAAGGCCATCTATGATAAACCCACAGCCAACATTATATTGAACAGCGAGAAACTGAAAGCATTTCCTCTGAGATCGGGAACTAGACAGGGATGCCCACTCTCTCCACTGTTATTTAACATAGTACTGGAGGTCCTAGCCACGGCAATCAGACAAAATAAATACAAGGAATCCAGATTGGTAAAGAAGAAGTTAAACTGTCACTATTTGCAGATGACATGATACTGTACATAAAAAACCCTAAAGACTCCACCCCAAAACTACTAGAACTGATATTGGAACACAGGAAGTTGCAGGATACAAAATCAACACACAGAAATCTGTGGCTTTCCTATACACTAACAATGAACCAACAGAAAGAGAAATCAGGAAAACAACTCCATTCACAATTGCATCAAAAAAAATAAAATACCTAGGAATAAACCTAACCAAAGAAGTGAAAGACTTATACTCTAAAAACTACAAGTCACTCTTAAGAGAAATTAAAGGGGACACTAACAGATGGAAACTCATCCCATGCTCGTGGCTAGGAAGAATTAATATCGTCAAAATGGCCATCCTGCCCAAAGCAATATACAGATTTGATGCAATCCCTATGAAACTAGCAGCAACATTCTTCAATGAACTGGAACAAATAATTCAAAAATTCATATGGAAACACCAAAGACCCCGAATAGCCAAAGCAATCCTGAGAAAGAAGAATGAAGTAGGGGTGATCTCACTCCCCAACTTCAAGGTCTACTATAAAGCCATAGTAATCAAGATAATTTGGTACTGGCACAAGGACAGAGCCACAGACCAATGGAACAGACTAGAGAATCTGGACATTAACCCAGACATATATGGTCAATTAATATTTGATAAAGGAGTCATGGACATAGAATGGTGAAATGACAGTCTCTTCAATAGATGGTGCTCTCAAAACTGGACAGCTACATGTAGGAGAGTGAAACTGGACCATTGTCTAACCCCATATACAAACGTAAACTCGAAATGGATCAAAGACCTGAATGTAAGTCATGAAACCATTAAACTCTTGGAAGAAAACATAGGCAAAAACCTCTTAGACATAAACATGAGTGACCTCTTCTTGAACATATCTCCCCGGGCAAGGAAAACAACAGCAAAAATGAACAAGTGGGACTATATTAAGCTGAAAACCTTCTGTACAGCAAAAGACACCATCAATAGAACAAAAAGGAACCCTACAGTATGGGAGAATATATTTGAAAATGACACATCCGATAAAGGCTTGACGTCCAGAATATATAAAGAGCTCACATGCCTCAACAAACAAAAAACAAATAACCCAATTAAAAAATGGGCAGAGGAACTGAACAGACAGTTCTCCAAAACAGAAATACAGATGGCCAACAGACACATGAAAAGATGCTCCACAGCGCGAATTATCAGAGAAATGCAAATTAAAACTACAATGAGGTATCACCTCACACCAGTAAGGATGGCTGCCATCCAGAAGACAAACAAAAACAAATGTTGGTGAGGCTGTGGAGAAAGGGGAACCCTCCTACACTGCTGGTGGGAATGTAAGTTAGTTCAACCATTGTGGAAAGCAGTATGGAGGTACATCAAAATGCTCAAAACAGACTTCCATTTGACCCAGGAATTGCACTCCTAGGAATTTACCCTAAGAATGCAGCAATCAAGTATGAGAAAGATCAGTGCACCCCTATGTTTATCACAGCACTATTTACAATAGCCAAGAATTGGAAGCAACCAAAATGTCCATCGATAGATGAATGGATAAAGAAGATGTGGTACATATACACAATGGAATACTACTCAGCCATAAGAAAAGGGCAAATCCTACCAATTGCAGTAACATGGATGGAGCTGGAGGGTATTATGCTCAGTGAAACAAGCCAAGTGGAGAAAGAGAAATACCAAATGATTTCACTTATCTGTGGAATATAAGAACAAAGGAAAAACTGAAGGAACAAAACAGCAGCAGAATCACAGAACTCAAGAATGGACTAACAGGTACCAAAGGGAAAGGGACTGGGGAGGATGGGTGGGTAGGTAGTGATAAGGGGGGGGAGAAGAAGGGGTGTATTAAGATTAGCATGCACGGGGGCGGGTGGGAGAAAGGGGAGGGCTGTACAACACAGAGAAGACAAGTAGTGATTCTACAACATTTTGCTATGCTGATGGACAGTGACTGTAAAGTGGTTTATAGGGGGGACCTGGTATAGGGGAGAGCCTAGTAAACATAATATTCATCATAGAAATGTAGATTAGTGATACCAAAAAAAAAAAAGAATAGGCAGTTCCTGTGTGGTGATCTCCAATGAGTTCTACACAAGGGTATAAAGGGCATATAAAAGTGTAGGCAAAGGGTCTGTTTGCGTCTATACAGAAGATCAAAGCCTAATTGGGCTACCCTGAAAATGAACTAAGATACGATATGAAAGAGATCTTCCAACATCAGCACTCTCTGGAAGACTCATGCCAGAAGATGATCATCAAAAAACCCCAACAAAGATCCAGGCACTGCTACAGCTGTAGATGCACTCATCCCACCAGTTCCTGGACTTGCCATGGGAATGAGGAAGGAGATATCTAAGCTGGCCTGTGCATACAGTAAAACAACAAATTTGACTGGATCTACACTGTTGGAACTCAACCAAGAATTAGGAGAAGTGCAAATTGTAGCGCTCCAAAATCTTACAACTACAGACTATTTACTGTTAAAAGAACATAAGGGATGTGAACAGTCCCCAGGAATGGGTTGTTTTAATTTGTCTGATTTCTCTCAGACTGTTCAAGTTCAGTTGGACAATATCCACCATATCATAGATAAGTTTTCACAAATGCCTAGGGTGCCTAACTGGTTTTCTTGGTTTCACTGGAGATGGCTGGTAATTACAGGTATGCTTTGGTTATGTAACTATACTCCTATTATGTTAATGTGTGTGCGCAATTTAAGTAGTAGCTTAAAACCTATACATGCTGAAGTTACTCTACAAGAAGATATGTCAAAGAAATAATCAATCTTCCCATGTTTTCTGCCGCCTGCTACTTCTATAGCTTTTCTTCTTCCTTCCTAATTACAACCCTTAAATAGAATTCGTGCCTCATATCAAATTTACCGAGTATCATAATTATTCCAAGTGGTAAAGATACCTCAAGACAAATGCTGGGCATAGAAGCCACAGGGCATAAATCTGCTAAAAGTAAAAAGCTAACCTTTTCAAAGAATATTGTTCTCTCTCACTTACCAACTTTACGTTTCCCTGTATGGCCCCGGAAGATGACTGGTTAGCCAGAGACGGGTAAGATTCTTCAAGGGAGGAACAACCTAAGACAGGCACAGTCGCAGGGGGGCCATCAGGTGAGAAATTGGGGATCAACAGAGGTGAGGCTTGTTCTGTTCTGAGAGAAATCTTCTGCATACGTGGATGTTTTATTGCCCTTGTCTAGCTTGGATTAACACATGGTCCACAGGCACACACCTGATCATCTACATTTGCTCTCTTACAACACTAAACTATGTTTTCTACCTTTACCTTGCATCTACCTACCATTTCAGCATTTTATTAAAAATAATAATAATAGAGAGAAATGTGGTATCCACATATAAATCAAGTATAAAAATCAAATGAGTATTCATATTTGAACTGACTGTTTATAGTTCATAATGCATGAGCAAAACCAAAAGTTTCTGTGATGACTGCCCTTGTACTGTTCACCATGTAACTTATTCACTATGTAAGAATTTGTTCTCCATGTAAGAACTTGCTTGTTTTTCTTGAGAAGATTGGAAACTGATGAAAATTAGGCTTTTGGTGGATTAATGATTGTGCATTGAGCATTGACTCCCATATACAGAATTTTATTGTTGTTGAGATGCCCTCAAAAAAAAAAAAACAAAAGGAGGGAACTAATAAATCTATACTATTATTAACGTTTAAAAAATCAGTGAACCAGTTAATAATAAAATGGACATATTCCTTTGGACCCAGAAAACCACAAATCTGCTTTTTATCAGTAGATAAATTTTGCCTGCCCTTTTACACAATTTTGTGTCTGGTTTTTTTTGTTCAGCATAATGCTTTTGAGATCATCTGTGTCGTGTGTATCAGAAGTCTGTTCCTTTGTATTGTTGAGTAATGTTTCATTATATTCATATAATTATATGAATATGTTACAATAATTTACCTACTAATAGGCACATAGGTTACTTTCATTTCCTGCTATTATGAATAAGTAGCTATAAACGTTCATGTACAAGCTTTTTATAGATGTATATTTTCATTTCTTTTATATAAATACTTCGCAGTGCAGTTTCCTGGTCATAGGGTAGGTATAGGCTCAGCTAAACAAGTTCCACCATTTCCCACTCCCACCAGCACTGTGGGAGAATCCTGATTCACCACACTCTGTCAGCTCATCATTTCGTCAAACTTTTAAACTTTACTCACTCTTTGAGATGTGGAATATTATTCTGTTTGGTTTTTTAATTTGCATTTCTTTGGTGACTAATGTCATAATGATATCTTTTAAGTAGTTTGGCTATTGTGTATCTTCCTTTGTGAAGGTCTTTCAAACATTTTGCTCATGTTTTAAAATTGAGTTGTGTTTTTATTATTGTAATATTTCTTTATATACTCTGAATACATCCTTTGTCATATACATGTATTGCAAATATCTTCTCCCAGTCTGAGGTTTATCTTCTAATTTTCTTTATGGAGTGTTTTCAAGAGCAGAACTTTTAAATTTTAATGGAGTCAGATTTATGACTTTTTTTCTTTTCTAATTTGTGTGTTCTATCTAAGAAAATTTTGCCTAAGCTTAGGTCACAGATATTTTCTCCTTTGTTTTCTTCTAGGTGTCTTATGGTTTTAGCTTTTACATTTAGGTTCATGATCCATTTTGAGTAAATATTTCTTCATGTTGCAAGGAGAGAGCTAAGGTTTATTTTTCTTCAAAAGTTATCCAGTTGTTCCAACACCATTTGTTAAAGTAATTTTTATTTCCCCATTGGATTACCTTGTTTCAAATCAGTTGAACATATTTGTGTGTGTGTGTATATGTGTGTAATTTCCATTGAATTTCTGAAGTTCCATTTGATTCTATTTTATAGTTTTAATAATTTCCTAATTATTATGGTTTCCTATAAATACTCGAGCTTTTATATAACAGTGCTTTAGATTATGTACTAGTTACATCAATTTTCTTATTTCTGAGTCTGCTTTGTTAATTTTTTCTCTCCTCATTATGGGTTGCATTTTCCTTCTTATTATGTATACTAAATTATGATTGGATGCGAGGTGTTGTGATTGTTATGCTGTCAAATGTCTGAATTTTGCTATCACAGTGCCTGGTTTTGTGGGGAGAAGCTTGATCTCTTGGAGGCTTTTTACTTGTTGATCAGTTTGATCCTTTTGAGGCTTTTTAGAGAGTTTTGCATGTACATGCCTACAGTAACCTTTAATCTACCTACTGGCAAGACATGATTCCTCTGGGATCTCTACTTAATATTCTAGGTATTCAACGAAGTTTTTTACTATCATTAGTCAGAATTTGAATGTCTCACAGCCTTATGTGGATTCTGGAAGATTTTTAGCTTATAGTAACCTTGAAGTTGTCATTTTCCAGATGTATGGAGTTTCGCTTGATACATGTATAATTAGTATTCAGGTAATAAATCAAGGATATCCCGATGCAGATTTCTGAAGCTCCCCTGCATAGCTCCCTCCTCTCCAGTGCTATGCCCTGTTAATTCCAGCCACATTGGCCTTCCAGAAATCCTATTTAGTTCTTCCCAACTCAGCAAAACAACCTTTATTGGTATGAATTCCTTTTCCTAGTACAAAAGTCTGTAAGTTTCTTCCTGGCAGAAGGCTAAAGTGAACAGAGCGTAAGAGACGTGTAACCATAAGAGACATGATCTAAAGGTGTGATACATATGCATCTGGTGTGCCAACCTGAGCATACATACTGGGACAGGTGCAGTATTTGAGGACACAACAACAGAATTTTCCAAATCCGATTAAAAGATGTCACCTACAAATTCAAAATGCACAGACAGAAATTTAAAAAATAAAACTCTGACATCTAGGTACATAAAAGTCAAGATACTGAAAAATCAAAGACAAGGAAATTATCTTTAAACATTTAGAGAAGAAAAGGCAAAAGAAAGAGTAATAAGAAACAACAAAACAAAGAACTGCTGATTTTTCAATATATACACTAAAAGCCAGAATACATTGGGATAAGATATTTAAAGGGCTACAACAAATAAATAGAAGTGCCAACTTAGAGTCATAAACTCCATTAAAAACATCCTTTAAAAATATGGGCAAGATAAAGATATTTTAACATAAAATACTGAAAGAATTCATTTTCAGCAGACCTGTATTATAATAAATACTGAGGGAAAATGAAAGGCTGAAGGAAAATGATACAGATGGAAATCCAATGCCTCAAGAAGGAAGGAAGAGCACAAAAAGGATAAATAATTAAGTGAATCTAAATTATAGTTGACTTTTAAACAGAACAGTAATAAAACTGTCATGTCAGATTTAAAACGTATATGGAAATAAACTATTAGACAATAATACCACAAAGAAAGTGAAGCAGTTAAATTTTTATAAGTTCATTGCATGGTTTGAAAATTAGTACAAGTATTATTTAAACACACTGTAATAAATCAAGAACAAATATTGAAATCTTCAGTACTTAAAATAATATAAAATGTTTTAAAAATCTTCATATAAAAGAACAATAAAAGAAGATACAACTAAAAGTGCTAAAAGAGGAGAAAATTTGAAATATCAATCAACTTGATTAATTTAAAAGGAAGCAGAAAGTAGGAATAAAAAACAAAGAAAATATGGAATAAGCAGAACGCAAAATCCAAAATAGAAGACTTAAAGTTGACTAGAGAAGAAATTATATTAAATATAAATAATTAAATAGTTATATTATAAATGTAAATCACATAATAGTATAATTAAATGAAAAAGCTTGTCGGAATGGGCCAACAAAGAAACCTCAAATATATGCTTTTTATAAATTATATTCTTCATTAAAAGCCACTGAAAGTTAAAAATAAGGAGAAAAGGATATTCACTTTAATTACTAACATTGAGAAAGCTGGTATAAATGTAATATCAAGTAAAGTAGACTTTAAGACAACAAGTATTATATTTATATATAAAGTGTCATATATAATTATATAATATGTATAATGTAGTTTTGTAATGATAAAAAGACTAACTCAATAAAATGACAAAATATTGCTTCATGTGTGTGCCCTCAATAACAGTTTTAAAATATATAAAGCCGAAGTCGACAGAGCTAGACAGAGAGGTAGGTAAATAAACAACCAAGGTTGGAGATTTTAACATATCTTTCTCAGTAACTCATTGAAAAAGAAAACTTAATATCAGTGAGAATATAGATTTGATAAACATGATTAGTGAGTATGACTAATTAGGAATATAAAACACTATATCCAGCAACTGAAGAATATATATATATTCTTATATATATGCATATATATATAATAGTGAATAATATATATATATAAGAATATATATATAGTGCATATATATATAATAGTGAAAAAAATATATGTATACATACACAAAGAGAGAAATTTTAGCAGTGAGCAATATACTCCTAAGAAAACCTCTCTTGGCTCAAAAAAGAATCACATTGGAAATTAGAAAATAATTTGAGCTGAATGATAATAAATTGTTAAATCAAATTTATCGAATGCAGCCAAAGCTGTGCTTCAAGGAATATTCATAGCTTTAAATACATTTATTAGAAAAATAGGATGTTTAAAAACCCAATATGTAAGTTTTAAATTCAATATGCAGAAAAAAACATAAAATAAAATCCAAGAAAATAATTCATAAGAAAAAGAGTCAATGAAAGAATACTGACATAAGAAGAAAATTAACAAAGCTAGAGTTCTTTGAAAAATTAATAAAATGAGTATATCCATAGAAAATATTAGCAAGAGAAATAAGAGAGAAAACACAAATTACAAATCACTAAAGGATAATAAGGGGATTTTAGGAATATTTTTATGACAATAACTTTTATAGTTGAGATGAAATGGATAAATTCCCTGAAAAACACAATTTATCAAAACTTACCTATGAAGAAATAGGGAATATAAATAGTGCTATGCTTATTAAAGTAATTAAATCACTAATTGTAAATACTAGAGACTTTTATGTACATAAACTTTGAGGCTTAGATATCTTCACCAGTGAATTCTATTAACAGTTAAGAAAGAAATAAAGCAATCCTATATAAATATTTCCAGAGAATACAGAAAAAGGCAACACTTCCCAACTCATTTTATGAGTAACCATTATACAAATACTTGCCAAAGACATTGAAATAAAGTAAATTATATATCAATATATCCTAAGAACATATAAGACAACATGAAAAAAGAAATAATAATAAAATCTATTTGTGTATAAAAAAGATAACACATCTTAAGTGGAATTATTCCAAGAATGAAACATTGGTTAACATTTGAAAGGAACCAATATAAATTACCTTATTTGAGGAAAAAGGAGGAAATTCATATTACCACATAAATAATTGTAGACAAATATTTGATAGAATTCAATAATCATTTATGAGTAAAAGTATCTTTCAGCAAATTAGGAATAGAAGGGAATTTCCTTAAATTAACAAAAAATATTTACAAAATCCTACAATTATCATTATACTTACATAATAAAATACTGAATGGTTTTCCCTAAGGTAACAAAACAAAGATATTCAAGCTATCACTTTCAGTTAACATTGTAGTGGTGGTCCTATCTATTTAAATAAGGCACGAAAGCAATCAATATTGGAAAAAAAGAAATAAAACTCTCATTATTCACTGACAACTTGATTGTGTTAGTAGAAAATCCCAAAGGATATATTTTAAAAGTATTGATATAATAAGTGAATTAAGCACTTTTGCTTGCTACAAGTAACTTACATAAAACTCAATTAAATTTCTACACATTAGCAAAAATAGTGGAAAATAAAAAAAGTAAAAAACATGGATAGTATTACCAAAAAACAACAAATACCTAGAAATTAGTCCAGTGAACATGTATAGGATCTCTAAATCGCATATTATAAAACATTACCAAGAGAAATTTAAGTGGGCCTATGTAAATGGGAAAATATACTATGTTCATGGACTAGATGATTTAATAATATTAAGATTATTATGATATCAAATCTGTCCAAATTGATCTATAACTGTACTAAAACCTCAGGATTTTATTTTTTTCTTTTTGTAAAAATCAACAAGCCTGTTCTAAAATGTTTAAGGACATGCAAATGACATAACATATCCAATGCAACGTTGAAAAGGAACAAAATTGAAGGACTTTTACTACTAGATATTTAGCATAAATCTATAGTAATCAATATTATTCTTTCATATGAACTGATAAATAGACCAATGGTATAGAATACAGAATACAGAACAGTTCTGCATATATGATATATATGGTCATCAGATTTTTAATAATTTCCACTGTGATTAAAAGGGAGAAAAGAATGGTCATTTTAATAAATGATTCTGGATCAATTGGATATCTACATGTAAAGAGAGAAATCTTGGTCCCTACCTTACAATGTACACAAAAACTAATTTGAGATGAAGTATATACCTAAATATGGAAAACAAAATAATCCAGATACTGGGAAAAAATAATATATTCGTGACTTTGAGTCGTGAATTCTTGAAAGTACACTGGGTCCAAGATTTATTGAGTAGGACAAAAGGTATTAAAAAGAAAAGATTGATGTATTAGTCTTCATTAAAATTAAGAACTCTTCTCCAACAAGAGACAACATCAAGAAAAGTGCAAAGACAAGCCAGTCTGGAAGGAGATGTTTGGGATACGACATTTGGCAAAAGACTCATATCCTGAAAATATAAAGAATTCCAACAAATCAGTAAGAAATAGACAACTCAATTTTTAAAAAATGGGCAGAAGACATAAAGCTGAAGTACTTAACAAACAAAGATATACAAATGGCCAATAAGCAAATGACAAAGTTTTCAAAATCATAAGGTATCAAAAAATGCAAATTAAACCACAATGTGATACCACTACATACCCTGAGAATGGCTAAAATTAAAAAGAACACAATAGATTACCAAAAGAAGAGTGAAGCATGTGAAATTCTTATGTTTTTGATGGGTGTATAAACACTGGAGAAAATCTGGTACTATCTACTGAACATCTGTTTACACCATGATCCGAAATTTCATTCCGGGGTTTATACCCAACAAAAACAAGTGCTTATGGACACCAACTGACATGTACAGGAGTGTTCGTAGCAGTTTTATTCCTATTCCCAAACTAAAATAACCCAAATATCCATCAGCAGGTGAACAGGTAAATAAATTATATTCACAGAATCGAATGTTATACAGCAAAGAAAAAGGGCATGCATATAACATGGATCAATCTTGGAGACATAATTTTGGGTTAAAGAAGTAAGGCACAGGAGACTATGTACATTTGATTCCAGTTATGTGACATTTAAAACAAGGTAAAAATAATATATATATATATATTTTTTGTAGATAATTATTTTTTATTGAAGGGTAGTTGACACACAGTATTACATTACATTAGTTTCAGGTGTACAACATAGTGATTCAACATTTATATACATGACAATTCTAGGTACAAGCTATCACCATACCAAGCTGTTACAATATCTTGACTATATTCATTACATCCCGGTTACATATTATTTTACCATTGGAAGTGTGTACTTTTTTTTTTTGTGAGGGCATCTCTCATATTTATTGATCAAATGGTTGTTAACAACAATAAAATTCTGTATAGGGGAGTCAATGCTCAATGCACAATCATTAATCCACCCCAAGCCTAATTTTCATCAGCCTCCAATCTTCCGAGGCATAACAAACAAGTTCTTACATGGAGAACAAATTCTTACATAGTGAATAAGTTCTTACATGGTGAACAGTACAAGGGCAGCCATCACAGAAACCTTCGGTTTTGCTCATGCATTATGAACTATAAACAGTCAGTTCACATATGAATACTCATTTGATTTTTATACTTGATTTATATGTGGATACATTTCTCTCTTTATTATTATTATTTTTAATAAAATACAGAAGTGGTAGGTAGATACAAGATAAAGGTAGAAAACATAGTTTAGTGTTGTAAGAGAGCAAATGTAGATGATCAAGTGTGTGCCTGTAGATTATGTGTTAATCCAAGCTAGACAAGGGCAATAAAATATTCACGTATGCAGAAGATTTCTCTCAGAACAGGGGGCGGTGAGGTTCTAAGCCTCACCTCTGTTGATCCCCAATTTCTCACCTGATGGCCCCCCTGCGACTGTGCCTGTCTTAGGTTGTTCCTCCCTTGAGGAATCTTACCCGTCTCTGGCTAACCAGTCATCTTCCGGGGCCATACAGGGAAACGTAAAGTTGGTAAGTGAGAGAGAACAATATTCTTTGAAAAGGTTAGCTTTTTACTTTTAGCAGATTTATGCCCTGTGGCTTCTATGCCCAGCATTTGTCTTGAGGTATCTTTACCACTTGGAAGAACTTTGATACTCGGTAAATTTGATATGAGGCACAAATTCTATTTAAGGGTTGTAATTAGGAAGGAAGAAGAAAAGCTATAGAAGTAGCAGGCGGAAGAAAACATGGGAAGATTGATTATTTCTTTGACATATCTTCTTGTAGAGTAACTTCAGCATGTATAGGTTTTAAGCTACTACTTAAATTGCGCACACACATTAACATAATAGGAGTATAGTTACATAACCAAAGCATACCTGTAATTACCAGCCATCTCCAGTGAAACCAAGAAAACCAGTTAGGCACCTTAGGCATTTGTGAAAACTTATCTATGATATGGTGGATATTGTCCAACTGAACTTGAACAGTCTGAGAGAAATCAGACAAATTAAAACAACCCATTCCTGGGGAATGTTCACATCCCTTATGTTCTTTTAACAGTAAATAGTCTGTAGTTGTAAGACTTTGGAGCGCTACAATTTGCACTTCTCCAAATTCTTGGTTGAGTTCCAACAGTATAGATCCAGTCAAATTTGTTGTTTTACTGTATGCACAGGCCAGCTTAGATATGTCCTTCCTCATTCCCATGGCAAGTCCAGGAGCTGGAGGGATGAGTGCATCTACAGCTGTAGCAGTGCGTGGATCTTTGTTGGGGTTTTTTGATGATCATCTTCTGGCATGAGTCTTCCAGAGAGTGCAGATGTTGGAAGTTCTTTTTCATATCGTATCTTAGTTCGTTTTCGGGGTAGCCCAATTAGGCTTTGATCCTCTGTATAAACACAAACAGACCCTTTGCCTACACTTTTATATGCCCTTTATACTCTTGTGTAGAACTCATTGGACGTCACCACACAGGAACTCCCCTTTTTTTTTTGGGGGGGGGATCACTAATCTACACTTACATGACGAATATTATGTTTACTAGGCTCTCCCCTATACCAGGTCCCCCCTATAAACCCCTTTACAGTCACTGTCCATCAGCAGAGCAAAATGTTGTAGAATCACTACTTGTCTTCTCTGTGTTGTACAGCCCTCCCTTTTCTCCCACCCCCCCATGCATGCTGATCTTAATACACCCCTACTTCTCCTCGCCCCCTTACCCCTCCCTACCCACCCATCCTCCCCAGTCCCTTTCCCTTTGGTACCTGGTAGTCCATTCTTGAGTTCTGTGATTCTGCTGCTGTTTTGTTCCTTCAGTTTTTCCTTTGTTCTTATATTCCACAGATAAGTGAAATCATTTGGTATTTCTCTTTCTCCGCTTGGCTTGTTTCACTGAGCATAATACCCTCCAGCTCCATCCATGTTGCTTCAAATGGTTGGATTTGCCCTTTTTTTATGGCTGAGTAGTATTCCATTGTGTATATGTACCACATCTTCTTTATCCATTCATCTATCGATGGACATTTTGGTTGCTTCCAATTCTTGGCTATTGTAAATAGTGCTGCAATAAACATAGGGGTGCACTGATCTTTCTCATACTTGATTGCTGCATTCTTAGGGTAAATTCCTAGGAGTGCAATTCCTGGGTCAAATGGTAGGTCTCTTTTGAGCATTTTGAAGTACCTCCATACTGCTTTCCACAGTGGTTGAACTAACTTACATTCCCACCAGCAGTGTAGGAGGGTTCCCCTTTCTCCACAGCCTCGCCAACATTTGTTGTTGTTTGACTTCTGGATGGCAGCCATCCTTACTGGTGTGAGGTGATACCTCATTGTAGTTTTAATTTGCATTTCTCTGATAATTTGCGCTGTGGAGCATCTTTTCATGTGTCTGTTGGCCATCTGTATTTCTGTTTTGGAGAACTGTCTGTTCAGTTCCTCTGCCCATTTTTTAATTGGGTTATTTGTTTTTTGTTTGTTGAGGCATGTGAGCTCTTTAAATATTCTGTACGTCAAGCCTTTATCGGATGTGTCATTTTCAAATATATTCTCCCATACTGTAGGGTTCCTTTTTGTTCTATTGATGGTGTCTTTTGCTGTACAGAAGCTTTTCAGCTTAATATAGTCCCACTTATTCATTTTTGCTCTTGTTTTCCTTGCCTGGGGAGATATGTTCAAGAAGAGGTCACTCATGTTTATGTCTAAGAGGTTTTTGCCTATGTTTTCTTCCAAGAGTTTAATGGTTTCATGACTTACATTCAGGTCTGATCCATTTTGAGTTTACTTTTGTATATGGGGTTAGACAATGGTCCAGTTTCATTCTCCTACATGTAGCTGTCCAGTTTTGCCAGCACCACCTGTTGAAGAGACCGTCATTTCGCCATTGTATGTCCATGGCTCCTTTATCAAATATTAATTGACCATGTATGTCTGGGTTAATGTCCAGATTCTCTAGTCTGTTCCATTGGTCTGTGGCTCTGTTCTTGTGCCAGTACCAAATTGTCTTGATTACTATGGCTTTATAGTAGACCTTGAAGTTGGGGAGTGAGATCCCCCCTACTTTATTCTTCTTTCTCAGGATTGCTTTGGCTATTCGGGGTCGTTGGTGTTTCCATATGAATTTTTGAATTATTTGTTCCAGTTCATTGAAGAATGTTGCTGGTAGTTTCATAGGGATTGCATCAAATCTGTATATTGCTTTGGGCAGGATGGCCATTTTGACGATATTAATTCTTCCTAGCCACGAGCATGGGATGAGTTTCCATCTGTTAGTGTCCCCTTTAATTTCTCTTAAGAGTGACTTGTAGTTTTTAGAGTATAAGTCTTTCACTTCTTTGGTTAGGTTTATTCCTAGGTATTTTATTTTTTTTTGATGCAATTGTGAATGGAGTTGTTTTCCTGATTTCTCTTTCTGTTGGTTCATTGTTAGTGTATAGGAAAGCCACAGATTTCTGTGTGTTGATTTTGTATCCTGCAACTTCCTGTGTTCCGATATCAGTTCTAGTAGTTTTGGGGTGGAGTCTTTAGGGTTTTTTATGTACAGTATCATGTCATCTGCAAATAGTGACAGTTTAACTTCTTCTTTACCAATCTGGATTCCTTGTATGCTTTTGTTTTGACTGATTGCTGTGGCTAGGACCTCCAGTACTATGTTAAATAACAGTGGGGAGAGTGGGCATCCCTGTCTAGTTCCCGATCTCAGAGGAAATGCTTTCAGCTTCTCGCTGTTCAATATAATGTTGGCTGTGCGTTTATCATAGATGGCCTTTATTATGTTGAGGTACTTGCCCTCTATTCCCATTTTGCTGAGAGTTTTTATCATGAATGGATGTTGAACTTTGTCAAATGCTTTTTCAGCATCTATGGAGATGATCATGTGGTTTTTGTCTTTCTTTCTGTTGATGTGGTGCATGTTGATGGACTTTCGAATGTTGTACCATCCTTGCATCCCTGGGATGAATCCCACTTGGTCATGGTGTATGATCCTTTTGATGTATTTTTGAATTCTTTTTGCTAATATTTTGTTGAGTATTTTTGCATCTACGTTCATCAGGGATATTGGTCTGTAGTTTTCTTTTTTGGTGGGGTCTTTGCCTGGTTTTGGTATTAGGGTGATGTTAGCTTCATAGAATGAGTTTGGGAGTATCCCCTCCTCCTCTATTTTTTGGAAAACTTGAAGGAGAATGCGTATTATGTCTTCCCTGTATGTCTGATAAAATTCTGAGGTAAATCCATCTGACCCGGGGGTTTTGTTCTTTGGTAGTTTTTTGATTACCTCTTCAATTTCGTTGCTGGTAATTGGTCTGTTTAGATTTTCTGTTTCTTTCTTGGTCAATCGTGGAAGGCTGTATTTTCCTGGGAAGTTGTCCATTTCTCCTGGGTTTCCCAGCTTGTTAGCATATAGGTTTTCATAGTAGTCTCTAATAAGTCTTTGTATTTCTGTTGGGTTCGTCGTGATTTTTCCTTTCTTGTTTCTGGTACTGTTGATTTGTGTTGACTCTCTTTTCTTCTTAATAAGTCTGGCCAGAGGCTTGTCTATTTTGTTTATTTTCTTGAAGAACCAGCTCTTGGTTTCATTGATTTTTGCTATTGTTTTATTCTTCTCAATTTTATTTATTTCTTCTCTGATCTTTATTATGTCCCTCCTTCTGCTGACCTTAGGCCTCATGTGTTCTTCTTTTTCCAATTTCGATAATTGTGACATTAGACCATTCATTTGGGATTGTTCTTCCTTTTTAAAATATCCCTGGATTGCTATATACTTTCCTCTTAAGACTGCTTTTGCTGTGTCCAACAGAAGTTAGGGCTTAGTGTTGTTGTTGTCATTTGTTTCCATATATTGCTGGATCTCCATTTTGATTTGGTCATTGATCCATTGATTATTTAGGAGCGTGTTGTTAAGCCTTCATGTGTTTGTGAGCCTCTTTGCTTTCTTTGTACAGTTTATTTCTAGTTTTATGCCTTTGTGGTCTGAAAAGTTGGTTGGTAGGATTTCAATCTTTTGGAATTTTCTGAGGCTCTTTTTGTGTCCTAGTATGTGGTCTATTCTGGAGAATGTTCCATGTGCACTTGAGAAGAATGTGTATCCTGTTGCTTTTGGATGGAGAGTTCTATAGATGTCTATTAGGTCCATCTGCTCTACTGTGTTGTTCAGTGCTTCTGTGTCCTTACTCATTTTCTGCCCAGTGGATCTATCCTTTGGGGTGAGTGGTGTGTTGAAGTCTCCTAGAATGAATGCATTGCAGTCTATTTCCCCCTTTAGTTCTGTTAGTATTTGTCTCACATATGCTGGTGCTCCTGTGTTGGGTGCATATATATTTAGAATGGTTATATCCTCTTGTTGGACTGAGCCCTTTATCATTATATAGTGTCCTTCTTTATCTCTTGATACTTTCTTTGTTTTGAAGTCTATTTTGTCTGATATTAGTACTGCAACCCCTGCTTTCTTCTCGCTGTTGTTTGCCTGAAATATGTTTTTCCATCCGTTGACTTTTAGTCTGTACATGTCTTTGGGTTTGAGGTGAGTTTCTTGTAAGCAGCATATAGATGGGTCTTGCTTTTTTATCCATTCTGTTACTCTGTGTCTTTTGATTGGTGCATTCAGCCCATTAACATTTAGGGTGACTATTGAAAAATATGTAGTTATTGCCATTGCAGGCTTTAAATTCGTGGTTACCAAAGGTTCAAGGTTAGCCTCTTTAGTATCTTACTGCCTAACTTAGCTCGCTTATTGAGCTGTTATGTACACTGTCTGGAGATTCTTTTCTTCTCTCCCTTCTTATTCCTCCTCCTCGATTCTTCATATGTTGGGTGTTTTGTGCTGTGCTCTTTCTAGGAGTGCTCCCATCTAGAGCAGTCCCTGTAAGATGTTCTGTAGAGTTGGTTTGTGGGAAGCAAATTTCCTCAGCTTTTGTTTGTCTGGGAATTGTTTAATCCCACCGTCATATTTGAATGATAGTCGTGCTGGATACAGTATCCTTGGTTCAAGGCCCTTCTGTTTCATTGTATTAAATATATCATGCCATTCTCTTCTGGCCTGTAGGGTTTCTGTCGAGAAGTCTGATGTTAGCCTGATGGGTTTTCCTTTGTAGGTGATCTTTTTCTCTCTAGCTGCCTTTAAAACTCTTTCCTTGTCCTTGATCTTTGCCATTTTAATTATTATGTGTCTTGGTGTTGTCCTCCTTGGATCCTTTCTGTTGGGGGTTCTGTGTATTTCCGTGGTCTGTTCGATTATTTCCTCCCCCAGTTTGGGGAAGTTTTCAGCAATTATTTCTTCTAAGATACTTTCCATCTCTTTTCCTCTCTCTTCTTCTTCTGGAACCACTATGATACGGGTATTTTTCCTTTTGGATTGGTCACACAGTTCTCTTAATATTGTTTCATTCCTGGAGATCCTTTTGTCTCTCTCTATGTCAGCTTCTATGCGTTCCTGTTCTCTGGTTTCAATTCCATCAATGGCCTCTTGCATCCTATCCATTCTGCTTATAAACCCTTCCAGAGTTTGTTTCATTTCTCTGATCTCCTTTCTGGCATCTGTGATTTCCCTCCGGACTTCATCCCATTTCTCTTGCTTATTTCTCTGCATCTCTGTCAGCATGTTTATGATTTTTATTTTGAATTCTTTTTCAGGAAGACTGGTTAGGTCTGTCTCCTTCTCTGGTGTTGTCTCTGTGATCTTTGTCGGCCTGTAGCTTTGCCTTTTCATGGTGATAGGAATAGTCTGCAGAGCTGGGACGAGTGACGGCTGGAAGGACTTCCTTTCTTGTTGGTTTGTGGCCCTCCTCTCCTGGGAGAACAGCGACCTCTAGTGGCTTGTGCTGGGCAGCTGCGAGCAGACAGGGCTTCTGCTTCCTGCCCGGCTGCTATGGAGTTAATCTCCGCTGTTGCTGTGGGCGTGGCCTGGCTCGGGCAGCTGCTCCAAAGTGGTGGAGTCGCGTTGGAGGGGGAGCTGCTGGGAGGCTATTTATCTCCGTAAGGGGCCTCCCTGCTCCCTGCAGCCCAGGGGTTAGGGTGCCCAGAGATCCCCAGATTCCCTACCTCTGGACTAAGTGACCCGCCCTGCCCCTTTAAGACTTCCAAAAAGCACCCGCCAGAACAAAACAACGACCACCAAAAAAAAAAGGTGTGGCCGTTCGTTTTTCTTCATTCTCCAGCACCAGCCTCAGGCATCTGCTCACCGGTCTTGCTGCCCTGTTTCCCTAGTATTGGGGTCCCTGTCCCTTTAAGGTTTCCAAAGTGCACTCGCCAAAACAGCAAAAAAAAAAAAAAAAATGGTCTCTCGCTTTTCTGGTGTCCTCCAGCGCCAGGCCACCAGTGTCCGCTCCCTGTTCTTGCTACACTGTTTCCCTAGTATTGGGGTCCCTATCCCTTTAAGACTTCCAAAAAGCGCTCGCCAAAACAAAACAGCAAAAAAAACAAACAAACAAAAAAAATTGGTCGCGCGCTTTTCTTATGTCCTCCGGTGCCCGGCCTCCAGTGCCTGCTCACTGTTCTTGCTGCCCTGTTTCCCCAGCATCCAGGGCCCCCCCCTGGGCACGCACTGTGTCTGCACTCTGGCCCGGATGGCGGGGGCTGGGTGCTCGGCAGCCCTGGGCTCCGTCTCCCTCCCGCTCTGCCTGCTCTTCTCCCGCCGGGAGCTGGGGGGAGGGGCGCTCGGCTCCCGCGGGGCCGGGGCTTGTATCTTACCCCCTTCGCGAGGCGCTGGGTTCTCTCAGGTGCGGATGTGGTCCGGATATTGTCCTGTGTCCTCTGGTCTTTATTCTAGGAAGGGTTGTCTTTGTTATATTTTCATAGATATATGTTGTTTTGGGAGGAGATTTCCGCTGCTCTACTCACGCCGCCATCTTCCGCCCCTTTGAAAAATAATATATTTTGATAGAGGTCAAAAGAATGGTTTTGCTTAGTGGTGGAATGATGGAAGGAGAGTTGAGGAAGACTTCTAAAATGCTAGAAATATTCTATATTATGATTTGTGTTGTGGTTAAAGGCACTGGATTCATATGAATAAGGCATATTTAAAACTTGGGCATTTTACCATATGTCAGTTATACTTAAATTAAATTAAAAAAATAGAGGAGCAGAACACCCACACCTCGATACCTAATGAAATTTTAGCATACCATAGCTAAGGAAAAAAATCCTAAAATGCCATAGAGAGAAGAGGAAATTATCAGAAAAGCAATTAAAAAGATTGGTATCAGCTCTCATCGGCAATATGGATGTCAGAAAACAATGGAGCAATATCTGAGAAGGAAATATCAGAATATTTCTGATATCTGAACTGTGGGAAAACATTTTGAACCTGGAATTCTATAGCCAGCCAAACCGATTCAAGTGTTAGGGTACAGTCTTTTTGGACAGGCAAGATCTATGTGCTTGATGAAAATAATACCTCAGTAAGATCAATCGACAAAACAGAAAGTAACCAGGGTAGAGAGTATCATGTGATGAAGAAATAATGGGATTGTTTTAGAAATGTTGTAATCAGGACTCAGAGAAGTCAGGAGGGAAAGCAAGGGAGGGAGGAGGGGCAGAGCCATCACACACCTGGACACTCGGGTTCCATTTCCCACTCTGGGGCCCAATCGCCACACTTGGTTCTACTGAAATGACATGACCGTGATCGTGATGTTATAAATGTGGCTTACTGATTTCCATTTTGAACAAATCCATTTCACAAAATAACAAAATAATAGCCAAAAAGGAATGAAGTATAGTTTCAGAATAGTACGTAGTTGTTATCTTGATAACATAAAAATAATAGTATAACAACTTTGGGATGTGGAGGGTGAAGATAAAGTGAGTTATTACCCTTATCTTTAATAATAGGGTATCAATTAATGATGTCTACATTAATAAATCAAGAATGAGATATTTAAATACATTATTTAGTCTGAGAGGCCGGTAGAAACTAGAACAAAGACATATATCCATTAAACGTTGGAAGGTGAAGGCAGGAAAAGGAGGTGGGGTCAGGAGTGATAAATCTCATCTTTCCTATTGGAGGGTGGTCAGTAGATAAGGTTTAAAGGCACAAATCAAAACAGTGTATTATTTAGTAACACAATGGTAAACAGGAAGAAAGAACTGCTCCGGCAGCATCCACTGCAGAGTTCCCCGGGGACCCATGCCAGCCCCAGAGAAGGGCAGAAAGAGCGGGGAGGTGAGGCCTGGGAGCTTTGCAGCAAGGGCCTCACACACAGACTCCAACCCACTGAGACCAAGGCTTGGGGGGAGGCTGGGAGGACGGAAACCTCACACAGGTTCTGTGGGTCTGTAAGAAGAGAGAAACTCCTGGATAGCACCCTTGCGGGGAGCAGAGAGAAGTTCCTAAGCCTGCAGCAGCGAAAATGGCAGGAGGTCTGAGAGCTGAAGGGGACCCTGGCAGGACTGTGGGCGTCTCAGCGGCTCTCAGCCGGCGAGGTGGTAACGATCAGCCCAGGGAGACAAGGTCCATTTCAGACGGTGTAGCGCGGCCGGCCACAGACCGGAGGCTGGGTGTGCACCGTAATGCTCTGTGAGCCCTGGGGTACAGATGCCTTCTCTGGAGAGAAAGGGCCAAAAGGAAGAAATTTGGAATTGCCTGAGTTTAAATCCGAAATACCTAAGCAAACCCTGAAGTGAGTTGATCAGAACTGACAGGATTATGTTTTCTGTTGGATGTATTGGGCAACTGAAATACAGATTAATCTGAGTTATAGAAAACAGAGAGAGTCACTGCTTTCACATAATCCAGGAAGCAAAATTTAAATTATAAAATTCAAAATTAAATCCCCAAATTAAAAATGATAGTTTATGACACACTGACCCAATGGAACACTACACAGTACTTAAAAGAATAAAATAGATCTATAGGTACTGTCTTGGAAGGATTTTGGCAATATATCACTTTTTTAAAAAGTTGCATAATGGCATGTATAGGATAGCAATTACATTAAAAAGCATGCATGTATACATGTATGTATATATGTAAATAGATAAGCACGTATACATGTGTATACACACACCCAAGTTTCTCACAGTGATTGTACCTGAGGAGTGCAATGGGTGGGGTGGGGGCAGCACCTAAACAGGATAATTCTGTAACTCTGGTGACAGGTGTTAACAAGACTTACTGTGGTAATTATTTCACAATATATACAAACATGGAATCATTACATTGTACACCTGAAACTAATATAATGTTACATATGTCAATAATTATACCTGGATAATCATAAAACAAAATATCTTTACTCTTTAATTATAAGTTTCTGGACTGTGGACTTTTTGTTTTAACACCTAGGGAGCTGTTACTTACATAAGCTTTTCTTTTTAAATCAGGAAGGGTGCATGGCACAGGGTAGGCCGTAGCATTCACCGGGTTCACTGTGCCAGGAGTTAGGTCAGATGCTCCACATAAACACCTCATCTGACCCTCCCGCTCTCGTTGCTTCTTCCTCTTCCCCGGCAACACGCAAACCCCAGATTCCCGCGGCTGCCCTAACTGCGCCCCCGGAAAGAGCCACTTTGCCGTTGGCCTGTCCCAGAGCAGGAGTGGACGTGGAGGCGCGCAGGGCACCCACCTCCTGGGAGGACAGGTGTGCAAGCAGCTTGCAGGTGCGATGGGGGCGGATTAAGACGCGAAGTGCAGGGGCCTGGGGTCGTGTGTTTCTGCCTTCTTGTCTGGGATGAGCGGTGAGACATCTGCGGGCCGGATGGACACATCCGCTTTCCTTTATTCTGGGCTCTGTCAGGCCCACAGGCCCGGACTGGGGCGAAATCACACTGAGTGAACACGGCTAATTTAGCTCCAATTGTCTCCTTTTCTTTCCCATCTTCAGATTTTAATGTGAGTGCGGCAAGCAGCCATTCCCTTCCAACGTGGTGGTCAGGGAAAGGGGAGCCTCACTGCATCCAGAAAGGGAAGGGAGATGAGGCCTGAGCCGGAAGGTGGGGCCTGGGGGGCAGGTGCCTGCTGAGGGGAAGAGGGGGGCAGAGAGGATGAGGATAGGAGGGTTGCAGAGAAAGTGTGAACTTCCGGGCTGTTTCCTGGGGACACAGATCTGGAATCTTCCCCCACTGAGCACCAAGCAACCCCCTCTTGCAACAGCAAAGCAGAACATTCCCTGCAGGCCTCAGGCCATAGTTTTCTTCCACCTCCCAGAGGATCACTCTTTTCCTCCTTTTCCCAGCCCAGAGGCTGGCTCCCCACAGCCTCGGCCTCCCCACTGCCTGACCACTGCCCAGGCGAGAGGACTTCACTGCACGTGAGCTCCTCTCAGGCACTGCTTACAGGTACACCAGCTAATTCCAGAAGCCGGGTTCACAACAAGTTTCGTTCCCTGTTATTTCACACCTAGTTCCTTCATCTGACTCGATGTCTGGTTAACTCAGTCATTTCTCGCTGGCTGCCCAGGTTCTGCCTCCGAGGCCTGGGTCAGGGGGCCCTCTTCGCAGCCTCTGGGATCCCGTCTTACAGACCGTCTTCCTTGGTTTCAGCCCACAGTCTATTTATCAAAGTCACGTCTTCAGGCGATTTTTGTTGGTCTAGCTAGGCAAGATCTTGGGATGTCCCCTCTCTCCACCCAGTTGGGTTTTTCTAGACAGTATGCTCCTTTCTCCTGTCCTCAGGTCCTTAGCTATTTGTATCAATTCATTCTGCCCGCTCCTCTTCTGTTTCTTGTATTTTTCTCAATTTCCCTCTCCTTTCAATAGTTTTGGGACAGCAAGGTCTTCGTTAAGCAAGAAGAAACACATTTCTTTCTTTGAAATGTTATAGCCGGATGTAGAAATACTGATTGAAGTCTAGGAATAAATGTCGGGATGTCAAATGAAGGGGATTAAGATATGAACAATCTTTAGAGGCGACATAAAGTCAAGCTGGGAGTCAATTTGGTGTCCTGGGATAAAAGGAGGGGCAGCAGGGATTAGGTCAAGGTCAGAGGCACTGCAAGAGAGGGCAGAGCTGAGCTCAAACCAGAAAGGGCAGGGCATGGGGATGGGCAGTGACAGGAGGGCAGGCCGACTTTGGGTACTAAAGATAGTGGCCGAAGGATTGAATCTCTTTCACCCTCTCCATGGTTTGGGATGTCAACATCCTCAGATGGCTGTTTGCCTTCTCCCCAGCCCAATCTAGCAGAGCAGAGCCATTTAGCAGGGTGGCACCTCTGACTACTGGCTCCACTTCATCTCCAGTAAAATAAAGCCACTTGCAAAGGGCTAAATCAAAGTCACCTTCAACACCAGCAGAATCTGCCTAATGTGACTTCAAGCTCCTGCCCTCCCTGCCCCCAGAGCTCTTCACCTTCTTGCTGATGTCTCAGATTCTTTTAACAAGGGAAAAAGTCTTTCATGCCACAATTAGGGATAAAAGACATAAAATGCAAATGCCTGGCTAAGCTCCAGTAGAAGAATAATCAATCAATCCTTGGAATATAAATTACTATTATCAGATTCTTTCCTGGTATGATACAGGGAGGAGGTCAAAAGAGTAGGATGATATTGACACCCGAAATGTGAGTTTGCCCAGGAGATGGGAGTCAAGGAGGGGCAATCCTTACCAGGCATGCAGCACCTTAAGGTTTGAAGAGTGTGTGTGTGTATGCTTCATGTTACTTACTGCTCATAACTTTGAAAGGTAGACATTTGTATTCTCCTCATCATGTATGAGAGGAAACTTAGGCTCAGATACGGTAAGGAATCATTCGCAGGACCAGTAGCTGCTAAACTATAGATCCTCCATTTGTACAGATCTTCCTCGACTTACGGAGTTAAAACACCTAACCTACCGAACCTCAGAGCTTAGCCTAGGCCACCTTCAGCATGCTCTGAACATTTACATTAGCCCACAGTTGGGCAAAATCATCTAACACAAAGTCTGTTTTATATCAAAGTGTTAAATATCTCATGCGATTTCTTGAATACTGCACTGAAAATGACAAACAGAATGGTTGTGTGGATGCAGAGTGGTTGTAAGTGCATCTCTCGGTTGTTTTCCTTTGTGACTGTAAGGGAGCTGTGGCTTCCTGCCCCTGCCCGGCATCCCCAGAGGACTGGACCACATTGCGGCGCTGGCCTGGGGAAAAGAGCAAAATTCAAAAAAGTTCCATTTCTACTGAATGCATGTCATTTTTGCATCACTGTAAAGTTGAAAAATCATAATTTAGACCCTTGGAAGCTGGGGACAGTCTGCATTTGAACCTAAGGTGCTCACTGCAAGCCCAGTGAACTTTAAAATGCACCGAAGCTACAGGAAGAAACTGGCAACAAAAGAAATTTCTTACAAACGTTTACAATTTTGCCTTGGCTGAGACTTGTTTACTTTCAAATGGGGGAGGACACACGAGTCTGTGCACAGAGTAGTTCTAGTGTGGAACTGTCAGGGCAAGCAGCCTGCTTTGCATGATTTATGAAGCCTTAAAAAAAAAAAATAAGGTTGAGTGTTGACTTTGTGAAAAAAGAGCTTCATTTTCTGAGAATGTGCTATTTGAAGTACCCTCATATTTTCGTTAATTTATCCTCTCCTCACAAAATCCCATTGACCTTTCCTTCCCATGTAGTCCAGGGCTTAAAGCATTGCTACTTTAGTATGGATATTTATGCTTATTTTTCTTAAAAATTTTAAATTGAAGCATAACACTTATACAGAAATATGTACAAAACATGAAACTATAGCTCCATAAATTATCATAAAATAAACCCTTGGGAAACCATCACCCAGATCAAGAAAGAAAACACCTCCCCAAAGGCCCCCTTCTTACCTCCTCCTCATCAGCACTGTCTCTCTTCTCTCCAAAAGTTCCTCCGATCTGCTTCTAAGGTTAAAGATCAGCATTCCCTATTATGGGACTTCCATATAAATGGAATCATACATTATATAGTATTTTGTGTTTGACTTATTTTGACCATTATTACATATGTGAGATTCACCCCATGTTACTGCACACAGCTGCAGCTTTAAAATTTTTATTGAACAGAATGTACCATTTTATAAATACGCCACTTTCATTTATCCATTCTACTACTGGTGAAGTTTAGATTGCTTCCACTTTGGAGCAATCGTAAATAATCGTAAATCAGGAACATCCTTGCGAATGTATTTTGATGTTTTGGGGGCCTACTTCTGCCAGGTGTATACCTGGAATTGAAACCTCTGGGCCACAGAGTGTAAGTTTCCGTTTAGTACATAATACCAAGCTGCTTTCTAATTGTACCGAAGTACAGCCCCATTAACAGAGTATGAGGGTTCCAGTTGCTCCATGTCCTTGCTAACACTTGTTATTGCCAATCACTATAATTTTAGTCGCTCTGGTATTTTAGTTATTGGTGAGGGTGCAGTATTTTTCCATTGTGGTTTTAGTCTTTCATTGATTACTAATAAGGCTGATTATTTTCATGTTAACTGACCATTTTTTTTAGTCATCTTTTTAATCCATTTTTCTATTGGGTTGTCTTTCTTTTCCCTATTGACTTGTAAGGGTTTTTTAAAAATATATGAAGGTTTGTTTCCTTTGTCAGTTTATGTTGGTTGCCGATAACTTCTCTGGCTCTGTGCCCCCCCCTTTCCTCTGTTAATGGTATCTTTTGATAAATAGAAGTTCCTCACTTTAATGTCATCCAATTTATCAATCTGTTCCCTCATGATTAGTACTTTTGCATCCTTTTAAAGATTTCTTCTTTCCTCTCAGGTTCAAAGAGGGAATGTCCTGTATAGTCATATGGAAGCTGTATGGTATTATCTTTCACTGTTAAATATACAAACCACCTGAAATTGATTTTTCTGTATGTTGTGGTATTAAGGTTATGTTTTTTTTGTTCCATATGAATAGCCAAGTGTTCCAACACCATTTATAGAAAAGATTGCCCTATTCCCACTGTCCTACAGCATCAGACCAGAAGCCCACATGTGTGTGTGTTTTCTGGACTCTCTTCTGTTGCACTGGCCTCTCGGACTGTCTTTGTGCTGACATCATGCTGCCTTAATTACTGTAGCTTCGTGGTATGCTCTACTGTTTTGTCCTTTGTTAAAAATATCTTAGCTTCCTGACCCTGACCATTTGCATTCCCATGTAAATTTTAAGCAAGATTTTCAATTTCAAATAGAAAAAGGAGGGAGAAACTAAAATTTATTGACACTTTGGTTAGGGTAAAATTGAATATATAGCTAAACCGGGAATAAGTAATATCTTTGCAATATTTAGTTTTGAATCTTTTAAAATTATATATATACCAATGAACCTGCGTCCTTTTTCTTTTTCAATAATGTTTTACAGACAGTGGGGTGTTTTTTATATGTGTAAAAGTCTTTCACATCTTTCATTAGATTTATTCTTAGGTATTTTATATTTGCTAATGTTATTTTGAATGTGTTATGATGATCTAAAGAATAATTCATATTCTAACTCTGTATTGATATTATACAAATTTCAACTTGATTTTTGTATATTGACCTTGTATCTAGCAACCTTGCTAAGTAATTTTAAAACTCTGATTACTCCTTTGTATATATTTTTTGGATTTTCTATATACAAAAAAATATTATTTGCAAATGTTGACAACTTTAGTTATCTCTTTTCAGGTGTTACCTTTTTAAAAATTGCACTGGCTGGAGTCTGTAGTATAATCTGGCCAAAAGTATATCTCTATCTTTTACCCCTCTTCAAAAGCTTCAAGGGGAAAGCTTCAATATTTTCCATTAAGAATGAGATTTGCTATTTTTCTTTAGTTACTTTTCTCATAAAAAAAACATTCCCTTCCAGTTCTATTTTCCTGAGCTTTTGTCAATAGGTGTTGGATTTTATTGTGTTCTTTCTATTTCTATGCAGAGGTTCACATTAAATTTGTTCTTTATTCTGTTAATATCATGAACTAGATTCTTTTCAAAGATTAAACTGACCTAGCATTTTAGTAATAAACTTTTCTTGGTCTTAATGATCTATTCAATCTTCCTGAATTCTGTTTGATGATATCATGTTTAGGACTTTTGTATCTTAAGTTTGTGAGTAAAATTGACTAAACTTTTCCCTTCTTGTAATATCTTTGTTAGGTTTTGGAATCAGTATTTGCTGATCCCTTAAATGAGTTAAGCAGTTTCCTGGAAAAGTTCTTGTAAAATTGCTACTATGTCTTCTTTAAATTTGGTAGATTTCACTTCAGTAGCTACCTAGGCCTGAAGTGTGTGTGAACACTTTAACAATAAATTCGAATTCTCCATTATGTGTAGAATTATTCATGTTTTCTCTTTCTTCTGGTGTTAGCTCTGGTAAGCTGTGCTTTTTTAAGAAACATGTTCATCACATCCCCAGTTTCAAATGTCTTGATATAAAATTGTTTGTAATAACTTCATGTTCTTTTCAGTTCTGTAGAATCTGTAATGATATCCCCTTTTCACTTCTAATATGAGATACTTGTTCTTGTACTTGATCAGAAGAAGTTAATTTTTTCAGCTCTTGGGGCTTAATGGATGTAGAAATGCCAGTGCACACGTCTTTCCACTCTGTGTTACTATCCCCAGCACCTAGTTCTGACCTCCTACCATCATCTTTTGACATGAACTCCAGGCTAAGAAAGGCAGACAAGGTGTCCCCAAATACTACAGCCATCATCACCAATCTCTCATTTCCGCAACTGTCATTTGGTTTATTTTTAGACTAAAAATGGTGTATTTTAACTTTTTGTAAAAGTCTAATATGCATACACAAAAGTGTACATATAATAAAACTCAATGAATTATCAGAAACACATCTGTATATATAATCAGCACACATGTTTAACAAAAACTTCACTAGGACCCCACAAGCCCTCCTCATGCTTCCTTCTAGTTGTATGACACCTCTCACAAGGGTGATCACTGTCTGAACTTGCAGCAGCATAGATTGGTTTTTGCCTTCAAATAAATATCTGTCTTCTTTCACTCAAAATTATGTCCTTGAGGGTCATTATTACAATTGCACATGGTAGTAGAATGATCGTTCTAATTGTTGTGTAATATTGCATTATGTTAATGTACCATAATTTATTTATCTGTTTTACTATTAATGAGCATTGAGATAGTCCAGATTGGTACCATTACAAACAGTCCAACTATGAACACTCCTGTGGTTTTTTTTGTTGACATATGCATGCATTTCTCCTGGGTGTATACTTTGGAGTGGACTTGCTAAGTCTTATGGTTTGCCTATGCCCCACAGCAGTGTAAGTAACGTACTGTTTTTACAAAGTGACTCTATGAATTTACTCCTTACCGGCAATGTATGAGAGCTACACTTCTGTATCTATGTCAACATTTGGTATTTTCCATCTTTTTTCCTTTTACCATTTGGCTGCATGTGGAGAAGGATTATATTATGATTTTAAATGGAATCTTCCTGATGTCTAATGAAGCCGGGTATCTTTTCGTATATTTTTTTGGCTATTTGGACATGTTTCTCTGTTTTTTTTTTCAAGTCTTTGGCTCTTTTTTCTACTGGGGTAATTTTTTAAATCATAAAGATAACGTATGTTTATGTTAGAGGATTTAGAAAACACAGATGAGTATAAACACAATAAAAATCACCTACAATTCCATTAATATTTAAAAAACCAAATATTTATAATCTACCACATTGTCTTGTAATATAGTAGTTATACTTGTAAAGTAGTTATTAAATAATATAGTAGTTGCGTTTATACCGTGGGAACAATTACATTGGCTCCTGTTTTATTTACGACCACCAAAACACACCAATTGGAAATGAAGGAAGGTCTTTTTTATTTTCAGCCTTAGAGGGAATTGAGAATATTAGCTCCTTAATCTCACACCAGATCAGAGAGGCCTCACTGGCTGGTCACCAGGTCTAGCCTCTCCCCAGCCTCCCTGGGATCTGAAGAAGGCACAGCTGGCATCATTCGTGCCATGCTCGTTCCCTCTGTGTGTCACGGGCATCCCCCCACTTCCTCCTTCTCCAGCTCGTCACCCAAGCCAACTCTCACTCCTTTATTTAACAAAGCTGAATTTTCACCGAGTTCAAAACCAGTTCTTCCCCACTCCTGGTTGCCTAATTTGAGCTTTACGTATCTTCTGAATCATTTCCATCTCTCTGGACTGACTTTATTCCCTCTGTTCTTATCCTGCTCCTTGCCTCCCACCCCGGTCCAGTCCATTTTTCGCACTGTAGGCAGCTGTTCTAAAATGCAGATCTAACCATGTTACAACCCTGCTTCTATTATCAGAGGGGCTTCCCGGCGCCCTCCTGAGGCCGCTCCTTCACACCGTCACACGGGAAACCTGGCCCTGGTCCCTCCTTCCTCTACCCTCAGCTCCTGCCACGGGCAGGTCCCTAGACTCCGGTGCTTTCAGAGCCTTTGTTCAAAGGCTCTCCACTTGAAATGCCCTCACTTGCCTTCTCTGCCTTGGTGAAATCCTATGCACATTTTCAAGGCCTGGGTCAAGTGCCATCCTGAGCTCCTAGACAAGATTAATCTGCCCTCTCCCAGGTGGTTGTACAAACCCCTCAGCCCACTGAGTTGCTATAGCTTTGTTGTCACTCAAGCCACACAACGCATCTCTCAAATCTTTATCTCTTGCACCCTGAGCACTTGATACAAGGTCTTGCATACAGTAGGTGCTTAATAAACATTGAAGGAATGCCTAAAGGAATTACTAAAAGGTAAAAAGACAAGGGAGTAACATTTGTCAAGAGCCTGCCAGTGCCAGACACTTTACCTATGTTCTCTCTCATACTTCCCAACGGCTCTATGAATGAAGTGGCATTGCTCCCACTTTTATGAATGAGAAAATTAACGAAAAGAGAAATTTAAATAATTTGCCCAAGATTACACAGCTAACAAGTGGCAGAGCCAGGATTTAAGTCTAAGTCTGGATACAAACCTGGTTATTTACCCTTAAACAGATTATTGTAATAATGTTCATGATTACAATTATTATGGCTGTATTACTAATAAAATGGTCATAGCATTTTACATGAGTATCAGTTGTGGGTTCACAAAGCACTTTCCCATCCATTACTGTTGCTTGGGTCTCATCACAAAGAGATCAAGTTGGCAGAATTATCCTCCAACTCTGACTGATGAAGGAACCTGGACTTGAGGATTGAAATGCCTTGCCCAAGGTCGCAGTCTTAGTGAGCTGCACAGCTGTAACTTAAACCCAGGTCTTCAAGCTCTAAGTCCAGCAGGGGATGGCGAGGAGGACAGACTCCCAAAGGATGAAGGGCTTGGACACAGTAAGCTGGCTGCTAACTTGGCAGGCGTCGTTTCCATTCCCCTTGCAAGTCTGCTGGAGCCATAGAGGCTTCCAGGAGATGGAAAGAAATCACAGGCTGAAGCTTTCCACCATTTCTGGAGGGTGGGGAGTTCTTTGCATAAGAGCCATTATTTGCCTTGGCAAGAAAAAAAAAATTCAAATAAAAGGAAGAGAAACCAGTATATATAAACATTTTAAAAAGCTCCATGGAGCTCAGACTAGTACAGCAAACAAAAGGTTCTGTTGGGCCACTGCCATGTGCAAGGCACCCCCAGGTAGCCCCCCAGCACTGCCCACCAGGCCTGCCTAGGGAATCTCCAATGTCCAGGAAGAAAAGGATAAAACAATGCAAATTCTCTAGGAGCTTCATGATTCAAACAGCTCCAGAAGCAGTGAGAGGACAGCGGTGACTTTGGGAGAAGCCCAATCTTATCTACAGGGTGAATAGGACCATTTGTTGTTTATGTCCAGGAAAGCAGGGCAGCACAAATTGAAAGGCAGAACCTGGGGAGAAGGGCGCCAAAAGCCGGCAGCTGATCTAAAAATCCTCTGCGGAAACAATGACTTCTCCCGGGATGAGCTGCAGCGCCTTCTGAAAACAAAACCTCTCACTGAGGAAATTGGTCTTTTGTGGTTCTGGCGAGA